>NC_084799.1:15540000-16191666 GCF_963169125.1 Humulus lupulus | reverse complement strand
TAATATTAGCATTTATTATATTTTCTTTTATTACCTTGATACGCAAATCTTAATTGTAATTAAGGGTTTCCAGCCCATGTAACCTTCTTGAGACTATAAATAAGAATTAAAGAGCTCAAGAGAGGTACTTTTGAACTTTTGTTCTTTGTATGCACAGTGTGATTATCCACCGAAATTGTAATCCTCTCAAGGCTTGTGAAACTCGTGAACCCTAGTTCATTGATCACAATATTCGGATTCAATATCAATAAGAAAACTAAGTGGACGTAGGCCATTACCATCTAGTTGGGGCCGAACCACTATAAATCATTTGCGTCATTTTCTTTCCATTTGATTATCTTCTTGTTTCCCTTTGTTCTTTGTCATTTATTTGACTCCGTGTCGTTGGCCAAATCGAGGGTCAACATTTTGGTGCTTTCATTGAGAGCTTAATTTGAGACTTTAGGAATATCAAATGGCTAAGACATCCAAGAGAACTGGGCAGACTTCTGGCACTGCATCAACTCAACCTCCTCCTTCAAATGTGGCTGAAAATGAGCCACACTTGGATTTTGTGGAGGAAGAAATGGATTCTGAAACGCTAAGGACAACATTGAGTGTGTTGCAGAATGAGATGGCCATCCTAAGGGCCAATCAAGAGAATGCGACAGAGACCTTGGCACTACAACAGAGGGAAATTGAGCATTAGCGTTAGGAACTGAATGAGCGGCATGCAGACATGGACCCCGACAGAGAGATGCCACAGCCGCTTTAGAAGCAGTCATTCAGTTGGCTCGGGGACAAGCTGCGTCAGCTTCTCAACCAGATCAGCCACCAAATGCACCACAACAGCGGGCCCCAAATCCAAGTCCTCCGCTTCAGCCAGCAAGCCCTCAAAGGCCGAAGCAACTGCCTACTGCTCAACAGGATATCCCTATTCAGGATCCTGAGCAGCAACCACCTTCTCAAGCTGGCCGAGGCAATCCCCAGTGCTAGAGGCTGTATTGCCCTAAATTTCTTAATAAGGTTAAGGACCTTGATTAGGAGGCCGGGAGGGCCATAATTGATTTATTATGCTATTAAATGATAATATGCATGTTTAGGTGTATTTAAATATGCATGTGAACCCATTTTTGATTAATTTGGTGATTTTCATATTTTGGCCATTTTAGGCATATTTGGCATGTATGTGATATGTGTGTGGTGCTTTATTATTATTTGGTTATGCTAGGGTTACTCATCACGAGACGATCCTAGGAGGTAAGCTAGTGGGAAAGTCACAACGGGATTTATTCTTGACTCGGAGTGAGTCAAGGGGTATTTAGCACATTACCGGGTTATTGGGTAATGGAAATAAGTATTTGATGATAAATTGGGAGATAGTAAGATCAGGGGGAAATTTTGGAGGTTTTGGCTATTTTGCCCCCAGGGACATTTTTGGGATCCCAAGCGTTAGGATTTGTTTTAGGCTACTTAAGCTTGAAGTAACCTGTTAAGAAATAAAAAGAACGTTTAGTAAGTTCTCTCTCCGTCAAAGTTCCATTTTTGTCTCTCAATCGCATTTTCGAAGGAAACTTGAGTTCTAGGACTCGAATTCAAGCGAGGACCGAGGCATTGCGATCCTAGGGAAGATTAGAAGCTTATTAGCTGGAGGATTTAGTTGGGAAACAACTTGATCGGAGGTAATCCAAGTTTTAAGTTCTAAGTTTTTAAAGATTTTAAGCTTGAATTGGATTTTGTGTTTTAATGAGTTTTTGGATGATTTGAGACTTGGGTTTTAATGGGTTTGGATGATTAGGATGTTTGGGAACTTTGAATTTTGGATTTGGAGATGTTTGGATAGGTTTTTGGAAGGTTTTAAAATGGAGAAAATGAGGAAAAATGGCTGGTTTGTGGTTGGGTTGCAGCCCTGTTATTATGCGCCGCGGCCCAGGCTCGATGAAGAAGGTGAAGGTTGCTAATGGGCTGTAAGAGCCGCGACACAAGGTGGAGTGCCGCAGCGCTAGGCTCAGGCAGAGAAGGGTTCTACCTCTGTTTGGAGGCGGGCCGCGGCGCTTGGGAGGTAGGCCGCGGCGCTTGAGGCCATTTGTGGCCAAAATGGTGTTTTGATTATGGGAACTCAAACCTTAGGCCTCGGGTTCATTCCTACTACCCAGTTTAGTGGGATTCAATGTCTCGGAGGCTAGGTCTTAGTCCGGGAACCTTTTATTACTCATTTTGATGAAGTTTTATATTATGGTTGTGACTTGGTTATCACTAGGGGTTTGGAATCAGGATCGTGCTTATGGCTCGTTTATTGGTAACCTGTGCTTGGACCAAAGGTAAGTAAACTGCACCCTAGATATATATGACATGCGTGGTTGTTATTGAAGCATGTCGAGTGTTTGAAATGTGATGCACGAGAAACATGTGGTTAGGGCATGCCATGGATGTTAATTGTGAGATTGATCAGGGCTTGAGTCTCTGTGTTTGTGCATGATCCTAATTATGCTAGCAATTGTTAAGTAAGAATGCTAAATTTCCTGTATTCGGATATTTGATATATGATATATGCTTGGTAGCATTGCTTACTTGTGCGTGTTACTGACCTAAGAGTCAGAAGTGGCATAAGCGTCATGAACACAGAGTCGATAAAAGATTAGATCTAATAGACATTGGCGTTGAATGACTCATATGGAGCATTAATGCTGGACCGACCCTAAGTTCGATGAATATTGGCATTGAATGACTCATATGGAGCATTAATGCTAAACCGACCCTAAGTTCGATGAATATTGGCATTGAATGACTCATATGGAGCATTAATGCTGGACCGACCCTAAGTTCGATGAACATCAGCATTGAATGACTCATATGGAGCATTAATGCTGGATCGACCCTAAGGTCGATGAAAATTATAAGCGCTTGTCTAGTCTATGACTAGTTACTCAGAGCCAGGGCCAAAGGCCTAGGTGACTGTTTTGTTACATGGCTGAGGGAACGAAATCCCACGTTGGTGACTCTATGGTCACTCGGTAGGTTTATGTTGGTGACTATTTCATCAAATACCTATCTTGTTTAAGCTAGTGAAAAGATCACTTATTTTTAAAGCCCAGGTGACCGTATCATCAAGGGGTTAGTGGGAACGGAACCCACCTTAGTGACTTTTACAACTGTCACTATTTTATTTAGGGCTATAAGCTCAGCATGGTTATCAGAACCACCAGTGTTGATCACTCATCTGATTAGGATTGACTTGATAGTCATCCACTCAGGAGGGCAGGATTCCTTTTCCTGGATACCCATCATTATTTGAACTTATTTGCATGTGTGATTAAGGCTATTATGGCTAGGCACACTTTATGATTTGTTGACATGTTATTACTGTTCATGAGCATATTGAGTTTTCTTGCTAGGCTTTGGCTCATGGGTGCTATGTGGTGCAGGTAAAGGCAAAAGAAAGCTGGACCATCCTTGAGTTGGAGAGCTTAGGTGACGACGTGTACATATGCGGCTGCTCGACCGCCACGGCCAAGGGTTGAAAGAGGAACTAAGGTTAAACCCTGTTTTGCCGCTTAGATCAGCTGGTTGTAAATATTTTCTTGTAATAAACCTTTAAATTATATTTTTGGGATCCCAATGTATACAATAAACATTTTAGTGAAACGTTATATCTTAACCAAAATTTTTAATCCTAAACCGCTAATCATACTTAGTTACACGATTGTGTCCAAATGACTCGATTAGAAAGTTTAGAACTGTTTAAAATGCTCACCGTAACGGTCCTGGAGTTTAGGGCGTTACAAAGGCTGCTCGACAAATATAGATCGAAAGCTCTAAAGGAAGAGGTCGATAAGCTAAAGGAGAACAGATTCATCAGGGTAGCGTTTTATCCATCATGGGTCTCTAATCCCGTATTGGTTCCAAAGCCGAATGGCAAATGGAGAACATGCATGGATTTCACAGACCTTTATAAAAGCCCGCCCTAAAGATTGTTTCCCACTCCCTAGAATCGACCAGCTGGTCGATGCCATTGCGGGACACGAGATCCTGTCCTTCATGGATGCGTACTCTGGGTACAATCAAATCAGTATGCATCCACCTGATGAGGATCACACTAGCTTTCAGACCGATACATGAATTTACTGTTACAAAGTAATGCCCTTTGATTTGAAAAATGCTGGTGCGACTTACCAGCGATTAGTCAATCACATGTTTAAAGGGCTGGTCGGTGCAAACATGGAAGTATATGTTGATGACATGCTGGTTAAGTCAAAAAAGGTAGGAGGACACTTTGAGGATCTACAAGAATGCTTCAATGTCTTGAACAAATATCAAATGAAGCTAAATCCCCTCAAGTGTTCCTTCGGAGTTGGATCAGGGACATTTTTGGGATTTATAGTAAACTCACGAGGAATCGAAGCTAATCCCGAAAAGATCAAGGCCTTGGTCGATATGAAATCTCCAACAAAAATAAAAGATGTTCAAAGTTTAACCGGGAGAATTGCTGCTCTAAGTAGATTTATCTCCAAATCGACAAACAAGTGCGTCCCGTTTTTTAATCTACTTAGAGGCAATAAGAAATTCGAGTGGACGGAGGAGTGCGAGTGGGATTTTCAAGCTTTAAAGTCTCATATGTCACAGCCACCGATTCTATCTAAGCCGGTCAAAAAAAAAAACTTTGTTCATCTATTTGATGGTCACAGAATATGTTGCAAATGTTGCAAGTGCTGTCTTGGTAAGGGAGGAGGAAAATGTGCAAAAAGGCTAATAGGAGCAGAGATGCGGTATCCACCCATAAAAAAATAGCCTACTGCTTGATTTTAGCCTCTAGAAAGTTGCGGCCATACTTTCAAGCGCACCCCATCACTGTACTAACCAACCAGCCCCTACGGCAAGTTCTGCAGAAGCTAGAAGTCGCTGGTCGATTGTTGAAATAGGCAGTTGAGCTTATGCAGTTTGAAATTTCTTACTTTCCATGGACAACAATAAAGGGGCAAACTCTAGCCAACTTTTTCGCAGAGCTCATTGGGCTTCCAGATGGTGAATAGGCAGAAGAGTATGAGCCTCACAACCAAACTCCCACTTGGAAGTTGTTTACAGACAGTTCTTCTAATGAATATCATGCTGGAGCCGGAGTGATTTTGATAACGCCTGAAGGGCATCGATTCCACTACACGATTAGATTCGACTTCACGACATCAAACAATGAAGTCGATTATGAAGCGCTGCTCGCAAGTTTACAGTTAGCCAAGGGCATGAACATAAAGTCACTTGAAATCTATAGTGACTCCCAGTTGGTGGATAATCAAATTATTGGAGAATATCAATTCTGGGGGCTGAAGATGGTTGCTTACTTGGAAAAAGCAAAGGATTTGTTGGCACAATTTGAAAAATATACTCTCCAGCAAGTACCTCGCGACCAAAATTCAAATGTTGATGCTTTGGCCAAGTTAGTGAGTGCCTAGGATGTTGACACCCTGAATATAGTACCTGTTGAACGACTATCCACACCAAGCATCAAAGCTAAAGAAACCTCTCTGGTGATTCACGCAGCGGATACGTGGATGACACCTTTCATTGAATTCTTGACACAGGGAGTATTACCGACGGACAGGAACAAAGCCAGGACTCTTCAGCGGCAGGCTGCTAGGTTTATCCTGGTCGACGGAATTCTGTACCGAAGATGATACTCTATGCCATTCCTCAGGTGTGTTTCAAAAGAAAAGGCCAAAGAATTAATGAGAGAGGTCCATGAAGGTTTTTGTGGGGACCATGCTGGGGGGCAGAGTTTATCGAAAAGGTTCCTAAGACAAGGATACTTCTGGCCAACAATGAATGAAGACTCGATGGAGTTTGTTAAAAAATGTGACAAGTGTCAGAGATTCTCCAAGATTCCGCGAGCAGCCCCTAATGAGCTAAAGTAGATGCAAAGTCCGTGGCCATTCATAGTTTGGGGTACAAACCTAATTGGATCTTTGCCCATAGGGAAAGACGACATCAAATACACCGTGGTAGCTGTCGATTACTTCACAAAGTGGGCCGAAGCTGAGCCACTTGCAACCGTAACGACCAAGAAAGTGCTGGACTTAGTGGTTAAAAACATTGTGTGTCATTATGGATTACCAAGAAAAATTGTCTCAGACAACGACATGCAGTTTGATAGTGATCTGTTCATGGATTTTTGCGAGCAACATGGAATCATTAAAAGCTTTTCTTCAATTTCTCACCTGTAGGAAAACGGTCAAGTCGAGGTTTTCAATGAAACACTAAAGGATACTCTCAAGAAAAGGCTTGAGGAAGCAAAAGGGGCATGGCCAGAGTAGTTGTCTGAAGTCCTCTGGTCGAACAGAACATCCCATCGAACAAAAATAGGCCATACTCCATTTTTCTTAGCTTATGGATATGAGGCTATGATGCCTGTTGAATTAGATCTGCCATCACATCAGCGGATAGCATACGATCAAGATGCTAACAGCCAGTTATTGATGGGATCTCTGGACTCCATTGATGGGAAGCGTGAACAAGCCCAACTCTGAATAGCAGCTTACCGGCAAAAGGTCACCCGGTATTTCAACTCTAAAGTACGTGAAAGGAAATTTAATGTAGGAGATCTAGTACTTAGAAGAGTTTTTCTTAATACCCGCAACCAAGCTGCTGGAGTACTCGAACCTAACTAGGAAGGACCCTACCAAATCAAAGAAGTCCTCCATTCAGCACTTATAAACTTGCTCGCTTGAATGGAGATCTCATTCCTCACTATTGGAATGGAGAACACCTTCGCAAGTACTATCAATAAACAATTCTTCTTAAAGAATTGGCTTGTATTAATTTTACTTTTTACAAGTTTGTGAACAAGGGTTAGTCAATTTTTTGACTGATCACTTATAAGTGTAAGATCATATTTTTGATCACTCGTATAGACACGATTGTCCATCTATTACGAGAAATAAAATGGATTGTGCGCAACCAGTCAATCTTGCCAACTATTGTGTTTATTACAAGTATTTACTCATTACGTGTGTTGTTTTGCTATAATAATCATTCTTTATACATGTCTCTATTATGAGCAGAAATGTTCGAATTGGTCCTAGTCAAGGCAAGTGACCGAGGACCTAAAGCTCCTCAATCACTTGGGGGGCATATAAGGTATCTAGTAAGCAAAGCATATCAACAGGTATGTAAACACACGAGAAAAATAAGTGAAAGCATGCTACGGTACTTAAAGTATTTTTCAAAATTTTGTTATTTTGTTAAATCAAACCAAAGTGCTATGCTAAGTTCGGTCATGCGAACAGATGTTATAATAAAAACATTATAATATCAAAAAGAAAAACCTTTTACACTGCGAGCAGTTACTGCTCGGATGTAATTGTCTATTAAAAGGAAAAAGCTGCCCATGCAGCAATAAAAGTATAAATTGTCTTTACATCACGAACCATAGGTCGTGTGTCTTAAAATAAAACTTAAAGAAAAAACAGATAAAGTTATGAAGCGGCCAGAGGATCTTGCTGAGGCTCTTGTGGCTGCTAATCAACGGTGACTCCAACATCTTCCTAGGCACCCTCAATGCTTGTTGCTAGAGAGATCTCAGGAGACCCTTGAGCCTTTTCTTCCTCTAAGCGAGTAGCGCACCTCGCCAGCTCAGCCTCCCTTATATGATCTGGTAGATAGGAAAAGTTGGCATTGGAGTCGCATTTCCAGAACATATAGAAACACTCAAACGTCTCCCCCTCATATTTTTCGAGGTTCTGGGCATTTGCCTCCTCCAGACCAGCAGTTTTCTTGCGGCTCTGCTTGAAGTTTATGGGCATCCTGATAGTTGATAAGAGAGGCCTCTTTATACTGCTCTTTGGAGGCAGAGATCTTGGCAATTGATGCTTCTTTCTTCTTCAACTCCTCTTCGAGGGAGGCGATTTTTGCCTCAGCCATTTGCATCGCCTCGGTATGCTTCGCCTCGACCTCCTTGAGCGCCTCGGCATGCTTCGCTTCAACTTCCGTGAGCTGCTCGGCATGTTTAGCTTCGATTGTTTTGAGCTGCTCGACATGTTGGGCCTTGGCTATGCCAAGCTGATCGCTAAGCCTTTTTTCAAACTGAGCAGACAGTACCCTCGAGCTCCGCCAGCCAGAACTCATGGTGAGAACTCCCTCCGACCAGCAAAAGATAAAGTTGTTAGTAGAATAAATTGACAAAGTAAATTGGTAAAGCATGGTAAGAACGATGACTTATGCTCAGCACTTCGTTTAGTGCATGGTTGAAGACCTAGTCGACTGCCATAGAGCTAGTTTCTTGGATGGCCTATTGGCTGCGACGGTGCTTTGTTATCATGGTCAGCCTATCTTTGGCTGAGGTAAGCACCACGCTCGTGAGATCTTCTCCCGAAGCTTTTTCTGGATGACCAGAAGGAGTCTGGTCAGTGCAAATTGGAGGAGTGAGGTTAGTAGGAGCTGCATGAGGAGTTTGTTCGGCTGAAGCTGGGGGGTTTTGATTGACAGGAGTGGGCGGAGGAGTTGTCTCTTTTGTAGGAGTTGGTGCAAGAGGATCCTCTGTCCGAGCGTTTTTTGCGGAGGGATTGTTGCTGCCCTCCCTAGGCTGGCGCTTGCTAGATTTTTTCTTGCTCGCGCAGATTGGTGTACAGGTCGAAAGTTCTCTCAGCAGGCATATCTGCAAGGAAGAAAACATACGAACAGTCAGGCAACATAATAAAAGGAGCTTGCCAAGTTAAGGAAATAAGAGCAAAGAAATTACAAGTATAATACCCGAGCTACAACTACTGGCCACTACACTATTTACTGTACTACTGCTACACTCACTCTCTGGCTTGAAGAAGTCTGAATTTAAATTAGGCGTGCATGTAAAGTTGTCGTCCCCATCAAATAAATGTCAGGGAATGGGAAAACTGTCTAAAAGTGAGAATTCAGTACCGTTCTCGTCTGAAGACTCTAGAATTGGTTCGGGATGTTCATAAGCCTTCTGCTTGCCCTTTCCTGCTAGAGCTGGAGTGGCAGCTACTCCCAGGGCACTAGAGGGTTCCCTGATGATCATACCCGTTGCCCTCCTCGTCGGGGGTTGTGACACATCTTGGTGTTGCTCGGGGACTTCTCTACCGGTGGCACTCCCCGCTGTGGATTCCCTCACATCTTGGTGAGGTGCCAGAAGACCGACCAGCCTCAGAATCACCTCTGTAACCAGCTCTTTGACGCTTTTTTATATGTCGGTCATGCTGGCCAAAGATGCTGCTCGTATCTCCATCTCTGGAGTAGGAGCTGGTCGTAGCCATGGACCTGAACGACATAAAAGTTCTAATAAACGTGTGGGAAAGCTAAAGGAATTTAAGCGACCAATGAATAAAGAATTTACCTTCTTCAGTGAAGGCCAAGTTGTTGGCAACCAGGTATGTGGTTAAAAAGTACTCTTGGAAGTACTTTCCTACATTGGATTTGTAGGTGGTCTCACTCAGGAAAATGCGAGCAGATTCCTAATGGCATAAATGAAAAAACCCCGTGTTGTTTTGATTGTGATTAGACTTGAGATCGAACAGATAGTTGATCTCATGTGGCATGGGAACAGGCCACTTTTTATGGCTATAAAGGATATAGAGAGCATAAAGCATTCTATACGCATTTGGAGTTATTTGGAAGGGGGCGACCTCGAAGTAATTGGCCACTCCCTGGAAAAAATGATGGAGAGGCAAGATTGCTCCTGCCTCAATATGGTATCTTGACCAGGCACCACCAGGCAGGTTTGCCCGCTGGTCGATGGTGGGCTTGATTAGGGTTGTCCCAGGAAGTCCATACTTCTTGAGATGTTTCTAGGAGGTGCAACGTACCATTCGACCTCTGTTCAAATGACGTCCCGACGTCGGACTTTCATTTGGATTCCTGGCTCAGGGCTGTTTTTGGCTCGTCCGCTGGTCGAAGGAATTTCAGCCGGTGGAGTAGACTGATTTGCAGGAGGGTTGGTTGGTTGGTTTATTTTTCTGGGCGGTGGATTTTACTCGACCCATGTTTGATGGTCTTGTTGAAGGTCTGTTAGATGAGGTATGGGAAAAAGGAATCTCTGGGATAAGTAGAGACGACTGATCCTGATCTTCAAGAAACTGGCGAGCAAGCCGTCGTCGATCGGCCTCTCACCTCCCCACGGATCGTGCATGAAAATTTGCGAACAGAGAAGGGGGGATGAGAATCTACGACCCAAAAGACCAAGATATGTAAATAGTTGTAATAACTTTGCTCGCGTATAAAAGTTAAGCTTTTATACGACCAACATCATTCTAACAAAAACACTACATTCTATGCGAACAGTTTGGAACATGGATTAAAAAGCAGAAGTGAAAGTTTTCCAGGAAAAACTTTTCGACTCTGAAGAGGCGAGAAAAGCCCAATTTTTCTACAAGCTTAAAAATCAAAATTTTACTTCGATTTTACGCCCTAAATCAATAATCCTAACTACCAAATTTATTCCTAACCCCTACAAAGTATTATTTTCCTACCATATTAAGCTCAGATCTACGTGCCCTTTTTACCCCAAAGCATTTTTTTCAAGAACAGTCAAGAACAGTAAAAAACATTCAAGAACTCAGAATTTGAAATGGATATAAAATAGATATTGCATGGCATCTCAACGACTAAAAGGTTTGAGAAACTTACTTGGATAAAAGTTGGAGTAAATTTTTGAGGCACTGAGTCAATTTGGATGGGCAGGAGCTTCGTGGATTGTCAAGGTCGTCTGGGTTTCTGGGTTTTTGCGCCTTTTTCTTCAGTGTTCTTGAGGATAAAGTGAAGCGTAAAAAGCGAAAAATGATTCTGATGGGTTATTTATATTAATCGAGGAGCAGTTACCAAGGTAATCATAAGGGGTAACTTTTTGAGCCATGGGTAAGTGTAATAGTCGTCAGACCACTTTTGGGAAACCAAAAAGACATGATTAGTTTCCTTTTTCGAGAAGGCATGGACGACTCTGACAGATTTGATGGGGCATACGAAAGGACAGTCGCTTAAGTTTACTTATGTTGGTCGCAGTAAAATAAACTTGGGGGGCAAATGTTTACCCAAAAACAACTCATGGTGACATGACAGGATTGACCTACACGTGGCAGGGACGTGGTAATGATAATTTAATAAGTACTGTTAGACTATCGACCAGACAATTATTGATTCGTCAAATCTCGCGATTAGGTGCGAGCAATCTAGTCGCATATTTTCATTTACTTCCTTTTAAATATGCAATCTTGTAATATTAGCATTTATTATATTTTCTTTTATTACCTTGATATGCAAATCTTAATTGTAATTAAGGGTCGTCGGCCCATGTAACCTTCTTGAGCCTATAAATAAGAATCAAAGAGCTCAAGGGAGGGACATTTGAACTTTTGATCTTTGTATTCAGAGAAAAGAGCACAATGTGATTATCCACCGAAATTGTAATCCTCTCAAGGCTTGTGAAACTCGTGAACCCTAGTTCATTGATCACAATATTGGGATTCACAATATAAATCGTTTGTGTCATTTTCTTTCCATTTGATTCTCTTCTTGTTTCCCTTTGTTCTTTGTCGTTTATTTGACTCTGTGTCGTTGGCCAAATCGAGGGTCAACACTCAGTAAGTAAATCTCATGCATACACATACACATGAATTTCGTGAGTTTGAAGTGCGCATATACTTATATGCTGACTTATAATACTTATGCATTTCATTTATTGATCATGCACATTCAAACTTTACTTTTATGCTTTTTCTTTTACTTTCACATTTTTATGGGCCCATTATCTTGTGTGCACACTGTTTGATTTAGCCAATGCCTACAGGGCTTGTTACACATATAATATAAAATCTCATGGGTTCTCATCCGACTAGCCATCATTGCAGTTGGGCTCATCGTATTACTCATTTCGTCATTGCCATAACTGCCATACTTATTACACATATAAATGGAGGAAAAAGACGGGAACATGGCAAACATATCTGAATGGTCAACTCTGACCTAGCGCGCACTAGTGGGCTGCCACTATAAGCCTTATAGACCTCTGTCTTCTTTACTGAACTTACTTAATTGCTTCATCGAAACAGTGTCACCCTTTTTAACATCTTATTATCACTTTGCTTAAGCCTTGTTGTCATTAAAATGCTTAACTTTACATAAGACTTTTCATAATGTTTCTCATATTCTTATGGATGATCTTATATCATATAATAATGTATCACGCAACTGTACATGCCATGTGTAATGCCCTGGATCGCCAAGACCGTTACACTGTGTGCTTATAAAGGTGATGGACTTGCTAATCAAGTCATTTAATTAAAAATGTGTTACTGAATCTATAGTGGAACTAGGGTTAAAATATTTTGGTCTCAAAAGCCACATTTCTTATAAATAAACATTTTTTGTTTACACGGGATCCCAAAAATAACAAGATTAGAACCATTTACAAAGTTTCAAGATTTAAATACAATAATTAGCCACTCTAAGGCAAAACAGACTGTTAGGCATTCCTTGTCCTGATCCACTCCTCGGCCATGGCGGCCGAACAGCTGACTATGTACATTCAGCCCCGCAGCTCTCCTTCTTAGGATTGGTCCAACTTGCCTTTGCCTTTATCTGCACCACGTAGCACCCGTGAGCCAAGGCCCAGCAAGAAAACACAATAACAGAGCATAAACAATCAACAGACAATCCAATATCTCATACCACATAAACATGATCTCATCAGTCTAAGCATCCATGACAATCAAGTACTCAGCATATCAAACATATCATTTCATTTCAATAATCAATTCACAAATGATAACTAGGGTTAGCGCCCTTAGGCCGCACCCTTTATTTATCCCACTGACTCCGGCTCGCTTAAACCGAGCTCAGTGAATATTAAGTTATCCTCGGCTACTAGTGGCCAAGCCGCGCCTTGTGCGCAAATATTGTGTACGGCACCCTTAGGCTGCTTTTCACATGTCCCATGGAATAATACCATCTTTGACATTATACAAATATCGGGAGCACTTAGTCCCATCACAAACACATAACCGGGTGCAGTTTTCTTACCTTCAGATTCGCTAGCTTCGTTCACTTTGATCCTCGAGCACGATCCCTCTTGAGCCCTAGTGTAAACCTAGTCACAACCATAGATCAGAATCATCACCAAACCTCAAGTCCGAAACCTAACCTCAGGACCAATCCCGAGCCCTCGGGAAGCCCCAATTCCACCAAACAGGGTGGTGGAATCGAACCCTAAACCCCCGGGCAAAAACTCTTTAAAATATCCCAAAAACCCTTTTCTGGAAACAGGGTAGCGCTACAACACTCTTTGGAGGGCGCTACATCGCTACAAACAGAACCAAAAACACCCTCAAAACACTTGGCCTAGCGCTACAGTGCCTAAAGGCTAGCGCTATAGCGCTAGTCATAGAACATCAACCCTGAAATTTTCCCTCCTTCGATTTTCCCGAGCCAAACCTTACCAAAACTTTTCCAATCTTCAGCCAAACTTAAAAACAAGCTTATCAACATGCCTAACTCATCCCAAATGACCCAAACACACAAAATCTAAGCACATGCACTCCAAATCCAACATTTCACCATAGCTGAACCTAGAATTCAAAAACTCAGCAAAATAGCCACTGAAACCACAAAGTTCAAACTAGAATCCCTTACCTTTGCTGAATAAATTTAGCCTAGGTTGTCCTCTTCACAAGCTTGGCCTTCACCTCCTCAAAGCTTAGCTCCAATTTCCCTAGAATTCCCCACCAAATTCAGCTTAGAAATCTTAGTTCAACATCAAAACCAGAAACCAAAGAAAACCTCAAAGTCTTACCTCAACTGGGTGGATTGCTCTACCAATTCCTCAAGCTGGTATAGGGAACCTAGCCTCTAGCTCTTACCCAAACGCCTCCTGAGTTTTTGCTCCAAAGGAACCCAAGAAATGGTGAAGAAATCCAAAACCGACCTTGGAAATGCCTTGTTTTTCTTTCCCTTCTTTTTCTTTCTTTTCTTTCCTTCAGAATTTCCACTCCTTTCTACACTTCCCTCTAAGTCATAAAGCCAGAGTAATACCTATCCTTTATAGGCCAAATGACTACAATACCCTCCCCTTTAATTCTAAGTCTTTTAATCCACCTAGGGGCATTTTGGTCATTTCACCCAATCCCCGCTAATTCCTCGAGTGTCTCTATTATTTTTCGCTTACTTCCCGATACCTAATTAATCACCAATTATATCCCTCAATGTCAAAATAGACCCCAATATATTCTCTAAATTCCCATTTATACCCCCAGGCTCGCCCCGAGCCGAGTATAAATCCCCGCCGTGACTTTTTCGCTAACCCGCTCACTAGGATCGTCTCGAATCACAGATCACAGATATATCCACATAATAATGTGGTCTCAACAATTTATCACATATATATTCAGTTATGCCCTCAGCGGGCCAAAATTACGATTATGCCCTTCTAACCTAGTCAGGGCCTATATGCATACTAATACACATAGTCATGCATCTCAGATATTCAAATAGTCATATAACATACTTTGAATCATTAAATCACATACATTCCAATTATGCCCTCCCGACACACTAATTAAGGCCCTTAAGCCTTGTTAGTAAATTTGGGTCGTTACACCATGCATACATGCTAACGCTGAAATGCCAATGTTCTTGTTCATGATTCATGTTTGATGGTATTCAATCAAGACACTGTATCACATCTCATATAACTCAAAACATCTTTAGTCATAATATATGAATCTCTGAGTTGGTGTTGTTGTAATACCTTAACGTAGAGCTATGGCTCAGGTCTAAGGTTTCCAGCCTAAAAACTTAAAGGCTTCATATATCAAAACAGGTAACAAAATCAAGAACATAGAAGGTAATCCACATATTCATCAATATGAGAACACATACTTACACATAACTCAGATCAAACTTAATCAATTAAGACAACTTCCACATATCACAAAATTCATCTATTATATGTCATACAATCCATTATGATATTCATATCACACATAACTCATATAATCATTCATCATATGCATCATCATCTCATACTTAACTCGCCAGACATACACAATCAATGTAGTCACGCATCTCACACTTAAGCACAAAAGGTAAAATTTACTTACCTAAGGTCCTTAGCTTATTTTAAAACTGCTCACCAAGAGTCAATCAATCCAATCCATACAAATCCTATTCAAGGCATATTATTTATTAAATTCTATCAAAATCGTAATATACACTATTGATAGTGTATATTAACAATACCAAAAACTACATAAATGATAATAATAATTATTATCATCATAATGCTAATACTCTCCATACATCATAGTCATCTTCATAAAACACTGTTTTAAACCTTGCTCATAATATAATGCACTTTTACATTAATAATAATAATAATAATAATAATAATAATAATAATAATTGTCGTCCATAAATAAACTTATTTCAATATTAAAAGAATTTTAAACATATTGATAATATTCATAACAAAATACCTCAATAACAATATGTATGTGAATGTATATATTCAAATAATCATTTTAAAAAAGAAATTATATTTTTAACATAAAATTGTAATAATCGATATAATGACAATAATTTATAATATTTATATTACTATTAATTAGCCATAAAATCAATCTCATTGTTATAATAAATATAATTTCTCCAAAATTTAATGATCTTACAAATATCAATAATTGTAAGAAAATAATATTTTATATTATCTTAGTATTCAAATATTAA
The DNA here is from genome assembly GCF_963169125.1 of Humulus lupulus. NCBI lineage: Eukaryota > Viridiplantae > Streptophyta > Magnoliopsida > Rosales > Cannabaceae > Humulus > Humulus lupulus. The sequence goes on along the minus strand of NC_084799.1, from coordinate 16,175,970 downwards.
CCAAAATATTAATACACAATAATAACTGTTAAATAATAGTTTAACCATAAATCACACTTTGCATATATAAAAATTATATTATTGATTTACCAAACAAAATAATAAAATTTATTATTCATAATAATTTCCATATTTATATAAAATCAATAAATATCTCTTTTTACAATATATTAAGTGTCTATTATTTTCTAGAAAATTGGGCAGCACAACGGCTATAAAATAGAGAATCCCAAAATCAAAACCTATATAAAAAATACATATAATCCCAGACAGCCAATATAATTATAGAAAATATTCAGTGCATCAAAAATATATAAATATATATACTATAAATACACATAGTAATAATTACTCTAATTAATCACAATATATTGGTCAAATAAATTTTACTACAATGATCGAGGTTTCAAAACAAGCTATACGATGATTTCTGAAGCTTAAAACGAACTCCGGAACCTTGAAAACTAAGTTTTGATCGTTGGTCAACAGTGGATCGTGGTGGGCCCGCCACCCAATTATGGTAGAAGTGGGGACAATTTATTGGTTTTTGATGCCCACAACATGAGGAACACGATGGTGGTGACAGATCAGCTAACGGATGCTCGAGGTGGTTGGATTGCAACTTTGAAGTCGCGTGGTGGCTGAAATTAAATCGACTGATTGAGGTGCTTAACCGGCGAGTGAGTTATAGATTCACACCTTGTAATGTCCCAAATTCCCTAATGTGGCTTAGTGCTTGTGTTGACCGTGTTTTTGGCCAATGACGTGAGAACATCAAAAACGACAAATCCTTCAAGAGAATTCAAACGACACAGACGGTTTAATAAAGAAAGTAAATAACACACACAAATTTTATAGTGGTTCAGCCCCAATATATTGGTAATAGCCTAATCCACTTAGAGATATGATTATTTATCTACACTCAAGATCAGATGAACCTGTGTCAACTGAGTTTCTTCAGTGTAAATTCTCATAATACAAAAGAGTTCTCTCGCAAGAAAAAGCACTTTCTCTCTCTAGAAAGGTAAGACCAAAACTCCAAATTTCCAAAAAGTCCCTTTCTAATCCCATAAGCCATGTATTTATAGGCTTAGGATCATACATTGATATCCCCTAGGATCGGTATATTTTATTATTCGTATTATATTTAAATTACAAAAAATATTCAAAATGTAATAGAACCCCCAATTTGTGTGAAAATGAGAGATTCTCGCGTACGCCCAGACAGATTCTTGTTGAAGCTGTTTCTGGGAATCTTGATGTAGTTTGTTCTATCTGGTTGATGAATATCACCTTCTGATCGGCCATACTTCTACCGACCAGTCACGCACTTGGCTGGTAGGACACACACTTCTCTCGTCTAACATGGCACTCTGGTCTAGCATGCCATGTCTCTACTTGGACAGTCATGCACTTGCTGGTAGGACATGCAAGTGCTGGTCGGACATATGCATGCTAGACATATGCATACGGACCAGGCCTTTATCTCTCCTCGGACGCAAGGTGTCCGACCGGACACGCTCAGCTTGGTACCATGCCAATCATGGTCCGCTCGGACCAACCCACGCCTATCTGCGGACACAAGGCATGCACCCTCTCGATCCTTCTTCCTCGGATGCCTCTCCTCAAGCGTAGAGTGTCTGACGGGACACTTGGATTGCTTCTTGGATGTATGGTGTCCGACCGGACACGCATCGGGCTCCTCGGGTGCACTTGGCTTGGATGTCCCAGTGCTGGTCGGACATGCCAGTGCTGGGCAACAAAGTCATTCCTGGTCGGGTGCAACTTACCCGGTCGGTCATGACACCTCTCTCAAGCAGTCAAAACTCTTCATTGATGTACTGGGCTACCTCTAAGCCAGATCACCCAACCATTCCTTACCACTTGTCATTTCTAATGCCACATCATCATTTTCAAATTTTGGGGATAACATTTGCCCCCCAAGTTTATTATCTGATACTTCACATAATAACCTTTTTTCTCCACAGTTGACGGCATTATAAAAAAAATAACTGTTCATCTTCTCGCCATGCAGCAGACCACAACTCACAGACCACGATCACTGCAAGTAACTGTCCATGATCGTGGGGAGAAAAAATAGCCCAGGAATTCCAAGGGTCTAAAAATAAGTGGTAACTCCCACTTTTTTCCTTTTAATAATCCTTACTCTCTTACATTCCCACTTATACAAAAAAAATCAACTTTTAAAAACCCTTCTCCTTCTTTCTTCTCTCTTGGCCGAAACTCCAAGGCTTCTCCTTCTCTTGGCCGAAACTCCAAAGGATTCCAAGAGGAAGCTCTTCATTCCTCCAAGCAATCTCCAAGAAAATCAAGGGCTCTCAAAATTTGGGTAAGTCTTCTCCTCCATGCTTTCATATTGTTGTTATTTTTCAAAAAATTTCATGAAAAAAACATGTTGTGGCCGAAACCCCATTGAGAGTTTTTTCTTGAATTTGCTCATGAATCTTATAGATATAATGTGTTGGGTGACTATTTTGATGATGTTTGTATTATGGGTAACCCAAAATTATCCTCAATTTCATAAGAATTTCAAGAAAAATAGGTCAATTTAGCATAAACCATGATTATGGGTTTTGGGGTTTTTGATGGCATAGAGGGTTTCAAGAACATGGAAAAACTTTTCAACTTCTCTATTTTGATCTTGTGATTGTGTGTTTGGATGAGGAAACATGTTTATGTTAGGGAATATAGAACTTTGCTTTTTCAGCTATAGGAGCATAGGGGTTTTTTGGTGAAGTTTGGGTATGAAAAATGGGGTATGTTTAGAGATATGGCCGATCGGCCACTATTTTTTCTAGGTAAACATGTGGTCTGATCGGACCACATATAGTCTCCTTGGATGCACTCGGCTCGGATGCAGGCGGATAGGCACGGTCCATACGGACCAAGCTTTTGTCGCTCCTCGGACGCAGGGTGTCTGACCGGACACGTATCAGGTTCCCCCACGGTGTGCTGGGTTTAAACTCGCACAGCTTGGCATCATGCCAAGCACGGTTTGCTCGGACCCAACCCGCGCTTCTCCTTGGACATGGGGTTTCCGACCGGACACACCCATGATCTCTTCGAATGCGCCTGCTGGGAGATACACGGCTGGGCACACATCTCCTCGGGCACAAAGTGTCCGACCGGACACGTCCCACTAGCTCCTCTTCAGACGCTGGGCTCGGACGCACTAGGCTGGGGTGCACATGGCTGGCCACGCACCTCCTCGGATGCAGGGTGTCCGACCGGACACACCCTAGCTCCTTGCACACGCCCCCTTGGGTGCCTAGGCATCCGATCGGATGCACCAACCTTTCTTGGCACTAGGCACAATTTTCAGACCAAGCATGGTATACTCCATGCCATATGCACTTAGAACACTTAGGAAATTTTAAACATTTTTAGGCACTTTCAAGCACCAAAATTATTTTTTTCCATGCATGCAACATTTTTACTACTTAGATAAAATTTTCTAAGTATAAAAATAAATTTTGTTCCTGTCGAATTTTATCTGTATGGTTACTCACCTCCCCATTATTTATTTATTTTTGTAGATGAATCGCTTCGAATATAGGGGAGGTGACAATCATACGGACTCCGATACATCTATCCCGCAGACAATTGAGACCCCTCAAAGCAGCGGTTCTTCATCAAAATCCTCCACCAGTCGTACTCCTGAGGATCGCCTTCGCCGCTTCAAACAGATCCTTCCCCGTTTAGCCTTGTACTTCCTTCACGAGGAACAGTTTCTTCAACAAGCTGCACAGTCGACGATGAGGGTGAATAAATCCAATAGACTCCCCTAGGACCAAGATCCACAAGTCGCTCATAGAGCGATGCAAAAGGTGGTGGAACGCAGTGAGGCCCGCACTGCAACTTCTTCAAGATCACCCTCTCAGGAGTTTGCCACCGAGGTCCAGCACTTGGCCATTCAAAAGCCACGGAAGGGGAGAGAAGAAGCACCTTCCTGGTTCACTGCCTAGCCTTCAAAACTCAATCCCGGGACGTTCCACAAACACATCCAAGCTTTGGGTTTGAGTGGGGTGAACGTGACATGCCCGGGCCCTCATCAGAGAGCCAATAGGCCCGACGGAGCATACTGCCCCTGGTCCAGGCACCATATCCACGCAGGAGCGACACTCCCACTATACTCCTATTTTCGGTCTATAGCGGATTATTTCAACGTCTCCCCATTCCAGATCGCACCGAATGGGGTCCAGGCACTGTTCGCGCTGTATATTCTCTACTTTTTTCAAGGTTGGGACGAGAGCACTCCTCATGAGGTACACTATTTGTTCGACTTCAGGACTAACCCCAGCCATAAGAACACGGGCTTCTTTCACCTCTTTCACAGGCAAAAGGGGATTAAATACCTTAGTGGTATCACACACAAGTCAAACCCCGGGAAATATTACAGAGAATATTTCCTCACATCGGACATCAAGGCCAACAACTTGGCTTTTACACATGCGGGTCCGTTCCAGCAACCTTTGCCTACCCAAGGGATGTTCAAGCGAGCGAAGGCGTTGGCTAACATGAGTACCGAGGAGAAAGACGTGAAAAGTTTGGTCACTGTAGATTACCTTCAGATGGTGGGCCTGATATCGTGTAACCAAAATATGACGGTGGAAAGCACTACTGAGGAGAACAACACGACTAATCAGTCCAATGCGGGCACTGAGGTAGTGACTGACCAGTTTTCTCCTGGGCCATCTTCGCTTTCTCATAGACCTGGCGACCTTGTCATTAGGGAGCCTCAGCCTGAGCCTCAGCACAGATCTGCTATTCCCGCTCAGTCCGGGAAAGGAAAGGCCATCCAGACTGAGAGAGAACTTAGCTCATCTTCGGACGACGAGGATGACTTCATCGATCAGATTCTCAACTCAGGTCTAGTAGTCATAGGGATATGTTTAATAACTTGGTGATTTGAGACTAATAAAATTGTAGTAGTAATATACTTATCTACATCTTATTATATATATATTTTTTCTAACGAATCTCATGTTTTCCTCTTTTGCAGACCCAGAGATGTTCAGGCACTGCATCGTTCCTCCTGCTCCAAAGAGGAAGTCTGGCGAAGGAAGTGGTCTCACTTCCCCGAGGAAGGTCCCGAGGGCAGTGCCACCGAGCCAAGGGAGATAACCTGAGGGGTCAGTTACGATCCCGCAGTTGACCCCTTCCTCACTTCCTCCATCAGCGAGCCTAACTCCCCCAGGCCCGTCTGGCCCGAGCGAGGCACTCCGTGCTGCTAGCACCAAACTCAGGGGGGCAGCTGATCAGACCCTCCATGATGCTTCAACGATTCAAGGCTTTGAATCTTTTCCTTGACTCAGTGTTGATGTTTTCTTAGAGAGAGGGATTGCTCAGCTGACAAATGTAAGTGCTCTACCACAAGATAGATTATTACTTACGTTCATGCTTTGTAGTAACTTTTTGTTTTTCATGGAGACGCTCATGACCTTCTGTCATGCCCAGCAGCGATCAGTCGACTACAAGGAGTTGATCAAGGTCCTAAATGATCAACTCGTGGAGGCTCAAGCGAAAATGGACGCTCTTCAATCTAAGCTGGAACAGGCGGAGAGGACTGTAACTGAGCAAAATGAGTCTCTCAAGGGGTTGGCTGATGGGAATGATCAGCTAACCCAAGCCTACAAGTCCTTGACTGATCAGCTAGACAGACTGACTCGTGAGAACGAGGGATTAGCTCGCTAGAACGAGGGACTAATTAGTGAGAATGAAGAGCTGAAGCAAGAGAAGGAAGCCGATCTAACCCGCTACGAGGAGACTTGCTTCAACTGCTTCTACCAGGTGTGGAAGCTAAATAAACCCCTCAAGCTCGACTTTCTCACCGATGAGATTAAGGCAGAGGAGGTCGCCAGATGTGAGGCCAGGGCTTCTGAGGAAGCTGCTAATCCTACCGGCCCTACACCTGCCTCCTCTACACTATCATTTCGAGCGATAGGAGCAGTTGATGCCGAGGAGGGGGTTGATCAGCCTATTAGAGCAGTCGACCAGTGACTCCTCATCCTACCAGAGAGCTTCTGCACGACCAGTTGTAGTCCTACCAGTCTTTTATCATAGTTTGTTTTATTTTTTATACTTTTGCTCGTATGATTGAGTTGTTTGGCACTTGCACTTTACTTTTCTTTTTTGACTAGCTTGAAACGTTTAAGTCTTTTTACACTTAAGACATTACAAGTTTATTGTGAATAGTAAAGTTTCTATATGCCTTCAATTTCACATGAGTACTTAGTTTTCTAACTTAGAAATTCTAGACATTTCATAAGTCCATACTAAATATACTTCCTCACGCTCTTATTGCTCTAACATTTTATGAGCATAACGTTTATTATCACACGAATATCTGCTTCTAACTTAAAATTTTAAAAAATTCCAAGTTACTTAAGCTTCGTCAAACAAGTTAGCTTAATGGCTTTTTTCAACTTCCAAATTTATAAGTCAGCCTAAAAACAAATATCTTTGCTTGTGCTCTTATTGCCTGTGTTGAAGTGCACGCCAGTATTCCTTATGTGCACGTCAGTATACTCTATGTGCGCGCCAGTATACTGTTGGAGTGCATGCCAGTATGCCTTATGTGCACGCCAGTATACTCTATGTGCCCCCCAAGTGATTGAGGGTTGAAAAATCCTTGATCACTTGCTACTTGACCGAATTTGTCCGAGCAGTGACTACCCGTGAAACACATAGAATATACAAACATATTTCAGCAATTAATCACTACAAAAACATGCAATTATTTAAACGTTGGTCATTCATCTCATGGATACCGACCAGTTGAACACTATCTGGTATATATTCATGTTTATTTTTAGAAGATTTGTTTTGTTTAAATCGTAATGACAGTTGAACACTGCCAAGCAAGAATAATCAACACATATGCAAAATTTGTAGCAAGATTTGACCACGCTGCGCGTGATCTCTTTTATTACTTGTAATAATAAATGATAAAACGTGTCTAACAACGAGTTTCAAACAAAATAACATTGTTCAAAATAACATGACTGGTTAGCAAATAGCCAGTTCACAAACAAAAAACTTAAATAACAAGTTAAGCACTTGATACAAAGCTACTACTCTGTAAGCAGTATTTATTGATAATATTTCCTCAAGTGCTCGCCATTCCAGTAATTCCTGATCAGCTCTCCATTTAACTGAGCAAGCTTGTAGGTGAGGGTGGCAAGACCTACTCAATTTGAAATGGACCTTCCCAGTTTGGTCCTAGTACGCCAGCTGTTGGGTCTCTCACAAACACCTTTCTGAGGACTAAATCTCCGACCTGGAACTTTCGATCTCGGAATTTGGAATTGAAGTAGCGCGCCACTTTTTGCTGGTGAGCAGCAACTCTCAGGTTTGCCTCCTCTCTTCTCTCCTCGAGGAAGTCCAAGGATTCTGCTAGCAATTGATGATTCTCCTCTTGGTTATACATGGTCCTTCTATGAGATGGTGGGTCTATCTCCACAGGTAACATGGCTTCATACCCATATGCCAAAGAAAATGGGGTATGTCCAGTTGCTGTCCGGGCAGTAGTCCTATACGACCAAAGGACTTCTGGTAATTCTTCCGCCCAAGCACCCTTAGCTCGCTCCAGGCACTTTTTCAGAGTGTCCTTCAGTGTCTTGTTTACGGCTTCAACCTGCCCATTGGATTGTGGATGGGCTACCGAGGAGAAACTTTTTGTGATGCCGTGCCGAGTGCAAAAATCGGTAAATATGTCGCTGTCAAATTGGGTGCCGTTGTCAGACACTATCTTCTTAGGCAGACCATAGCGACATATTACGTTCTTAACTACAAAGTCCAACACTTTCTTCGATGTGATCGTGGCTAATGGTTTGGCCTCAGTCCATTTAGTGAAATAATCTACAGCAACCACTGCAAACTGCACTCCTCCTTTCCCTTTGGGCAATTTCCCGATCAGATCAATACCCCACACTGCAAAAGGCCATGGACTTTGCATTTGCTTCAAGACATTTGGGGGCGCTCTGGGCACTTTAGAAAATCTTTGGCATTTGTCACACCTCTTCACATATTCCATAGAGTCCTCGTTCATTGTAGGCCAGAAAAATCCTTGCCGCAAGATTTTTTTAGACAGACTCTGCCCCCCAGCATGATCTCCACAGAATCCTTCATGCACTTCAGCTAATAAATTATTTGACTGGCCGGGTGTTATGCACCTGAGTAGAGGTAGGGAATACCCTCTTCTATATAACACCCCATCCATCATGGTGTACCTAGCAGCTTGCCTCATAATCTTCCTTGCTTCATTACGATCATCTGGGAGGGTTCCTTGCTCAAGATAAGCAACGATGGGAGTCATCCAGGTGTCAGCTATCGTGATTGGCATGTCCTCTTGTTCATCAATGCTCGGCTCCACCAAGTATTCTACCGGTACTATATTCAGAGTTTCGGCATCTCTTGCACTAGCTAGCTTTGCTAGAGCATCTGCATTAGAGTTCTGCTCTCGCGGTACCAGCTTGATGGTATACTCCTCGAACTGTGCTAGTAGATCTTTGGTCTTATTTAAGTATGCCACCATGCGTAGGCCCCTTGCCTAGTATTCCCCCAAGACTTGGTAGACCACCAATTGGGAATCGCTATTTACTTCCACCGACCGAGCACGTACATCTCTAGCCAGTCGCAAGCCTGTAGGAGGGCTTCATACTCCGCCTCATTGTTAGAAGCATTGAATCCGAATCTCAGTGCACAATGAATTCAGTGCTTCTCTAGTGTGACCAATATAATTCCAGCTCCTGAATGATGCTCATTTGACGACCCATCAACAAAAAGTTGCCAAGTAGGAAGTTCATCTTTCTACCCAGTGACACTCTCTTGCTGGTCGGGAACATCAACGATCCCGATACATTCAGCGATGAAATCTGCCAAAGCTTGACCCTTAATAGCAGTCCTCGGCTAGTACTTGATTTCGAATTGGCCTAACTCAACTGCCCATTTAAGTAGCCGACCAGATGACTCCGACTTTTGTAGGACTTGGCGTAGAGGCTGGTCAGTAAGGACCTTAATGGGGTGTGCTTGGAAGTATGGTTGCAATTTTCGTGATGCGAGTACCAAGCAGTAAGCCAACTTCTCGATCACGGGATACCGGGACTCTGCTCTTATTAGTCGCTTGCTAACATAGTACACCGGGTGTTGCACTCTATCCTCCTCTCGTACTAAGGCAACACTAACAGCATGCTCCGTGACTGCTAGGTACAAAAAGAGGTCTTCTCCATCAACTGGCTTAGAAAGAACAGGAGGTTGGGCCAAATGCTCCTTTATGGCCTGGAAAGCTTGCTCACATTCTGCCGTCCACTCAAACTTCTTGCCTCCTCTAAGCAGGTTAAAAAATGGGACACACTTGTCCGTTGATTTAGAAAAGAACCTGCTTAGAACTGCAATCCGCCCAGTCAAGCTTTGTACATCTTTTATTCTAGTTGGAGACTTCATCTCTATGAGGGCCTTTATCTTTTCTGGGGTTGCCTCTATTCCTCGGGAGTTCACAAGAAACCCAAGAAATTTTCCAGAACCCACTCCAAATGAGAACTTGAAGGGGTTTAACTTCATGCTGTACCTTCTTAGTATTGCAAAGCACTCCTCTAAGTCTCGCACGTGCCCTTCAGCTTCCTTTGATTTCACCAGCATATCGTCTAGATAGTTACCTTTTTATAAAACTCTAATGATAGTGGAAATGCCTATACTTTATGAAGGTGGGTGAAAAGAGAAAACTGATTAAATTATTAACTAAATTAGTAAGAAAAATTGTACACCTCCACGCTCTTGCTGATTAAGTCATGAAACATACCATTCACCAAACGCTGATAGGTAGCTCCCGCATTCTTCAGTCCGAAGGGCATGACTCTATAGCAGTATAGCCCTATATCTGTTCGGAAGCTGGTATGCTCTTCATCAGGAGGATGCATGCTGATCTGGTTGTACCCCGAATATGCATCCATGAAGGACAATGTTTCATGACCAGAGGTTGCATCTACCAATTGGTCTATTCTCAGTAAAGGAAAGCAATCCTTTGGGCATGCTCTGTTCAGATCAGTAAAATCTACACAAGTCCTCCACTTTCCATTGGGTTTGGGCACCAACACTGGGTTTGAAACCCAGGCATGGTAATATGCTTCCCTTATAAACCCATTCTCCTTTAACCACTCTACCTCCTCCTTAAGAGATTTTGCTCGATCTTTATCAAGCAATCTCCTCTTCTGCTGCACTGCTGGATAGCTTTCATCCACGTTGAGCACATGGCTAATCACAGTTGGTGAGATACCCACCATATCCTTGTGAGACCAGGCAAAGACATCTTGATTCCTTCGCAAGAATTCTATCAGCTGTGCTCTCACCTATGCTTTCAACTTTTTTGCAATTTTGACCCCTCTCGTCGGGTCATTCTCATCTATAAGGACCTCCTCTAACTCCTCTGACGGTCCCACATCTCTTTCATAATCCCCAAAGCGAGGATCAAAGTCCCTTCCCTCGCTTTGGGCAACGCCCTATTTGGTGACTTCATCACCGGATGGGGTCTTCTGCTCTTTTAAACCAAGAGTGCTCTCTTGGCGAAACTCCTATAGCATCTCTTCCTGGTCGGTTATAACTGCAAAAATTCGGTCGACATCCATCTCATCCACCTCCTCTCTCTCAACACATACAATCATGTTGCTCTCCTTGGCCCCCTTCCTTGCCTTAGCTACCAAGGCATTATAGCACTCCCTAGCCTCCCTCTGGTCTCCTTGGACACAGCCTATGCCAGCACTGGTCGGGAACTTCATGGAAAGGTGCCAGATTGAAACTACCGCATGTAAGTTTGTGAGCAATGGTCGACCAATAACCACATTGTAGGCGGACGGGCAGTCAACAATCAAGAACTCGGTCATTACGGTTTCATGTTTGGGAGCTTCCCCCGTTGTGACTGGCAACTTGATTGTCCCAGCTGGTGACAATCCTTCTCCAGTAAACCCATAAATGACTTGAGAGCACGGCTTCAAGTCATTGATAGATAGCTTCATCCTCTCAAAGGATGACTTATAAATAATGTTCACAGAGCTCCCTGTATCGACCAGATATCTCTTCACTTTCATATTAGCAATTTGGACTGTCACAACAAGAGGGTCATTGTGAGGATACCTCACGTGTCGAGCATCTTCTTCAGTGAAAGTGAGGGACTCACTTTCATATCTTGGGTTCTTTGGTGGTCGTTCCTCCACTGTCATAATTTCGGAGGTGGATGCTGCATCCAATTCGTGACGAAGGGTGCGAGCATACCTCTCCCTCGCCTTGTTGCTATCTCCAGCAAGATGTGGTCCTGCACATATGGTATCTAGTGTGAAATCCACAGGTTCAGGTTGCAAAGGTGGGGATCGTTGCCGTTTGAACCCAGGATTGTTGCTGCTCCCCTCTCCTTGGGTCTTCTCTGCTCGATACTTTTTTAGCTTCCCCGACCAGAGGAGAAACTCTATCTCATCTTTGAGATGATTACACTCATTCGTGTCGTGACCATAGTCTCCATGGAAGCGACAGAACTTGTTCATATATCTCTTACTCATCTCCTTCTTGATTGGTGGGGGTATCCGGTAAGGGACCTCTTGATGACTGGCCAAATAGATCTCCGCTCGGCTCGCTGACAGAGTGGTGTAGTTGGTGAATCGAGGTTCATACTTAGTTGGTCTGTCGTTTGGTCCCGACTTAGCCTTCTTCTCATTGTGGCCGCCAGACCCGTTATTCCCACCTTTCTTACCACCACCTTGATCACGTCCGCCATTTTTGGGGGGATCAGTCGATCCACTCGATTTGTTCAACCCATTCTCTCCCTTCTCAATTACATCATCCAACTTCATGTATTTGTCCGCCCGGTCTAAAAACTGTTGTAAAGTTGAAATTGGATGGCGATGGATGATGTCCCACAAAGGACTTCGGTAGATAATGCCGGAAGAAATTGCCACCATCTTCCCCTCATCTCCAACCGCAGTAGCTCGGTTAGCTTCTCTCATGAACCTTTGTATGTAGTTCTTGAGAGACTCATCTTTCCCTTGCTTTATATCTGCCAAGTGATTGGCATAAACAGGAGGGGTTCGAGCAGCACTAAATTTCCTGCAAAACTCCTTTCTAGAACTTTCCCAAGAAGTGGTGGAGTTAGGCTTGAACTTCCAATACCACTCTTGGGCATTGTCGGACAACATGGTGGGGAAGACTCTACAGCGATAGTCATCACTCATCCCGAGCAGCTCCATCTGATCTTTGAACTTCCCAACATGCCTGATCGGGTCTGCCTTTTCTGTATAAACTGGCAATACCGGTGCTTTGTATTTTGCTGGTGGTTGAGCTGCTCTAATTCGAGCACAAAAAAGGCTGCCACTCCTGTGGTCCACTGGATCAATCGCAGCTGGTCGTTTTGACAGACTCTAGACTGCTGCTGTCAAAGCATCAAGCTGGGCTTGGATGCCTGGGGCCACTGCTAGGGACTCATTTTCAGGACCGCCTGGTCGGGTGTTCCTATCCGGCAAACCATCATCGAGTATTTCTACTCGACTGGTAGGACGGATTGGCTCTTGCCCTTCAACCGGGACGGTCCTTCTTCTATCAGCAATGACGTCCCTCAGGTCCTTCTGAGCTGTGTGCTTTCCCAACCGATCGAACACCGTACTCCGAGTCTTCTCAGAAGGTTTGCTGGGTGGAACGTGCTCCTTGCCACTGCGCTGGTTGGGATGCAGTGGTGGCCTTTCTGTCTGAGCTGGTCGATCCTCTCCTCCTCGATGGTTATTATTATTCTTCTCCTTCGAATGGTTAGTGTGATGACTGTCACCTTCATCACGCCCATGCCCATCTTTGAAGTGGGAAGTCTCATTGCCACGAGGAGCTCTATTGTGCTCCTGCTCAGGAGGTGTTTTCTTGCTGCCTGACTTGTGACTCCCTGATCTGGAAGTCTCTGATCAGTGGCTCCTTGAGGGGGTTTTGGAGTTCCCCCTTTGAGTTGAGGCAGTGCGCGATCAGACTCCATCTTCCTCACGACCAGGTGGGTTACTACCACCTCTGCCTGGTCTATCAGCTTTCTTGTGACCAGCTTCTGTGGTCCTTGCTCCTGGGGTGGCTGCCACTCCAAGTGCAGCCTGGGCATTGGCCCGGGTCAGCTGCGTAGCTGCCTCCAGAGCGAGTGCAGCTTCGCGATGTCGCCTGTCGGCCTCCTCCTGCTGTTGACGGACCTCCTCACTCCTGGTGTCCATTTCTCGTGTTTGCTGCTCGAATGCGACATTCTGCCTAGCCATTTCCTCAGCGAACGCCTCCTGTCTGGCATTGAACTGTGCCATTTCCTCCTGGAAGGCACTCATGGCTTCTTGGAGCTCTTCAACCTCTGGGGTTACATCTTCAAGCACGACTCTAGGCTCAGACTCACGGTCTTGAAGGCTAGGGCCTTCTGATCTAACAGGCTCTTTAGAGGAGCCCGTCTTCTTGGAGGCTGCATTGGTGTTCTTAGGCGCCATATTGCTCCAGGGACTGTCTAATTTTCTCTTCAGGCTCTCAATGAAAGCACCAAAATGTTGACCGTGTTTTTGGCCAACGACGTGAAAACGACAGAAACGACAAAACCTTCAAGAGAATTCAAACGGCACAGACGGTTTAATAAAGAAAGTAAATAACACACACAAATTTTATAGTGGTTCAGCCCCAATATATTGGTAATAGCCTAATCCACTTAGAGATATGATTATTTATCTACACTCAAGATCAGATGAACCTGTGTCAACTGAGTTTCTTTAGTGTAAATTCTCAGAATACAAAAGAGTTCTCTCTCAAGAAAAAGCACTTTCTCTCTCTAGAAAGGTAAGACCAAAACTCCAAATTTCCAAAAAGTCCCTTCTAATCCCATAAGCCATGTGTTTATAGGCTTAGGACCATACATTGATATCCCCTAGGATCGGGATATTTTATTATTCATATTATATTTAAATTACAAAAAATATTCAAAATGTAACAGAACCCCCAATTTGTGTGAAAAATGAGAGATTCTCGCGTACGCCCAGACCGATTCTTGTTGAAGTTGTTTCTGGGAATCTTGACGTAGTTTGTTCTATCTGGTTGATGAATATCACCTTCTGGTCGGCCATACTTCTACCGACCAGTCACGCACTTGGCTGGTAGGACACGCACTTCTCTCGTCTAACATGGCACTCTGGTCTAGCATGCCATGTCTCTACTTGGACAATCATGCACTTGCTAGTAGGACATGCAAGTGCTGGTCGGACATATGCATACGGACCAGGCCTTTGTCTCTCCTCAGACGCAAGGTGTCCGACCAGACACGCTCAGCCTGGTACCATGCCAATCATGGTCCGCTCGGACCAACCTACGCCTCTCCGCGGACACAAGGCACGCACCCTCTCGATCCTTCTTCCTCGGATGCCTCTCCTCGAGCGTAGAGTGTCTGACCGGACACTTGAATTGCTTCTCAGATGTATGGTGTCCGACCGGACACGCATCGGGCTCCTCGGGTGCACTTGGCTTGGATGTGCCAGTGTTGGTCGGACAGGCCAGTGCTGGGCAGCAAAGTCATTCCTGGTCGGGTGCAACTTACCCAGTCGGTCATGACACCTCTCTCAAGCAGTCAAAACTCTTCATTGATGTACTGGGCTACCTCTAAGCCAGATCACCCAACCATTCCTTGCCACTTGTCATTTCTAATGCCACATCATCATTTTCAAATTTTGGGGATAACAACTTGGATTAGGGGGTCAGGAGGGCCATAATTGATTTAATGAGTTATTATATGATTATATGCGTGATCATGTGCATTGTATTATTAGCTGGCTATGTTTGTATATTTATGTGCATGTATGTGATATATGGGTGAGACCACATTATTATATGGATATATTTGAGGTATTTGGCATGAGACGATCCTAGGAAGCAAGTTAGTGATTTGGTCATAACGGGGTTAATTACCAAGCTCGGGGTGAGCCTAGGGGTAATTTGGTGCTTAGTACATTACCGGGATTGAGCAGGTAATGTGATATGATATGGTAATTATTTGAGGACATTGGGAATGACGGAAATTGGATGACGTTAATTATGATTAACAGGGTAGGTAAAAATGACGAAATTGCCCTTGGGTGGCTTTGAGGTATTAGGATGGCCCTAGGGGTATTTTTGTCATTTAGGCTTATAGATATACTCAGCCAAGGAAAAACGTGGAAGGAAACATAGAAAACAGGGGATTTCTTCTTCTTCTTCTCTTTCTCGATCATACTCTCTCTCTCTCTCGAGTTGATTTTTTAAGCTTGAATTTAGGAGAATTGAAGTTGTTTGGGCTAGGTTCTTGATTGAGCAAAGCTTAAGGATAATTATGTGTTTGAGGTAAGGAATTTAAGCTTGAAATTTGGAGTTTTACTCTGTTTTTAAGGTTGTTTATAAGCTTGGGAGTTTGATCTTAGAATTGGGTATTTGATGGTGTCTTGAGTGTTTCTAAGCTTGGGTTTTATTACTGAATTAGTGGTTATGTTGTGTTGGGGTTTGGTTTTGATATTGGGATTGTTGGGTTGTGTTTTTGGATGAGTTTGAATTGAGGAAAATGCATGGAAGCTGGGTTCACGGGGTCAAGTCACGACTGAGTTCTTGGGTGCTGTGACTTGAGTGAACCCCAGAGCCTTCACTGGTCTCTGTCTAGCAGGCGTGCTGCGACCTTCAAGGGCAAGTCGCTACTGTAACACCCTGGTTACCCCCAAGACCATTACAGTGAACGTTGAACCGAGAATTTAACTCGCTAACTGAGTTCTTTGGTTAAAAACTGTTAGGAAAATATGTATTTGCCTCAATGGAAATAGGTAAGATAATTACAACTCTAAACTAAATATTACAAATAAATATTATTGATTAAAAAGTGTTATAACTCTATGACAAAAATTACATGTAAATATAGAGAAAGAGGTAGAAGATGATAGAAATAGAAGATACAACTCTAAGACAAAAAGATACAAATAAACTAGAAGTAGTAGAATGAAAGATATAGATGAGATTACAACTCTAAAACAAAATATACATATAAAAGAGTAAATATAGAATAATAGAATAAATGAAAAGCAATAGAATAAAAGAACAAGAATAAGAACAATGAACTAAGAACTCTCACTCACACAACCAAAGTGAAGAGTATTGGGGATCACCAACTTGAACAAGGTTTGAAACCTTTATCCAAAAGCTTATTTCCCCCTAACTCAAGCACTAAGGGATCTCTCACAGATATTGGAAATGCTTTCTGGAATAATCAAGCCTCAAGGTGTTTCTAGCCAAGTGCTCTAATGGATAGAAAATATTGTGTCTTACAAGTGAGCTATAGGCTCCTATTTATAGAGTTTAGAGACACCATTTGAATTTCAAATTCCACCAATCCCCATGGCTGTTACCAATGTTTAATTGGATTAATATGGAATTAAAAATGAGATTTGGGAGTTATTTTGGTTTTTTTGAGCCGTTCAACAAAGATTGAAAAAAACTGAAAAATTGGACAGTTTTTGTCCTGTGGCCGCGGCTAGAGACATTAGTGACCATGGCCACTAGTCTCTGTCCCACAGGCCGCAGCCACCAACATTCAGTGCCCGCGACCACCGACCAATTTCAGCACTTAAAAATGTGCTGTTTTTCCAAACGGTTCCAAACCCTCCCAAATGATTTTGTAACTCCCAAAGCACATTATTGGGGTTAAAATCATATCTCTAACAGCCATTTCACATATGACTTTATGAAATTCATCTCAATATAGTGTAACAACAAATTTACACAATGAAGGGTAATATTTGAAAGTTACAAATTTGTAACACCAAATATCTTACATTATTTGGATATATCTCATATATCTAAATATTGTAACTCTCTATTATATGTTACAATATGTGACACTCTTTATCACATTTATTTAATCTAAAACAATATATTATAATATAATATAATATTACATTATATTATAAAATAATATAACAAAAATGTGCTTCTAGGTGGTATTAATAGGGTAAGGTGGAAAACCAATCAAAAGGAAATGATATATTTTATTTAAAACATAAAACTGTTCATGGGTCCTTCAAAACATTTTCAAGTTATTTACAACTCAAAATGGTCATTACAGTTTAAATTTACAACCCGCCGACCTAAGCGGCAAAAATAGGGTAAACCCTCTAGTTCCTCTAAGAACTCCTTGGCCGTGGTGGTCAAGCGGCCGCATATGTACACATCACCACCTAAGCTCTCCACTCAAGGTTGGGTGAGCTTTTCTTTCCCTTTACCTGCACCACATAGCACCCATGAGCCAAAGCCCAGCAAGAAAACACAATATTGCATCAATATAATATCAACAATGATTGTAATAATCATTCAGGACTTTCAGTCCAAAATAGAGGAGTGACAGTTGTAAAAGTCACTAAGGTGGGTTCCGTTCCCATCAGCCATGTGACGATAGGGTCACCTCGGCTTTACAAATAAGTGATCATTTCACTAGCTTATCAAGATAGGTGTTTGATGAACTAGTCACCAACATAACCTACCGCATGACCATAGAGTCACAACCATGGGATTCCGCCACGTGACAAAACAGTCACCTAGGCCTTAGGCCCTAGTTTTGAGTAACTAGTCTTAGACTAGTCAAGCGCTTATAATTTTCATCGACCTTAGGGTCGGTCCAACATTAATGCTCCTAGATTCATTCAACACTGATATCGATTAGATCTAATCTTTTATCTGCTATGCATTCATGATGCTTATGCCATTCCTGACTCCCAGGTCAGTAATACGCGACTTGTGCCGATTCTGAATAGTCAGTGCCATACACAAGTAAGCAAGATTTTCTAAGCATTTAATATGTAATCAATGTCCACATTTAATAACCAACATGCCTCAACAACAACCACGCATGTCATATGCACAGGGTGTAGTTTTCTTACCTCTAGTTCGAGCGAGAAATAGAACAAAAACGACCCCTGAGAACGATCGACCTTTTGATTCCTTAGCGGTTACCTAATCATAACCAATTATAACCTCCATTAATGAAAATCAACAATAATAGGGTCTTGACCTAAACCCCACTCTCGGGACCTCGAAATGTATCCATGCGGTGAGTAGATTCGATCCCGGGCCTTAAGGATTGAAACCCCAAGCCAAAAACCCTTAAAAACACTCAAAACGGTATTCTGAAGGAACAGAGTAGTGCCCCAACGCTCATCTCAGAACCACAACGCCCAAAACCAATCCCTGGGTAGCGCTGTAATGCTACACCCAGCCAGTTTTGGCCCTGAACCTTCTCCCTTCGACTTCTCCATTCCCAACCTGATTCCAATGCTTCCAAACATCAAATTAAGTGCTAAATGAACCCAAAAACCACCCCCACAAGTCCTAAGCATCACAACCACAAGAGCCCTAGCCAAAAACTCCCAACAAAACCAATCAACCAATATAGAAATCTCAAATGAAATACATAACAAAAATAGAGCAAACCAGACATTTAATGGCTAGAATCTTACCTCAAGTTCAGATTATGATGCTCTTCAATGGTGGAACACACTCCCAAGCCCTCAAGACTTACTTCCCAAGCTTGGTTCCTCAACTTAAGCTAAAAAATCCAAGAAGAAAAGGAGAGAAAATAGGTACGGGAGAAGGTGCTTTCTATGCTCTGTTTTTCCCTTCCTTCTACAGCCTTCATGGCTTAAATCAATCCTAGGGGTGAAAAGACTAAAATACCCCTAGGTCAAATAAAGGTTTCTAAAGGCTCCCAAGGGCAAAACTGTCCTTTCCCGCCTATTTCATTAACCATAATTAGCATCCTCCAATTCCCGTTATTCTCGATACTCTCAAATACCAATAATTCATATCCCGTTACCCTTTAATTCCCGGCAACGCTCTAATCATTAAAATCACCCCGAGAGTCACCCCGAGCCCCGAACTTAATCCAGTTATGAATAAACTGCTAATTTGCACTCAAGATCGTCTCATGTCGAATGGCTCGAACAAATTCATATTATAATGTGGTCTCAACAATTTGTCACCAACATGCATACAAATATACAATTACGCCCTCAGTGGGCCAAACTACCAAAACACCCCTAAATGGAATGTGGACCTACATGCTTGCATTTAACATCATATTATAATATAATTCACGTAAACATGCATATAATCATTTAATGGCATGATAAAGCAATTATGGCCCTCCCGGCCTACCAATCCAGGCATTAAACCGCATTAGGGATTTAGGAGCATTACAGCTGCTGCCCCTGGCACCCAGACAGAGGGCCTATCTATCCGGGAGGCGCGCCGCAACCCTTGGTGTAGGAGCTTAGAATTTAAATCTAGATGCATGCTTCCTATTATTTTCCAAACACATAACAGAAACATAGAATAACATGACATACATATGAACATCAGATTCGTAAATTAACATAAACACAAAGATATAGAAACTTACGAATACGCAGCGGACCTGGAACAACTCATTCCTTCAATCTCTCCAACCATTGATTTCTTTCTGTAGTAGAGTATTATCAAGAGATTTAACTAGATCGGCAACACAATCTTCCTCACCAAGCCTTTGATCAACCTAGAACTAGTGTGGGCTGGTTCTCAAAACATGAGATAAAGATATAGAAGAGAAGAAGAGATAGTGGCTAAGAAAGGATTAGAGTGTCTATGTTTTCACTTACCCAATAAATCAACCGAGACTGACTTTCTTATGAAAACCCTAGATATCATATTCCTTATATAGGCAACTTAATGGGCTTTATTTAAATTTAAATTTAAATTAATTAATAATAATAAATAAAAAATAAAAGCCTTGGGCTGCCATAAATGGACTTGGACCCAATCTCTTTGTTTTGAATTTAAATCCCAATTAGGATTAAATTCAAAACTTTTTATTTATTTATTTTTTAATTAATTAATCAAATCCTTATTCAAATTAACTAAGTATAATTTGAAACTTGATTTAATATTATTTATTTATATTGACACCAATTTATCAATATTAATAAATTTACCCAAAGATTATCCTTTATTCTCTAAATCTCTTATCTTTGTAAATTTTCTGAAATTGACCTAGTCAACTTTAAAAATCCTAATTGATAATTAAATCAATTAATTGAGACATTCTAGATGATTTACTCAAAGGTGATGCGGGGACCATGGATCCATGAAATCAAGCTCCAATAAGTTACCGTGAATTTATTTACAAATAATTTCACTACCTTATTAATTCATCGTGACTCTACTATAGACTCGGAATTGAACTCTTAAATTTATAGAACATATTTTCTAAACCATAAATACGTTATTCATTGTTATAACCATTACAGTCAGTCAATCCTCTATCGATGACTTACTAACGAGATGGGTGCAAATTACCATTTTACCCCTCATCAGTATTTTATCCTAAACTCCCACTAAGTTCCTTATAAATGATATTTTCGTGAACTTAATCACAGAAATAAGATCTCAGTCATTTAACCTTTTGAACAAAGCAATTAAGGAAATCATCTTTTCACTTCTCATACAGAAGTTATAGATTTTATATCTATGAATAATACTCCCACTAAGTTATACTACTAAATCTCCAAGATGTAAGTATGGGCTAGACCGTAGGGTAAGTTGGTAACGAATAAGCCAAAATATTTAAATAATATAATTAGCAGAATATTATCATTCATAATTAAGATCGAATTAACCTATGGTCAACGTTGTAACATTGATTAGATTTGATAACAATGATACTTATTTATCAATCAATAATCAATATCGGTCCTAGTCCGATGTAATCAAATACATCCGATCTTATCTACTTGGTCAATGCCTTGGAAAAGACATCACACCCCGAATGTGTAAGTAGATCATATCGTAGATTTCCTAATTAGTGAAAATCCAATACACTGATCTAATCTTAGGACTCGTTCTTTTGAACATATAATTACAACTATAATCCACTGTGACCTAGTCACTATAATTGTAACTATCCATATGTTTCGAATTTTATAAATGTTTGTATTATTTCAATAATCATGTAATAAAACAAGCAAGCAACACGATTGTCAAACTAAATGATTTGTACTACTTTTATCGACAATATAAAATCACGTTACATGTCCGATATGGTTTTATAAGGGCATAAAACCCAACACTTGGGGGCAGGTCGCAGCCTGCCTATTCTTTTTGAGCCAGGCTTAGTTTTATTTGGTTTTAAGCGTGGGTTTTCGAACCTTAAGGCTCGGGATCAAATCTACTACCCGTTTTAGTAGGATTCGAGGTCCAGGGAACTAGGACTTGGTCCGAGAATCTTTTATTACTCATTTTATTGATGGGATTTCATATTTGGTTCTCAATGGTCGTTCTTAAATTGGCCTAAGGACAGGATCATTCTCAAGGATCATTCTTAACTTATTTTACGCTCAAGTCTGAGGTACGAAAACTGCACCCACTATGTGACATACATGATTATTGATGAGGCATGTTGAGTGCTCTATATATGGACATTTGTTGCATTGTGAATGCTTGGTTGCATTACTTACTTGTGAGTGACACTGACATATTAGTCAGAAACGACAATAGTGCTGAGTGCTGGTCGTGAAGCTCTAACTTATTAGTCAGGATCATCAATGGTACTAAGCACTGGTCATATGGAATTGACCTATGAGTCAAGAGTGGCTATAGCATATTGAACGCTGGTCAATATGATTAGATCTAATCAACAAGAGCATTATATTCTCGTCTGACCTATTTGCCTCTGAATGTCTTATTAGTCATCTATTCAGATAAAACAAACATAAACTTAAAACAAAAATAAATAAATTATTTAATTAAAATAAGATATTTATTTCAAAATTTATATGACATTAATATAAAATTAATAAAAATAATTATTAAATTCTATAAATAAAACTAAGTAAATGTGCATATTATATATATATCCTTAATTATGGACAGAGGTAATAAATCAAGAAAATAACATCTAACCTCATTTCTAGAAGCCTTTTTGTGCACATAGTTTTGCCTTTAGTCCATCCACAATTTCAGCGCTCCCTCCTGGCCGCCAGAAGCAGCCTTTTCACCAACTGAACTCCAATCGATAGCATAAACTTTCCAAAATAAAAAAAAATCAAAACTCACAATTCAACAAACAAACAAACAATTTTTATTTTATTTTTTGAAACTGGAACAAACAAACAAATTAAGAGTTTGAAAAAACCATTTTTTGTGCTATAAAATGATACACTATTTTACACGTTCTCCACTTTACCGATAGTAATTGCATCTAATTATACAAAACTTTACTCTTAAGTACAATGCTAATATTAAGCTGAAGTCGGGCATAGCAATAATGACATTTGTCAAAATGCCACTTCCAAAAAAGAAAAAGTTCGAAATAATTGAGATTTTTGTTTTTTTGAAATTAAATGCAGTTACTAATTCGTACACAAAGAAAACTTCATTCTTAATTCTACAAGAATTTGTGTGAAAGCCTTAAAAAATTCCCCAAAACCATGAAGACAAGCTACATGCACTTAAATTTGAAGCCTACAATCAGAGGTAGGAGGAGAATTACCTCAGCAGCATGCCCTGGGAGATCGTGTTTCAATTATTAGTACGCATGTCCCAAACCTGAATTAAAGAAAACTCATTACAATAATAACAACAACAAACATGATTGATCAAGTGAAATTCATAGGACTAAGCAGTGCATCATGTATTATGTCTTAACCAATTCCTCTTTTAACATGATCAAAAAATAAAATTAGAGAGAAAAATGGCAATAAAAGCAGACTTTCTAATTTATATTTGAATCATCAATTCTTAAAATGCATATATTCAGCCATCTTAGTTTCATATATATTCAATTTGGCCATGGCATTAATCCTTATATATATATATATATATATATATATATATTCAATTTGAGTTTTTATGCTTAAGGAAGTTAAAAAATGCTAGGCATTTAAATCATTTAAAAAAATGTCAATTCTTTTGACAATACCTAAAATACCCCTCTCATAATTTTTTCCATCTATTTCCTCTTCTCTCACTCCTTCAACCCATTCTTCTCAACTCTCTCTCTAGAAAAAAAATCCATAGGTAAAGTAAAATATAAGAGAACTTAATGTAATGACAAATATTCATCACAAAATACTGCATTTCGAGTGGATATGGACATGATTTTTAGAGTTTTTTTTTCTTCAGATCTGAAATTTTGAAATCTGCAGAAAATCAAACCACCATCGAACAACGTCGATTTTCTGCAGATTTCAAAATTTTAGATCTGAAAAAAAAATCGCAAAAAAAATCAAAAAATCATGCAAAGATCTGTTCAAAATGCAGTATTTTAGTATCATAAGTGAGGAATACTTGTCATTACATTGAACTCTCTTATATTTTACCTTACCCATGGATTTTTTTTATAGAGAGAGAGAGTTGAGAAGAATGGATTAAGGGAGAGGGGGGGAAGAGAAAAGAGGAAGTTGATTGGAAAAATTATAGGAGAAATATTTTGGTTATTGTCAAAAAATTTGACATTTTCTTAAAATGATTAGAAAACTTAGCATTTTTTTTATTAAAGACACCTCATTAAGCATAAAAACTCAAATTTCCCATTCTAATTCAAAGCCAAAGCTATCAGAACCCTTGATCCTCTAATGTAAACTATCTTATATGCATATTTATATAAGAAAACAACTTCTTAAATCATGAAAAGTACTTGTACTTAAATCCTT
Source organism: Humulus lupulus (assembly GCF_963169125.1). Lineage (NCBI taxonomy): Eukaryota > Viridiplantae > Streptophyta > Magnoliopsida > Rosales > Cannabaceae > Humulus > Humulus lupulus. The sequence goes on along the minus strand of NC_084799.1, from coordinate 16,152,226 downwards.
GGATCATCATAGTCATATTTATTCAGAGCAATGCTTCAGAAATTTCTCTGGTCCAATATATTTTTATATTTTATAAGAAATGCCAAATAATATGATATATGCAATCACCTTCAATTTTAAGCTTCTATTTTTTTATTTTGGATTTTACTTTTCCAAAAAATATTGGAAACCTATTTTACTTGAAATATATTAAGTGTGCATGGAACAAAATTAAAATTTCCAATTAAATTACCTTAAGTGTGGAATCAGCACTGCCACTCAAAAGAAACTTACTGTCCGTGGACCAACTGCAAGGCAACAATGCAGCACTAACAGTCAGCCAACTGAGAGAAGAGAGGCAACATTTCAAGATCACTATGTTGCTTTTATAGCAACACTCGTAATTAGAATCAATTCAAACCTGATTTGATGAAGTTCTCGAACATGACCTCTTAAAGTAGCAACAAAATTTCCTGTAGCACCATTCCATATCTTGGCAGATTTGTCAAATGAGGCAGTTGCTATCCATTGCTCATCAGGTGAAAAGCAAAGCTGGTTAACAAGCTGTTAACCAGTATAAGAATCAACAATTACAGCAATTACTATATAGGTGTCTGGGTGAGACTTGAATCTCAGACCTTGTAGTAAACTACTATTCCTTAGAGTGAAATTTTTAGATACTTCAGATCATATAACATATTTTTCAATGGGAAACAGAAGAACCTTGAAGAATGACAAAGGTCTTATTGGGATCTCAGTGTTGCTGAGTACCTCTCCAAAGCAACCTATGCATTTCAATCTATTGAATAAGGATCAACTCCGCAGAGCAAGTTTCAGAAATGTAAAACTAGCAGAAAGCTGAAATGTTGTTATTACCCTCCTACCACAAGATCCATTTAATAACAACATTTCAACCAAAACTGAACCAAATAAAAAAAAAAAAAAAAGCAGAGAAGAAAAGGTGTCCATTCCATTCCATCAGCAATAATTTCCCCTTTAGATATTTCACAAGATTTCAACTGAACCAAATAAAATAAAAATCATGATCCAACAAAAAGAGAGAGAGTGAGCACGAGATGTGTAAACCAGAAATTAATTACATTTAATTTCTCTAGATCAAACCATCTAAACACTTTTCCAGAAAAATTCCCACTTAACAATTTCAACTAGAAACAATTTTCAGTTCACAAAACAAAATAATTAACTATATAAATCGACTAAAGGCCACATATTTAATATTATAATAGCATAATTTAAGAAGAATAAGGACCTAACTGAGGACACCAATAAAGGTGTTTACAAACAAACCAGTACACTTTGTAGCTTCAAAATGAATAAATAGTTTAGTTTAGCTTTGATGACTTCATAGAAACCCCATATTACACTTTGCAGCTTCAAAATGAGATCCCCTGCTAAACTGATGCAGAACAAGAGTAGTTTCGTAATTATGTTATTATTTTAGAAGAATCTTTTAGTCATTGATTTATGATTAGGAATTAAATTGGGAATCTTATTCAAATTAGAAATCCAATTTTAGAATTAGCAATCAAATTAGCATGATAACTGAAGATAAAGAGAGATATATATGATTTGGTCTATCAAGTTATGTAACATCATGTGTTCCTGCTAAATTCTACAATATTTCTCACACACACAAAACTCTAGCAAATGATGGACCAGACCACTATTCTTACCCATGGTTGCAAATTAGAAAAACCAAAGCTATACATCATTTATACTGTATGAGTTTCAAGAAATAATTCAAATTCTAAACAAAAAACAAGAATTGACCTTCTTCATTTCTTCAGCAGATGAGTATTGTTTACAGGTGTGATCAAAGCCCCAGTGAGAAGGATAAATTCAGTGCTCAAGGAAATAGAGTTGACCCGACGTGCATGACCCTTTCACAAAATAAAAATACTAGTATAAAAGAAAGCAAAATACATAAACAATTTGAATTTTCCAAGAATTTATTCATGTTGGTAATCTTATGATAGTATTGGACCTTAAAGATAAACATTTTTTAGTAGCAATAGAATTTTACAACACAATGAATCATACAAAGTTAAATTCAGAAATTTGCTATATGGCCATTATGGCTCTGATCAACAAAGAATATTTTGATAACCTGAATTTAGAAATGCTTTCTAATATATCATCATGTTAATGACGAGTTCTAATGCTTCATTACAAAGAAGGAACTAAAATGGATACAAAAGACTCAAATATGTAGATAATTTACCTTCAATTCGCGAATCAGCTTGCCCTGTGAAGTTTCCCATACTTTAATAGTACAATCCAAAGAACTGCAACAATTACAAAGAAAAACAAAATTTACCTCCTGAACTGTGTTGAAGCCTAAAATAATAGACAAGGTTAAAAAGGGAATTGTGCACTAATGAGAATGCCCATGATACATAGCTTTTATTACAAGAATGCCATGAAGGAAGCTTACAGAAACAAACAAGCTTTGGCAGATAACACGTGTGGCATTTAACCTTCTCTTGCAAGCTACGTGTTGCATTCTAGCATTTTCCTGCAAGCTACATTTTAGCTTCTCTAGCAAGCAGCCCTGACCTATAAAAGGACAGCCAACAGAAGCAATGGGACAAACAGAAAGGAAGATAAGATCCATACTTATCATTAGCGTGCCTCTCCATAAACTAGCTCTTCTTAGACTAAGCCAACTTTTCTCAAACAGACTAGGTTGGTCATCATAACCTACACCATGCCTTCTCACCCTAACACATATAGATATATTTCCAACCTTGCACAAACCTGACTACAAACTCTATTGCAGATATATTTCCAACCTTGCATAACCTAGCTAACTAGAAGATCGTATATATTTCCAACCTTGCATAATCTAGCTACCAATATATATATATATGCATTCTCTAACCTTGCATAACCTAGCTTACTAGAAGATCGTATATATTTCCAATCTTGCATAATCTAGCTACCAATATATATATATATATATATATATATATATATGCATTCTCCAACCTTGCATAACCTAGCTTGCTACAAATTCATATATGTTTCCAACCTTGCATAATCCAACTTGCTACAAAATTACTACAAGCTAGCTATATCCAGCAAAATAAACGTCCTAATATACAAAAAGCAATTTATACCACAAATCTCTCTAAGTTGTTTAAGCGATAAAGATGATGGACTATGCTCCCTTTGTTGTAATCTTCTATTAATAATAAGAAGACAATTCTTGCTATCGTGGATGTAGACAATAATCACACATATATTGCTGAACCATGTAGATATGTGTTGTTTATTTTTTTTTATTTATTCGTCCTGAGCACATATCATCAATAGTTTATTATATTGTTTATATTATTATTAAATGTTCAGCTAGAACCCCTAAACTGGTGAATCTGCTGGGGAACATTATTAATCTACTTATATCTAAATCAAGGCAGGGTATTCAAGTTTGTTCTCTTGTTTGAATTCAAATGTCTTCCTCTATGGACATCCGTGAGCAGGAAACTCGGAATCAAATAGAGAACTTACGAAATGACAACAACACCAACAATACTAATGCAACGCATGCAGACAACGTTGTGCTGGCAAGACTCGAAAAACTTCAGAGGGATCAAGATGGTATGATGCAATTACTAAGTACCCTTTTACCACAAACACACCAAGAAGCTATTGCCGACAGAATTGGCCTACCAGATGAGCGGGGGACAAATGGGTCTCTAGTGAGGCATATAAACGTTACTGAACAGCGTATCCAGACAACACCTGACAATGCAAGAGGCAATAAGACATCTAAAATTGCTGAAAGAATTGGTGAAGAGACACGATCTGTCTCTGAATTCGTTACAAAGGATGAACTAATCGGCCTTCTTAAGGCTGAAAGAGGTAAATCATCATCGATAGTAACTTCCATTGATTTTCATCCACCGTACCCTATGGAAGTAGTGGTGAAACCATATCCGCGGGGCTACATGAGCCCAACATTTCGAAAATATAATGGAAAATTTGGCAATGCCAAAACATGTTATTCAATTCATTGATGATCTAGGGCTCTATGCACATGATTTTGAGCTAAGGATTCCGAGAATTTTCAAAGTCTCTCACTGATCGGGGCTTATTTCTGGTATGCGAGCCTACCACCAAGAAGTATACGAAGTTGGGCTGATTTAGTCTCTTAATTTTGTGCCAAATTCTTTATGATTGAAGATAAATGGAGTATAGCTGATCTCTCAGGAGAAAGACAAAACGTAGGAGAAAGACTTATTGAATATGTGCAAAAATTCCGAGAAAAGGCCCTCGACTGTGCCGAAACTATGCCCGAAAAAGATCTGGTTAAGATGTGCATCAAAGGAATGCTTGATGAGTACCGTTTGCATATTGAGAATCATGCTATCTATAATTTTGCAGAACTTATTGCCAAGTCAAGAAATACTGAAGCCACTGTATCTCGCCTTGCCAAACCAACAAACACCAACGATCAAGCACATCGCCCATGGAAGGGAGCAAAACGCGGTGTTGACATAGCGCTAGCTCAAGGAAGACAAGATTTTGAGGCACGCAAAAGAACCATGCAAAATAATAAACTGCCAAAATTTCCTTGCAACAAAGAAAGAGTTTGCAGTTTGTTAGAATTATGCATTCGAGATGGGGAAGTAACCTTGCCGTTCGTTGCAAATTTGCCTACACCAGAAGAAAAGAAACATGACTTATATTGTCATTATCATTGAAAAATTAATCATCCAACAATGAGATGTTATACTCTTAGAAAGATCTTCCATGAGCGACTAGAAAAAGGGGAAATCATCATAGATCCAAATACAGTGGAACAAAGACCATTTCCCCAACACCAAAATGGAGGAACTGTTATGACATGCACAGAGGAATCTCCTCTCATCCTCACAGGGATATCTCAAGACATACTTATCGAAGAAGTCGAAGAAGAGCCTCCTAACACAAGTGAGTACAAAAACATGGTTGAACCATTACTACGAACTAAGTTATTCCGAAATTTCTTTGATTGCTTAGAGTTTGGGCAAGATGCAAAAAAATAGGCCACAGAAGCATTAGTTCAAATCGCTTAACGTCATGGTCCTTCATGTTATGTAGTAGGACACCCGATACAAAATATTGTTAAAAAGTCTGAAGGAGCAATCATTTTTACTAGTGCTGACATATAAACATCTCCATTTCTTCACAATCGTCCACTATACGATGAGGCCAAGGTTAACGGACTAAAACTCAAACGCGCCTTGGTACATAATGGGGCTTCAGTGAATCTTATGCCAATAGGGATCTACTCTACCATGAAAATAGTGAAAGGAGGGCTTGTTCTGCAAACAATCACACCGACTGGCTTTGCTGCAAAGCCAGTAAAAACAATGGGATATGTTACTGTCGAGCTAGAGGTGGGACCAATAAGAAGTCCCACTCGGTTTCATGTGATAGAAGCATATACATCATATCATCTCTTACTCGGGAGGCAATGGATTCACACACACAATTGTGTGCCATCAACGTTGCACCAATGTATCAAGGCACATATTCGTGGAAAGGACATTCATATCACAGCTACCAAAGCACCATTCGCTAGGGAGGAAGCTTACATGGCTGAAGCAATGTTCTTTGATGAACTTTCAGAAAATAACATGGAAATGGTAACAAGACCACGGGGGGTGCGCTTACCAAAATGGGAAGAATACGATATGATAAGCGAGCCTCCAACTGTTAAACCCAAGAAGGAAAGAAAGGTAGAAAAGGTCATGTTACCCAACGAAAAAAAGGCGTATCGATTATGACGGTGTGTGGGGTCAACATCAATACCTGACCCCACCATTGCTGTTGTAGACAAAATTGAGGGTGGCTTGGCCCCATTACATCTTCAAAATGGCATAAGGATGAAAGACGAATCAATCTCACACAAAGAGCCAAAATATAAGATCAATAAATTGGAAGAGATTAACTTGGCAGAAAACCCCGAAGAAAAGAAACCTGTATTCATTTCGGCTGACTTACTTGTAGCAATGCGAGGTGAGTTGATAGAGTTATTATACAGATATCGAGACGTTTTTTCATGGACTTATGAAGATATGCCTAAATTAGATCCTAAATTGGTTACACATAATTTAAGTACCTTACCAGAGACCAAGCCTATAAAGTAGACCCCAAGGAATTATAGGCCTGAAATTTAGCTTCAGATCAAGACAGAAATTGAAAAATTGCTAAAAGCATGATTCATTCGTACATGCAAGCATCCAATATGGTTGGCTAACATTGTGCCAGTAAAGAAGAAGAATGGGAAGATAAGAATTTGTGTCGACTATTGGGATCTTAACAGAGCTTGTCCAAAGGATGACTTTCCTTTGCCGAACCTTGATACTCTAATTGACTCTACATCAAACTGTGAGATGTTCTCTTTTATGGATGGATTTAGTGGGTATAATCAAATTCAAATGGCTTAAGGAGATGCAGAAAAAACAGCCTTTCGAAAACCATTTGGAAACTTTTACTACACTGTTATGCCATTTGGTTTGAAAAATGCCGGCGCCACATATCAAAGAGAAATGACAGCAATATTCCATGATATGATACATGAAAATGTTGAGGTATATGTTGATGACATTGTCGTCAAATCACAGAGCAAGTTCAACCATATTCATGACCTTGAGAAAGCATTCCAAAGATGTAGAAAGTACAAGCTCAAGATGAATCCCCTCAAATGTGCCTTCGGCGTAAATACAGGGAAATTTTTGGGATTCGTTGTACATAAGAATGGTATAAGCATTGACGAAGACAAGACCAAAGATATATTAGCCAGAAGGGTACCACAATCATCCAAAGAATTGAAAAGTTTTCTTGGAAAAGTATCATACCTACGACGTTTCGTACCAGCTTTATCCGAACTCACAAGCCTGCTCCAAGCATTAATGCAAAAGGGAGTGCCCTTTGGCTGGGGAGAAAAACAGCAAAGCTCATTTGACAAGATAAAAACTGTATTATTGTCCCCTCAAGTTATGATAGCACCCCTACCAAAAGTTCCACTGCTATTATATTTGGCTGTTACCGAAACATCTATTGGGACGCTATTAGCACAGGAGGTTGATGGGAAAGAGAAACCTGTGTATTACCTCAGCATGCGAATGAAAGGGGCCGAGATAAATTATCCGTATGTTGAAAAACAATGTCTGGCCTTGGTGTACACAGCTCAACGATTGTGACAATACCTGGTAGCACATAAAGTAGTGATAATGACTAAAGCAGACCCCATAAAGTTCATGCTAAATAAATCCATACATTCTAGTAGAATAGCTCGCTGGATACTAATGCTCAGTGAGTTCGATATCAGCGTCATGTACCCAAGAGCACAAAAAAGTCAAGCCTTGTCTAATTTGCTAACATATTCATCCAATAATGACGAAGATTGGACCCCAAAAGAAATCCCAGGAGGGTTACCCGAAGCTATGATTTGTGATGACGAAATACAAAAATGGATAATAACATTTGATGGGTCATCAACCTCCAATGGGGGAGGTGCAAGAATAGTATTGACCAACCCAGAAGGTAAGAATCATACTCAGACATACAAATTGTCTTTTGATTGTACTAACAATGAGGTTGAATATGAGGCACTTATTTTGGGTATGACGGCTGCACTAAACATGGAAGTAAAAAAAGTTGTAATTAAAGGAGACTCTAAGCTCGTCATCTAGCAAGTCAAAGGAGAATTTTCTGTGAAAGAACCATCACTGGCGATATATCGACCAATGGTCCAAGAATTAGCAAAGAATTTTCAGAAATGTCAGTTTGAACACATGCCTCGAACGCAAAATAGATTTGCTAATGCTTTAGCTACCATGGCTTTTAAGGTTGAGGTATCTGAAACTCAAAATTTGGTATGAAAATAATCAATCAAAAGTGTTCAATTATTTTGGGATACAAAAGAGGATTTGAACTCGAGGAATGGCAGCAACAAATAGTGAATAAACTTACCGAACCAAAAACGACCAGTTTCAAAGAAAGACAACATTTCGTTATGATTAAAGATACACTTTATCACTGATCCTCGGACGGAGTATTGGCAAGATGTCTAAGGCAAGAAGAAGCTATTGCACGAATGGAAGAAATTCATGATATTACTTGTGGGATAGAGGGCCCTAAATTATCAAGATGGTTGCAAAGAGCATGATACTATTGGGAAAATATAGAGGAAGATGCTGCAAGTTTGCAAAAAGATTGCCCGAACTGCCAACTCATATTTAATAGCACTGAGGCGATCTTAATCACCGAAATCGATGACTGGAGGAGGCCATACCAAGAGTATTTTCGAGATAAAGTAACTCCTTGTGATAAGAAAGAAAAGGAAAAGTTACTAAGACATATAAGCAAGTATTGTTTAAAAGACAACAATGACCTTTATCGTAAAGGATTCAACGAGAAGTTGTTGCGTTGCATTAGCAATGAAGAAGCAGAGGAAGTTATGAAAGAAATCCACCATGGGGATTGTGGTGAACATCAAGGAGGACAAAAGTTGTATGAAGAAGTGGTTGGTATAGGGTACTATTGGCCAACCATGGAGATGGATGCCATGAAGTTTGCAAGAGAATGCCAAAAATTTCAAATTTTCGGGAACAAAATACATGCTCCAGCAATCTCTCTACAATCTGTGACTAGTCCTTGGCCATTCCACACTTGGGACATGGATCTCATAGGTCTGATTTCACCACCTTCTCAAGGAAGAATTTGGATCTTAGCAGCAACAAAATGTTTCACAAAATGGGCGGAAGCAATCCCATTGAAAAAGGCCTCTACAGAAACTGTGGCAACTTTTATTCTAGAACACATTATTTGTCAATTTGGAATACCAAAAAGAATTTTGTCAGATAATGGTACACCTTTTACGGGAAAAGCGACAAAGAAGTTATTAGAAGATTATCAAATTTCCCATGGAAAGTCAACTAGGTACTACCCACAAGGGAATGGTATTGCTGAAGCTTTTAACAAGTTACTATTACGAGTTTTGAGTCGTATGGTACATGATAGTCCCACAATCTGGCATGAATTTTTCCCTCTAGCTCTATGGGCTTATTGCACTTCAAAACGGGGATCGACAGGATTTACACCATTCTCCTGAAGCAGTACTACCTGCAGAGATAGTTGTACCTTCTGCCAAGTTGGCCATGGCAGCAGGAATGGATGTGCATCAAGCAAGGCTAGAAGAATTGGAATTGGTGGATGAACGAATGGAAAAAGCCAAAGATAACCTGCTACAATATCAACGATGTGTGGCTCGAGTATAAAAAAACTAGTACGTCCAAGGATATTTCAAAAGGGAGAGCTAGTCCTAAAAGCTACAGATCATGTGATGAGAGGTATGCACGCAACGAAGTTTGTGCCAAATTGGGAAGGGCCCTATGTTATTGAAGAAATTAAAAATAGTGGCTACTGCATTCTCCTAAATCCTAACAGTGGATCGACACTTCCTCCTACAAATATCAAGTATGTGAAAAAATACTTTTCTTAGTATGATACAAAATCTTAACTACAAGCAATAAAATGTGTGATTCACACAACTTTGTTTTTTTATATATATCACGAACATGTGAAACAAGATTGTCTCTTTACCAAGTATCCAAATATAAGGTGATTATAAATTTCCAAAAAACATACATGTATACTTGTAAAAAGTGTACATACAAGACAAGTAAAGTACGAACATCTATATATATATAGATGTATGTACGCATAAATATATGCATAAGAACAATTTTTTTTATTAGCTAGCACATATGTATGCATACAAACATAAAACACAAAAACTATCAATGGCATTAAAAATAGGTATATATAAAGAGTTATCAATAACTAGTGTGCTTAAAATAAATAAATTAACAAATAAGAGTATATGTAAAAAGAAAAAGACAACTAGCATGACACAAGCAACATATGACCAAATGCTCGAAGAAGATCCATGTTCTTGGTATTGTTGCGATAAAATTGCTACTTTGCCATCTAGTTCTTCTACCTCTTTAGACAACTTCTCAATCTTCTTGATCTTGGCATCGCGTGATTCTCGTGCGCTAGCAAGTTCCTCAACTATATGGTGACGGTCGATGGAAGAACAGACGGCCTCACTATAGGACTCCACTAGTTTGCTCAATATAAGAGGTTTAAAAGGAAGAGATAAGCACGCTACCTCCCATTGCTCTAACATTAAAAAACAATAGTCTTTGGAAATTTCATGTTTCATTTGAAGTAACGGCAGTGTGATCAAGGCTAAGGAAATAAAGTGCAATTTTTTTTAAGGAAGAGATGTCTTTGAAATGACGCGCGGAATCTTTGTCCAAAGCTGAATAAAGTGAATAAAATTGTGATGCTTGAGGTTCAAGATGGCATAAGCGAAGCGCATCTGTGCCCATCAGTTTCGTTAAAATAAGATTCTGCCCCGATTCTTCTTCGATAAGGTCTGCAGTGAGGAGGTTAGTGAAAGAAACTGATGAACGTGTCTCTTGAATATTTCGGCCAGCATCAGTCCTTGGCGCTATGTTACTTGAAGTGATGGTCTAGAGTTAAGATAAAGGATCAAAAGCTCTAGTAAAATCCAGGAACTCTGTTGACTGTGAAAGAGAACAAAGTAGGAAATTTATATGCATTTTGTATATAAATATGTGCAGCATGGGTATAAAAAGATTCGTACCATCGATGAAGTATGAAAAGAAGCTGAAAGAAAAAAAAAAGTGGTAAACTGTTAGCAAACTTCAAAGGGATAACGTGAATACTTTTCTCATTTGTAAGAAGGAAAAGTCGACATACCAAGCGCCATAACAGTCCCAACTACATTGATGTCCTCGTTGGAACTACAATGAAGGGTTGGAGTAATGCAGGCTATAGTGGCCTGCAAGAAAATGGAGAGCAAATAAATATACATATGTCATGACTCAAGAACTGATAGGTCAAGAGCACGCACCCGGGTTGTGATGTTATCATTGTCACCACTAATGTGTGGGGGAAGAAGGATCTGTGGCTCATCAAGATTCGATTGAACTCTAGTACTTCTCTTAATACTTCGGCCATCACCCCAAAATGCGTCATTTAAGTTCCCTGCCAAGGCTCTTACGACATCAGTCCGTAAAGACCCATTGGCAAAGCCAGAAGAGACATGATAATAATGAGCATCAAGTCCTGAAGACAATGCTTCCTGAATAGGGACACGTACATCTGTTGCGCCCATAGTATCTCCCTCATCTGGAAGATCTGTCAAACAAAACAAATTTATATATGGACTGAAGAGAAAATATATATATATACATATATCGACGACATCAAGTTAATAAACATGTACCAGATCTAGTAGCTCCTTGAACTTCAGAAGGCCTAACGTCACAAGGGAAAGCAGTATCAGATCGATTAATCTCATCTTCACCAATTGCCTCCCCTAGGTTGTCACAACCTGAAATATTATGAGCACATAAGCCAATGCACGAAACAGTGATTAAAATCAATAATGTTACATTATTCAACCAATATACCAAGATCAATGGACGTTGAAGGCACTACTTCTTGAGGGTCCATGGACGATAGAACAGTATTCCAGTCAGTAGTAAACCCTACAGATTGGGTATGGACATTAGCGCGAACTGAGACATGTTCCGACGAGAAATTCTCGAGTTCCTTCAGCCATAAATCAACAAATTTTGAAGATACCCTGCCATGCCTCGTTTTACAAGGAAGGCAGAATAAAGTACGAGAGCGTTTCGAAGACTGGAGGTAGTTTAACAAGCATGAATTATTAGCTTTTTCAAAGTCCCCCAACTTTCGATGATGAGGGACATGTTGGTCAAAACCAAATTGTCTAGCCACATGATCAGGACGATATGCAGTAAATGACCAAGATGCTAATCTAGCATTATCGAGGAGATATAATATGTGACGAGGTAGACATATCGCAAACCAGAAGCCTATTCCTCCGGGGGAAATATCTAAAGATAAGCGAACATCTTCCATCAATGATACTACGCCTCCAGGGTACAAGTCCAAAGTGAAATAAATATATGTGTTGGTAAGGTACAGACGAAAGGTAAATTTCGAAACATTGTCAATAATGTCACACAATTTTACTGACTTCTTCGGACGAAAACGAGCCCATGACCAAGGACGAGGGTTACCACTATTCAAACACTTACGCGGTGGGGAAATCTTTGCAAAATGCTCCCAAATAAACATTTGAAGAAAGCATGCATCGACCGTACTAACCATATTTGTACCCTTTGAATTTATTTCAAGAACTAGGGAGTCTAAGTTATGGTATAATGTTCCTAGGTAGAGAGCACCTAAAGGTATTTGTTGCCCACATGCAAGTTTACAAGCTAGAGGGAATACATCACTTTGAACTGTCCTAGAATTTTTTGGATGAAAAACATACCTACTTAGCCACAAAGCGATGCCTGCTGCCAACTCTACAAGATCTCTACCATCTTATTTATGAAAGTGTCTTACCCAATCAGGAAGGTCAAACTGCTTCTTATTCTTTTTTAGAGATTCAACAGACGCCTTCAAGGACGACATCAGAGGTTTCTCTTCATCTGATGATGGGGCAATGGTAGAAGCAGTACCACAGATGGGCAAGAAAAGAAGTGCGTAAACGTCTTCCAATGTTATAGAAAACTCCCCCCAGTTCGTTAAAAAAGTATGGGTCGTGGGGCACCAACGCGATACCAATTGATTTAAGCTAGGAATATCGCAATACACTTCGAGGCCAAAAGATAACCACACAGAAGATAAAATCTTAACTAATTTCAAAATGACATAAAAGTGTGTGGAAATAGAAGCATTCCACTCCTTCCACATAACAAATAACCATGTACAGGCTCGATATTCAACGTCTAATTCATCCCCCAAGAAACGATGATGTAAGGGAGTATCATTATTAGGCATTATGCAATCATTTATTGAATCTGGATAAAGGTAAACTCCATCTCCTTCGCAGATATGAGGAAACATTTTATTCCGAAGAGATTCGCATGAGGATTCTGAAAGTAACATATTTTCCTCACTATTATGATAAGAGGAAATTTCCTTTTACAACCCATGAAGCTGACAAACACACACACAAGAGAAGGCAAATAGAGAAACTCTTAGCAAGAGGATGAAAATATCAAAGGAGCGACATGCATAAATTACACAAGTTGAAACAATCCACAAATTGTCCCAAAAAAAATAATGGAGAACGTATAAGACATTCTTAAGCTTGGATACATACCCAGGTAATAATAATATGTATAAGCAATATTTAAATCTTGCATAACACATATACATACGAGATACATGACATACAATACTTACATATGGGCACCTATATATAAGTTAGATTTGCCCATACTCATCATGCCAACTATGAAAAAATCTCATCATTTAGGTATTGATTTTTTTTCGTTAAATATATATATCGTGCTATTACACATCTGACTATATATATATGTATATATAAAACATTATCATTGAAGAAGCCTATATACCAATCACATATGCTGCATAAAATAAATATGTGTGCACCTAATATAATATAAGTGTATAGGCGATAAAAAAAAACATTACAAAAGTTTTCACATACATGTATTTACACACATACAACAAGTATATATAATGTATATGCACATGAGAGTAAATGGAACCTGAGTTTTTCTTTTCTTTAAAACAGAGTGTGGTCCTATGAGAGAAAAGTAAGAACAAGAAGCATGGTGTTTTTATCGAAAAAAAAGGGGCTAAGAAAGTAGATTTATAATAGGGAGGCTAGAATTTCTTTAGGAGCAAGAAAATGTGATATTTTTTTTAGCTTGTATATAAATATACAACTTATGTAGATATTAAAAAAAACTGCATTTAATTTTTTTTTTTTACATATGCAGAATCATATAAATTATATAAGTATATATATATTATGAATATGTTTTAAAAAAATAAATCACCATATACGTGTATATACATAATTTATTTATATATAGATTTTTTTTTGGTTATGTAACTTCTTTTTTTTTAAAAATTAAAATGTTACACAAATATATATATATAATAAAAACTGTTTTCTTATCCTATATACGTGTAAAAAAAAATATTAAATAAGTTAGTTATGTATATATGTTTATATATATATGTTAGTTATGTATAGATTTTTTTTACGTAACCTCTTTTTATATTCATCTATTATATATATATGTATCTATATTACATTTCTTTTTTTTTTTTAAAAAAAACCCTTCCAACTTCCGTTTATATATATATAGCTTGCATAGTTTTTTTTTTAGCTATGTAATTTTTTTTTATCTATTTCAAAATATATATGATAAAAGTCATATTTTGAAGATATTTCTATGTTAATATCACATATTTAAATTTAAAAAAGTATTTAAATACTCATATTTTGAAAATGATTCATATATATATAGTCCACATACCTATATGTATATATATGTATACTAATAAATATATATATATATAAAAAAAAGGGAGGCACCTTGTTTACATATTATATATATATATATATTTCTAAAAAACTATAAATAAAAAGCAACCTACTAAATACATTCCTAAATAAGAAGCAGGTTGCTAATATATGCATAAAAAAAACACAACACAGCCAGCCAAATGTCTTGGTTGTATGCTTGTCTATTTATACTGACAGTATCAATTAATATGGTATTTTAAATTATTATTAATTGGAAAAAAATGAGCGAATGAAAAACATAACAATATAGTTATATTATTTGAAGAAAAAAAAAAGGAACTACAGTCCTTGTTACAAGTAGCTAAACACCATTCATTTTGCCAAAACACAAATCCCCTTCTTCAAAGCCAAATAGACCCAGACTATTTCAAAATATGGTACTAAGTAAGAGTGGGTTGGATCGATCTTTAAAAAAAACAAAGGGAAATAGAAAAACAAACAAAGCTAAGAAAAGCTAGGTTCTTCAATTCTCTCTAACATGCTTGGAGAGAATATCCTAAAGGTCTTCAAAAATACGAATGTTTCTCCACTTCTCTGCATCTACAAACTTGTTGTGCCAGTTAGCAGCATCATTCTGATAGATGGTAACCAAGGAGCACAAGTACTCCACGTGGCCTTTAAAAATAGCCAGCTCTTTCTTGGTAGTCAAAAGTTCAGCTTGCATCTCATATTGGGATTTCATATTAGGGTCATGGCATGAACGTCTTTTTTTTTTTTGGAGGAATGGGAATAGTGACCCCATTAGTCGGTTGATTTTTCCCTGGAGAAGAAGAAGAAGACATAACAGAAAAGAGAGAGGAAAAAGGGAAAGAATTTGGAGAGTACTGTTGTGGGAACGAAAAAAAAATATACAAGGATACTATTATGAGCGTACTACTATATGTAGGTATTTAAAGCATGGAAAAAGTGTGCATGGCTACTAAGTTATGATTACAAATGAACAACCTAAGAAAATAGGTGGAACATGCTTGGGGTACTAGTTTGTCTTTTATTAAATATATATAAATAAATGAACAAAATCTAAGAGGCACACATTATTATTTTATTCATAAATATTAAAAGAGCATATGCTCATTACAAAGGAGCCTGCTAAAAGCTTGTCAGAAGCTTATCATAAGCATAGTACCCATGCGACGGTTATAAACTACGTAGCCATGTGTGCCTCCAAGCAGAACAAAACCTTCAAGGGCGAGGAGGACCAACACCCTGAAAAGATGAAGGAAAATCTAATCCTGACATGGGGACTTCAAACATGTTGTTAATAGGAGAATACTGAGAAGGGCTAGGAGTAACGAGTGAGACAAGATGTTTCATATCAAGGTAATGCCAGAACCATACTTGAACGAAGAAGCTCTATCTCCCTACATCCTTATCGAATTGAGAGCGAAGAAGCTCTATCTCCCTATCACGTTCTGCGTGGATGCATCTCAGTTCAGATCTTTCCTAGAAAGTGTAGCATAAGCTTGGAGAAGCTCAGTTTTCAGAGAAACCATTCAAAAGGACATTTCTTCTAAGCGATCATTGAAATCATCAAGTTGTCGACAATGGTTACGACATTCAGACTCCCTAACACGAGTAGCATCATTAGTGCTTGCTAGAGAACGTTCTAAGGAATGAACACGCCTATGCAAGTCATTGGTGTAAGATAAGGCATTAGGAGGAAGATCCTTCAAGTCATGAGTGAATTCAAGGTTTGAAGGTTGAGAAGGACTACTTCCCAAAGATATGACCACAACAAGAATTTGGAAATGTTTGAAAGATGTGATTCAAGACTAATACAATGTCCTATTTATAGATAATTTTTTAGGGACATCTAGCAAGGTATAGCGTGGTGAGACACTCGGCAAACATGAGCTATCAAGAAGAGTATTTGCATGTATAAAAATGCTACGAGTATTTTCACACATGCAAGGGGGCTAATGTTGAAGCATAAAATAATAGACAGGGTTAAAAAGGGAAATGTGCAATAATGAGAATGCCCATGATACATAGCTTTTATTACAAGAATGCCATGAAGGAAGCTTACAGAAACAAACAAGCTTTGGCAGATAACACGTGTGGCATTTTAACCTTCTCTTGCAAGCTACGTGTTGCATTCTAGCCTTTTCCTGCAAGTTACATTTTAGCTTCTCTAGCAAGCAATCCTGGCCTATAAAAGGACGGCCAACAGAAGCAATGGTACAAACAGAAAGGAAGATAAGATCCACACTTAGCATTAGCGTGCCTCTCCATAAACTAGCTCTTCTTAGCCTAAGCCAGCTTTTCTCAAACAGACTAGGTTGATCATCATAACCTACACCACGCCTTCTCACCCTAACACATATAGATATATTTCCAACCTTGCACAAACCTGGCTACAAACTCTATTACCGATATATTTCCAACCTTGCATAACCTAGCTTACTAGAAGATCGTATATATTTCCAACCTTGCATAACCTAGCTTACTAGAAGATCGTATATATTTCTAACCTTGCATAATCTAGCTACCAATGTGTATATATATATATGCATTCTCCAACCTTGCATAACCTAGCTTGCTACAAATTCATATATGTTTCCAACCTTGCATAATCCAACTTGCTACAAAATTACAACAAGCTAGCTATACCCAGCAAAATAAATGTCCTAAGATACAAAAAGCAATTTATACCACAAATCTCTCTAAGCTGTTTAAGTGATAAAGATGATGGGGTATGCTCCCTTTGTTGTAATCTTCTATTAATAATAAGAAGACAATTCTTGCTACCGTGGATGTAGGTAATAGTCACACATATATTGTTGAACCACGTAAATATGTGTTGTTTATTTTTATTTTTTTATTTATTCGTCCTGAGCACATATCATTAATAGTTTATTATATTGTTTATATTATTATTAAATGTTCTACTAGAACCCCTGAACAAACTGAACTTAGGCATTGAGAATTTTATAATCATAGAACAATGGATTCACCAGAAGCCAATTTAAAAGAAATGTGAATTTACTCTCATGTTCAGCTAAATTAACATGATGTCCTCCTTATTGACCAATAAACCAATTTATGACCTTGATGAGTTGATTAAAACTATAAAAGTTAAACTAACAAAAGCTATTTACTAATGAAAAAAAAGAAGAAAAGAAACACATACCCAGTGTAAATTACCCCATCTCCACTCCATTTAACACAAGTAACAGAACTAGCGTGCCCAGAGAGACATATGAGAGATTTCCTCAATGAAATGTCCCATATGCGTGCAACACCATCTTCACTAGCATTTACAAAACGTCTACATGGAGCACTTATGTGCACTGGTTCCCAAGCAATGGCATTAATATAACCCTTGTGACCCTGAAATGAAATATTGCAATGTCTACAAAATATATAATACAAACGAAAGATAACAAGTACTAACTTCTATCATTGTTTTCAGTTCATCGTGCAATAAAGACAAAATTTATAAGATGCAGTTCTAAAACATCCTAAGAACTATTTACCTTAAAGGTACTCCCTAATTGCTTTCCTAATTGTGGATCCCAACTCAAAATTTCTCCAGATTTACCCCCACTCACAAGATGATTACCATCAAGTGACCATGCAACGCAAAAAACATTACTTTTATGTCCTGATTAAAATAAGGTCAAAGATCAATACAAGTCTAATGAAAAGTTTAAGAAGGGAAAAAAAATATTCAAATAACTTGCTTCATGTCTTGGCTCCAACAGGCACAAAGTGAATATATCAAAATTAGCTTCTAAAACAGTACATCAAAATGTGTGTGGATCTTCTTCAAGAAGAATTTAAACTTAGTTATTTTGTTTAGTTACTATAACCGGTCATGAAGTTGTAAACACATGAATCAATTTACAATTGAAATAGATGAAAATGTTGAAAGAGTCAGATTTCAAACCTCTACATGTGTACAATGGTGTTTGTATGCTAAGATCCCATAGTCGAACAGTGGTATCACCCGAACCACTTGCCAATTGTTGGCCATCAGGACTGAAGGCAACTGAAAGTACTTCACCTTGGTGACCTGAAATGTCAAAGAAACTCAACACATACTAAAACACAAGTAGATTCTGACTATACCAGAGATAGAAAAACAATAAATAAGTAAATTGTAATAAACTTAGCTCAATAAAAAGAGGCTGAGGGATATTCTTTTATTTATATTCATTGCAAAGGGTTATATTCCAGAACTAATAGGGTGTGTACACGTTGCACAATACAATTGATGGTATATACAGAAAAGTTTATAACCAATTCATAATAGATTTCTCTACACGGATTGTATCAGCAGTGATAGTGGAAGAATATTCTAAAGGGTGATCTGTACTCCTTTGGCTGACTAGGATATACACAAGGTACTTTTACACCACCCCTCAAACGAAAGAGGATTGATGCACATTGAGTTCGGACACTAGAGCTTGAACGATCAGAAGACAGTCCTTTTGTTAAACAATCGACTACTTGTTCTGTTGAGGATACATAGCGAATCTCAAGCTCTTTCTTCAAAACTTGGTCTCTGACAAAGTGGACATCCAATTCTATATGTTTAATCCGAGAGTGATATACAGGATTGGAGGCCAAGGAGGCTGCACTGATATTATGACACCAAGTCACTGACTTGTATTGTAGAGGAAACTTCAATTCTTTAAGCAAGGATTCTATCCATGTGATTTCAACAGCTACTTGAGCAAGAGCTCTATGTTCAAACTCCGTACTCGATTGAGAGACAACTGCTTGCTTCTTGGACGACTAAGACACGAGTGCATCACCAAAATACACACAATAGCCATCGATTGACTTCCTGTCATCCGGACAGCAGGCCCAATCCGCGTCAGAGTAGCCAACTAAGTGCAGATTGTTGCTAACACCAATGTGAAGACCATGTTTGATTGTGCCTTTTAAATACCTGAGTACTATTTTAGCTCCACTCCAGTGTACCGTAGTAGGTTCCTTTAGGAATTGGCTTAGCTTATTTACAACATAAGAAATGTCTGGTTGTGTGTTGCACAAGTTAGAAGAGCTCTAAGTAAACTTCAATAAACAGTCAGATTTTGAAGTTTTTCACCATCTGTTGAGGACATCGGTCCTCCAGTCGCCATTGGTGTTGGGCAAGGTTTTAAGTTTGTCATGTTGAAACGTTGTAGCAGTTCTTCCACATACTTTGACTGAGTTAGATACGGTCCAGTGTAATCACAATAGACAACTATGCCAAGGAAAAAATTCAGCGAACCCAAGTCTTTTAGAGTGAAGCTCTTGTTCAGTGTATCAATAAATTGGCTGAGTTTTGCTCCATCATTTCCTGTTAAAATGATGTCATCTACATAGATGAGCACTAATATCACAACTTTGTCCTGATTGAAGAAGAACAATGAGTTGTCTGCTTTGGAGTTCTGAAACTTCCAATTTATTAGAGTTTGTTTCAGCCGATCAAACCAGGCCCTTGGTGCTTGTTTAAGGCCATACAAGGACTTGTGTAACTTGCATACATGATGTGGCTTGTCTTTGTCAATAAAACCTTTGGGTTGTGCCATGTACACATCTTCTTGAAGATACCCATTAAGGAAAGCATTATTGATATCTAGCTGCCTTATTTGCCAATTTTTGGAGACTGTAATAGTTAACATAATTCGCACTGTGGCAACTTTCACAACAGGGCTAAAAGTCTCACCATAGTCTATTCCAGCCCTCTGATGGAAGCCTTTAGCGACCAATCGAGCTTTATAACGTTGAAAGGATCCATCAGGATTGGTTTTGACCTTGAAAACTATAGAAATTCAGAAGAATGGTAAGAATTATTTTTATTGAGATGAATATGTTACAAATATATAGGCTTTACATGATATTCTATCATAAATACAAAATCAGATCAAATTCTAAATATAGAAACTAAATATATATATACACAGCTAATATGCTTGATTTCCTATCTGTCAATACTCCCCCTCAAGCTTGACTATAGATGTTGATGAGTCCAAGCTTGTGTGTAAGGAAATCAAATATTGTTTTTAGATAATCCCTTGGTGAGAATATCTGCCAGTTGTTGGTTTGTGTGCACATATCTAATTTTGATAACACCTCCATCAATTTTCTCCTTGATAAAGTGATGATCCACCTTTACGTGCTTTGTTCTATCATGATGTATCGGGTTATGAGCAATACTAATAGTAGACTGGTTGTCACAGTAAAGTTGAACAGGAGCTTCATATTCAATCTTTAACTATTCCAATAGTCTCTTTAGCCAAATTGCTTCGCACACTCCATGGGCCATGGCTCTATATTATGCTTATGCACTACTTGTTGCAAAAACAGTTTGCTTCTTACTTCGCCATGTTACCAAGTTACCCCATAATAAAGTACAATATCCAGATGTGGATTTTCTATCATCAATTGATCCAACCCAATCTGCATCTATGAATACTTCAACTATCCGTTCAGGAGCTTTCTTGAAGAATAACCATTTTCCTGGTGTTTGCTTTAAATACCTCAACACTCGATACACGACATTGAGGTGACCTTGGCAAGGGTCATGCATATATTGACTTACTAGACTCACGACGAACGCAATTTCAGGTCTGGTGTGTGAGAGATAAATGAGTTTTCCACCTAACTATTGGTATCTCCCCTTGTCAATTGGATCTCCCGTGAACATTCATTTTTTTATCTCCAAGTTTGATTGTAGTTTTACAAGGTTTACTGCCTAACATTCCAGTTTCCTTTAGAAGATCAAGAGTGTACTTTCTTTGTGATACATAAATACCCCTTTCACTCCTAGCAAACTCCATACCCAGGAAGTATCTTAGTACTCCAAGATCCTTGACTTCAAATTCCTTTGCCAACAATCCTTTGGTATTATTACCGGTGATTATATATCATCAACTTACACAATCATGATAGTTATTTCTCCTTTTCCCGAGTGTTTAATGAACAGAGTGTGGTATGTTTGGCCCTGTGAGTACCCAAGACCTTTGATTGCTTTCAGAAATCGATTGAACCATGCCCGAGGAGATTTTTTCAGGCCCTAGAGTGACTTGTTGAGCTTGCAGACGATCTTGGAATTAGGAGTATCTTCAAATCCCGACAGTTGAATCATATAAACTTCTTCTTCTAACTCTCCATTTAAGAAGGCATTTTTTACATCCAACTGATGTAACTCCCAATCCAGATTGGCTGCTAGCGAGAGTAAAACTCTGATAGTATTGAGTTTAGCAACAAGAGCGAAGGTTTCAGTATAATCAATCCCATAGGTTTGTGTAAACCCTTTTGCAACTAACTGAGCTTTGTACCTTTTGATAGATCCACTTGCATTATACTTTACAGTAAACACCCATTTGCATCCTACCCCCTTTTTCTCAAGTGGTAATTCCACTAATTCCCAAGTCTTATTTTTCTCAAGGGCTATCATTTCTTCAAGAACAGCTGCTCTCCATTCAGGAATATCAAGTGCTTCTTCGATGTTCCTAGGAATGACAATTTCTGACAAACTAGAAGTAAAAGCTTAAGATGACAATTTTGAATAAGAGATGAACTTGGAGATGGGATGTTGAGTGCAAGACATAGTTCCTTTTCTTAGGGCTATAGGAATGTCTAGATCAGTGTTTGAGTGATTATTACATGACTCATCTGGAGGAAGAGGATCTACCATCGGGTTGGCTTCCTGAGTGTGTTGAGGATTCATGGTTTGGTTATTTCTTTGTCTTCTAGAATAAACACACACCTCTTGTTGTTGGCTTGAACGATGTGCATATGTTTTTATTGACTCAGAAGATGAGGCAAGATCTTTTGAATTTGGATCTGTTGGAGGGTGACTGGATTCATGAAGAGATGAGTCTGTGGGATGTGATGGGATTATATATTGACTCAAAGGTAGTTCTAATCCCCATGACCACTGAGCTTCGTTCTCTGGATAAGTGTTGGTCTCCCCCTAAAGTGAGGTGGGAGAGAAGTACGGAGTGGTTTCAAAAAAACTGACATCTCTAAAGACAAAGATTTTTTTGGTAAGAGGGCAGTAGCATCGATAGCCTTTTTGAGTATGAAAGTAACCAATGAAGATAGTTTTTAAGGCTCTAGGGTCAAGTTTGGTGCGATCCTTAGGATGGATATGGACAAAAGCAGTACACCCAAAGGTTTTGACAGGAAGACTGTTTGAAGATAGATGGGGATAGGAAATCTGAAGGAGAGAATATGGTGTTCGAAAACCAAGTGGACGACTAGGGAGACGATTGATGAGATAGGCAGCAGTAAGGATAGCATCTCCCCAAAGGTATTTAGGAACATGCATAGTAAAAAGTAGATCTCGGGCAACTTCTAAGAGATGACGATTCTTACGTTCAACAATGTCATTCTATTGAGGGGTATCGACACATGAACTTTGATGAATAAGGCCTTTTTCATATAGGTAGGGACCTAAGATAGAATTGAAATATTTTGTGCCATTATATGTTCGTAATATATGAATAGAAGTCTGAAATTGTGTTTGAATCATGTTATAGAAAATTTTAAACACATGTAATGTATCAAACTTGTGTTTGAGGAGATACACCCAAGTAAGACGTGTGTGATCGTCAATAAATGTGATAAACCATCAATGACCATGAGAAGTGGTGACTTTTGAAGGTCCCTATAGGTCATTGTGAATTAAAGAGAAAGAGCTGGCTGGAGTGTAATGTTTTGGAGGAAATACAACTCGTGTGTGTTTAGCCAATTGACAAATATCACATTGCAGAGAACTATAATTATTATTTGCAAATAATGACGAAAACAAATGTTTTAAATATAAAAAACTTGGATGACCAAGTCGATATAGAGTCTGAAATGGAAACAGAAGCCAAACTAGATGAACTAGGTTGTTGTATTATGTGTTGACGATTTTCAAAGAAATAAAGTCCACCATGAATCCTAGCACTGTCAATCGTCCTCCCTAAGGATAGTTCCTGAAATTGGCAAGAATTGGAAAGGAATTTAGCAAGGCAACGATTATCAGTAGTCAACTTACTGACATAAATTAAATTGCATGTTAAAGTAGGAACACGAAGGACAGATTTAAGAATCAAATCAGCCGACAATTTAATGGTACCAATTCTTTCAATAGAAGAGAGCACGACATTTGCTATTCTGACACTAGAAGGTTTAAAGCATGAAGTATAGGATTCAAACAAATAATACAAACTGATCATATGATCAGAGGTGCCAGAGTCAATTATCCAAGGTGTTTGAGAGTTAGTGAGAGCAGAGGAAAAATTACCAAAGTGGGCAACAGAACAAGACGCATTATGAGACCCGGATCCCGAGGAAGAGGACTGATTCAAGAGAGCATACAACTGTGCAAGTTGTTCCTTACGGAATGATAGTGAGGCAGAGTTTGGCGAAATATCAATGATGCCTTGGTTTTGTGCTTGGTATGCCTTCCTCTCAGATTGACATCGAGGAGTCCAATTAGCAGGTTTTCCATGAATTTCCCAGCAAGTGGAGCGAGAGTGTCCATGGCATTGACAATGATCACACCTGCAGTTTGGACGTGGATCAGGATTGGATTTGCCATAGGTTAAAGAACCAGACTAGGAAATGAGAGCAGAGCCATCAACAAGTTGGGATTCAAGAATAGTAAGCATGACTCGACATCGTGCTTCTTCATAACGGACTTCAGAAAAAGCTTCCTCGGTATTAGGTAGAGGAGAATGACTAACTATACGGCCTCAGACTTCATCAAGATTGTTTTTTAACCCCGTAAGGAACTCGAAAACTCATTCCTTTTCCAATTGTTGTCTCTAGATTATGCTACATCCAGTACAGAGAGGTGTGATCTCAAGATACAGATCGAGCTCCTGCCATAAATCTTGTAAGTCCGAAAAATATTGAGTCACGGTCTTATTACCTTGCTTGATCTCTCTGAGTTTTGTGCGAATCTCAAATATCTAATAAGTATTCCCCGAATCAGAATACATTTTCCGAGCAGCATCCTACACCCCCTTAGCCGTCTAAAAAAATAGATACATGCGGCTGATTTTCGGATCCATAGAATTAATGAGCCACGCAACCACAATTGAATTCTTAGCCTGCCATACCTTGTAAGATGCATCGGTCAATGGAGGTGCAAGGAGGTCACCAGTGATATAGCCTAGTTTTCCGCGACCACAAATGACAATTTTCACAGATTAGGCCCATTACAAACAATTTTTACCTTCGAGTTTGTGTGTCGTAATTTGGATGGAGCCACTATCATGGCTATAAAGTGACCACGAAACCCATGGATTGAGTTGGGGCTGGAGAAGTGGTGTCCGATTGTTGAAACTAGGTCGTTGGACTGAGAGGAGAGCTCTTCGCTGGTGGTGGCCATCACTAGAAGATCTGGAAAAAAGTTTCAAGTTTACAGAGAAAAAAAATTGTCGAGACTGTCGAGAGTGATTCTAAGATTGTCGAAGGACTTCGCCAAACAGGTATAGGACCATGAGAAGGGCTCCTGAGTTTGTGGGTTGCGACAGTGCTATGCGAAGGGCGGCTCCTGAGTTTCCGGGCTACGACGGTCCTATGTAATGGACTTCTGGGCTTGTGATGGGCTTCTGTGTGATGGCTTCTGGTTGTTTAATTGGAGGATAGAGGACATAGGCCACCAATGCCGGAGAAGACAACCAGAGCTTTGAATAATTTTTTTTCTTCGAGAATAAAAGAATAGAGCCTATAGCTCTGCTACCATATAGAAATTCAGAAGAATGGTAGGAATTATTTTTATTGAGATGAATATGTTACAAATATATAGGCTTTACATGATATTCTAACATAAATATAAAATCAGACTAAATTCTAAATATAGAAACTAAATATATATATACACAGCTAATATGCTTGATTTCCTATCAATCAATAAAAACCCACTTGTTTCCCACCAAGTTGTAGTGACTGGCAGCTGGGATAAGAGACCAAGTTTGGTTGAATTGTAGGGCTTGAATTTCATCTTCCACAGCAGCTTTCCACCCATCATTGGCAAGAGCTTCAGAAACAGAAGAGGGTTCAACATGTGGAGAGACCATATGGACTACCCCAAGTAAAATTTGGGCTTGTATATCCCTGCCTTGGCTCTAGTAATCATGGGATGGGTGGGGCGAACTGGAATGGCATTGGTTGTGGAAACAGTAGGTGATGAGGGATCTGGCATAGAATGAGGTGGAGATGCAGTACCAAATCCAGGAGCTGTTGCACTAGAGACCGGATCATGATCAATAACATCATGACTAATATGAGAAGGTGGCGTAGAACATACCTCATGAAACTTATTATGTGAAGAGGATGAGGAAATCGATGCTGCAGCAGGGGACTGAGTATGAATGGAAGGTGAGAAAGGATGGGTGGGACTAGGAGAAGTGGTGGGTGCAGCAACATTCTATTGAGGAAGTGAGAACCAGGTGAAAGAGGAGCGAGGAACGGTCATTTCTGGTTTGTGTGTTGAGAAAACCCAACTGGAAGGGAAACTCCTTCTCATTGAAAATGACACATCGTGAGATATAGACACGACCAGTAGAGCTAAGACATTTATAACCCTTAAAATACTCACTATACCCTAGGTGGACGCATTTGAGTGAGTGAAAATCAAGCTTGTGG
The DNA here is from genome assembly GCF_963169125.1 of Humulus lupulus. Taxonomy (NCBI): domain Eukaryota; kingdom Viridiplantae; phylum Streptophyta; class Magnoliopsida; order Rosales; family Cannabaceae; genus Humulus; species Humulus lupulus. The sequence goes on along the minus strand of NC_084799.1, from coordinate 16,126,170 downwards.
TTTTGGTAAGGGCGTACATAAGGAAAACAGGTTGCGCCAAAAAGGCAAATGAGTGTATAATCTGGTATTCTATGATATAGCAGTTCAAAGGGAGATTTCATGTACAACGCAAGGGTTGGAAGACGGTTAATGAGATACACAGATGTCTGGAAGGCATCAACCCAATATTTCAAGGGCATGAAGGCTTGAGTAAAAAGTGTGAGGCCCATTTCGATGATGTGACAGTGTTTCCGTTCAGCTCGCCCATTTTGGGCAGAAGTTTGCAGCACGAGTGTTGATATATGATACCACACTCTTGTGCTATCTTAGCAAAAGGCAAATATTCATCTCCCTAGTCAGAGTGAATCATTTTAATTTGTCTGTCAAATTGATTTTCAACCTTTTTCTTAAACTGAGCAAAAACATCAAAAGCATCAGCTTTGCTCTTCAAGGGATACAACCAAGTAAACTGGTTGTAGTCATCAATAAAATGGATGTAGAAGCAGTAGTTAGTGTTAGACATCACAGGGGTAGGATCCCAGAGGTCATTGTGTATGAGTTCAAGAAGTGTTTTAGCTTTGCTTTGGGAGGATTTAAAGGGAAGAGCATGGGATTTTCTCAACTGACATGCATCACAGAAATGAAGATTTTCATTCATTGAAATTTTTACATTGGAGGAAGCAAGTATATGCTTCATGACTCAAGATGATGTATGGCCTAAATGCCTATGCCAAACATCAATGTGGGATACTCTAGACTCATTGACCAAAGGAGATTTACATTTTCTTTTGATAAAGTAGGAACACTAGTAAAACACTGAGGAAGAAACAACTGTGAAGAAACAGAGGAAGTGGTAGGGTGCAAAAGTGTGGTTGTATGGAGCTTGTATAGGCCATCCTTAGGGTCCCTTGCAGCAGCACTATCCCTATGAGTTTGTCCTTCACAAAACAAGAGTCAAAGTGGAATTTAATTAGCACATTATTATCAGTTTACAGATCTTTTAGCACCAAAGGATGAGCAGGGCTAGTTGTTAAATAATCAAAACCAATATTAGATATGGAAAGTTGTTTATCATCTCCAATAGTCATCTTGTCCTTACCACCATAAGGAGTGTGCTAGGTTAGATGCCCAACATCGAATGTCAAATGATTGCTAGCCCCCGAGTCAGCAAACCACGCATCATGATCAAAAGTATCAGGTGAAGCAACAAAAGCAGATGGTGGTGTATTGGATAGAGTGGAATGAGCATAACGAGGATCAGATCCCATGAAGGATTGTATCAATTATAGCACACAGTGGCAGAGTGCCCAAATTTTCCACAGACTTGACAAGTGGGACGAGAACCAGAGTTTCGACCACCTCGACTCATAGTTCGAGACCCAGAGTTACGATCACCACGCCTGAGTAAGGGCCCATGATTTCCATAGGAGGGTTGTCTTTTTGGGTAAGAGGGGGAGGAGGAGGGAGCTTTGTTGGCCATATGAGCAGATGGTGGTGGTGGAGTATTGTCCTTCAGAGCTTTGGAGAGGGACAAAGCACTCAGCCTCTCCAAGCGACTGTCAAAACTAAGCAAGATGTCCTGGAGTTCATGCCAAGAGATGTCACGCCTAGGTTCCAATTGAACAACAATGGAGAGATAATATGAATCAAGGCCATTGAGCACATTAGTAACAAGATGAGAAAGAGGGTAAGGTTCACCTACTAGAGCAAGGTCGTACGCCAAGGCTCGCATCTGGTGGAGATAGTCAGACATCGGTGTACTGCCTTTATGAGTAGTCTGCAGTAATGTACGAATATCATCCATCCTGGCTTTCGAGAAAGCTCCATAGAGGGATTCCAAGGAGCGCCAAAGACTAGCAGTTATAGAGCAACCCATGACTTCGAAGGTGATGAGTTCCGTCATGGAGTCATAGAGTTAGCCCATGAGAAGTTGGTCACTGACGATCCAATTGTCAAAATCAGGGTTCATATGAGAGATAGTGATGGTAGTCCCATCATCGGCAACGACAATCTGAGAAATAAATTCTGGTGGACATTCCTTCGTACCATCAAGAAAACCATAGAGGCGGTGGCCGCGTATGATTATGGACACCATAGTCTTCCACAGGGTAAAGTTACTCCAATCAAGCTTGAGAAAAAATGGTTAGCTGAGTGTGCTGGCAAATGGAGCTAGGGGAGCTGAGTTTTGAGCAGGAAGGTTGGTTTGGGAGCTCGACGCCGCTGCAATAGAAGGAGCAGTACTGACAGGCGAAGCAGTTGTCATCTGTGGAGAACCAATAGGGTCAATGACACTTGCTTAGGCATTATCATCGCCAGGAGTCGACATATGTGAGGCGAAGGCTGGATGGTCTCTGATACCAAGATAGAAAAACAATAATTTAGTAAATTGTAATAAACTCAGCTCAAGAAAAAGAGGTTGAGGGATATTCTTCTATTTATATTCACTGCAAAGGGTTACAGAATATTCTAGAATTAATAGTGTGTACACGGTTCACAATACAATTGAGGGTATATACTAACAAGTTTGTAACCAATTCATAACAGATTTCTCTACACAGATTGTACCAGTAGTGATAGTGGAAGAATATTCTAAAGGGTGATCTGTACTCCTTTGGCTGACTAGGATATACACAAGGTATTTTTACAACCACGACACAAATCTATTAATTTTTTTTTAAGAAAAAACATATGCTGAAAAAAAAAGTACAAATTCATTTCAGTACAAAATGCAAAAACACTCAAGATGGATATATTAAAGTCACGCATGTGGGTTGCTCCCACTAGGTCTGAGGTTTGAGTACCTAAATAGCAATTGCGATAGTTTCGTGGTCTCCTCCAAATATAGTAGGGGTTAGGTGGGGAGCTTAGTTTCAATTTTTTTTTTTTTTTTGCAGAAACACCTAACAATGAAACTAAAGTAATGTTATGAAACTACTCACCAGTGATTGTTGAAGAGCAACGATAAATTGGACGGACATGAAAATTTTCTTGAGGTTGATAAACGATAGTAAGCGCCTTCTCCACAGAAACTGTTAAAAAAATGTCTTTGTGATTGTGTTCTTAGAATAACATACATATCTATATATACAACACATTGAAAACTACAAATAATTCATTTTGAAATAACCTTTGTTTAATTCTAAATAATCAGCAAGAGGTACAACAAGCTCCTTGTCCAATATATAGAATGTGTATGGTAATTTCTCATCCTAGGAAAATAAAGTATTGACTATTGAGAAAGATGATAAATGAATAGGGAAATATCATGTTATATGCATAATAACTTAGTGAAATTTTTTAATATGCCACCATAAGTTACTATCCCTAATATATGACAATTTCAATTTTTTAGACAAAAATACCCCTAACATTCAAATACTCATTTTCTCTCTCAATCCAAACTTTCTCTCTCTAATATCTCTTATTCTCTCACTCTCTCTAACATTCTAATCTTGTAGATCTCGAAAAAATACCGAAATTAAAAAAAAAAATCATCTGAAATCGACATTTGAGTGAAAAAAATATGAATCTCCAAAAGTTTTTGTCAAATTTGAGTGCAGAGCATCGAAATTGCATCGAAAAAGCATCGTTTTTTTATAAAAATCAAGTTTTCATGATTGCATCGAAACATCATCGATGTACCATCGATTTTGCATCGAAACACCATCGATTTTGCATCGAAAAGTCATCGTTTTGGCCAAAAAAACAAGTTTTTATGATTGCATCACAAGAGCATCGAAACACCATCGATTTTGCATCAAAATTGCGTTGAAACACCATCAAAATCGATGGTGTTTCGATGCAAAATCGATAGTGCATCGATGCTGTTACGATGCAATCATGAAAACTTGTTTTTTGGCCAAAACAATATTTTTTCGATGCAAAATCGATGGTACATCGATGATGTTTCGATGCAAAATCAATGGTATTGCGATACAAAATATCGATGTTGTTTCGATGCAAAATCGATGGTACATCAATGATGTTTTGATGCAAAATCAATGGTATTTCGATGCTGTTGCGATGCAATCATGGAAACTTTTTTGGCCAAAACGATGACTTTTCGATGCAAAATTGATGGTGTTTTGATGCCAAATCGATGGTATTTCAATGCAAAATCGATGGTGCATCGATGATGTTTCGATGCAATCATGAAAACTTGATTTTTGTCCAAAACGATGCTTTTTCGATGCTCTGCACTGAAATTTGACGAAAACTTTGGAGGTTAATATTTTTTCACTCAAATATCGGTTTCAGATGATTTTCTTTTTTAATTTTGGTATTTTTTCGAGATCTACAAGATTAAAATGTTAGAGAGAGTGAGAGAATAAGAGATGTTAGAGAGAGAAAGTTTGGATTGGGAGAGAAAATGGGTATTTGAATGTTAGGGGTATTTTTGTCTAAAAAATTGAAATTGTCATATATTTGGGATAGTAACTTATGTTAGCATATTAAAAAAAATTATTAAATTATAATGCACATAACATGAAATTTCCCAATGAATATGAAGGAAATATATATAGATACATACATACATACATTGTTAAGGAGTTGATTGAGAATATGTTGAAGTTGTTGAGGGCCAACAGTTTGGGGAGGAACATGGGGTTTCCCAAAGCAGTTCCCTCTGCATCCTTGAAAATGAACAACACGCTTTGGACTGAGCCACCTTCACCTTCAACCAATCCCATGTTGTCACCCAATCTCTATTGGTGAAAAAGTGAACAGAGGAAGATGGAGAGTCCAAGAGAAGAGAGTGTACAAATGTTGGATTCTATTTATATAGTTGTGGAGTGGAAATATTCCAAAATTAGTATATAATATATTCTAAATTAATTTGTTTTAAATATAGAATGTTTTCCTCAGTTACTGAGTCGGGGATTATATTTCCCGATATTGTATAGTTTATTATATAAATTTTCTTCTATAAAAATCACAAAACCAATTTAACATTTTAATAGAATAATGATTATGATTGCATCTAAAGATAGCTTGTTAGGTTTTTTATCCTAACAAACCTAAAAACACATTCATAACCTAAGGGAATTGAAATCTGCTTAAGCACAAGAACATATTTCAAAAGATGGACCATCAAAACACAAATTTCAAAATCCAAACAAAAAAAGAAAAATAGAAACATAGAAAAATTTTAGTGACACAAAACCGAGGATTTTATTTTTTATTTTTTTAAAAAAATCATTGCTTGTAACTACACATGAATATTAATAACCAATGCGCAAATCCCAGCAATAACCTATCACACGAAAATTTCAGTAACATAACATAGAATAGTAAAAAAAACAGAACAAGTATTAGAAGAGAGAAGAAATAAGAGTACAAAATTAAGACCAAATTAGAACAAGAAGAAACCGAGAACGTAAACTCAATAATAATAAAAAAAAAAAAGCACAACATAATGGCAAAAATGAATTGTTTCGTTGATCACCATTTTTCCAGGATACAAAAGTGTAATGAATGGAGGCTTGCACATATAACAGAGCAAAAGGGTGACTGAGTGAAGGCGAAGAGGTCTGTACCTGAGAGTTCTCTTTCAGATTACTTGAGGAAGACGTAACATAGGAAGAGATTTCTTCATTATATAATTTTGGGGAGTTATAACTGTTGGAAAAAGCTTATACATGATCTTTATTTATTTTCATGTATATCTAATATTAAATAAATTAATACGAGATAGCCTAAAACATGTTTCTAAAATCGAATTCAAAGAGAAACAAATAATATAATACTTACAGTATACGCAGCGGAATTAAGAGTCCTTCCTTCAGTTTCTCTAACTCTTGTATCATTTCTGTCGCAGAGTATTATCAAGAAACTGAACCGATCTTCTATTGTCTTCACGATCTTCCAATGTATCCTTAGAACCACCTAGACTAGTGTGGGTAATTCTCAACACATGAGATAGATATAGAGAGAAGAAAAGAAAATAACAAAGAGGCTTAGAAAAGGACTTGTGTTTAGAGAGAATATAAAACTATCAGAAAATCTGACTTATCAAAAACTCCTGTTTTGACTTCTCTATAAGCACTCCTTTTATAGACTCAATTAGGCCATTTAATTTAATTAAAAAATCAATAAAATAACATCCATTTTGAAGCCCTAGGTCGAAATTATCATGGGCTATAGGCCCGTGAAATTTCCCATTTGATTATAAGCCCATTGGACTTAAAATCAAGGCTTGTGTTATTTTCTATTGATTTAATTAATTAAATAATTATTTAAATCCTTTATCAAATTAATTATTTATAATTTGAACCTTGATTTAAATTTATTTATTAATTTAGATACCAATTTATCTTAATTAATAAATCTGCCATAATTTCTCTTTTCTTCTCAAAATTACACAACTCTGTGAAACTATCCAAAATTGACCTGGTCAACTTTGATAATTCTAATTGATGATTAAATCAATTAATTGAGACTATCTAGATGATTTTATCCAAGGTACAATGGGGACCATGGGCCTATGAAATCAAGCTCCAATAAGTTCTCATAAATCTAACAAATAAATTTACTAACTTATTAATTCCTCGTGACTCCACTATAGACTTGGAATTGCACTCTTGAATTCATAGAACGCTCTATAACAAATATAGATACGCTATTAATTATCCATTGTTACAACCATAATTGTCACTCAATCCTCTATAGACGGTCTACAATGAGACAGGACTAAAATACTGTTTTACCCCTCATTGTATTTTATCCTTAAAACACTTAGTTCCTTGTAAATGATATTTCAGTAAACTAATTTAATTACTGAAATGAGATCTCTATCATTTAACACCTTGAACCAAACTAAAAGGAAACCATCGTTTCACTTCTTCATCAGAAGCTATAGATGTTCATATCTATAATTAACACTCCCACTCAATTATACTACTGAGTTCCCAAGATGTAAGTATGGGCTAATCCGTAGGGTAAGCTGGTAACGAACAAGTCAAAGAACTCAAATAATGCAATCAGTTAGAATACTAACCACTCAGAATTGAGATTGAATTGACCTATGGTCAACTATATGATATGACTAGAATAGATAATAACGGTATGTTTACTTATCTTATCAACTGTCAATATCGGTCTTGTCCGATGTAACAAATACATCCGATCTTATCTACTTTGCTAATGTTCTGGAAAGAACATAACATTGTAATGTGTAAGTAGATCATATCGTAGATTGGCAAGTCAGTGTAAATCCTATGCACTGACTAATCTTAGGACTAACTTATTTTTGAACATATAATCATATTTATATTCCACTGTGATTACGTCACTATAAATAAGATTAGCTATATGCTCGGGATTTAATAGAAGTTTATATTAAATAAATAATCATGAAAATAAAACATGTGAGCAAAGTGATTTACCAAGTCAAAAAAATGATTTCTATTCTTTTATTGATAATAAAATGAGATTACAAAGAATTTGGGTTTTAATTAGGGCATAAAACCCCAACAAACTCCCACTTGCACTAATTGAAACTAATGCCTTAATTCTACTAATCCCATCTCCTTGATATGCTTATCAAATGTAGCTTCTGGTAGTGTCTTTGTAAACGGATCCGCAAGATTGTCTTCAGTTGCAATCTTCATAACCTTCACATCTCCCCTGGCCACATATTCTCGAATAATGTGATACTTCCTTTCTATATGCTTACTCCTCTTGTGACTTCGAGGTTCTTTTGAGTTGGCTATCGCTCCTGTATTGTCACAAAACAACACAAGCGGTTTATCCATTTCTGGAATAACACCAAGATCTGAATAGAACTTCTTTAGCCAGACTATTTCCTTAGCTGCTTCTGACGCAGCTATGTACTCAGCCTCCATGGTGGAATCTGAGATTGCAAACTGCTTTATGCTTCTCCAAATCACAGCTCCACCCCCAAGAGTAAACACCATTCCAGAAGTAGACTTCCTGTCATCGACATCAGTCTAAAAATCTGAATCGGTGTAGCCTACAGGGTTCAGAACACCACCCTTGTAGACTAACATATAATCCCTAGTCCGTCTCAAATACTTCAGGATATGCTTAACTGTTATCCAATGTTCTGGTCCTGGGTTTGACTGATATCTGCTCACTACTCCCACTGCATAGCAGATATCTGGTCTAGTACACAACATGGCATACATCAGACTTCCAACTGCAGATGCGTAAGGAACTTTTCTCATTGCGTCTTCCTCTTCAGGAGTCTGGGGAGACTGCTTCTTTGAAAGATGAATTCCATGTCGGGACGGTAGACGCCCTTTCTTGGAATTTTTCATTGAGAAACGTTCAAGCACTTTATCTATGTAAGCTGCTTGAGATAGAGCTAAGAGTCTGTTCTTTCTATCCCTGATGATCTGGATACCTAGAACATAACTTGCTTCATCCAAATCCTTCATCTGGAATTGAGTGCTTAGCCAATTCTTCACATCTGATAATTTCTTAACATTGTTTCCAATGAGAGAGATATCATCTACATAAAGAACCAGGAATACCACTATTTGATTTGCCTTCAGTTGGTAAACACAGGGCTCATCAATATTTTGTTCAAAGCCATAGGTTTTGATTATTTCATCAAACCTAAGATTCCAGGAACGAGAAGCTTGCTTAAGTCCATAGATGGACCTATTTAACTACAAACTTTTCCTTCTTGTCCAGATACTTTAAATCCTTCTGGCTGATCCATATAAATGACCTCATCAAGCTTTCCATTAAGAAAAGCTGTCTTGACGTCCATTTTCCAAATCTCATAGTCGAGAGCGGCTGCTATGGATAGGAGGATGCGAATGGATTTGAGCATGGCTACCGGACTAAAAGTTTCCTCATAGTCCACGCCTTCTCTTTGGGTATAATCCTTTGCCACTAATCGAGCTTTATAAGTCTCGATATTTCCATCAACACCTCATTTCTTCTTGTAGATCCACTTGCACCCAATGGCCCTAAAGTCACTAGGTGCTTCCACAAGATCCCAGACGGAATTTGAGTACATAGACTCCATTTCCTGTTTCATGGCTTCGAGCCATAGTTCCTTTTCAGGGCTAGCCATTGCCTGTTTGAAAGACAATGGATCATCATCACTAGTGTCACCAACAACCATATTGGTTTCACCATCCAAACCATAGCGAATTGGGTTTCTAGAAACCCTCCCACTACGACGAGGCTCCGTGACTGTTTTCTCAGGAACAGTGGTACTTTCTTCATTTAAATCGACTTGCGTCGGTTGTACATGAAGAGTGGGAATTTCATCATCAACACGCGTTGATGACGATGGAACATTGGTTGGAGTCAATTCTTTAACCATCTCCTCTAAAACTACTTTGCTGCGAGGTTTAAAGTTCTGGACATAGTCATTTTCCAGAAAAGTAGCATTTGTAGAAGTAAACACTTTCTTTTCTGAATGACTGTAGAAAAGTCCACCCCGAGTACCTTTAGGATAGCCAACAAACATGCAAACTTCAGTTCGCAGTTCTAGCTTTCCCTCCTTTTTCCTCAGGACGTGAGTGGGACACCCCCAGATTCTATAATGGCGTAAACTAGGTTCACGACCATTCCAGCGTTCTAAAGGTGTTTTGGGGATTGATTTTGATGGCACGACATTGAGAATGTCATTTGCGGTTTCAATTGCATGTCCCCAGAATGAAGTTGGTAGAGTTGAGTAACTAAGCATGCATCTAACCATTTCCAATAAAGTTCTGTTTCGGCGTTCCGCTACACCATTTTGTTGCGGAGTACCGGGGCAGTAAGTTGTGATAAAATCCCAAGTTCAGTTTAATGATCTTGGAACTGCATATCCAAATATTCTCCACCCCTATCAGATCGCAAAATCTTTAACCTTTTACCTAATTGGTTCTGAGCCATTGCTAGGAATTCCTGAAACTTTAAAAATGTTTCTGATTTCCTATGTATTAGGTAAAGACATGAGTATCTAGAGTAAACATCAATGAAAGTGAAGAAATACTCAAAACCACCCATGGCTTGTATATTCAAAGGTCCACAAACATCTGAATGCACAAGACCAAGTGGTTCTTCGGCCCTATCGCTCTTTGCAGAGAATGGACGCTTGGTCAGTTTGCCTTCTAGACAAGATTCACAAACAGGTAATTCACCTAAGGTGAGTTCCCTCAAAGGTCCGTCCTTTGTAAGTCTTTGAATCCTATCATAGCCAATGTGACCTAGTCTCAAGTGCCATAAATACATCATATTTTTATTATCGGTCTTTTGACGTTTATTGGTCCTAGGTTTAGCTACTTTGAATAAATCATTGTTAAGAGAGAGGGGTTCGTTAGGTCGCAGAATATAAAGCCCGTTTTCCAAACATGCAATACCCAATTGTGATCCATTGAAATAAATAGATATATTAAAACTTGTGAAAGTCATAACAAATTGTTCTAATTGCAACATGGAAACTGAAATTAAATTTCTACTAAAATCCGGAATAAAAAATACATCTTTTAAAATTAAGTATTTATTTCCAAACTTCAGACAAGCTCTTCCTCTAGCTTGGACCGCAATGAATGCTCCGTTCCCAACTCTAAGCTTTAAGCCGCCTTCGTTCACTTCCTCCCACGATTCAAGAAGCTTTGTTTTTCGCTGCTAGAAACTTAGGGCAATCTCGTTTCCAATGCCCCTTCTCTTTGCAGTGAAAGCACTTATCTTTACCTTTCTTGTTTTTCTTGTTCTTCCCCTTAGGCGTCTGTGCACTTGGTTGTGCACTCGTCTTTGCAGCCTTTGCAAGCTTGGGGTTGTTTATTTGTCCACATTTCCTCTTGTTCCAGCTTTCGAAGACGAAGCTTGGTTAGCTTCAGCCTTAGCTAGATGAGCAGCAACATGAGTAGTCTTATTTTCACCTCCTTTACTAGGTCCACCCATGACAGGTTCAATAATCTGAAGCTCGTTCATGAGTTGCGTCAGACCATAGTTGAGTTGATCACGAACGTGCAGACACGGTGCCATCCGAGAATTCACGGTTCCATCACGTTCGTGTGGAGACGGTGTTATCCAAGCATTTACGACGCTATCAAGAACGTGCGGAGACGATGCTCGTTCTAGGGATTCCACAATCATGACGAACTCGTAGTTGTCACCAATCAACTTTATGTTGATATTCTGCTTCCAATTATGGAAGTTTTCTCCGGTGAGTTTCTCCATCGAAAGTTGAGAAAGGATGGGAGTAGACACTACTTAACGTAAAACTACAAATTATCAATAAAGTAGAAATCAATCACATTTGCTCAATAAAACTTCTAATCACACAAATTTCAAGAAATAGCACAACATATACCAAAAATATGAAGATATGAGAAAAAATACCAAAAACAATCATATCTCTATTTCTTTAGGTTTTTAACTAATCTATGATATCCTTGTCCTGGTTGGCGAGAGTCAAAAATACCACTAGTTAAATAGAGTTGTAAACTCATTTAATAATGGACACCATTATTAACAACCTACTATTCGATCAAAATAAGAAAACAAAATCTCTTATTTTATGAGCTAGACCCACGGTTTCAATAATCATAGATTTAGTCCTAGTAGTCACCGTAGGGGTGAGTCTAGTAGAATTTGACCTATAATTATCTATCTTTCGAAATCTAACCTTGTCAAAATAACTAATGAACACCTTCCGTAGGGGGACGAATCAAAGCGCCTCGAGGCCCCATTAAGCTATTGACTATGTTAAACCAACGGTGGAGATCGAATAAAATTCTTAAAATGAGCTCATTATAAAATTAAAAATAGTATTTTTATTATTTATTTTTAGAAAATTAATGACTATGGTTTTCCAAAAAAAAATTAAACAGATTAAAATTTTTAAAACCAAAGTCCTATAATTTCTTATTAATTCTAAAGTGTCACATTGAAACAAATTCAATTAATTTAGAATTAATTTGTTGTCAATCAATATTTAGGTTTAACTAATATAATGAACCTATACAATTAAGTCTAACTCAGGTAAATGGGCCTTAACAATTGGGTTTGTATGGAGGAGGGCTGGGTCCAGTATATCGTTCCCACTACAAAGGCCCCCTATCTTCCATACAAGGTCCAAAAGACAGGAATTTAAACCTTCATTTTATTAATTGTTATTAATTGATTAGGCCCACTATAGTCATGCAAAGCAAATGGGCCTTCACAAGTGGAATCACCCACAAGAGATGAATTTAAACTTTACATTTTCTAATGGGCCCAAATAAAACCTATCATTTTATGAATATTTTATTTGGCAAAATACCATATATCTAACAAACATATGGGCCACTATATGCATCTAAGCCCAATTGCAAAAATACCACATATAGGGCAAACAGACATGTTATAATTGGATGGGCCTAATCATGTTACTATATGAGCAATTCTATGAATTTATGCAAAAATACCACAATTTATTTCATTTGCAAAAATACCACAATTAATTATCTAGAATTTATCAAAAAAAAAATCAAATTAATTAAATTTTTACAAAAATAAGTCAATTTAAATGAAATTTATCAACAATTAACAATAGTTAATTTAAATTTCATTTATCAACGATCAACTTGGTTTTAGGTTAATTTGATAAAAAAAATATTAATTTAATTTAAATAGGATTTATCAACAATTAACCAAAGTTAATTTAAATCCCATTTATTAAAAAATATTTTTATTAATTGGTTGAAAAAAAAATTGATATTTTTCAAAATTTAACCAATTTTAAATTGTAAAATCAATATCTTAACTATTTTCTATAATATCTTGTGTTGTTACAACTATTATCTAATATTTTAACCATTTAAAAATAATAAAATACAAATAGTTATAACAAGCCTAAAATATCTCAAATAATTAAACAAATTCAAATATCCATAAAAATATCTAACTAACAATGTTCAAATTTCAAATAATTTAAATATTAAAAACTATAGAATAAAAAGATATTTATATTTTCAAATAAAGATTTAATAAAACAAAATCAAGAAATTAAATGAAAATATCTTAAATATCTGATATCATAATTCTAATATTTAATATATTAAAAGATTTAAAATTAAGTTGTTAGTTTATTTTTAAATTTGAATTTGAATGTTTGTAGAAAATATCTAATTATTTAAATCCCAACTAACAAAAATATCTTTATTTAAAAAAAATTAAATGATGAAACAAAAAAGATATTTTTGGTTTTGATTATAAATAATTTATTTCTACAAATTTTAATTATTATTTTTTTTTAATTTTCAAAAAAAAAAAAGGATGAATAGTACCCGCGGTACTGTTCACCGGTACTGTTCACGCGTGCATGCGCGCGGGTGGCGCGCTGTAGAGTCCAAGAACTTTACTTAGCTAATTGTTCAGTAGTATTATAGTATGTTTAGTATTATCTTTGTTACTGTGGATTTTTTGTTCAGACCGGGAATTATTTGGACACTCATAGTAGTACTTATAGATTTTCTAAGTTTAACCTATAGTTTAAGAATATTTAGTATAACCTAAGGTTTGATTAATGTGACTGATATTAAATATTATATTTATTATATTATAAGGTTTAGACATCAACCAATAGGATTTTAAGCACATGTTATGAATGGTGATTAAGGATTAAAGATTTTTGAGGATTTAATTTAATAAGGAGTAAAGTTTGAATGTTATAGGGTCAGTCAGCAACTTTGAATACGTTGAGGGCTTAGTCAAGGCTGTTTACTCCATTCAAACTTAGCTAAAAATGTGTAATTTCGTGTTTAATTATTCAGCGTGTGCCGATATATCGCTGCTATAGGGGGCGATATATCGCAGCACGTAAATACGGAAAACACGAAACGATGCACGGTCGCCTCGGGCATACTGGCCCAGGCGATATATCGCCTCCTCCAGTATGTTTTCAAACGTTTTTGAATTCATTTCCTTTCAGCCATTCAAACTCCTTCAACAGTCCAGCATCTTTTGAACGAGTCTTCAGCCTCTGCTGAACGATTATTCAAATGATTTTCACCTAAAAAGCCATTATTTTTATTCAAGTAAAATCAAGATACTTTCATTCCCAAACTCTATAAATAGGACCTAGTGCCCAGCCATTATTCACCTTTTTCTCTAAGTTCAGAAGCTGCTAGTGTTAAGTGAGTGTGAGAGTGTAAACACCTGGTTTGGGAAAACTATAAGCTTAAACATCATAAGCTTATCAAACACTTTGGGAAGTGAGTTCTATAGTATTTCGGTTGAGGTGTAGATTGGTCTTTCAAGTCTTTGAGGTAACCAAAACTCTAGTTCATTTTTGTATTATGTTATTTTCTTCCTCATAGTCTTCTACTCAATCTCTAACCTTAATCTTCATTTTGGTTAGGGGATCTAAGTTCTTGAAGCACATAAGTTTGGTAAGTGTGACTTTTAATGGTTTAGTCTTTCCATCCCTTTCATTTCATCTCCTTTCTTCTTTAGACTCACTCTTTCTTATGGTTTTAGGAGTGTTCCAAAAAGTCCCAACTCAGTCCATTATATCCCGGTAACTTTGGTAAGGAAAATAGGCTAGAATCAATATGTTATGTGCTTATGTTATCTATATATGTTTTATGTTATTAATGTGTTATGATATGTATGTATGTTTGTAGGCTTGGGCATATGACCCATATGACTAACAAGACCCCAAATGGGTTATGGGCATATGACCTACTTAGCTAGTAGGACCCCACTAATCCCATGGACATATGCTTGTTTAGTCTATGGGACCCCAAGTAATAATGGCCATTATAATAAGTGTATGTTATATGTATTATGTTAAGTCTTTAGGTTTTCTTATGAAATTATGTATATGACTATGTGTTGGATTTTCCTTGCTGGGCATTAGGCTCATTCCTTTTTGTTTTATGTGCAGGAAAATAAGCTTTAGAGGCGGAAAGGTTCGTGACGCTTAGAGGATGTGTATCGATGATGAATGGAGTCAAGGGGCCGAGCGTTATTCGATTCGAGGATGTAGTTTCGGTTTTATGTCTTTTTACATGTATTTTCCGCACTAATTATGTAATGTCTTATTATTTTAAATTATGTTTTTGTTTTAAAGACAATGGGATCCCATATCCGTTTTGGTATTTACTTTGTAAGTAACTCTTATTTTTATAAGTTACTTAATAAAATTATGGTATTTTCGCAAATGTAAGTTCTTTTAAGGATTTTATGTATAGTTTCGTTAATAGTCCAAATAGTCTAGAGTAGTGGGTCATTACACGCGCGGAGGCGCGCGGGCGTGCGCGCGGGTGGGCAGCCAGGCCAAAAATTTTCCAAAAATTTTTTTGAGCAATTTTTCAAACCAAAACAATTTTCTAATTAATGTTTACCATGTTTTACACAAAATAAAGCATATATAAAAATTAATAGCATAGAAAATACAACAAAATAACCTAAAAATTGCTAAAATTCACATAAAATCAATATGTTCATAAAAACATGAAAAACCATCCAATTATTCAAACATATCAAATAATCCAATTTTAAACATGTTCATGCATGAAAATAAAGATTACCAAAGGCTCTGAGGCCAGTTGTTGGAAAAAGCTTATACAGGATCTTTATTTATTTTCATGTATATCTAATATTAAACAAATTAATACGAGATAGCCTAAAACATGTTTCTAAAATCGAATTCAAAGAGAAACAAATAATATAATACTTACAGTATACGCAGCGGAATTAAGAGTCATTCCTTCAGTTTCTCTAACTCTTGTATCCTTTCTGTCGCAGAGTATTATCAAGAAACTGAACCGATCTTCTATTGTCTTCACGATCTTCCAATGTATCCTTAGAACCACCTAGACTAGTGTGGGTAATTCTCAACACATGAGATAGATATAGAGAGAAGAAAAGAAAATAACAAAGAGGCTTAGAAAAGGACTTGTGTTTAGAGAGAATATAAAACTATCAGAAAATCTGACTTATCAAAAACCCCTGTTTTGACTTCTCTATAAGCACTCCTTTTATAGACTCAATTAGGCTATTTAATTTAATTAAAAAATCAATAAAATAACAGCCATTTTGAAGCCCTAGGTCGAAATTATCATGGGCTATAGGCCCGTGAAATTTCCCATTTGATTATAAGCCCATTGGACTTAAAATCAAGGCCTGTGTTATTTTCTATTGATTTAATTAATTAAATAATTATTTAAATCCTTTATCAAATTAATTATTTATAATTTGAACCTTGATTTAAATTTATTTATTAATTTAGATACCAATTTATCTTAATTAATAAATCTACCATAATTTCTCTTTTCTTCTCAAAATTACACAACTCTGTGAAACTATCCAAAATTGACCTGGTCAACTTTGATAATTCTAATTGATGATTAAATCAATTAATTGAGACTATCTAGATGATTTTATCCAAGGTACAATGGGGACCATGGGCCTATGAAATCAAGCTCCAATAAGTTTTCATAAATCTAACAAATAAATTTACTAACTTATTAATTCCTCGTGACTCCACTATAGACTTGGAATTGCACTCTTGAATTCATAGAACGCTCTATAACAAATATTGATACGCTATTAATTATCCATTTTTACAACCATAATTGTCACTCAATCCTCTATAGACGGTCTACAATGAGACAGGACTAAAATACCGTTTTACCCCTCATTGTATTTTATCCTTAAAACACTTAGTTCCTTGTAAATGATATTTCAGTAAACTAATTTAATTACTGAAATGAGATCTCTATCATTTAACATCTTGAACCAAACTAAAAGGAAACCATCGTTTCACTTCTTCATCAGAAGCTATAGATGTTCATATCTATGATTAACACTCCCACTCAATTATACTACTGAGTTCCCAAGATGTAAGTATGGGCTAGTCCGTAGGGTAAGCTGGTAACGAACAAGTCAAAGAACTCAAATAATACAATCAGTTAGAATACTAACCACTCAGAATTGAGATTGAATTGACCTATGGTCAACTATATGATATGACTAGAATAGATAATAACGGTATGTTTACTTATCTTATCAACTGTCAATATCGGTCCTGTCCGATGTAACAAATACATCCGATCTTATCTACTTTGCTAATGTTCTGGAAAGAACATAACATTGTAATGTGTAAGTAGATCATATCGTAGATTGGCAAGTCAGTGTAAATCCGGTGCACTGACTAATCTTAGGACTAACTTATTTTTGAACATATAATCATATTTATATTCCACTGTGATTACGTCACTATAAATAAGATTAGTTATATGCTCGGGATTTAATAGAAGTTTATATTAAATAAATAATCATGAAAATAAAACATGTGAGCAAAGTGATTGACCAAGTCAAAAAAATGATTTCTATTCTTTTATTGATAATAAAATGAGATTACAAAGAATTTGGGTTTTAATTAGGGCATAAAACCCCAACAATAACACCCCTAATATTTTATATTTTTAAAATTATATATTTTTCCTTCTGTTAAAATACAAATAGAAGTTATAAAATATGGGGAAAAAATAGCACAAAATAAGGTGAATTTTGTAAAAAAAAAAAAACTTATGGGAATTACATAAAATATAAAAAATGGATTACTATGTTTTTATCCAAAACTCTCTCACACTCCCTCATCATCTCCTCTCTCCCTCGATATTTTTCTTCATTTTCTTATTTTTCCATCACTCTTTCTCCACTTGGTTCTTTCTTCTCCGCCCTCCACCAGAGACACCACCTCCGCCATCTGCCAATGACGCAACCCCCACCCATTCGGCGATGATGCAACTCCACCCCCTTTGGTTCTTTTTTCTTCTTATTCTTCTTCTTGTTGTTGTTTTAATGTTATTCTTTTTGTTGTCCTTATTGTTCTTTTTATTTTTCACATTTGATTTTGCACTTTAGATCTGATTTTTTTTCTTCCAACCTTAAAGTTACCATCACGATTTGTTTAGGTTTTTTTGTTTAAATTTTTTTTAGACCTACTTAAGTAATCAGGTACCATCGAGACTGATTCATTTTATTCATATTTGAATTTTTTTCAGACTTAGCTGTAACACTTACGATAACGATCAATTTAATTTTTTTTGTTTGAATCTGATTTTCTTTTCACACTTAACTAAGTAATCAGGTACCATGGCGAATGGTTCTTTTTTTTCATACCTAATTTTTTTTCAAACATAGCTATAACCAGTTACGATTAAGATCAATTTAGCTTTTTGTTAGGATTTGATTTTTTTCCAGGTCTGGATAAGTAAATGGTTACCATCGCAACTGATTCTTTTTTTTCAGATTTTTTTTTCAAACCTAGTTGTAACAGTTACATTCAAGATCACTTTAATTTTCTTTTTTCATTTCTATTTTTATTTCAGATCTGACTAAGTAATTCGTTACAATCCAGTTGTTATTTTGATAGTGGTACATTACTAAAAAATCAAAATTATTTTTATAGTTGTAAAAAGTTACCACCACATCACTTAAAAAATAAAAATGATTTTGATAGTGGTAACCGGTCACCACACATCATTTAAAAAATACAATGTCATACGATTACTACCACATCAAAATAAAAAAAGAATCAAAAATTGTGTTTGATAGTGGTAACCAATTACTGCGAAGAAAATGTTGAAGAAAATAAAAAATGGAAGAAAACAAGAAGAAGAAATGGGAATAAAAAGCATGTTGAAAAAGGTCTTAGTTTTTGTTCTTCAAAAAATAATGTGGAATAAATGTTTAATAAAATATGAATGATAAAAAATATTACAAATAGATTAAAATATAAAAATAACATCAAAACATATTAAAACTAACTACTAAAACTGTATAATTTTTTTTTATATTCATCTATTTAGGGCGCAGTTCCCCAGAGAGACTTATTAGTCATCTATTCAGGGTGCAATTCCCCAGAGAGACTTATTAGTCATCTACTCAGGGCGCAGGACTCCATAAACATTTATTTTTACTTGCCTGCATGCATGAATAGGGTTATTACTGCTAGGCATGCTTATTATAATTTGGTGAGATGTTATTGTTTGCTTATTAGCATGTTTGAGTTTTCTTGCTGAGCTTCGGGTCACGGGTGTTATGTGGTGCAGGTAAAGGTAAAAGAAAGTTGGACCATCCTTGAGTTGGAGAGCATAGGTGACGATGTGCACATATGTGGCTGCTCAACCACCACGGCTGAGAGTTTAAAGAGGAACTAGGGTTAAACCCAATTTTGTCGCTTAGGTCTGCTAGTTGTAACTCTTTTATTGTAATTAACCTTTAAAATATATGTTGGGATCCCAAAGTATACAGTAAATGTTTTAGTGAAATGTTGTATCTTCAACCAAAAATTTTAATCCTTAAATCATTAATCACATTTAGTTACACGATTATGGCCAAATGACTCGGTTAGCAAGTTTAGCACTGTTTAAAAAAATACACAGCGTAACGGTCCCTGGGTAGTAGGCCATTACAACTTGGTATCAGAGCAAGCCAAGATTAAGGGTTCCTGTAGACAAGCTGGGCATGTACACTCATCACTAAAGACAAGCTTCACTCAGGGTATGGTAACTATTTATGTGGTTATGTGCTTAACTACTTAAATAGGATGTAAATGCTTTACCTGCATGCCTTATTAGGGAGCATGAGAATCTGTTAGGGCTTAGCCCTTGAATATTGATATGATTATATGATTACCTGCTCAATGATTGTATAAATGTGTTATTTTCATGCTAGAGTTGAGAGCGTGGTATGTATATTGGAAAAGCAGGGGTTATGATTGATTCATGAATGTTGTGGGCGTGTTTTTAGCATTGCAGTGTTATGAGAATGTGATGTTGTGTGATTGTTCCCATGGGGTAGGCTTTTGAATGTGCTTATCATGATTAATGGATCAAGTTATTGACTGCAGACTGATCAGAAGTTATGTACCTAAGGCAGTTAATGAGATCCGGTGGTAGTTATACTGAGGATGGGAATTACAGCCAGGGCTTTATTTCTTCACCTGCCCCTCAGAATTTGTAGCAGGTGTTTACATATATGCAATTAAGATTGCAGAGGCAAGAGAAAGAGATCAGGTGTTTAAAACAACAACAGGTTCTGTCAGGAAACACCCCTTCCTTTGCTATGCCAATAGTGGCACCAGTATTGGTTCAACCTAAGGTTGAGAACAGGTGGGAATTTCTTTGTGGTAGATTCCAGGTATATTACCCTCCAGTTTTTGAGGGAGGCCTAGATCCATTCAGAGCTGAGCAATGGATGGGCATGATCAGTTCCATCCTAGACAGTCTGGGGGTGGTAGGTCACGATAGGGTGATCTATGCTACATATGTGTTGCGGGAAGATGCCCAGACATGGTGGGAAGTGGTATCCCAGACACGAGATACAACTGCGTTGGACTGGAAAGAATTTAGGTAGCTATTTAATGAAAGATATTACTGTGATGTAGTTAAGACTGCTACGACAAATGAGTTTCTGAACCTGGTTCAGGGAAACGCAACAGTAACCGAGTATGTTAATAGATTCGATGGGTTGGCCAAGTTTGCTTTTGATTTAGTACCCACGGATGTAGCTCGGAAGGAAAGGTTTATCCAGGGATTGAATCCCAGAATAGCTTAGGGCGTTAGAGTCACCCCAGTACATGAAATCTCTACCTACGCTCAGGTAGTAGGGAAAGCTCTTGTTGTTGAGAGCACAGGAAATGAGATTGTGAAGAAGAGTGTTGGAGAGCATAGTGCTCAAGTAGTGATACCTCCATTGGTTGGATCAGGTAGGGGAAGAGATCCCAGTGATCAGGAAAGAAGATGTACTTAGTACCTCTAGTTTAGGAAAGGGGTTCTGAAGTGCTACGGTATGCCATCAAGGCAAGGACGAAAAGTGGAAATGTTACCCGAAATGCACTCGGTGCAAGAGGCATCATCTGAAGGAATGTTGAGCAAAGTCATGTTTCTTTTGTAGAATGGTTGGGCATCTCATTAAGGATTTCCCAGGACTGAGGACTGATGAGCAAAAGGTGGCGAACAGCTCGATTCCAGCTTGAGTACTCGCTCTGACGTAGTCAGGGTCAGAGACTGAGACTGAGGCTAAGGTTGGTTCCTCAGTAGTGGCAGGTCCGCTTCATAGTTCTGATTTTTTTATTATGTTGACTAGTTTTGGTGTTGTTTTGTTCTTTGCTTTGTTACATTTAGAGAGGCCTAGACTTGATATGCAGGTGTAGAGTCCAAGAACTTTACTTAGCTAGTTATATAGTAATATTATAGTATTAATAGTATTATCTTTATAACTGTGGATTTTTGGTACAAACCGGGAATTATTTGGACACTCATAGTAGTACTTGTAGATTTTCTAAGTTTAACCTATAGTTTAAGAATATTAATTTTAACCTAAAGTTTGATTAATATGACTGATATTAAGGATAATATTTATTATACTATAAGGTTTAGATAAGGACCAATAGGATTTTAAGCACATGTTATGTATGGGTGATTAAAGGATTAAGTATTTTGAGGATTAAATTTAATAATGGTAAAGTTTGAATCTTGTAAGGTCAGTCAGCAGCTTGGAATACGTTTAAGGGCTTAGTTAAGGCTGTTTACTCAATTTGAATTAAGCTAAAAATGTGTAATTTCGTGTTTAAATAATCAGCGAATGCCGATATATCGCAGCTATAGGGGACGATATATCGCAGCACGTAGATACGGAAAACACGAAACGATGCACGTTTGCCTCGGGCATATTGGTCCAGGCGATATATCGCCTCCTTCAGCTTATTTTGAAAGTTTTTGAATTTGTTTTCCATTCAACCTCTTGATAAGTCCAGCAACTTTTTGAACGAGTCTTCAGCCTCTACTGAACGATTATTCAAATTATTTTCACCTAAAAAGCCATTATTTTTATTCAAGTTAAATTAAGATCCTTTCATTCCTAAACTCTATAAATAGGACCTAGTACCCATCCATTATTCATCTTTTGCTCTAAGTTCAGAAGCTGCAAGTTGCTAGGTGAGTGTGAGAGTGTAAACACTTGGGTGGGGAAATCATAAGCTTGATCATCATAAGCTTATCAAACACTTGGGAAAGTAAGATTTCATAGTATTTCGGTTCGAGGTTTAGATTGGTCTACAAGTCTTCAAGGTATTTCTACACCTTAGTTCATTGGTTTTATTTTATTTTAAGTTCTCACAGTCTTCTACTCAGCCTTCAACCTTAATCTTTATTTTGGTTAGAAAATCTAAGAACTCGCACATAAGTTTTTGGTAAGTATTTTTCTCAATGGTTTAGTCCTTCCATTCCTTTCAATTCTCTTCTTCTCTATACTCACTCTTTTTCAAATGGTTCTTAGGAGTGTTCCAAAGTCCCACCTCTGTCCTCTTATCCCGGTATTTTGGTAAGGAAAATAGGATAGAAATTCATATGTTATATGCATTATATGTTATCTTATGTTTCTTATGTTATGATAAGTGTTATGATATGTATGTTTGTAGGCTTGGGTATATGACCTGCTTAGCTAGTAGGACCCCACTAATCTCATGGGCATATGACTTGTTTAGTCTATGGGACCCCAAGTAATAATGGCCATTATAGTATGTGTATGATATAAGTGTAATGTAATGTTATGTTATGTTCTTATGTTTCTTATGAAATCTATGTATATGAACTATGTGGTAGATTTTCCTTGCTGGGCATTAGGCTCATTCCATTTTGTTTATATGTGCAGGAAAATAGCTATAGTGGCAGTAAGGTTCGTGGATGCTTGGGGATTGTGTATCAGTGATGAATGGATTCAAGGAGTCGAGAGTTTGATTTTCGAGGATGTAGTCTTCTTTTTATGGTTTTACATGTATTTTTCCGCACTTGCTATGTAACTCCTTTTTTATTTTAAATTATGTTTTGTTTTAAAACAATGGGATCCCATATCCTACTTGACATTTTATGTAAGTAACTCTTATTTTTTTTCAAGTTTTCTAATAAAGTTATGGTATTTTCACAATGTAAGTTTTATTAAGGATTAGTATGTTTAGTTTTAGTTATTGGTCCAAAAGTCTAGAGTAGTTGGGTCATTACAGCAGGTTACATGGTTATGTTGTGATGAGAAGGTGATACTCTATTGGCAATTTTAAGAGATGAGTTAGATTATGGTGAGAGAGGACTCATCAGTTGATTTGATAGGGTTGGTTATGACTGACTTTGATATGATCCTGTATATGGATTGGTTATCCAAGTATGGGGTAATGATAGATTGCAAGGAAAGGATGGTAGCCCTTGGGTTTGAGGGTGAGAAACCCTTGTATTTGTTGGCACTATGCATGGACCTCGTATGTTTACGACATCTGTACTTAGAGCTAGAGACCTATTGCAGGAGGATGCATAAGACTCTTAGCCAGTGTGGTGGATACCACTCAGGTCGTGCCAGTGGGACCAGGACAAACTGGATTAGTCTGTGAGTTTTTGGATGTGTTTCCAAGGGATTTTTCAGGGTTACCTTTGCATAAAAAGATAGAATGATGATTATGTTGGTGCCAGGGAAGGAACCAGGCCTAGGACACTGTATTGAATGACTTCAGTAGAGCTGTAAGAACTAAAGGTTCAGTTATTGAGTAAGACGGTATTCTTTAAGGTGGATCTTTGATCTGGTTATTACTAGCTGAAGATGAGGGAGAAGGATATGCAAAAGACATATTTTTATATTAGATATGGGCACAAGGAGTGCTGAGTTATGTTTTGTGGATTTGATTAATGCCGAGTTGTTTTGATGGATTAGATGAACAGGGTATTCAAGATTATCTGAATTAGATTTGTGATCATCTTGATCGATGGTATTGTGGTATACTCTCATTTGGAGATTTGCCGAGGTCAAGGAATGCCTCAGAGGACAGGAGCTTCCTTGGACGGGTAGGATATTACATGTGCTTTGGGGAAGAGTTCTGAGTCTTCTTACAGATCAAAACTAGTTTATAAGTTATCATGGTATCTTATTGACAGAAAAAGATAATGCCTATGTATCATGTTAGCTCATGGATATGACTGGAACTAAAACAGAGTTACTGGTGGGCCAGTTGGTCAACATTATGCTTAAGTTTACTCCTGCAGAGGGGATCAAAAGAAAACAGTTGAGAGAACCATGTTTAACGCCCAAAATGTGACTACCCCTAAGCGGTAGTTGTAGTCAAATCGGGCGGTCAATCCACAAGGAGGTAACCTAAAATCAAAAGATTAGTAGAAAATAACACAAAAAGTTAGTAACATGAAATAAATAAAAAAATGGAAATGAAAAGAGATTTGAGATTTTGGTATTGTCTTTTTGATGAAATGATAAAGTGAGATAAGTGAAATAAAAGTAAGGTGTAATCAAGAATTTGAGAAATAGAAAGGTTTCAAGAATCATCCATATGTTTGTTTGGTTACTTAGTTACTTGATTTACAAAAATACACAAGTAAATAGTTCACATCCCAACATTTACTTGGAAAATCTAACATTAAAGCCCATATTCTTTTCTAACAAAAATTCATTTGAGTTATAAAGTTCTTTACTTTAGGAGCACAATGTTAATCTTATGAAAAATCTAAAAATGACAAAATACCCAAGGGCAATAATGCAATAGAAGATTAGACATAAAATTATGTATCAATATTACTTTTACTAATTATAAGCACATAGAAAGAGCGTGACTAATCCTACATACTATTAGCACAAGTAAATAAAGATAACAAAATAGAGATGAGGATGAAAGAACATAAATAACTCAAATACATTACATTAACAACATAGTAAATCAAAGTAGCAAAATAACATCACTAGCATATGGAATCATCTCTAACCTTCCTAGGAAGATTAGGCCATTATGCTCATGATTCTCATAAAATTCTAAGAAAATATGAGAAAAAAGTTAGTAGAAATTTTGCTATAGTTTCTTTACTCTAAAAATTACATACCAAATGTGAAAGAAGAGTCTCTATTTATAGAAAGAGGAAATGACTAAAAAGAAATTAAATTACAAATGGGGTCTACAAAATAAATTTGAAATATTAATAATAAAATATGATTTTAAAAAATTAAATCGTATTATTAATATTAACCTAGCTATTTTAATGAATGGTTATTTTGCCATTTTTCTAAAACACCACAAAATATGAGCTTAAGAGCTCAAAATGGAAAGATGCAAGACCAAAAACCCACAAAAATTGGGTTGAAAGGTGGCTGAAAGTGTTGACCAAGTGCAGCCAATAGAGGCGCGCCACATGTCCAGGTGGTGGCAAGCTTGGGCTTAGGCTTGTTTGGGCTCATTTTGGGCCTAATTCCCTTCAAAAATGCCACTTTTTCAACTCTTTTTTTTAGTTTTGATTCTTTCTTTCTTCTTTCTTCTTTCTTTTTCTTTATGCCAAAATGCAACTTTAATTCCTACAAAATAACAATAAATTAAATCATAATCAAATATTTTTATTTATAAAATAAATGATATTAATTTCATGTAAATATTAATTAAAACTTAATTTATTTTGACTATTAAAATCAATAAATGTGTATATTTCACCACTAATCACAACCCCCAACTAGCTTATTGCTAGTCCCTATCAATTCAAGCGAAAAATAAAATTATCAAGTTGAATAATCAAGTCAAACCAAGTAAAATCATCTAAGTATTTTCAAAGTATCAGCAAGAAGTCAGAAATTACTATCTAAACTACTTCAGTTGCAATTCCAGAGTTGTGTGTGTGTGCACAAAACCATATTCTTTTTATCGCAAGGCATAACACAAATAGTATCGAAAAATCTCAAAAGTATAAAGGTGTAACGCCCCACGTCACTATGGTTGCTTTCTGGAATGATGACTGACCCTACAAACCAACACGAGTCTTTCCAGCGTGCTTTGTCCTCACTCGCACGCTTCCTGGGAAAACTTCCTAGGAGGTCACCCATCATAAAATAGCTTCAGGTCAAGCACGCTTAACTTTGGAGTTCTCAAGTGATGGGCTACCGAAAAGAAGATGCATCTTGTTGGCATAGGTAGTACCCATCAATCCATTTAACCCATCTTCAATTGTGTAGTCCCATACCTACAAAGTCTTAGAATCATTACACTTGACATTCCCCAGGCGATGCGGGATTGCACAGCTTTTTACTCGGTCTTTTCCCTTACGGATCACAGGATTCTGACTGTCACAATCACCCACCCTTAGGGGTCCGACGTCCCCGTCGGCCATACTTCCGACTAGGTCAAGGCTCTGATAACATTTGTAACGCCCCACGTCACTATGGTTGCTTTCTGGAATGACGACTAGCCCTACAAACCAACACGAGTCTTTCCAGCGTGCTTTGTCCTCACTCGCACGCTTCCGGAGAAAACTTCCCAGGAGGTCACCCATCATAAAATTGATCTAGGTCAAGCACACTTAACTTTGGAGTTCTCAAGTGATGGGCTACCGAAAAGAGGATGCATCTTGTTGGCAGAGGTAGTACCTATCAATCCATTTAATCCATCTTCAACTGTGTAGTCCCATACATGCACAGTCTTAGAATCATCACACTTGACCTTCCCCAGGGGATGTGGGATTGCACAGCTTTTTACTCGATCTTTCCCCTTACGGATCACAAGATTCTGACTGTCACAAAAGGTCTCAACTCCAAATTCCTCACGGACATTGAAAGTATTTGTATGGGAAGGATTACACTCTTGGAGTTGGAAATGTAACAATTTACGCTCAAATGAGAAAAGATAAACTTTTTAGGACAAACAATTTGAACAAGTATTGATCACAAGATAGGCATATCAACTTATGGAATTCAAATGACAAACAACATTTGGGATTTACATGAGAAAGCTCAAAAATAAAATGACAACTAACTAGAAATGATAAATAAGAAAAGGAAACTATTAATAATATATATTTTTTATTATTATTATATTATATATATATATTTACAATTGCACAAAATAAAAAAATAATGCTAGAAAGATTTTTTTTTCAACAACTACAAAAACAATAAAGGAAAGTGTTGCTCTTGTTCTTTTTTTTTTTCTTTTTTTTTCTTTTCTTTTTTCTTTTTTCTTTTTTTTTTCTTGACAAGAGGCAACACAAAAATGAAAGGAAATTACAAACAAAATAAAATAAATTGAACATAAATTTAAAAATTATTACAAAGATTCATTCTTAAATTAAAAACATCCCTCTAGTAAATGTCATGTTTTAAATTCCAAAGATGTGACTTTACCAACTCAAATGATCAATAAAAGTTCAAAAAGTTATTTTCTCAACTCTCACAACTCACCAAGAAATGAAAAACTTTAAACT
Organism: Humulus lupulus; assembly: GCF_963169125.1. Lineage (NCBI taxonomy): Eukaryota > Viridiplantae > Streptophyta > Magnoliopsida > Rosales > Cannabaceae > Humulus > Humulus lupulus. The sequence continues at coordinate 16,098,997 of NC_084799.1, read as the reverse complement.
CGAAATTTCTCTCAACTATTTGTGTTAACAACCAATTTATCACATGTTTGGAAAGTGCACAAAAGAACTCTGAAAATCTCTTCTTAATAGCTACACATAGTAAAAATTGACTCAAACCAAAAAGTTGTACTCATGCTTGGATAATTTAAAAAAAAATGACTAAAAAAAATTCAACTCGACAATAAGATTTTCCAAATGAATGCTCACCACCCCCAACCAAAAATCAGACAGTGTCCTCAATGTCTAAATGAGTAATCAATGAAAAAGGTAGGGAAAGAGAACACCTGGATGATGACCATGTCCATGAGGCAAGAGTAAATAGCCTGATAACAATACCCCAAAACAAACAAAATACAAAATCAAAAAACATACAAAAATAAAAAGAAAGATAAAAGAATGAAGATAAAAAGAAAAAAAAATAAAAAGAACAAACAGAAAAACCATTCAAAACTTCAGAGTGTATAAATTGGGTCCTTAAGAAGGACCTCTTCAACATGACTCACACTCTCAATGTAATGCTTCAGTCTTTGGCCATTGACTCAAAAAATTCTCCCATCGATTGGGTCCTCGACCTCAACAGAACCGTTGGGAAATACTTGCTTCACTACAAATGGACCAGTCCATCGCAATCGCAGTTTACCGGGGTGCAAGTGCAAGCGAGAATCATACAGATGCACTTCCTGATTTGGCTCAAAGTTTTTTCGCAGGATTTTTTTATCATGAGCTATTTTCAATTTTGCTTTATAAATCCTGGAATTTTCATATGCATCGTTTCTTAACTCCTCAATTTTGAACAATTGGAGTTTGTGATTTATACCTGCAGCATTCAGATCAAAGTTTAGGGCTTTGATAACCTAATACACTTTATGGTCGAGCTCAACAGGTAAATGAAAGGATTTTCCAAAGACAAGCCGGTAGGGAGACATCCCAAGAAGGGATTTAAAAGCAGTGCGATATGCCCAAAGAGCATCTAGAAGACGTGTAGACCAATCTTTGTGGTCGAGATTTACCGTCTTTTCCAGAATGTGTTTTATCTCCCTATTGGCTAACTTAGCTTGACCATTAGTCTGTGGATGATAGGCATTTGCAACTTTATGAAGTACACCGTACTTGCGCATAAGAGCCTCAAAGGATCTGTTGCAAAAATGAGTGCCTTGATCACTGAAGATAGCGCGAGGAGTACCAAACCTTGATAACACATTTTCTTTCAAGAATTTGACAACTGTAGCGTTATCAGTGGTTCGACATGGTACAGCCTCGACCCATTTGGAAACATAATCCACAACGAGAAGAATGTAAAGGTAGCCAAAAGAAGGCGGAAATGGTCCCATAAAGTCTATCCCCCAACAATCAAACATTTCGATAACAAGAATTGGGTTCAAGGGCATCATGTGCCGATGGGATAAGGAACCTAACTTTTGGCACCTTACACAAGAACGATAAAAATCATTGGTGTCTTTGAACAGAGTGGGCCAGTAAAGACTGCATTGTAAGATTTTTGCAGCGATTTTCCTCACAGAGAAGTGACCACCACAAGCATCATTGTGGCAAAAATTCAGCACACTAGATAGCTCATCGTCATGGATGCATCTTCGCATGATTTGGTCGGGGCAATACTTGAATAAGTACAGGTCATCCCAAAAGAAATTGCGCACCTCAACCAGAAATTGGTGTTTGTCTTGTGAACTCCATTCAAATGAGAGTTCACCTGTGTTACTAAGTAATTCACAATGTGAGCATACCACGGTAACTTAGCAACAGAAAGAAATTGTTCATCGAGGAAATCATCATGAATAGGTGGACCATCAGCGGGATCGCTGAATTCAAGTCGGGAAAAGTGGTCCGCGATGAAATTTTCAACACCTTTCTTGTCTTTGATCGTTATATTAAATTCTTGCAAGAGAAGGATCCACCGTACTAATTGCGTCGTAGCATCCTTTTTGGAAAGGAGATACTTAAGGACGGAGTGATTTGTGAAGATCGTAATAGGTGATCCAATCAAATAAGATCAGAATTTGTCAAGGGAAAAGACGACGACAAGCAACTCTTTTTCAGTAGTGGAATAGTTTATTTGAGCACTATTAAGAGTTCGACTTGCATAATAGACAACAAAGGGTTTCCCCTCCCTTCGTTGTCCTAGCACAACTCCCATAGCTCCAAGATCTCGAAAGGAAGACTCCAATCGGGTGACTAAAAGATGGGAGCGGAAGTGAGTGAATTTATAAGCATTCGGAATGATTCCTCACACTTAGGTGTCCACTCAAAGGGAACATCTTTGGCTAGGAGGTTGCTTAGCAGACGAGCAATCATTGAAATTTTTTGTATGAACCTCCTATAGAAACCAGCATGAGCAAGGAATAACCTAACGTCTTTGACAGTCTTAGGAGTAGGTAGGTTGGAGATAAGGTCGACTTTGGATTGATCAACCTCAATTTCTCTTTATGAAACAATGTGGCCTAAGACTATGCCAGAAGACACCATGAAATGACATTTCTCCCAATTGACCACAAGTCCTTTCTCAATACACCATTTTAAAACAGCTCCAAGATGAAGAAGACACGTGTCAAAGGAATTTCCAAAAACGGTTAGGTCATCCATGAATACTTCCATTGATATTTAAATCATGTCACTACAGATTCTCATCATGCATCTTTGGAAAGTAGCTGGTGCATTACACAAGCCAAATGGCATACGCCGAAAAGCAAAAGTGCCAAAAAAAAATGGGGGATTCTGGATGAATCTCATACTACCCCTTATTCTCTTCATCCAGGCATCATGAAGAAAGGATCTGAAAGCTTTATATTTGTGGCCTGAGATGTAGAGTGCAACGCCCTAGTTACCCCAGAACAGTTACGGTGATTTTGACTCGCTACCCGAGTCCTTTGGTTAAAAACGTGCTTCTAAGTGTTATTAACAAGCTAAGGTGGAAAACCAATAAAAAGGAAATGATATATTTTATTTAATACATAAAACTGTTCATGGGCCCATAAAAACATTTACAAATTATTTACAACTCAAAATGGTCATTACTGTTCAAATTTACAAACCCGCCGACCTAAGCGGCAAAAATAGGGTAAACCCCCTAGTTCCTCTGAGAACTCCTTGGCCGTGGTGGTCAAGCGGCCGCATATGTACACATCACCACCTAAGCTCTCGACTCAAGGCTGGGTGAGCTTTTCTTTCCCTTTACCTGCACCACATAGCACCCATGGGCCAAAGCCCAGCAAGAAAACACAGTAATGCATATAGATATTAACAACTGATTATTATTATAATCACACAGAGCTTATATCTCTAAACAGATGAGTGATTCAACACTTGAGGTTCTGGTAAACCATACTGAGTGACTGACAAGCAAGTCACTAATTTAAGCAAATGAGTGACTGCTGGGTAAGTCACTAGCCTTAACAGATGAGTGACTGATGGGTAAGTCACTAGCTTAAACAGATGAGAAACTGATGAGTAAGTCTCTAACTTAACAGATGAGTGACTGATGGGTAAGTCACACAAGCGCTTTTAGTTTTCATCGAACTTGAGGTCGGTCCGGCATTAACGCTCTTCTAAGTCATTTAATTCAGATGTCGATCAAATCTAATCTTTATTGGCTTGCGTTGAGCACGCTAAGGCCGTCCTGACTTATGAGTCAGCACTGTGTGACCAGTGCCCAGTACCACTGCCGAACTTGACTAATAAGTCTCAGCTTCACAGTTGATACTGTCACCTTTGCCAAATCTGACTAATTATTCAGTACCATGTACAAGTGAGCAAGATTTGCTAAGCGTTCAATAATTAATCCACGTCCACATTTACACATTCAATATGCCTCATGAACAACCATGCATGTCACATATGGGGTGCAGTTCTCTTACCTCTGGTTCGAGCGAGAAATACAATAAGAACAACTCCTGAGAACGATTGACCTTTTGATTCCTTAGTGGTTACCTAATCACAACCAATTATAACCTCCATTAATGAAAATCAAAAATGAAAGGGTCTTAACCTAAACCCCACTCTCGGGACCTCGAAACATGCCCGCACGGTGAGTAGATTCAATCCCGGGCCTTAAGGATTGAAACCCTGAGTCAAAAACCCTTAAAAACATTCAAAACGGGATTCTGGAGGAACAGAGAGCGCTACAGCACTGCTCCCTAGCGCCCAGCGCTATACTCAAAACCCCCAAACCGCCCACAGAAATCCTGTGTAGCGCTATAGTGCCCTCTGATGGGCATTGTAGCGCTACCCCCAGACTGATCCTCCCCTGAAACCTCCTTCTTCGACTCATTCAATTCAAACCTGATTCCAATGCTTCCAAACCTCATTTTTGGTGCCAAATGAACCCAAAAACCATCCTCACATACCCCAAGCATCACACCCACAAGAACCCTAGCCAAAACTCCCAACAAAACCAATCATTCAACCTAGAAATTCCAACTGAAAACCATAACTAAAACAGAGCAAACCAGGGAATTTAATGGCTAGAAGCTTACCTCAAGCTCAGATTATGATGCTCTTCAATGGTGGAACACTCTCCCAAACCCTCAAGACTTACTTCCCAAGCTTGAATCCTCAAGAATGGCTAAAAAATCACAAAGAAAACTGAAGGAGAAAAGGTGCGGGAAAGCTCTTGAACTATACTCTATTTTCCTCTTCTTTCTACAGCCTTAATGGCTTATATCTATCCTAGGGGTGAAAAGACCAAAATACCCCTAGGTCTAATAAGGGTTTCTAAAGGCTCCCAAGGGCAGAATTGGTATTTCCCACCTATCTTGTTAATCATAATTAACGCTCTCCAATTCCCGCTATTCTCGATAATCTCAAACACCAATAATTCATATCCCGTTACCCTTTAATTCCCGGCAACACTCTAATCATTAAAATCACCCCGAGACTCATCCTGAGCCCCAAACTTAAACCTGTTATGACTAGACCGCTAATCAATATTCCAATATCGTCTCATGTAGAATAGGTCGAACAAACCCACATTATAATGTGGTCTCAACAATATGTCACCAACATGCATACAAATATACAATTATGCCCTCAACGGGCCAAACTACCAAAACACCCCTGTAATTAAATGTGGACCCACATGCATGCATTTAACATCATATTATAATATAATTCACATAAACATGCATATAATAATTTAATGGCATAATTAAACAGTTATGGCCCTCCCGGCCTACTAATCCAGCCATTAAACCGCATTAGGAATTTCGGGGCATTACATAGAGGGACGTGACTAAATGTAACGACCCAAATTTCTTAATAAGGCTTAGTGCAACGCCCTGGTTACTTCGAGACGGATACAATGAACTTTGAATTGTGCTTAACTCGCTAATCGAGTTCTTTGGTTATAAACGTGCATCTAGGTGTTATTAATAGGCTAAGGTGAAAAACCAATAAAAAGGAAAGGGTATATTTTATTCAAAACATAAAATTGTTCATGGGCCAATAAAAATGTTTACAAGTTATTTACAATCCAAAATGGTCATTATAGTATAAAGTTTACAACTCGCCGACCTAAGCGGCAAAAATAGGGTAAACCCCCTAGTTCCTCCGAGAAACTCCTTGGTCGTGGTGGTCAAGCGGTCGCATATGTACACATCACCACCTAAGCTCTCCACTCAAGGTTGGGTGAGCTTTTCTTTTCCTTTACCTGCACCACATAGCACCCATGAGCCAAAGCCTAGCAAGAAAACTCAATATTGTATGTATATAATATCAAATGATGATCATGATGATCATGATAATCATCCAGAGCTTATAGCCCCAAAAAAATGAGTGAATGATGTTGTAAGTCACTAATGTGGGTTCCGCACCCTTGGTAATTGAGTGACCGAGTCACTAGCTTAAACCAGATGAGTGACCGATGAGCGAGTCAATAATGTAACCCAAATGAGTGGCCATGGAATCACTAGCGTGGGTTCTGTACCCTTAGCCATGTGACGATGGAGTCACCTGGGCCTTCTGGCCCTGGCTCTAAGTGACTAGTGATGGAACTAGGCAAGCGCTTTTAGTTTTTCATCGAACTTGGGGTCGGTCCGGAATTAATGCTCATAATGAGTCATTTAATGCTGATATCGATTAGATATAATCTTTTCGGCTATGTGTTAATGATGCTTATGCCGCTCCTAACTCATAGATCAATAACATACGACCAGTGCTCAGTACTAGTGTCGAACTTGACTAGTAAGTCACATCTTCACAGTCAGTTCTGATAACATTGCTGATTTTGACTAATAAGTCAGTGCCATCACAAGTAAGCAAGATTGCTAAGCATTTGATATGCAATCAATGTCCACATTTAAACATTCAACATGCCTCGTGAATAACCATGCATGTCAAATATGGGGTGCAGTTTTCCTACCTCCGGTTCGAGCGAGAAATAGTAAAAGAACAACCCTTGAGAACGATCGGTCTTTTGATTCCTTAGCGGCTACCTAGTCATAACCAATTATAACTTCAATTAATGAAAATGAACAATAAAAGGGTCTTGACCTAAACCTCACTCCCGGGACCCCGAATTGTACCCAAACGGTGAGTAGATTTGATCCCGGGCCTTAGGAATTGAAACCCCGAGCCAAAAACCCTTAAAAATGCCCAAAACAGAAATCTGAGGAAACAAGGTAGCACTGTAGCACTACCCCCCTAGTGCCTCAGCGCTCTAGACAGATTGAAATCCCCCTGAGTAGCGCTGTAGCGCCCACTTGCGGGCGCTGTAGCGCTACAACCAGCCAGTTTTGCCCTGAATCTTTCCCCCTTCGACTCCATCATTTCCAACATGAAAAAAAAGCTTCCATACCTCATTTTAAGTCCCAAATGAACCCAAAAACCATCTACACATGTCCTAGGCATCACAACCCAAGTAATCCTAGCCAAAAACTCCCATCAATTCCCTTTAACCAACCTAGAAATCCAAGCTGAATTCCAAACCAAAAACTGAGCAAAGCTAGAGTTTTAATGGCTAAAAAATTACCTCAAGCTCAGTTTAGGATCCTCTTCAATGGTGGAACACAATCCTAAGCCCTCAAGATCCACTTCCCTAGCTTGAATCCTCAAATGAAGCTCAAAAATCCAAAAGAAAAAGGAGAGATGTTTTTATGCTATGTTTTAGCTAACCTTCCACAGCCTTCAATGGCTTATACATATCCTAGGTATGAAAAGACTAAATTGCCTCTAGGTCATTTAAAGTTTTCTAAAGGCTCCCAAGGGTAAAACCATCATTTCCCGCCTATTTCGTTAATCATATAATTAACACCCTCCAATTCCCGTTATTCTCGATATTCTCAAATACCAATAACTCATATTCTGTCACCCTTTAATTCCCGGCAACGCTCTAATCACAAAAATACCCTAAGACTCACCCCGAGCCTCGAACTTAATCCCGTTATGACCAAACCGTTAACTTGAACTCAAAGATCGTCTCATGCCGAATGGCTCGAAAAAATCCACATTATAATGTGGCCTCATCAATAATTCACCAACATGCATGAAAATACACAATTATGCCCTCAACGGGTCAAATTACCAAAATGCCCCTATAATTAAATGTGGACCCACATGCATGCATTTAACATCATATTATAATATAATTCACATAAACATGCATATAATAATTTAATGGCATAATAAATAAATTATGGCCCTCCCGGCCTATTAATCCAACCATTAAACCGCATTAGGGATTTTGGGGCATTACACTTAGAGCCTTGATTAGGGGGCCAGGATGGCAAATTTTGGGATTATATGATTATGTGATATTTATGTGTATCATTATGTGATTATATGAGTTATATCATACTATGACTTGATATGCATTTTTAGGTGTATTAAATGTGCATGTGGACCAATTTCTATTTAATTCGTCCATTTTCATAATTTTGCTCGTTTTGGGTATATTTGGCATATATGTGGTATGTGTGTGGTGCTTTATTATTATTTGGTTATGCATGGGTTACTCAGCACGAGACGATCCTAGGAGGCAATCCAGTGGGAAAGCCACAGCAGGATCCATATTTAACTCGGAGTGAGTCAATGGGTATTTAGCACATTATCAGAATATTGGGTAATAGGAATAAATATTTGATGATAAATTGGGAGTTAGTGAGCTCAGGGGGAAATTCTGGGAATTTTGACTATTTTACCCCTGGGGGCGCTTTTGGGACCCGAGCATTAGGATTTGCTTGAGGTTACTTAAGCTTGAAGTAACCTGTCAAAAACATAAAAAGAACGTTCAGAATGTTCTCTCTCTTTCCTGTTCCCTTTTTGACACCGATCGCATTTTTGAAGGAAACTCGAGTTTTAGGACTCGGATTCAGGCAAGGATCGAGGCGTAGCAATTCTAGGAAAGATTAGATGCTTATTAGCCAGAGGATTTAGTTGGGAAACAACCCAATCGGAGGTAATCCAAGTTTTAAGTTTTCAAGTTTTTAAGTTTTGGTTGGATTTTATGTTTTGATGAGTTTTTCGATGATTTGAGATTTGGGTTTTGATGTTTTTGGATAATTGGGATGTTTGGGAACTTTGATTTTGGGATTTGGATATGTTTGGATAGGTTTTTGGAAGGTTTTTAAATGAAGAACACGAGGTTTTTGGCTGGGTTCGTGGTCAGGCTGCGACCCTGTTCTTGGGCACCGCGGCCCAGGCTTGACGAAGAAGGTGAAGTTGGCTAATGGACAGTTAGGGCCGTAGTGCAAGGTGGCGTGCCGCGGCACTAGGCACAGGCAGAAATGGGTTCGGCCTCTGTTTGGAGGCGATCCGCGACACAGGTCTGGTGTGGGGTCGCGGCGCTAGAGGGCAGTTTTTCCCATATTTGGTTTTTAGCCGTGGGAACTTAATTCTAAGGGCTTGGGATCGATCCTACTACCCAGTTGAGTAGGAATCAACATCTTGGAGGCTAGGTTTGGGTTTGGAAGTATTTATTTACTCATTTCGATGAGGTTTTATATTATGGTTGTGACTAGGTTATCGCTAGGGGCTTGGAAACAGGATCTTGCGTGAGGGTCGTTTATTGGTAACCTATGTTGGACCAAAGGTAAGAAAACTGCACCCAGTATGTGATGCATAAGATACATGTGATTAGTGCATGGCATGAATGTTGAATATGAGATTGATCAGAGCTTGAGTCTCTATAAATGTGCATGATCATAATTATGCTAGCAAATGTTGAGTAAGCATGTTGAATGCCTTATATTTGGATATTTGACATATGATGTATGCCTCGGTGCATTGCTTACTTGTGAGTGGTACTAACTCATTAGTTAGAGGCGGCACGAGTCGTATGGAATTGACCTATGAGTCAAGAGCGGCATAAGCGTATTGAATGCAGAGCCGAAATGATTAGATCTAATCAACATGAGCATTAAATGCTTGACCGACAAGTTCGATGAAAACTAAAAGCGTTTGTCTAGTCTAAAGGCTAGTTACTTAGAGTCAGGCCAAAAGGCTTAGGTGACTGTAACGTCACATGGCTTAGGGTGCGAAGACCAAGTGCGTGACTCATTTGTCACTTATCTGATTAGGGTGCGGAGCCCAAGTGCGTGACTCATTAGTCACTTATCTGATTAGGGTGTAGAGCCCAAGTGTGTGACTCATTAGTCACCTATTCAAAGATGGACACATTAGCCATCTATTCCCAGATTGACTTGATAGTCATCTATACATGGGGCAGGGCCCATAATCACTTATTTGGACTTGTCTATATGCATGAATAGGGCTATTATTGCTAGGCATGCCTATTATGATTCATTGACATGTTATTACCTATTCATGAGCATATTGAGTTTCTTGCTGAGCTTTGACTCACGGGTGCTATGTGGTGCACATAAAGGCAAAAGAAAGTTGGACCATCCTTGAGTTGGAGAGCTTCGGTGACGATGTGTACATATGCGGCTGCTCGACCACCACGGCCGAGGGTTTAAAGAGGAACTAGGGTTAAATCCTATTTTGCCGCTTAAAAATATATTTTGAGATCCCAATGTATACAGTAAATGTTTTAGTGAAACGTTGTATCTTTGACCAAAAATTTTAACCCTAAATCGTTAATCACATTTAGTTACACGATTATGGCCAAATGACTCAGTTAGCCAGTTTATCACTGTTTAAAATCCACAACATAACGGTCCCTAGTAGTAGGGTGTTACACTGAATACTTGGCAAAGTTCCTAACCTATTAGCAAGTCAAGACAGAGTATCAAAAACTAGTAAGGTCAGTACAGCCTTTGTGTATTCTATAGTAGAAGTAAGGAAACATCGCGATGGATTTTGCGGTGGGGCTGCCCAGGATAGTGGGCCAGCATGATTCGGTTCGGGTCATTATGGACAAGTATACAAATTCAGCTCACTTTTATCAGTAAGGACGAGTAAAACAGTTGATCAGTATACAGGTCTCTATGTGAGAGGGATAGTATGCCTTCATGGAATTCGAGGTCTATCTTATGAGGACCCTGCTTTTACTTCCAAGTCTTGGGGAAGGTTACAGAAGGCGATGAGTATACAGTTGGAGTTTTGTACAGTTTATTATCCTCAGATTGATGGAATCAGAGGGAGTTATCCAATTATTGGAAGGGCACATTATGAGATGTTGTAAGGTAGGGAATGTATATCGCCCATTCACTGGGATGATGTAGTGTCCCAGAATTTTACTTAGCTAGATAGTAGTAGTAGTAGTAGTAGTTAGTAGCAGTTTGTAGTATGTTAGTTGTCATGGATTTTGGTTCAAGCCGGGACTTAGTTGGAAACTCATAGCAACAGTTATGAATTTTATAAGTTTAACCTATAGTTTAGAAATATTAATTATAACATAAGGTTTAATTAATATTGCTGGTCCTAGAAATATATTTATTACAACCTAAGGTTTAGATAGAACTATTAAGAATGTGACACTTGTCATAATCATGTTTATTTAAGGATTTGAGTATTTTGATGAATAGTTTAATTAAAAGAAAGATCTAGAAGCTCTAGAACCTTCCAACAGCTATTAGGATCACGTTTTGACTCAGTCAAAGTTGTTTAATCAATTCAAAATATGCTGAAAAAGTGCAAATACGTGTTTGATATATCAATGTATGCCGATATATCGCCTACGGAAGATACGAAAAACACGTCGACTTTGCACGAATGTTCGAACGGGGCTCAGGAAAATGGTCTAGGCGATATATCGCCCCTGGTAGTGTATTTTTTAATCTTGAGGATTTTTAAATTTAAAATAGCCTTAACCACTTGTACCTGCCTTTGAACGATTTTGACCGAGTTCTGGGCATCTGTTGAACGAAAATTCAAATCTTTTTCATTTTATATTCATTTATTTCTTCAAATTAAAAGGGGTTAGTTTCACTCCTTGAACTCTATAAATAGGACCTAGTACTCAGCCATTTTCTTCATTCTTCAAGCATTTGTTCAGAACCTCCAAGTTGCTAAGGTTACTATAGAGAGAAACACTTGGGTTTTTGGGTTAAAATCTTTATCATTCTAAGCTTTTCTAAACACTTGGGAAGTGAGATATAGTGAGATTTCGGTATCGATGTTTAGATTAATTCATAAGATCATTCAAGGTATTCTTATCCTTAAGTTCAGATCTTCATGGTTCTTTAGTTTTCTTTTATTTTCTTTCAGATCCTAACTCTTATTTATGATTCTTGATTAGGTGTTTAAGTTTCTTGAACCTTAAGGTTCTTTTCGATAAGTTTCTTCTCAAGTTTGGTTCTCTTTTCATCTTTATTCTTTAGAAATACTCATGGTTTTGCTGTTGGTTTTTAGGAGTGTTCCAAATCTTGTTCTTGTGTCTCAAATATCTCAGTTTTTTGTAAGGAAAATAGGTTAGCTTATATGTGTTTATATGTTTATGCTATGATATTTTTATGTTATGATATGTTTTATGCTATGATATGTATATGTATAAATATGTTGTAGTCCTTGGGCATATGACTTGCTTAGATAGCAGGCCCCAAGAATATGTTTTGTAGTCGCTTGGGCATATGACTTGCTTAGATAGCAAGCCCCAAGAATTTTTATCATTTTCATGGTTTAGAGTTATGATTTACCATACCTCGATTAGTAGACAGAGGACCTAGATGGGTTATCATATACTACCATGTGATCTAACCTACCTCGATTAGTAGACAGAGGACCTAGATGGTTTATCACATGCCATGTTAATGAGTTAATGGCCATTAATATTGTAGTCCTATATGTTATATGTTCTTATAGTCATATGTTTTATAGTATATGTATATGATATAGTCTTATGTTTATGATTTATGTTGTTAGTAGATTTTCCTTGCTGGGCATTAGGCTCATTCATTTATTTTTAGCTTGATGCAGGAAAATGATTATGGAAGGCGGAAAGATTCATGGTAGCTTAGCTTGTGTGTTGAGGATGAATGAATTGAATGGACTACGTGAACGATCGAGGATGACGTTATTTTTAAGTCTTTTGAATTATGTTTCTTTTGTAATTCCGCACTTAGTTTTTTTAAAACAATTGATTTAAGTTTATTTTTTATGTTTTTATGTATTAAACAATGGGTACCCATACCATATTTTATATTTCATATTTTACTTTGTATTTTGCACAATATTTATTTTGGGGTTTTAAATAAAGTTATGTTATTTTTTATATATGATTCCCAAAATAGTAGCTATGTCTAGTAGTTTTTAATTGTCCAATATCTTAGAAATAGTTGGGTCATTACAGATGAGATGGGTGAGATGTTATATTTGGGTCTTGAGATAGTTTAGGGGACCATTGAGGCTATTGAAAAGGTTAGAGCTCGGATGCTCGCTTCTCAGAGTGAATGGAAAAGTTATGCTAAGTTGAAGTGCAGGAACATGGAGTTCCAAGTGGATGACTGTATCTTCCTTAGATTATCACCATGGAAAGGGATGAGGAGATAAGGGCAAGTTGAGCCCTAGACTAGTAGGACCGTTGGAAATCCTCCATAGGATTGGTCAGGTTGCTAATGGATTGGCATTAGCTTTGGCAATGTCGGCCATATACAATGTATTTCATATTTCCATATTGAGAAAACATGTGTTAGATGAGACTCATGTGTTGAGTTATATATGAGGATCTGGAATTAGAGGCTAAGTTATCCTGTGAAGAATAACTAGTCCAGATATGAGACAAAAAGAATAGAGTTCGGAGGAACAAAGTTATACTTTGGGTTAAGGTATTATACAGAAACAGTAAGGTCAAGGGAGCGACCTGGAAACTAGAATCAAATATGCGGGATTGATATTTCGGGCTATTCAGATAAAATTTCGATGACGAAATTTCTGTAAGGAGGGGATAGTTGTAATATCTCAAATTTCCTAATAAGGCTTAGGGCCTTTATTAGGGGGCCAAGATGACAAATTATGGAATTATGTGATTATGTGATATTTATGTGCATCATTATGTGATTATGTGAGTAATATTATAATATGACTTGATATACATGTTTAGGTGTATTAAATATGCATGTGGGCTCATTTTTGTTTAATTGGGCAATTTTCATAATTTGGCCCGTTTTGGGAATATTTCGCATATATGTGATATATGTGTGTGTGAGACTACATTATTATGTGAGTATGTTTGGGTTACTCGGCACAAGATGATCCTAGGGAGCAAGCTAGTGGAAAAGTCACAACGGGACCCATACTTGACTCAGAGTGAGTGGAGGGGTATCTTGGGTATTTAGCACATTACCGGGATATTGGGTAATGGGAATGATTATTTGATGATATATTGGGAGTTAGTGAGATCAAGAGGGAATTCTGGGAATTTTGACTATTTTACCCCGGGGGCATTTTCGGGACCCCGAGCATTAGGATTTGCTTAAGGTTACTTAAGCTCGAAGTAACCTGTTAGAAATATAAAAGAACGTTCTCTTTCTCTATCTCTCTCTCTCCTGTTCCTTTTTTGACACCAATCACATTTTTGAAGGAAACTCGAGTTTTAGGACTCGGATTCAGGCAAGGATCGAGGCATAGCGATTCTAGGGAAGATTAGAAGCTTATTAGTCGGAGGATTTAGTTGGAAAACAACTCAATCAGAGGTAATCTGAGTATTAAGTTTTAAGTTTTTGAGTTTTTAAGCTTGAATTGGATTTTATGTTTTGATGAGTTTTTAATTTGATTGAGACTTGGGTTTTGATGGTTTTGGGAAATTAGGATATTTTAGGAACTTTGATTGTGGGATTTGGATATATTTCGATAGATTTTTGGAGGATTTTAAGTGGAAAAAAACGTAGGAACTGGGTGGGTTCGTGGCCAAGCCGCGACCTTGTTCTAGCAAGTCGCGACCTGAGTGAACCCAGAACCAGGAGGTGTCTGCCTGGGAGGCGTGCCTCGACTCAAGAGGGCCAAGTCGCGACCCGCAACTTGAAGCCCAGGCAGAGGACTCTCTATCAGGGAGGCAAGTCGTGACCTGCCTGTGCATTTTTGGCCAAATTTGGTTTTTATTCTTGGGAACTTAATTCTAAGGGCTTGGGATCGATCATGCTACCCAATTGGGTAGGATTTGACAGTCCCGGAGGTATTTATTTGCTCATTTTTTATGGGATTTTATATTATGGTTGTGACTAGGTGATCGCTAGGAGCTTGGAAACAAGATCGTGCTTGAGGGTCATTTATTGGTAAATTGTGCTTAGAACAAAGGTAAGAAAATTGCACCCAGTATGCGATTCATGTAATGCATGTGGTTAGGCCATGACATGAATGTTGAATATGGAATTGATCAGAGCCCGAGTCTCTGTAATTGTGCATTGATTATGATTATGTTTGTGATTATTGATTAAGCATGTTGAATACGTTATGTCTGGATATTTGACATATGATATATGTCTGTTGCATTACCTCATTGAGGAAGCACTGACTTATTAGTCAGAAACAACAATGGTGTTTAGTGCTGGTCGGGAAGCTCAGACTTATCAGTCATGATTGGCAATAGTATTGAGTGCTGGTCGTATGAAATTGATTTATGAGTCAAGAGCGGCATTAGCGTTCTGACCGCAGGCCGAAATGATTAGATCTAATCAACATGAGCATTAAATGCTTGACCGACCTATTGGTCGAAGAAAACTAAAGCGTTTGGCTAGCCTAAGGCTAGTTACTCAGAGCCAAGGCTAAAAGGCTCAAGTGACTGATATGTCTCATGGCTTAGGGCGCAGGATCCCAGAGAGACTTATTAGTCATCTATTTCCCCAGATAAACTTATTAGTCATCTATTCATGGTGCAAGACCCCAGAGAGACTTATTAGTCATCTATTCATGGTGCAGTTCCCCAGAGAGACTTATTAGTCATCTATTCAAGGCGCAGTTCCCCAGAGAGACTTATTAGTGATCTATTCAGAGCGCAATTCCCCAAAGAGACTTATTAGTCATCTACTCAGGGCGCAGGACTCCATAAACATTTATTTTCACTTGCCTGCATGCATGAATAGGGTTATTACTGCTAGGCATGCTTATTATGATTTGGTGACATGTTATTGTCTGCTTATTAGCATGTTTGAGTTTTCTTGCTGAGCTTCGGGTCACGGGTGCTATGTGGTGCAGGTAAAGGTAAAAGAAAGTTGGACCATCCTTGAGTTGAAGAGCTTAGGTGACGATGTGTACATATGCGGCTGCTCGACCACCACGGCTGAGGGTTTAAAGAGGAACTAGGGTTAAACCCTATTTTGCCACTTAGGTCGGCTGGTTGTAACTCTTTTATTGTAATTAACCTTTAAAATATATTTTGGGATCCCAATGTATACAGTAAACGTTTTAGTGAAATGTTATATCTTCAACCAAAAATTTTAATCCCTAAACCGTTAATCACATTTAGCTACACGATTATGGCCAAATGACTCGGTTAGCGAGTTTAGCACTGTTTAAAAAATACACAGCGTAACGGTCCCTGGGTAGTATGGTGTTACAGCATGACTATGTAACTTAATAAGAAATTAGAATAACATTTATCTTCTATCAAGAATAAAGAAGTTTATTCTCCAATCATTGATGTATGATTTAGATAAGGTAGTTTGTGATCTAAAATGTTATCGTATTTTTTTAAAAAAAATCATAAACAATCTTCTTGTTTAATTTTTCTTTTAATATGTTATATTATTTTTTTATATATAATATTATTTATTTATTTAAAATTTATATGATAATTATAAAAACTTAATAAAAATAAATTTTCTAAAGAAAACTAAGTAAAGGACAGTAAAAGTTGCTTGCACCTAGTGGTATGATAAGCTGGTAATGACCTATTTAAAATTATTTATTTATTTTTACTTTTTTTCTCTAAAATATTGTTAAATATATTTAAATTTTTTAGTAAATTTTGTAATTATTTTGAAATATTTTTTATTTTGAATTGATTTTCTAAATAATAAAAATAATTTAATTATTTCAACCATTTACATGATAAAATTTCATGGTAGAATTAACTCGCAATGTATGTATAAACATCGTTTCAATGTGGGCTAATATTCTTATTAAATTGTGGCCGTTTAAATATCTTGAGCATAATTATTGTTTTAGGTAACGGAAAACACATTAATCCAAAATGAACATATATGAGAGATAAAAACACTAATCTGCTACAATATGTTTATTATGTTTGATATATATATATATATATACTAAAATATAAATAAGGTGTAATATATATGTTTGTTTAGTTTTATTTATAGAAATTATTAATTATTTTTATTAAATTTATATTAATGTCACATAATTTTTGAAATAAAAATCCTATTTTAATTAAATAATTTATTTATTTTTGTTTAAGTTTATGTTTGTTCTAGTTTATAAATTTGGGAGTGACAGTAAGAGATTATATATTATATGTATAATGTAATATTAAATATTATACGTGGATTTTAAATTTAAGTTTTTTGGTAGTTTTTTTTTTAAAAAAATAATTTGTTGCTAATTCATAGTAGATTATATTATATGTTTAATATGATATTAATCTAATAAGTGAGTTTAAGTTTAATTAAATATTTATTTAAGTTATAAAATATATGATTTTATTATTTTTAAATAATTATTATTGTAAAACATCTCAAAAATATCATATTTTAATTTATTTAATTATTTATTATTTTAAAATAATTATCATTATAAAATATTTGAAAAATATCTTATTTTTAATTTGTTTAATTATTAATTATTTTTAAATAATTATCATTGTAAAATATCTCAAAAATATCATATTTTAATTTTTTTAATTATTTATTTTATTTTATTTAAGTTTAAGTGTTTAGAAACTACCGTTAACTATAAAAATATTCTGTTAAAATTAACTTTAAAAAAATATAAAAAAAAACCGTTAAAACTAAGAATTTCCGTTATCTTTTTATTATATGGAAGAGATATATAATTTGCAAATCTATATTCTAAGAATTATCTGTTAGAGTGTTTGGATAAACTTTAAAAGTATTTTTATGTGTTTGAAAGTTCTTAAAAATAAGGTTAGCTTATGCCAACTTCTTTTTTTTAACAAATAAAATTACTTTGAATTTAATGAAATTTTTATCTATTTTTTAATATTAATTTTTATTTTATCTTTATTCTAATTAACCAATAAAAATATCAAATAAAACATTGAAATAAAAAAAAAATATGATTTGAAAATTATTTTAAAGATCTAAATAGCAACTAAAAAAATAATAAACAAAAAATTATACCAAACTCGCGGGATTAATTACGAGAGAATGTCGATTATTAAATTTTGTTAGAGAGAAACTCATAAGGTAATAAGCAATAATATCACAAAAACTGTTGCCTCGTTAAGAATTTATTTTAATTTTTGTTTTCCAGATATTATTATCGTTTCTAAGTTGGTTTATGCTTTTTGTTAACTTTATAAATAAATAAATTGGCACGCCTACAAATAATAAAATTATAATATATATATATTTACACAAATAATTATATATATTAATAAAACTATCAAATCCATTTTATTTAAATGTTTTTACCACAATATAAAAAGACCACACCAACTCGTTCATATGAGAGTTGCAACGTACGTAAGCTTTATATTTATGGCAAACCCAATTTTTCCAAACATATATATATAAAATCCAGGAGATTATATATCACCAAATCCCTGGAAAGTAAACAGTCTTATTCTTAAACTTCACCATTAGATATATATATATATATAATTATACGACGACTATAATCCACCTCTCGATGATGATGATGATTAGGTTCGCACCACCTTACCGTTAAACCTCCTGGCAGCCTCATAACAGTCCATCACCGCCCCGTGAGAAGAGCCAGTAGTAGTAGTAGATCCCCTCGTGTATGTCGACGCCGCCGTGGGCTTATTCATGGTTGTCCCGTACGCGCCGTACGGAGTAGCAGCTTCTGTATAATGACCAGTATTGGGTTGGTGCACGTAGGGCTTCACATCGCTACTGATAGCACTAGATTTCAAGTAATGTACAGCCTCCTCAATACTATTCGTCGGCATGCTAAGCGGTACTCCGGCGCTCGCGTGATGACCATGAGTGCTTACCGGCGACCCATAGCTTCCTTCTCCGATGGTGGCTTTGCGGCCGTGACCTCTGTCATAAATACTATGCTTTCCCACAGGTTGAACCGATATCGTGCGCCCAGGCTTGTAATAATCCTCTTCTCTTTCGTAATCCTCCTCATCATCGCTGCTATAATCCCCGCTGCCATACCCAGAGCTTTTGTGGTGGTAGTCATGATCTTTCTTGTACAGGCCGCCACCGTGACCAGGAGTAACCCCGACGGAGTGAGTCGTTGGGCGGATATTAGCCACGCCATGGCCAGTTGAGGGACTGTACCTGTGAGGAGAAGGTCTGCTAGCTTCGACCTGAACTCCGGTGAGGAATCGGTCAATCTCCTGAGGATGACGCCCGCCGTCGTGGTACGGACTCGACGGCCTGCGGTAAGTGTCGTGGTCTCCGTACGATCCGTAGTTCCTGACCGGCTCAAGCTTCTTCGGCGATCCGTAGCGGTAGTCGGAGGTGATCATAGGCGAGCCGGTGCGGATGCGCTCGGTGATCTCAGTCTCGACGACGTAGCTTTCAGTGTCGTATGGGGAACAGCCAACGACAGTCTTTCTTCTGCCGTCTTTGTCGAATATGACCGTACGACAGAGTTGATCGCTGTCGTTTCCGTAGTCATCGTAGTTGGAGTGACCTTTGTATGCGTAAGCATGATCTCCACCCATTTTTCTTTCGCTGTTTTTTTCTTCTTACTTTCTTAGTGATAAATAATGAAAATTTTATATCTGTTTTGTTTTTCTCTTTGCAGATTTGAACGTGTTGAGACTCGTATTTATATGGAAAGATTTGTGTGTTCTTTAGTAGCTTTTGCTATTGGGGAGAATCAGGTACTATATTATTTATATTATTATTAATTGGAGATAGATATTTTAGTTATGGAAAATGACCTCCATTATTATAATGTCCATTAGATGAGAGTTGTTATAGATGGTTTTCTCTACGTTGAGCTTGGAGTTGGGAAAACGACACTAATTATACATGAGAAGCTACACTAAATTCTCTATGTTTGGTAAGAGGGAATATAATGAGAAGTGGGAATGGAAGAAAAAGTACGTACGTGTTCATAGAAAGTGAGCAAGATCTATTTTTTTAGTAGTTTATATGAAAGATCTGAAATGATCATATATGGATGGAGTAATACAAAACAAATTTGAATTATTGATTCTTTTTTTTTTGTAATAAATTTGTTAACCTCAAATTCATAAATTTTAACTTTAGCAACCGTATATCAATTGTAACTCTAAGTACAAATTAATTTTTTTTTGTTCTTGTCTACCAAACAACAAAAAGAAGAAAACAAAATCTCACATGTTTTTAATCACTTCTATTTTCTTTCTTCACCATCACACTATCAAAAACAAACATAATTTATCTTTTGTTGCATATGGTAAATTACTAAATAGTCCCATTTTAACTTGTGCACCTTGGATGCTTGACTACACTAGTACATTTGATATTACGGTGATGTTTGGTTGAGGGTAATGGAATGAAAATGAATTAATTTTTATTCCATTATTTATTTGTTTGGTTGTATTTTAGAGTATTGGAATATCATATCAATGAAATAGTTTTTCCACCACTTTGGTTGATTGACTATTCTATTTGAAAATGGGAAGAAAAATCATTCCAATGTAAGATTAAAAAAAATTATAATTATTTTAGATATTTTTACAAAAAATACTTAATTTTGCTAAAAAATTTACCTTTTTTCTATCAAATATTTTTTTCTTTCAATTTTAAGTTTCAATTTTAGGGAGATTTTCAGGTTGTTTTTAGGTTTTTTTTTTTTTTGTTGATGTTTTGTTGTTCTCATATATATTGTTTTTTTTTAGTTTATTTTAGGTTGATGCGGTCAGTTGTTTTTCCTAATATCGTATTTTTGTAATTATGAAACTTTAAAGATCGTATTTTTAAAAACTTGAGGATATATTTTTTTTTTTTAAATTAAGAACAGTAAAAAATATATAGGAAAAAACCCAAAAAATTAACTTTATTTATTTATATCAATTTTTATTCAATTTCTATTTCATTTCTCATTCTTATTACTCATTTGTCATTCTAACCTCATATCTGGCTAGACATGGACTAGATATGTCTATACTCAGGGTCTAACAATTTGATTTCTGACCAGTTAGAACTGTTAGTTTTAAATAATTACAAATAAGATCTTATAATTTATAAATTAGTAAAAAAAAAGGTATCATGACTTAAAAATTTGAACTCTTTTTTTTTCCTTTTTTTTTTACTATTTTCTCCCATAATTTGAGTTTGTTATAATTGAGAGAATCTAGATCTTTTAGTTTATTGTTGACCAAATTAGTTGATGGCATGCTTTTTTAACCAATTTATAAAACCAAGTATAAATTGTAAATAAGTTTATTTGTAATTATTTGAAACTGAATGTCCACATCTGATATTAAAAAAAACTGAAGGACTCATATAATATATCCGGGGAGTATCATTTCTGGAGGGATAAATAAAAATAAAAACTGTAGATAAGCTTACAGAGTTTCATTTGTTGGTGCCTAAAATGACATAAAAGTATCTTACCTTTCATTACCTGACATGCATGTCATTGTAGTCCAACTTGGGCATATAAGCATGATGAAATTTCTCAAGTATCAAGGACAATACCACCATTTTCTCCCCCACAAAACCCATATTCTACCTTTTGAAAAAGCTCTCTGAAGAATCTCATTCCACTTTCTAATCAGATTAAAACAATACTCTCTGCGCTGGTTTCCAGTTTCTATTCATGTAATACTACGTACTCAAAGTAGTAAAACAACCCCTTTAATGAAACAAACAGTTTAGAGATAACTACCAACACTTATAAGGTGCTTTAGGACAATGCTTCAAATATCAATGCTTAGTGTGTGGCTCATAGTTTATTATGCTTTGAGGTTGACACAAACGAAATGTCCTCATAGATGCCATATTCAAATATACATGTATAGCTGGCTCTTAACAGAAAGAATATTATCTTGCCAGGAGGAACGCATTCATACACATTCTTATCAACCTTTGCTCCTCTTTCGTTTTTTTTCATTGTGAAACATGGCTAATAATCTTAAAAGTAGCTTTACACTGTACCAATATATTTATTTTTATGATAAAATATGAGTACTTCTGTACTTGTACATTATCAGAAGATATATATATTTTTTTTTTTTCTTGTCTTAGAAGATATTTCTCCTACTAATATACACCCAACTTCTACCAAGGAAGAGGGGAAAAAATGGCTTGCTACTCCTAGACAATAATAACACTTGCCTTGCCTGCTGTTTTCAAGGATCAAATCCTGGGACATCTTGGGAAGGACCATTAATTGCCTTATAAATTGTTCTATCAATGACATTCCTATAAGGATCTTTCTCTCGCTTCTTGAGTAAGTATGCTAGACAATTTTCAACTTCAGACTTTACCTGCAAGTACATTTCATTAGCATTTTCTCTGTTTTTCAAGCTCTCTTCCCTTCCCTTTGTAAATATAGGCTTTCCAAACAAATAGTAATATCGCCCGGGTATCTTGGGCAACAGCCCAGGAATAAAGAGATCCTCCCTATTAATTTCTTCATCTAATCCATCCCTACAAACCAGAGCCAATTCCATATCAATACAAGAAACTCAGTCTCAAGAAAAAAATACTACTAAGTGGTTATGTAACAATGTAATTTTACCTCACTTTCACTGCATTGCGATTCACTTCTCTAATGTAGTCATTTATCACAGGAATCTTTTGCAGGTCATGGTAATCAAGAACCAACTGCCAAATCCAAATTAATAACCACAGGATAATTAGGATCATATGCTAATTGCAACTGAAAGCTCGAGAAAGATATGAACAGGGTGGCATGTCTTTTTTGTCTTATGATTATGTTTTGATTTAAAACAAGTTTCATAAGCTGCAGTTCAGAAACTTTCAGTTAACAAAATTAAGTTTAAAACCACCCAAGAACAATTAGTAAAAAATAGATTTTAACTCTTCTGATCCAGAATGGTCAGTATCTTTGAATTATTTAGGACCCCAGACAACTTAAAAACAGCCTAAAAAGAAAATGGAAACCCGAAATTATCAGCCATTCTAGAAAGGACAATATAAGTAATTGTCATGAGAACAAGGTTATTTTACTGAAGAGTTATCTGTCAAGGTAGTGTATTAAGCTTACTTCTACTAGATCATCTTCTCCCACGGCTCCAAATGGTACAATTGTTGCTCCAAATCGAGCTGCCATTCTCACAAATTCTGGTTGACTAGGCCAAAACAGCTTATACGCTTCACCCTATGAATGATAATAACACCTTATAACAGTGAGCATAATTATGAATAAAGGAAAAAAAAAGATGATGAAAAATACTTCAAAAATATCTGATTGGAAAGTAAATTTGAGAAATATAAAACAAAGCAAGCAAATAAATGATTTGAAGCCATGAAAAAATAAATATAGAAACAACAAACCTTTGAATGTAGAGCCTCACGTGCACCACCAGGATAAAGGAGGACATGGGACTTTGATGAAAGCAATCTGAATAGATTACTTGGTGTGACTGGTACAGAACCAAAAACTCTGAACCAGTCATTCATAGAAAATTCAGGTGATGAGCTTCCTGAATCGGCCACAAACAGTTGAGGATGTGCTACACCTCGAATTACAATATTTTTCTCACGCAAAAACTCTTCAACTAATGGATATAGTTCAAGTCCCATTAAGTTGTGATATCCTACTAACAATACTGGACCTTCACTCGGAACCCCAGCAAGACCTTTCACTATCTTCCCATCTTCTAGAGTAGAGTAAGCTATGGAACTTGTAGCAATGCGAAGTAATCTGCAATTCAAAGTAACTTGGTTAATGTTCGACACCTTACCAGAAAATGTGTTAAAAGACCATGAAAAAATAGGTCTTGATTAGATTTTTAGTGTCATTTAAAAATGCAATTTGCAGCATCACTAAACCTGAAATCTTGATGATAACAATCATAAGTCTTTGTGCTGTATAAAATATTGGAAATTATATCGAAATTGAAATACTAGTATCCTACTTATACAATTTTAGAACTAAAATCACAATTAATAAACTAGAATATGAACATGGACATGACATGGCTTGACACTGAAAACAATCTTCATGCCAACAATGAATCAAATTCAAGTGAGTTGCAAACGTGGAAGTGTCTTGTTAAGGAAAGAAACAAGATAAATGTTTCAGCTCACTTACCCTACTACTTGTTCAAATGCATAGTTGATTTCTGTTCTACTAGGAGGCAGAAAATCCGAGACAAAATTGTGCCTCCATGAACGACGGTATTTGCTAGTGCCTTTTATAATCGTCATCAAACTAATGCCATCTTCCTGGCACAGTAACCAAAAGGTGTGGTCAGTTATGTCTGTCCTGTTGCAAAAAAAAAAAAAAACCAGCTAAAGGCCTAAAACGATTAGTTCGTCCTTGATAATAAGAAATTTGCTCTGAAATCAGGTCCCAGGCCTAGCAATAATAGAAACAAGATTCTACTAACTTGAAAACCCAAAAGGGAAATCAGAGTGAGTTGATTGAAGCACAATTGGGTGTTATTAAGCATGGCAGGAAGAGAAAAAATCTTTGATTATACTTAAATTGACTTACCAACAAAAAGGTATGTCCATTGTCCTTGAAATGACGAACAGTGCAGTTCTGCAGCGATTTCTTTAATCTTTCTGCTTCTTCTTTGCTAGGGACCATGTTATCCTTACCACTGAAACGAAATTTACAACAACAATTAACATTTCTTCTGACCTCCTATAAGTATCATAGTTCTTCCAATTTAAGTGTGCATAATTTTGGGGAGAAATTACGTAAATAAATAATTTTCTTCTGAATACTCGTCATGTCAGTCTAAACTCTAACTATCATAGCATGTGTCTTAAAAGTCAATAATGATTTGACATTAACAGGCTTATTTATACAACTTCACAATAGTTAGGTAAAATCTTCAACCGAACATCTACAGAAACTAAAAATATTCAGAGAAATCAAGAAATATTATTATCAATAGAAGCCAAATAAAAGGGAACAATCTACTAATGTGGTGATTAAAAACCTGGCGAGGATCAGCACTTCAGCTTTAACAGCATGAAGACGGGAATTAGCATAAGCAGCAGCTGATTTAAGCAGCTTCAGCTTCCAAAGAAGAGTATCCCTTGGTATAATATCAGCTAAAGACTGCAAACCAAAGTGAGAAGTAAATTTTAAATTATTGCCTCTAAATAGTCCCCGAAACTGAACTATTCTTAGATAGATTTTGAGAGAAATAAAAAACACAATCAGGAATCAATCTAACCAAGCAAATATTATGGTTTCTTGCTTTCCATGTGAAAGTGAAATACGCACTTGCATTTCTAAAGAGTATAAATAAATTAAGGGAAAAAAAAGAGAGAGAACAAAAGAAATATGTATTATAGACTAGACAATTACCAACCTCAAAGCCCAAAACAGAAACCTTTATGCACAAATGCCAGCAAGCCAAAGATTGCAAGAGAATCAAGGAAGAAAAAAAAATACTAGTTTCACACACTAAGGATGTGCCATACTAAAAGAAGATGATAGCAAAGTTCTTACAGCAAGGCATGGTAGCAAAGCAGTGAGGTTTTGAGACATTCTCTCATATCTCTGCATAGGAGGAAGCTTAGTTTCAACATTAACCATTGCCATCTTTGTTGGATCACCTGTGTCATAAAATAAAAAATAGAAATTTAGAGCTCATACTTCTAGAGAACATAAGAAAACTGAAACTGAAAATCTGATTGTCATTCTTTATGATAACAAAGAAGGTTTAAAAAAAAAACAAATACTGTAGTTGTAAGTGAAAACTTCATTGAAATAACCACAGTTCCCCATAAACAGAAGTTGTAGAACATTGTCATAAGTTGCAAATAAATGCTACATTAAAAGAAAAATACCAATAATAAATGTATATTGATTAGATTTTAAAACCAAAGAAATAAGGGAAAGAATTTTTATATGATCTTCACTTCAGATTGGCAGCATATATTCCTCTGATCAGTTCTTATCATTATTATCTGTAAAGTATAAAGAGTGTAAGATCTACATCAACAGATTATATATACCCATAATGTAGCTGAGAAGGAAGGGAACCGTAGGGTGTAATACATCAGGCATAGCCTCCAAAATAGGGAAGAAGGGCTGCAGCTGAGACCGACCGAATGATGTAGCTAAAACGAAACACCAAAAGTGTAAAAAATTTATGAGGTATACTGAACTGCATGTCTAAACCTGTGAATGTATAATGAAGAAATAGATTGCACTGCATGTCAAAATACCTACCTGGATTGACTAGTACTAGTACTAGGTCGATGGAACGATTTCTAGAAGCAACAGCAAGAGATAAGCATCCCCCAAATGAATCTCCAACCAAGTAAATGGGTTTCTTTGGAGAGGAAGCATGCTCAAGTCTCACAGTTTCTTCAACGAATTTCACCAGTTCTACATACAAAGAAATCCCTCAATTTAAAAGATCAATAGTAACATTATCTATTAAACAAATGAAATGGTACAAAACCATTGCTTGCTTTAGGGTGAGTCACTCTTGGGTGCATGCACAAGCAGAAACACACACACGAAGCTTGTTGATTGAGAACTAAACTATCCAATATTCCATTGGAAAATTTGAGAACCAAAAATCTATACAAGATGAATAATTTGACTTCAATGTTGACATAATCATAGTTTTTTATTACTCTCCATTCTTCATTATGCATACAATATTAAAACACAACATGAAAAATAGAATCAATTCATAAAAAATTAGAACTGATTAATCATAGTAAAGTAGTGATAACTTGAGGAATAAAGGGTTTTGCATTAATCCAGGAATGCTTTAGATAAAAATTCTTAACAAATAATAACAACTGTATAAAAGTCAGGCAGCTGAGTAATTCCAGGTCTAGTAGACATCTTAGAGTTTAAATTTTTTAAGGAGAAATAAGTTGGTGATAGCTTAGCTAATTCTTAGAGTTTAAATTTGCCAGTTAGTTGCAACTACATATAACAACAAGCACTAAAAGCTATTCCTGGTATGAGTATTAAGAATCAAAATCAAGGAAAAACTCATAAAGAACCCAAGATGGCAATCACAGGCATAGAGAAGATTAAAACCTTCAAATGTTGTTCGATCGTAAACAGGAATATGAAGGCACCAAACTTCAAAAAACCTGCATTTTGTAGAGGACTATCAGAATCCTTTCATATAATGACCCCAAATCTGAGTGTCAGAAATGATTTTCAAACAATTTCAATTTTCTATTAACAGGGAAATGATTCCTCATAACTGGAATTATCACCCCACTTTGAGTAACAATAGAATTATTCCCATATAAAAATCATTATGCAAACTTGGATGTAGATGACAAAAGAAAAGAAAAAGTGATACAAGGTAGGACCATGAGTCCATGACCATTGAAAGGATATCACTCATGTTTGGTCCCATTGCACTAACATAAACATTGGAGGGGTGTTTTGTATATGCTCTTAAGGTTTCACTATGTGAAAGAATTTATTGTAAGCTCCGAGGATGCTACTTATGTTTATACCAAACTTTGGGCTTACCATTACATATGACATTTCAAAAGTTGTTTACCTAAACAATCACAGAAGACCCATTACTCTAGTCTCTACTAAAGATACAATAAATGTAACTTACTTTCCAAGAGCTTTGTGATGCAAGGTGAGTCCCATCCCAGTACCATCCATTCCTGTGATCATAAGCCAAAATGAAAATTTTAAAAAATAGAGGTAATTTCAAACCTCATAGCTTCGTTTTCAGACTTATTTCCCAAAATATGGCCACCTGCAAACACCCCTTATATGTATATAAAAGAAAACTTGAAATCAACTAGGAGTTCATCATCCATGGCGAGGCAACAAATACCAGGCAAAAACAGAAGAATTGGGGAATCTTTTAAAGGACGCCCACATGTAGTGGGGCTAAACCACCGTGGTGGACCACCATCAGGCTTAA
Source organism: Humulus lupulus (assembly GCF_963169125.1). Classification (NCBI taxonomy): domain Eukaryota; kingdom Viridiplantae; phylum Streptophyta; class Magnoliopsida; order Rosales; family Cannabaceae; genus Humulus; species Humulus lupulus. The sequence continues at coordinate 16,071,465 of NC_084799.1, read as the reverse complement.
TCATCTCCTGCACAGCATCAAAGTAGTCCTTCACAGTCTCAGTCCCATATCCATCATCCCAAGACGGTTCCAAATTTTCTTCAACAACATCCTCCACAAGCTTCTTCTTCTTCTTATCCTCAACTTCAGGCTTTAACCTTCCATTCCCATGATTAATCTGAAGCTCTCTTTTCCCAACTCCAGAGTGAGAGTCCCCATTAACCACAGCCAAATCAGAAAACAACACAGCTGGATCCCCTCCAGCCGAATTATGGACTCGAAATCGATTGTGAGGTCTACTACTCTGTGAGTTCAACTCAAAAAAATGTGGTAACCTGAAGCCTGTGACCGAAGCCATGGCCCCTGGAACTAGAAGCAATAATGGCAAAAAGCTTCAAACTTGAGCAAAACTCTTAACTAGTGAAGTGCAGTAGGAGAGTTCTCAAAGACTTCAAGCCACTTTAATTAAATGCAACGAAAAAAAAAGACATAATGAGCATAAAAACGAACCAAAAACCCAGTTGGCAAAATGAAGGGGGTGGCCTAAACACACGTAGTACAGAGCTAGAAGACAAAGCGGGCAAAGAAAAGCTTTTTATTTAGAGAAAATGAAAACGTTCAAATAGAAAAGCATTTACATAAACATGAATGATATAGAAAAGTAAGAAAAAGAAATAGTGGAGTGTGAAGGTAGAGAATGATGGTGAAACTAACTAACTTTGTCGTTTACCTGATGTGGGTCTGAATGGTTATGGTTACTAGGATGGCCACCAATGTCTCTTCTTTCACTCCGCTCCACAAAATTGTTTACTTTTTTATTTTTTCTTACAAATAATTATTTTTTATAGTAAAATTTTTAAATTGTCCTTTTCCAATAGTTCAACACTTAAATTTTTTTTTTTCAAATTTCTCAATTTTGTATACTCTCATAGTCTCTTAATATGTTATTAAAATAAATATAATTTATTTGTTCAAACTTTTAAATATAAATTATTATTATTCTTCAATTTTTTTTGTCAAAAATTATAATGAAAAACTTGCTCTATCAATTAATACTAATAATTTTATATATAATGCAATTTCATTTAAATAATTAAATAATAAACTCACCGATTACATTTTTGTTAAATAAAAAATTTGTATTGCCAATAGAGAATATGAGCTCATAGATATTTTACTTTTATTTTACTAAATTGTAAGCTCGTTGTTTGTAATTTCATTAAAATAAATAGTAAAGAATAAACTCGTTATTTACAATTTATTATAAGTAAATAAAAAATTATTTTCTCCATAAGCATAGAATCTATGATAATGAAAACACTTGTTTATAATTTCAAATTTAAACATAAATATATTTTTGAATTTCTATTCTAATAAAAGTGATTAATTTTTCAATTAAAAAAAACACAAATGATAAACAAAAACATAAACATAAACTACTTGTTTACAATTTCAAACCAACTTAAATATAAGTTGTAAAATACCCGTTTACTATTTCAAATTTAAATATAAAGTAAACAATTTGTTTACACTTTTAATTTTTTAAGGAAATCATAAATTATTGTTCTTGATTTTTGTTTACACTTTCGAATTTTAAGGAAATCCTAAACTACTTTTCTTGATTTTTGTTTACATTTTAAATTATTTTTTTAAATGTAAAAAAAATAGATTTATAATTTTTTGTGTGTATTTTTACTTTAAAATAAATAAAAATTTGAAATCTTAATTCAATAAAAATTAACAAAAAAATTTAATATATTTTTTTATATGTTAAGACTATTTTAGTCAAATATTCTAAGAAAAAAGGTATACATCTCATTTTTTGAAATGATAACTATGTGTATTAAATATGAAGAAATGGTATTTATGTGGTAATCCCGTTAGTAGGGTTGTGCAAAAGTTTTTGCAAACCGTCCAACCTAACAAAACAGACAAAAAATGTAATCTGAATAACTCAACAAAAATTCAAATCGCATAATTATTATACTGGGTGGTTTGTGAATTAGATCAACCCGCTCAATATAATCTTAATAAACCGATTAAAAAAAATCATTTATACATACATATACTACGTATATTATTACATATTTTTTTTTTTTTTTTTTGAACAAAAGGAACAATTCAAAAACCGAACAAAGAATACAAAGCAAAAAGCCAGCTGCAACAGCAGCGGCTCAAAAAGAACTACCAGCTTTCAATGAGATTCAATACATAATGATCCCCCCTTTTAACTCTAGTGTTGTTACTACCCAACACTCTAATCCTGACAATGTTTTTAATCTCTCTACTAATAGCCATAACAGTGCTACTCATACAATCAAAAATACACCTATTCATATTCTTCCACAACATATAGATTGTAGCTGCCAGAACAGCATTAATCACCAGCTGCCTCAGATCGTGGAGATTCTTCGAGCACCATTCCTGTAGTTCAGTAAAGTTCCTCGGCCAAAAATAACACCCCAACTAGTTTTCAATCTCCCCAAACACCTTTCTAGTAAATATGCAGTCCATAAAAAGGTGGTTGTGTGTCTCATCATCAATCTCACAAACAGGACAGCAACTAGAAAGGATTGGCATGATTTTACCCAAATGATCTCTAGTTAATAACTGGTTATTAATAGCCTGTCAAAATATAAATCTGTGCTTTGGAACAATTAACTTGTGCCAAACCGTATGAGCATATTCTACTTTATCAACAGACAGTAAAGAGTTGTAGAATTTTTTCACATAAAATTTACCTCATCTCCCTGCTTGGTGGAGCTTATCCATATCTACAATCTCTCTAAGCTTCAACAGCTTCTTAAAATACCAGCACATATCCTGTTTCACTGATAAAGACCAGAAACTCTGCTCCTTTAGGTAAATGGAGTTGACTCATTACCTATATTATATGTAATATTAAATACTGTTTTTAAATTCTTAACAATAAATTTATAATAATGTTTTAAAGTTTCAATTTCGAATAATATTTCTAAGTTTGGAAGATGTATACTATATTTTTAGTTTATTGAATATAATTATTTGAACATTTAAAAATATTAAAATTGGTTTTATCTGGTTAATCCGATCAAAACACCTAAAACATTGGATGAGTTAAATTATTTTTATTAGACAGATTAGAATTGAATTTGTGCAACCCAAATTTTATACTAAGTTGATTAAAATATATTATTACAGGAATAACCCAATAAAAGAACACCCCTAATAGTTACTACTAGTAATTAACTAGCGGCTAGCAACGTGCTTAAACCTGACTTTTCTGGCTTCTGAGTATGATTGGGCCACACATACACATACACACATGTGAGATCTGCATCCATTTATATAATATATATATATATATATTATATATATTTAATTTGGATTTAAAGACGTATCCCGGTGGGAGATTGGATTGTCACTATCATTATTTCATATAATTCGGGAGAATTCACACCACCGTGGAATCTACATCTAATGTCGCATTATTTTCTTTTCAGAAACGAAAAGAAAGAAGTTATTTTGGATCTCTTTTCCCGGTTTTGTATTTCTCCATCTTTAATTATTCACTCATAATAAAATAACACCACATGTTTGGGATCCCCTTAAATAATGAACTAATTTAAATTTTTTTTTAAAAAATACTAATATTAAAGAGTGAGAGAGACCATTATATTAGGCACTCCAATACTTACAATAAAATAAAATATTATTATTATAGCAAAAGCATAACCACACTATATTTCTATAATCAAATGTTTTGTTTTGAGAATGCAACAATTTTTTTCAAAGGGGTTGGCATATTGACCGTTAAAATACATATTAAATTATTCAAACTAATAAATATTGTTTTGGTCAATATATTATGCAAAAGTTTTAACTATTTATATTGTTAAATTGATTTTAGATCTTGTATTTTGTAAAATAGAATAAAATAGTATTTTGAACCTAATTTCACTCGAAATAAATTAAATATAACTAAAACATCCTCATATTTTTTAATTGTTGAATTAATTAGATAAGTAAAAATATATATTATTTAATTAAAAAATAAAAAATATACAGTTAAAAACCAAAAATCAAAATCCTACACTTAAAACCAAAAATTAAATGATAAACCTTAAAACTAAAAAAAAAAAAAAAATTAAAACCCAAAACCCAAAAATCTCTAACAATTACATCTATCTTCCTTCTTATTCTTCTTCAGATTTGGCTGAAACTATGGTGGTTGGCAGTGGCGGAGCCAGTACAATAGGGGCAAAAAAATAATTACTGTTATAAAAAATATTGAGAAATTCCCCTCTAGAAGGGGCTACTGATATACCATTTGTATTTTTAGTAGTAGATAGTTAGAATCTTAATTGTTTTTATATGATTGTATACATTGTAGTTATACACATGCACATCACACAAATTTTCGGGAAATTATAAATAATTTAAGGTACCGAAAACAGGGTTCAAACATTTATGTTAATACATGCGTTTGTTTTTTTTATACACAAGTGCAACAAAATATTTGAACTGTAATTTCGACACCATAAATAATTCAAAATTTCCAAAAAAAGAATATATAAATTTAAATAGGATTATAATTATTTCCTAAAAAAAATAAGTCATTAGAAAGTAAATGTAAATAAACATTAAAAAAGAAGAAGCATTAAATAAGAAGAAACCACAAAATTAGGTGAGATATTTTTAATTTTGAACGGTCTCATAATTCAACTTTATACCAACATATAATAATATTGGTTGATCAAAGTTTTTGTTTATATACCAAAAACCAAAATACTTATATATATATATATATATTGTACATGTATATAATATATTTTTTTTAACTTATATGCAAAGTAGACAAAATTGTTTATTTGACCTCACTATAATTTGTGTATATGTTTCGGGGTGAGTTCAAATCCCACTTTAAAAAAAAATTATAAAAATTGAGTGGGGGCACATGCCCCCACCTCCCTCCGCCACTGGTGGTTGGGGCTTCGACTGGTCGAATCAAGAGTTGGGCAGAAAGGACAACTTCGATCTAGAGCACACTTAGCGGGAGGCGAGGTGGCTTAGCGCGCGGTGTAGTCAACTAGGTCAGAGATTTGGGAGGCGCGCCGGAGCTCTCGTAACAATGTACGATGAAGGCAAATGATTTGTTCTTCTTTATATCTATCTTTGACACTCTCTCGTTGTCCACTTGGGCTAGACGACAAACAGATTTAGGCAAACGCAGACACTTCCAGACCTGGGCAAGCGTGCGGTAGATCTTGGCAAACCTTCTAGGCTTTGGATGTCATTGACCTTCAAGCACGAGTGAAGGCAGATTCGGGATGTTGTCGACCTTCAAGCACAAGTGAAGGCAAATATGGGATGTTGTTGAGATTAATGAATTTGTATTTGACAAACTATATTTAGATTTTAGACTTAATGCTCAAGCATAATCAGATTTATGATTATTGAGATTAATGGGTTTGTATTTGATAAATCTATATTTACATTATACATGTTCTTTGTAATGCCCCAAAATCCCTAATGAGGTTTAATGGTTGGATTAGTAGGTCGGGAGGGCCATAATTGATTTATTATGTCATTAAATGACTATATGTATGTGTTATGTGAATTATATTATTATATGATGATAAATGCATGCATGTGGGTCTATTTCATTATAAGGGCATTTTGGTAATTTGGCCCGTTGAGGGCATATTTGTATATTTTCATGCATGTTGGTGATTATTGATGAGGCCACATTATTATGTGGATTTGTTTGAGCTATTCGGCATGAGACGATCTTTGAATACTAGTTAGCGGTTTGGTCATAATGGAGTCAATTTCGAGGCTCGGGGTGAGTCTCGGAGTAATTTGATGAGTGCTAAAAAAAGAAATCCTATGTTGTTTCTGATTATTATGTCTTTATCTCATTGAACAGATCAAATCCTGAATACATTTTTGGTATTCAATTGGAATTTGGAATACGGAATATCATAATAATGGTAGAAATTGAATCACTTTTTGTTTTGATTGCTATTCTATACAAAACTCCCTAAGTCTAAGTGGAATTTATCACCCCCTTTCCGTTTGTATCTATTGCAAATTCCGATTTGAGAATAAAATTCTCTTTATTCCTCCGTTCATACATATTGCTCCATCTATTAGTGCATTACCGGGAACTAAAGGGTAATGGGATATGATTTATTAGCATTTGAGAATATCAGGAATAACAAGAATTTGAGGACGTTAATTATAATTAACGAAATAGGTGGGAAATAACGGTTTTACCCTTGTTAGCATTAAGAGGGAATTTAATGACCTAGGGGTATTATGGTCATTTGACCAAGGGTTATATATCAACTAGAAAGTTGTAGAAAGCTTAAGAAAAACAGAGCACGTTACTTATTCTTCTCTCGATCATCATTTCTCCTTCTTCCTTTGAATTTTTGAAGTTCCAATTGAGGATTCAAGCTAGGGAAGTAAGCCTTGAGGGTTAAAAGATTTTGTTCTACCATTGAAGAGGGTTCCATCTTAAGCTTGAGGTAAGATTCTAGCCATGGAAACTCTGGTTTTTACTCTGTTTTTCATTGATTTTCTGTTGGGATTCTTGGATTTGATAGTTGAGAATTCAAGGAAGTTTTTGGCAAAGATTGATTGGGTTATGATGCCTAGGATTTGTAGAATGGGTATTTGGGTTCATTTGTGAGTTTGATTGAGGTTTGGAATCAGTTTTTGAAGATTGGAAAGTGGATAAGTCGAAGGGGAAAAACCAGGGCTGAATCACCCTGGTTCTAGTGCTACAGCGCCCAAGGGAGGGCACTACAGCGCTGTCGAGGGCAAGTCAGCCCTGCTTGTAGCGCCTAGGCGCCAGGGGGGCAGCGCTGTAGCGCTACCCTATTTTTCCAGGGTATTATTTTGGGCACTTTTGAGGGTTTTTGGCTCGGGGTTTCAATTCCTAAGGCTTAGGATCGAATCTATTAATCGTCTGAGTACGATTTGAGGTCCCGGAAGTGAGGTTTAGGTCAAGAATCTTTTATTGTTGATTTTATTGATGGATTTTCATATTTGGTTATGACTAGGTGACCGCTAAGGGATCAAAGGATCGATCGTTCTCAAGGGTCGTTCTTTTATTATTTCACGCTCGAACCAAGGGTAAGAAAACTGCACCCAGTATGTGACATGCATGGTCTTTAATGAAGCATGTTGAGTGCTCTATATGTGGACTTTGATTGCATATTAAATGCTTAGCAATCTTGCTTATCTGTGAATGGTATTGACTTATTAGTCAGAATCGGCAATGGTGTCAGTATTGATTGTGAAGTTGTGACTCATTAGTCAAGTTCAGCAGTAGTACTGAGCACTGGTCGTATGGTATTAGCTTATGAGTCAATAACGATATTAGCGTGTTTAACGCAAGCCGAAAATATTAGCGTGTTTGATTGCATATTAAATGCTTAGCAATCTTGCTTATCTGTGAATGGTATTGACTTATTAGTCAAAATCGGCAATGGTGTCAATATTGATTGTGAAGTTGTGACTCATTAGTCAAGTTCAGCAGTAGTACTGAGCACTGGTCGTATGGTATTAGCTTATGAGTCAATAACGATATTAGCGTGTTTAACGCAAGTCGAAAATATTAGATCTAATTGAGATAAGCATTATCGTTGTAAGCATGAAATGCTTGATCGACCTTAAGTTCGATGAAAACAAAAGCGCTTGTCTAGTCTAAAGGCTAGTTACTTAGAGTCAAGGCCAGAAGGCCCAGGTGACTGCATCGTCACATGGCTAAGGGTGCGGAGCCCAAGTTCGTGACTCACTCATCACTCACTTACACGCCCCAGCATGATTATTAGAATCTTGATACCATCTGATTAGGGCTACACGCCCCAGCATGATTATTAGAATGTCCATCTGATTAGGGCTACACGCCCCAACATAATTATTAGAATCTTGATATTATCTTATTAGGGCTACAAGCCCAGTATGATTATCATAATCATCAAATGATATTGAATACATGCAATAATGAGTTTTCTTGCTGAACCTTGGCTCACGAGTGTTATGTGGTGCAGATAAAGGGAAAGAGAAGCTCACCAAGCCTTGTGTGGAGAGCTTAGGTGGCGATGTGTACATATGCGGCCGCTTGACCACCACGACCAATGTGTATCTCAGAGGAACTAGGGTTAACTGTATATTTTGCCGCTTAGATCGGCGTGTTGTAATTTTTTATACTGTAATGATCATTTTGGTTTGTAAATAACTTATAAATGCTTTTATGGGCCCAAGTACAGTTTTATGTTTTAAATAAAATATATCATTTCCTTTTGATAGACATTTTTCACCTTAGTCTATTAATAACACCTAGATGCAAGTTTATAAACAAATGACTCGTTTAGTGAGTTAAGCACAGTTTAAAGCTCACAGTAACGGTCTTGGAGTAACCAGGGCGTTACATTCTTGAATTTTTTCTTTTTAATTTATGACTTGTTTAATATTTTTTATTCCTACTTTGATTTTTGCTCTCGAAATGTTATTGATTTTTTTGTTCTTGAACAACATAGTTTAATTTAGTCAATCATTTTTTTATTTATTAATTTTAATTTTTGTAAAATTAAGTATCACAATTTTTAATTTTTAATATTTAAAATTAATTATAATAATTTAAAATTAAATATTCAATAATAATTGAGGGTATTTTAGTCATATTGAAAAATAATTTGACCAAATTCGAGCTCAGGTTACTATTTTATAAAGCTCAATATCTGGATTGTCATTTAACAAAACACAGGTCCAGTCAAATACTTTTATAAAACATAGAAGACAAATTGATATATACCTTTGAAACTATTATCAAGCACATATATAATTATCATTTTATAAATATTAAACCTCAACAAATTAAGCTCTTAAAAAAATCAACAATTATTTTTTAAAATCACATCTGTCTTCAAGGCAAAAATCTGACACAAATAAAAGCTAAAACGAAAAAGTAAATTAAATATTATGAGATCAGTAAAAATTATTCCCATACAACAAGTCTTTGAGCTCATTTGGCTAAGCTTATTAAAAAAAATTACTTTTGAAAGTATTTGGGCCAGATGCCCTGAGAAGCATTATTTCCTTGTTTGTTGGGTTGGTTCACTAGTGTGCAAACGAGCACTGGTCACAACAGCAGGAAACTATGACCAATAGAGTACACACTTAGCTCCTAACAACGCTTATTCCGACAACAACAGAATAATTGTTGGGGATTCGATTACCCTAACAACCTTCTCAAGCAACCTACTCTAGCAGCTCCTTCTGGGCATATCCCACAGTGTATAAGCCCCTTTAAAAATAGGGGCAAGTACTACACGAGCTTTCTTAATAACAACTTTGATTGAATGTGTAGGATGGGTTTAAAAAATTAAAAATATTTTTTTTTAATTCAAAATATAAGTTAAGGTCTTTAGCTTTTTTCATAAGATTTTTTTGAAAAATTATTTTTTAAATTAGAATAATTTTTATAATTACTCATACAAAAATATGATTGATTATCGAAACATTTTAAAAGAAATTTCCATTAAGAAAATATTCATATTACAACTATCCAACAAAAAAAAAGTTAAAGTTTTTACTTGATACAAACAAAAGTAAAAACCTTATCAAACTTGACTTTTATAATTAGGTTCTATCTAATTATTAACAAATGTGGAAATAGAAAAAACAAAACTCAAACTCAAGTCCCAAAAAAAAAAAAAAAACAATTGTTAAAAATTCCACAAAGAAATCCGCATTCATTATTGATATTGACCATAACAACAAATATTAAAAACAAAAGAAAAACCTGATGCCAAGAGAATAAAAACAATTACGACAATCAATTATTTTCTATTTATGTTAAATTTAGGATTTTGGTTCACTTTCATGTGTTTCATATGGGTTCCTTTTTGTTATGTATATATTAAGAGCCTGTTTGTTATACTAGTTTAGGTGAGTGAGAATGGTAAAGTGGTTAACAATATTTTGTTTGGTATACTTTTTAGATTTTTTAAAATTGGGAAAGTAAACTCTGGTCTTTCTTTTATAGGGTAAAGTAAAAACATTACGAAGAGTGAGTTTTAAATGCTTAGGAATCCAATTCTCTATTTCTCCTTCTCTCATCACATTTTCAAAGGTGAGAACTTTTTTTTCTTCTTCATCAACGATTCCATCTGTTTTAAAAAAAAAAATTCTCATCTTTTTTTTGCTCAACAGCATTTGTGGTTTCTATTCCTTAGGCTTCAATTCCTCAAGATCAGGTTGATTTAAAAAAAAAATCAGCATATTTAGGTGAGTTGATTTCTTTTTTTTTTCTTTCTAACTCTGTGAAATTTGTAGAGAATATATATATATATATATATGGTATATGTTTGATTTTTTTGTCTGGAGACCTGTGATTTTTTTTCAAGAAATACAAAATGTTAAGACTATATATATACATATATATATATACTCATATTTATAGTGGTGTGGAGTTTTCTTTCTCCCATTTGCCATTCTTACTATTATATCTATTATATCTATTATCATTAGATTAAATAATGTATTTTATAATATTGTAAAAATAAAATTTAATCTTACTATTATATTTATTATTAATTTTGTACAAATTTTATAAATTTAATTATTTTGTCTAACAAAACATAAAAAAAGCAAATATCATTAAAAATCAAGGTAACATTCCAGTGCACAAACCAAGCACAGAAAACTAATATTCCCATAAATCAGGACATGATTTCAGTACACAACCAAACACAGTAATGTAGTTTCCCAGACAATCAGATGACCTTGCTCAACTTTCCCAGCAAAGTGAAAATTTTGAACTCTACATACCAAATGACCCCCAAGTGGTTTTCTATTACTGCAGATTTTACATTTTCTAATTCAATATAATATTCAGCACCATAATAATCTAACACTATTGATATGGTGTCCAATATGTATGGTGCTCTCCATAAGTGAATTCAAAGAGAAGTTGAATTGCAAGTTCTTCTCTTTTCTAGAAAGAAATAGATTTTAAAGAAGAAAAAAGTGATAGTCGGTGAACTGTCCTCATTTAATATTGTTTGCAATATTATAACTTACAGTCTAATATAGTATAGTTTAACGACAATGGAAAATCAGGCCATTGTTATCACATGATGACTTATAGCATGCGGCACCAATTAGTCAACTTTTTTTTATCAAGAAAACTAACACTTGGATTAACACTACATAAAAACGATCCTTACGTCTCTGTAACTCGAGCAATATCTACAAATAGAAAACTGTATATAAAATCAGAATAGAAACAGAATAATATAAACACTCTTTCTTTATTTCCTAAGAAAGTATACATTAAAATCAAAATCAATAACAAAAGCCAGACCATATACGCATCTGAAAATGAATTGACGCAAAGGAAAAAGAGAAAGAATTGACCCAAAATGCTTTTCTTTTAACGCATCGAGTAGTTTCTTGAGAAACACAATAATTCACAATTTGGATTCATATTTGACATGATGTGACACTGTAATAAAAAATTATAATTATATAAAGGCAAAACGCCCAAAATGTTCTAAGATTTCCATTGACAAAAAGTCACAATCAGTAGTAGAGTAGAATTCAATTGAGCTTGTCGACTGGGTCAATAGAATTTTATTTTTAGTGATGTTACATTGCGTTAAAATATGGGTGTTAAAAATTAAAAAAAATAATAAAAATTGTTATTTACTATAAGCTTAGCACGAGAAAGTTTTAGATGGTAGGAATGTAAATGGAGAATGAATTCCACCAACTTAACAGAAATGGGATCTTTGTCTTATTTCTAAAAATATATTAATTAAATAAAAATCTCACCTTCACAATAGAGAAGAGAACCCTATAGCTATGCATGTATTGTAAACCCAACCCACAAACATAAACCCTACAGTGCTTTTTTTTTCTTTTTTTCATTTTCATCATCATACTTCTAATTTGGCTCTAAGGGAATTTCCAAAGCCCTTTTCTGTCAATTCTCATCCACAAGTCAAAAAAGAAAAAACCTTTATATTCTTCCCACAACGCAGAATATCCACCAATACCCACTTTCCATTGTCCGCCAAATGCCTCAAATAGGAAAACGCTATAGAGGAGCTTTTCTCGGCACATATTGAAGGAGGGAGGATGAACTAGAATTGTACTTTGTTTAAAATTTTACTTGATCCCATGTATTTCTCATTACCAGCGTCCAGAGAGAGACATCATCCTCAGAAGAAGGAAAAAAATTCAATATTTCCCGGAACTTTACAACATTATCACACCTGCAAATATCAATCAGACAAAATTGGCTTGCAATCACAGTCTAGTAAAGATTTTATAAGCCTGTCGAGAATCTCATCAGGGGAAAGAAAAAGAAACAAAATGGGTGAAAATAATTTATGCACCCCACCCCACCCCACAGAAGAGGTGACTAAAAAGAAGAGAAAACTTCACTCTACAAAACCAAACAGACCATCTTACCTATGCATGTTTTCTTTCCAGCTGCTGACATTGTAATAATAATAGTATAAAAAATAGAATAAATAGCATTTTTGTCCCCCAACTATGACCACTGTAGGATTGTGCTCCTTGAATAATTCACGATGTTAAAAATTTCCCCGAACTATGCACGTTACTAAAAATATAAAACTCCTGTTAGATTTCGCCTTATGTAGTTAACGGATTGATGACGCAGTCTGTTGATGTGTCAATACCATGTGTAGAATAATTATCAATTTTCCCCCGAACTTTGACCACTACCAAATTATACATTTTTTATAAAAAATATATATTTTTACCTTAAAAATAATAATTAAATCCTTAATTAATAAAAAAATTTAATTATCAACAAATAACTATTTTTTACTTTATCTTTTACAATATTAATCAAAACTATTTTAGAATGGACATTTAAAATAAATACTAAATTTTTTTTTTCAATTAAATAAGTAGACGATAGACTTAAATAAATAAATAAATAAAAATTTTAATTTAAAAGAAAGAGGTCAAAAGGGAAAAAAAACTTTGTTTTAAAATTTAGTTTTTAATTTTTATATTAAAATATATTTATTTTATATTGTAAAAGAAATAAAAAAGTAAAAAAAATGTTAATTGCTATTAATTAGATTTTTAATTTTGAGTATTTGAATTTTATTTAATTAATTTAAAGCTTTTAGTATTGTTTATTTTCTTAATTTTTTAAAATGATTTTTTTAATTTTTAAAGATTTAATTATCATTTTTAAAAAGAAAAAAAAAATTAGTCTTAATAAAAATAGCACAATTTGGTAGTGGTCAAAGTTGAGGGGCAAAATTTTTATTATTCTATACATGGCACTGCCACATCAAGAGACAAAATGCTACATCATCAATCTGTTAGCCACTTAGGACGAAATCTAACCGAACTTCCATATTTCAGTAACGTGCATAGTTCGGAGAAATCATAATTCGGAGAAATCATTCAGGGAGCACAATCATACAGTAGTCATAGTTCGAGGAGCAAAAATACTATTTATTCTAAAAAATAATACTAGAGCTCATAAGACAAGGCGAGGGAAAAGAAAAAAAAAAAACCTCACCAGTCACCTCCATGGTCGTGCAGAATCACCTTCCTTGTAATACCTTGTAATTTAAAACCAGATCATCAGATTTCTTCCATATATAAGCACGCACTGTAGCTAAGCTCATATCTGGCGACAAAACCTGGGAGGAACAAGAAAGGAGGAAGTAAGCCATACAACTGTTCCAAAGATAAAAATAGGTAATGGTTCAAGATGAGAATCCACCATTTGTCAAACATCAATATTGTGCTACTTATTGTTGTTACCACCATTAGTTTAATGGTTCTAATTGTACAAGACATGTCAGCATTATAAAATAGAACATCAATTTTTGCCAACAAGAATGAATATAAAATGCATATGCACTTGCCTGATTGTTGCAGAGAATCTCTATAGAGGGCTTAAGCTTTTGCCAGGGTTTCATTCCAGTACGAAAAGATCCATCACCAACTGCTGAAGGTTGCAACGGCCCTCCAGCAAGACCAGGAGGAAATGTTGCATCCGAATTTAAACTATCCAATGGCTTGTCAAGAACCATCTTTTCAATAACATAATTGATTACCTATGTAGTGAAAACATCAAGCTCAGTTATTATATAAAAGAAAAAGAAAACTACCAAACTCGGTCACTCATAACATTCAAGATAAACCATGAGAAAGATGCACATCACCAACATCAACATACAGAATAACAAGCAAAAGAGTGCAAGTTTTTTCTTCAAGCTTCAACAGAGCATGTGCCAACTTTATAATGGATTTTTAAATAGCTTTTCATGTCCATGTGTGCAGCATTTTCATGTCCTACCAATAATCTTAACGGTTCTATTTGTCACCATGTACATACATCTATTTTCAAGAATGGTACAGTAAGACTTGATGGCTACAATAGTTAAATTTAGAAAATACGGAAAAAAAAAACTTCAGATAAAATGCGGCAATATTTTTCTTATTGATACCCACCCCAATGCTTTTGATAATTTTCAAACCCATCTTCTAGTCATAACATGCCATCTTCTAATTCAAAAAAGCATTTGCATTTTGCAAATTACATCTACCATGAAAAATAAGAACCTACTTTATGAATTCTCAATATCCGAGGGGCACTCAATTTTCCTTGTGTGAGGATCTGAACAGTTGAACCTTCGCAAGGCTGAAGATAAAAACTACACCTGTGAATATTCCAATTACATCTACAGATTATTAACTGTTTAGCAAAAAAGAAACATACAACTTCTACCTCACATTTTTTTGGAGAAAATAATCTAGACAAAAAGTTGCACCACCTAATTCAATTTCAAGTCTTAATTTTATCATGTTGTGTGTGTGTGTGTGTGTGTGAGAGAGAGAGAGAGAGAGAGAATGAGAACAAATTTGGGGGTGGAGAAAGTGTGTTTGATGCAGTTCAACCATATAAAATAAAATGGAATCCAAGTCAACAAAGTTACTTGGTATTTTCTCTAGGAGGTAAGCGATTATTCAACACACAGTCCAGACACCACCACGGCAATTCCTTGTCGTCTTCAGTTCCCTCTAAATCAGTAATCTTCTTTCTCCAGGGACCTCCCTGAGAGCCCTCAGTAATAATGGAAGGAGTGGATATTATTGAAAATTCAAAAGGAGGATAGACCGCAGAGTCATTTTCAGCAGTAGAATCTCCATCAATTCTTGAATGGGCGTGACTTCTTGAAGTAATTTCCCTCCCAGCCAACTCCCCATTGGTAGAAGAAGCTTGGTTTCCAAACCTTTGTCTTCTTTTGGCTAACCAATGAGCCAAGAGTCCTTTAAGAGTTTCTCGTGCTAGGTTAACCTTCAAAAGAATAAAAAAGCTTAGTGAAACAGAACAATTACAAAGCAGTGATATGTATACATAAAGACACACATAAGAGTAAGCAAAAACCGACAACCACCACCACACACACACAATATTCATATAAATGAAACAAATAAGAGTATGAAAATTCTACGAGCACTGCGAGCACATTTACCTTATCATCCTCGGGCTTTCCCACAATATTCAAATCTGCTGAATACATCTCAGCAGAGAAACACTGAGGGGTATCCAAATGGATAGACAAACTTCCAAGTCTAGTATCCACAGTGAACCATGCAGGAATGCTTACCTGAAGTAGCACATAAATCATGATATAAGTCACCAAGATAGCCAAACTTAAGCAAGCTAAGGGGGACTAGAATATACCATCTCAAACAGCTCTTCTTTTTTCTCTTCAAAAGAAACCTGTGAATTTTGACAGAAAAGTGTCAGTTTGACATATCATTTATACATAAGAATGAAAAAGAGAAGAAACGCAACTATGTAATAATCCATCAAACTACCCTAACCTTGTTCCCCATGACCTTAACCATTATATCATTCCATGAGATAATTAACTTAATAAATATATGTCCACATATATGTTTATATACAGAGAGAAATAAAAGAGCATGTTTGACCTTTCCATAATCCTCAATCACAATGCCTTTAGTAATCTCCCAGAGCTTTACTGATCCAGCAGTATCCTATCAGAATCACATCAGCATATCATATACAGATACTAACAATTAAAAACAGAACCATTCTAACTAGATTTAACAGGTTATTTATCATCGCAATTTATTTCAGTTACCTTTGTCAAGACATGCCTTCTATTATTCAATATCTCATGTTGCACAATTGCAGGAGTTCCAGGAATTGTAAGAATTGGTTCTTTATAAACTGGAACCTGTAGGTGTTGATAAAAATTGAGTACTTCAACGGTAAAAGAACCAGAGAGCCTAACTCACAGACCACCCAACAAAGGCAGCAACAATAAGAGATCCAATCTACAAAAACATGGTTTCCCAAGTACTTACAGGGCTAGATCCTTCTAATGACACCCTTGCCCTTGAGAAAGACAAGTTTCCAGCTAAAAATGAGCCACCTTTTTGAAAAACTTTTTGAGGGTTATGTCCTTCAGCAGGCCACTTAGTAACTGAAGAATCTGTGCTAGCAACCCATATGCTATCGTCATGCAAAGCCAATTGCAGGATAGGCTGCTCCCCAGTGCAAAGTAGAAGACTCTCTCTCGTTGACAAGTCTGTCAAGTATAACTGAGGATACAAACAGAATGGGCATAAAAAAAGATGAGTAGCGTCAAAGCTAAAGAAAAAGGAATGACTGATTAAGATTTAAGATAAGCCAGAGCATAAAAAAGCTAGGTTATACAATAAGGAAAGGTAATGTGAACTCACAGAAAAGTCTCTGCCACCACTATATACATGATTAAAAGTCGGGGTACTGGCAAGTGCCCAAACAGAATCTGTGTGCACGGCATAGGAATGCACACATCGCTGTTGACCAAGATCCCATAGTCTGCAGGAGAAAATAGAATTGTGATCAAACTACATAATTACCCAAGTGCTTTTCATATAACCCAAACAGTTGCATATAAGATGGAATCACTACAGTTACTAGGAAGCTGGGAAGACATACCTGATCATTGAATCAGAGGATCCTGATAAGCAATATCTGGAAAGAAAAAATTTAAATAAATAAATAACCATCAACAAACTTCTTTTTATTATAGATGAACAACAAAAAGGCAATACATTTGCTTAATTGATCTGTTAAGCAAGAGATGTATAGCATGCATTATACGCATGCAATACAATCATGAGTGGAGTTGTTGGCAATGTGAATGTTGCTGCAAAGGCAGGGGTTTCGTAGAACAAAAAAATGACGCCATTCAATTAAAAGAGAAATTAGTACAAGTTTAATTTACAGTGTGGTGTATAATAATATCCACTAATTGTGCAAGTTCATTACGCTAATTCATTATGACTATAGCACATGTCTTAGGATAAGAAAGTTCTCTAGAGCTTTGAAAAACAAAACCCGCATAAGTGAACTTAACATAATGAGTTAAAGTGCTAAACTAATGCTTTCTGAAATTTTTGTCCAAAAAGGAATAATAATGTTCAGGAAAAATTGTTAACAGAAAACCGCGACAAGCAAAACAACAAACCTGCCAGAAGAATCCAGAATCAAAGCCCTGATGTTATCTGTATGTCCTCTAAGTTTCATAGTCTTTATACCACTTCTTGGGTCCCAAACACGTACAACCTAGGCCAAAAGAGGTACTGGATAAAATTAAATGTATTTTAAGAATATCCATAAACTCAATTAAAATAACTTAGGCACAAACCAAATCGCCAGTGGTAGTAGAGTGCAATTTTGCTCACAATATTTGTTAGGTAATTGTCAAGACACTAAAGCAACCACTGATGTCAAAACATACCTTCTCTGTACCACCAGAGACAAGAAGTGAGCCACTATCATTCATTGCCAATGCATAAACTGACTCCTTATGGCCTTTAGCTGCTGTTGGAACATATCCATGTGATTGTGTAGAATGGACAGATATATTGTTGCTTGAGTTGATTGTACGTAAACTTGTAATTGGTAGTGGGTGCCCAGAACCATTAATACCATTTGACGAATCATCTTCCATTGCTTCGCCTGACCTTGAAACTGGAGAAAGTGCAGCTTCAATATCCCATATAAACACCTCCCCTCCAAGTCCTCCAGAGGCAACAACATTGCTCTAAAATGCATGACACTATACAAGGATCAGAAAATGACATTTATAAAGTACAGATCCAAGAAATATCATGCTATCATACAAAATAGGACACTTATATGACAGGATCTTTCTGACAAGAACCATTCATCCATGCACTAATCACTATATATGGAGGAAATTTCAACAAAGAAATTACATTTTTTCCTGCTGAAGCAAGACAAGTGATGTAGTCAGAGTGCTGGCGCAGAGTCCTGGTACAAGTTCCATCAGACATGCCATTCCAGGTCTGGTGCATTAATAACAACAGATACATAAAAACAAATTAATAAACACCAACAACCTTACATTCATCAACAATCTAAAGTAAATTTGCAGTATTAAAAATATTAACAGAAAATCAAAACTATGAACCTTGAGGGTGGTATCTGAAGAACAAGACACAAGTGTATTGTCTCCTGCAATTACACAATCATTGACCTGCACAAGCAGAAGCTTTTCTGTAAGTATTGGAATGTGTACCATCTAAGCAAAGAAGAGGGGAGGCAGATATCCATACCCACTCCCCAAACCTGATCCCATTTCATTTTAAATGAAAAGAACTTAACATTGGCTAAAGATATATTTTCTCATATTTAACATGGACAACTAATCAGTGTTAGCTAACTAGGTAGAGGCAAGAGAAGGGTACCCAATCCACATGAGACTCAAATGTAGCAGAGCAGGTGGCAGCATCTTCACCCAGTGCCCATCTTTTTAGTGTTCCATCACGGCTCCCAGTGAACAGGTAATCGCATCCATCAAATACTGTAGTCTTCAACACAGCCAAACTATTTATGCCTGCACAATGCTGCAGATAGAGGAAAAATCCAAATGCAAAACCGTGAATGCCATAACAAAACAAAAGTTCTCAGTCCCTTATAACCAAAAAAAAATGTAATACTTTCCTCTTTAAAAGAGAAGGGGGAAGCACATGAAGGTATTTAAATTCACAACAGGCTGCTGCCCAAGGAAAAAAAAAGGGTCCCCTTGTATGAGTCCAGAGTTGTTACTTAGTAAATTACTCCAGCCAGATTTCAACAAATACCAGAGGTTGATAGGAGGTAAAAAAACTCAAATGAAAAATATGTAACATAACCGTACTTAGTAAAAAAAAAACGTAATCTTATTCATATCCAAATATGAAACTCAATAACTCCAATAGACAACATATCTCCCCATTAAAGTACTTATTCAAAAAAAAAAAATTAAGTAATCTGTAAGTTGAGTTTGCATTATCAGTAAAGAAACATGGTAAAGAGAAAGACTAATGATGATAAAAGGAAAAGAGAATGCTATCCAAAAACGAAATAGATATCTAACTGATTGAATATATCACAACTGTTATCTGCCTTCCTTGGTCACAGGAACTAAGGATATCAAGTTAATGTGAAGCAATGTTCCCTCGATTAATTTTTTGCACTTTCCATCAAAATAGAAATCGCCCACACTTTACCATTACAATCAGCAAATGGAAAAGTACATAGAAAATTTCACTATACATATATGAGGGACTGTTACACATCTATAAACGCTACCTTATAATAGGCAAGTTAAATTAGATTACAGTGACATATGCTCTAATTCTCTAAAGGGCGATTATAACCATAAAAACACCAAGACTGAAACAAACAATATAAAGTTACAACAGGGGCTCACCTTTGTATCATCGGCATCACTCAACACATATGTTAATCTCTTCTCTTTACGAGGGCGAGTGGAATTGGTTGTGTTTCCCGCGCTACCCACACGGTGCATCGCAGAAGCCACTACAAAAATCCATTAAAGACCAGACAATGAAGTCCACATTTCCATACAATCCATTGACCTACTTAAACTGAATTTAATAATCCAGAACACAGTAATAATTAACAATAAAAATAAAAATAACAACAACACAAGTAAGCATCAAACGTAACGATGCAAACTTAAAATCAACCCAAAAACCAAAAAAAAACACAAAACCCAGCAAAGGTTTCAAATTTCCGAAACCCTCGTTAAAACCAATAACCCAAGAGAAAAACCATTCGATCTTCGAATAATTAACCAATCAGATCATCAAATGTAAGGTTTCATCAAATAAACGATACATAAGCGTATATCACTATAAATTCCCTAAAATTCAACCCCCCAAAATAAACGATCAAGCAACCAAACAATTACGTAACATTAAAAATCAAAGCAAAGAGAGCAAGATGGAAAGTGACAAACGAAACCAGAACAAACCCTAACCTTATCAATCAGTAATGCAAAAACTCCAACTCTTTTACTGCTGGTTTCGTCTTTCTTCTTCTCTACTGCCAAGCTGCTATTTTAGAGAGAGAGATAAAAGAGTGAAAATTTCTCTGTGGGTTTTCGATTTTATTGAGTCGAAAGCTTTGACTCCGTTTTTCGCTGCGTTTTCGTAGAGGGGTATTACCGTCTATTCACCAACAGATAAACTAAGGGCAACGGAAATTTTGCTGTATTCATCCACCGGTCTACGTGCCTACGTGGGATGTGCGTCTCACGCTTGTGAGCCGGCCGAGGAAGCCGTTTTAATCTGGTGTTCTTTTCAATTACCAAAATACCCCTCTTCTATTGTTGAAAGCTTCCCTTCTACTGTTTTTTTAAACCTATTTTTATGCTTTTAATCCTAAATATTTAGCAGTAATATTTGATATGATATAAAATTTATAAAAAAAAATTGTTATTTTACCTATTTATTTATGGCCCCTCAATTTAACAATTTTTATAATTACTCCTTATTATAATTTCTCTCCACACCCAAAATCAATTACAAAATAGATACACTTTTTATTTGGGCTTAGTATGACTTTATCTTCCCTTTACCATATTAAATATTGACACCTTTTTTAGAAATTATAATATTAAAAGAATTAGTTTTTTAAAACAATTAAAATTAATTTATCAAAAACAAAATGAAAATAACAAAAAAGTTGACCTAAATTATTGATTGGTTTTCAATTTAAAAATAATATTTTTGAGATATTAGTTTGAAATTTGAATTTAATTGGAAACTAAAATTATGTATTTTCAAGTATTTGATTGGTTAATTGTTTCTTGTGATGAAATGGGGAGAATATGAAGAAAGAAAACAAAAATGTTGTTTTCAAATTTAAATAATTTTGTACCTGTTTTTAAAATTAAGATTTTAACATTTTGCAAAACAAAACAAAAATCAAGTATTTTAGTGGGTTCCACCTATTTTAAATTTTTAGTTCACAAAAGTATATCTAAATTTTAAACCAATTATAGTTCTTTAAGTTTTGTTAAGAAACCTTCCAATTAAATTAAGAGCAAAAGTTGATATTAAACTTAATTAATAATTAAGACATTGTTTAAAAAATAACAAATGCAAATACTTGAAAGTTAATCAACCAAAATTGAAATGTAATCATAGTAGGAGTAATAGTTTAATGAACTAAAAATGCTAATCTTATATATGTAGGTGTTCCTAAACTAAGAGTAGCCATTAGATTATAGGGTTTATAATTTATTGTACATTGTGTCTTGATAAATCATTTTTGAACTATGTGTTTTCAATAAAGCCTTAAATTTGATTATGGTGAAAGTTTTTTTTAAAACTAAAATTACAAATAATTTATTAAATAAATAATTCAGAATAATAACACTATTATTTTGTTTAATAATTATGTTATTATATTTAATATTTTTTTATTATAATTAAATTTAAATGTTTATTTGAATTACTTTATAAAATGCATAATCTAAAAAGTAATTTATTAACGAGTCCAAATAAATTAATGGATAAAATACATAATCCAAAAACATAGATTATAAAAGAACTAAAAATACTTTTCTTTCATTCTTTTTTTAATTATTATTAATATTTTAATTAAGGAGGGGCAAGACAGCAAGATGATAAAGTTTGCACGTGGATGTGGGTTGTATGTAATATAGTTGTTGGTCAAAAGGAACCCAAACTAAAAGGCCAAAGTCAGATTGGGTTCAGCCGTCCCCATTAAAAAAGTTAATACATTTTAATTTGTTTCCTTTTAATTTAAAATTAATATTCAGTGCAAATTTATATAATAACGGATACAGACAAAATCCATAACAGTTCCCAAGTAATTCGAATCAAAGTCTGTTGATTAAAAATATGATACAAATAAGTCAAAATTGCTTATATTTAGATATGAATTAAAGTTTTTTTTTTATTATTTCCTGTGTACCTTGAATTATGCATAAAATTGCTTACCAAACTCTTAAAAGCATAATTTAATTTTTCCTCTACAATTAAACTTAAACATTAAATAGTAACTTCTGATGAATTTGGGGTGAAAATATAATTTGACAGGTAGTTCCTTTTTGACAAAGTGTCCAATTTATAATCACCATTGTATGTTTGGCCAAATGACGGGGACCCTTACTTTGTACCAAGAGATTATCGGCTACGGATTCAATTAGGACCAAACTAAAAATTTGTATATATGAATGTACAGATGTATTTATCATCCGATGTATTAATATTGGTTCCCCAAGATGGTAATGTTACTGTTTCTGTTCCTTTCGTCGTCAGATTTGAGAATTATTATCATATTATATGCTTATAATGTACACACTATTTGTAACATGTAATAAACTTTTTTTTTAAAATGTCCATTTTTAATCGAATCTTTAGATTATTAGTGGCACAAAAGGAAATGTAGAATGGTACATGTCTTGAAAATAAAATAAAGTAATATTTATTAGCATTTCTAAAAAGATAATAAATAAAAACATGCAAATATATTATTATAATATATAATAGTGATATTGACTTTTTATAATAGCATGGATACACAAATAAGCAATACCTATAGATAGGAAAGAATTAAGTTTTATTCCATTCAAAATAATACATATATATACACTAGAGCTTCAGCTTAGTTCTGGTGAGAAAAAAAAACAGAAAAATATACTTGTGAAAATGATGGATGACTAAATAAAATATGCCCTTTACTTAGTTCCATTGACTAACAAATAAGTGCACCATATGTGATACACTGTATTAATCATTAAAACATAGAATATTTATGGCTTACATTTTTTTTATTTTGTGAAATATTTTTAAATTGAATAATATGGCCATATGGGGAGTGTATATAATATACATCTATATATATGTAGGTGTGGGTAGGGTGGGGTAGGATGTAGATGTTGGTGGGTATCTAATGTGAGAACCATTTGCTGAGAAAAACTAAAAAGTCCAAGTCCTAGAAACATGGATGAGTTACCACAACCACAGAATTTGTCAACCAATTTTATTAATGGTTCCACCAGATATTTTTTTTAATGACAGTAAAAAAAATCAAACTTTTGTACATGTTTGGTGGTGGCCACTAGAAAAAATGCATTATATGTTGCTTTTGCTTTTTACAACTCAATGATTGTATCCTTTTGAAGATTTTTTTTCTTCTCTGATGATGTAATTGGCATGCTTAAATGTTTTAATTGTGAAGTTAAGCCTTTTTCTTAAATATTTTTTACATTTTTCTTACCATTTATGGTAGGGATAACCTTAGATAAAATTTGACAGGTGGCAGAGAGAAGTGATTTTTTCAACAAAAAAAAAAACAAAATTGTTAACTTTGTTTGCAAAAACTAAAGTGATGTTTTTAGCATTTAACATAAAACTAAATCAGGGATAATGTAAAAGACCCTCTAATTTTGTTTGTTGTATGATAATAATATGTATCAAAATATATTTGAAGTGTTCTGTATAGCAAAACAACACTAGATACATTTGTTTTAGAGAAAAGGGACCATTCATGATATGCTCTACTTTTTTTTAGCATATGAAATGTATCACATAATTAATTGATTATCTTTTTTTTTTTAAAATACACCTTGCGTAGCTGAAGATCGCATGCATCAGAAGAGATATTTTTTAATGTAGTAGCAACTAATGTTGTGGAGAAATTTGCCAACTATTGCTTGTTTTTTCAATTTTTTTTTTTTACTATATCTTACATATACTAAGGAGGTTATTCGCGTCCAAGTTAATAATAGACATCTAGTTGGTTGAGTTTTTAAAAGTAATTTTTTTCAATACACTTTGACTTTTAGCTCTAAAATGTTATTTTAGAAGAAGCAAGTCTTATCAATTTTTTGGGGACGCAAAAGTCCAATCAAATAAGCGCTTAGGCCAACTCCAATGGGACTGCAAAACATCAATTTACACCATATACCACGCCAATAGAACTCTAAATGAGACTGCAAAATGGTGTACGTGAACAGTGCCACGACATTATTGATGTGGCACTGTTCACCACGGCAAATTTTTTTTTATTTTGGTTTTGTGTTTTATATTAATATTGTATATATATAAATATATGTATATTATTTAATTTGTAAGATAAAATAATATAATATGTACTTTGTGGATAATATAATAATGTTGAATATATTTTTTGGTATAATTTTTAGTGTTATGGTTAGATTGGAAAAAAAATTGTGTTAAAATTACATCATTTTGATGTTGGTTCAACACCATTTTAGTGTTCATGGTTGGAGTTGCCCTTACACCTTTCTTTTTCAGCTCCTTCATAGGGAGTGCATTGTATTTTCAAGATTGAATTTTGTTTTTTCCCTCCCCTTCCTTCTCATCTTCGCCTACTTATGAGAAGAGAAATGGCTTCTGAAAGAATTGGAAACTGTGATCATCTTCATTCCACTCTTTAGGTAATATACAAGAATTGCCTCCGTAATCTTAGGCTACAATAATGAGATTATATATGTTATCAATCAGTTTGCTATGATTGAGGAATTGCTAAAATAAATAGATTTACACGACTAAGTCAATTATTATACATATATTTTAACGATTATATATTTATGATACAAATATTCTAACACTCCCTCGCAGTCAAAACGGGAGGTTCACGGACGCTTAGACTGTAACATCCCAAATTTCCTAATAGGGCTTAGTGCTTGGATTAGGGGGTCGGGAGGCAATAATTGAGTTATAATGTGAATTATATTATAATAGAATCATGCTTGTATGTTAGAGATATTAAATATGTGTTTGTGTGATTGAGACCACATTATTATGTGAAAATATTTGAGTTACTCGATGAGAGGCAGTCCCAATGAGCAAGTTAGCGGAAAAGTCACAACAGGGTCTTAATACCCGGTTCGGGGTGAGCTTGGGGGTATTCTAGTAATTTAGTACATTACTGGAAATTAGTGGGTAATGGGAATTTATTGGTAACCGTGTGAGAATATTGGGAGTAGCGGGAATTATAGGATGCAAATTGTGGATAGCGGGATTTAAGGCAAAGGACAAAATTGCCCTTGTGAGCACTTATTGAATAGGCTAAGGGCAAGGGGAAAATTAGTCAATTCCACTTGGGGTTTCAGACTTGGCTGGCTGAATTATGTTGAGAAGGTTTGAGAAATTACAGGGAATTAAAAAGAAAAGACTTCAGCAGCCCTCTTTTTCTCTCTCACGTTCTCTTTATGCTCCATGGGTGTTTGAATAGTTTTTGGAAAATTGAAGAGGAAAGCTTGGGGGAAAACAGAGGCTAGGCTCAAGTGTTTCATCACAACTGAGGTAAGAATTCTGAACTGAAATTGTATGGTTAGTTTTGCTGAATATTTAGAGTAAGGATGTCTATGCATGCTTGATAATTGAGAGGTTGGGTTTGGTAAGTTTAATGAGCTTTACTGTGATAACTAGTTGAGTTTTATTGGTGAGAATGAGCATATATATTGTGGGAATTGAATTGGAGGTGTGGGTCGGATTTGGTTAAGTTTTGGCTGGGTTCGCTTGAAGAAAAACCCAAAAATTTATGGGTTCGTGGGGGTGCGCCGCGACTCTTTTATGGTGAGCTGCGACCTGCGAAGAGAATTTTGAGCCAGCAGGGCTCGGAGGCAGGGGCAGGCCGCGACGCCTCAAGGGTGCGCCGCGGCACGCGTTGGTTTCCAGGGAGGCCGAGCCTTTGGAATTAGAGGCGGGCCGCGGCTCAGGTGTGAGAGGCCGCGGCTCGGGTGTGAGAGGTCGCGGCTCTTAAGGGGAATTTTGGCTTAAATGAGATTTTTATATTGGGAACCTAATCATTTGGGCTCGGAATCGATTCTACTTCCTTGTTAAGTGGAATTCGATGTGCCGGAGGCTAAGAGTTGGTCTGGAATTTGTTATTTACCCATTATTGATGGGAACTTCCTTATCGCGATTATGACTAGGTTTTCGTTAAGGGCTTGAATCGGGGATCGTACTCAGAGGGTCGTCGCTAATAACCCACATACGGACCAAAGGTAAGAAAACTGCACCTATTATGTGAATGCATGATTAGAGCTTAGTTAAGGTGATGAACATGATTATAATTATGTTGCGAATATCTGATTAGGTACGATGTAAAGTGCATAATTAAGATTATGCTTATGACTATTGTGTGAATGTATTATAACGCATTGTGTGATTATTTGATAAGTATGCTATATGAAACATGTGACTGTCTGTTATGACTGTGAAGCTTAGTTTATAAACTAGGGTATTATTAGGGTGTTAAGTGAGGATCAACTTATTAGTTGAGAATATGAAGGGCTCTAGGAAACTCGTCTTATTAGTTGAGAGTCCCAAGGCTTCTACTTATAAGTTGGAGGCACGTGGTGGCTTGACTTATAAGCAAGGACATAAGGAACTTAGTTTATAAGCTAAGATTGGCATAATGCACGTGGAGTGCAGGTCACCATGGCTGGGCCACCCTGGGAGTGCAACATGCACTTGACTGGCTTGGATGCCAACAACTTGAAAGAAAGTGCAACATGCACTTGGCTGGCTCGGATGCCAACAACTTGAAAGAAAGTGCAACATGCACTTGACTGGCTCGGATGCCAACAACTTGAAAGAAAGTGCAACATGCACTTGTGTGACTCTATGGTCTCCAATTGGGTTTGATGAATGTACTGGTTTCAGTTATTACTGTTTGATAGTTGTTTTATTCAGTGAACTGTGGATTATGTGTTTCTTGCTGAGTCTTCTGGCTCACTGGTGCTTTGTGGTGCAGGTAAAGGTAAGGAGAAGCTCAACCAGCCATGAGTCGGAGGGCATTAGCAGTGGTATGTACATATGCAGTCCGCTCGACCACCACGGCCGAGATGCTCAGAGGAACTAGGGTTAAACCCAGCTTTTGCCGCCTAGGTCGGCTTATTGTGTAATCTGAGTATTGTAATTAGTTTTTAAACTGATGTTTTTGGGATCCCATGTAAAGAACTTGTTTTTAACTTAATGGAAATGTTTATGAGATGATCAAAAGTTTATAATACCCGAACCTTAGTGGCTTAATCACATGTTTAGTCCAAATGACTTGTTAGTAAGTCCAGCACTGGTTTCAAAACACACCTGGTAATGGACCCTAATTAGCAAGGCGTTACATAGACTGTCTCAAAAATCATTAAAAAGTACTCGCGAAAGTCCTTTAGTGAAAATATCGACTATTTGATAGCGATAAGGAACATGTAGGACACGCACCTCACCACATTTGACTTTCTCTCGTACAAAGTGGATATCCATTTCTATGTGTCTAGTGCGTTGGTGTTGAACTGGATTTCTCGAAAGATAAATAGCACTAACAGTATCACAATAAACTAGTGTTGCCTTATGAATTGGACAATGTAGTTCAAGGAGGAGATTTCGAATCCAACAGGACTAGGAGACAACATTGGCAACTCCCCTGTATTCAGCTTCGACACTAGATCGAGACAGGGTGTGTTGGCATTTTGAGGACCAAGATATAAGGTTGTCTCCAAGAAAAACACAATAACCTGAGGTGAATCGTCGAGTGTCTGGGCATCCACCCCATCTTGCATCTGTAGAGGATATAATTGAATGAACTATAGATTTATACAAATGCATACCATAATGAATTGTACCCTGGACATAGCGTAAAATACACTTCAATGCATTTATGTGTTCAACCTTCGGATTATGCATAAAGAGACATACTTGTTGAACAACATATGATATACCCGGCCTTGTGAGGGTTATATATTGTAGTGCACCCGCCAACCGGCGGTATTGGGTAGGATCATCATATGGAGCTTCAGCCGAGGATCTCAACTTTCCTTGTGTGTCGATTGATGTGGGGCAAGGCTTGCAATGTGACATTCCGACCCGTTCAATTATCTATACGGCATATTTATTTTGAGAAAGAAATAGTCCTTGCTGGTGTTGGGTCACAGCAATACCCAAGAAATAACTAAGAGGCCCCAAATCTTTCATATCGAATTTTGTGCTCAGAAGAACCCTAATAGATCGACAAAGAGCATATGATGAAGCAGTGAGAATGATATCACCACCATAAATTAAGCTATATGCAATGTTAGTGCCACAACAATAAATGAATAGAGAATGATCAGATTTTTCTATGAGTAAAACCAATAGTGGCAACGTAGTCTGCAAATTGCTGATACCAAGCACGAGGGGCTTGTTTAAGGCCATAAAGAGACTTCTTAAGCAGACAACCATAATCTAGATGTGTGGGATCTTTGAACCCCAAAGGTTGATGCATATAAACTGTTTCATTAAGATTGTCATGGAGAAAGGCATTTTTGACATCCAACTGATGAATTTGCCAAGACTTAGACAAGACAATGTTGAGTACAGTCCGAATAGTAGTTGTTTTACTACTGGGCTAAAAGTGTCATCACAGTCTATTTCAACTTGTTGAGACCTGCCATCACCTACAAGACGAGCTTTGCGTCGCTCAAAAGAACCATCATATTTCTTTTTATGTCGGAAAATCCACATGGAATGAATAATATTAACATTAGAAAGACAATGTACTAACCCTCATGTCTTATTTTTAATTAGAGAATTATATTCATCCAACATAGCATTTTTCCAATTCGGGTCATTAAGTGCACTCACATGGTTACGAGGTAAAGGTGATATAGCCGAAGTAGTGGTGGCACTTAAGGCTTGGTGTTTAAGGTTTGGCTTAAAAATTCCATGTTGGCTCCATGTAGTCATTCTTTGGGCTGACGTTGGAGCATTCGACCATGTGAGTTGAGGAGTAGGTGGATTGGAAATTTGTGAGCTAGGCTGGGATGATGGTGGAGTTGTGGGTGGTGAAGAAGGTTCGACAGGTGAGAGAGAAGTGGGCAGAGACTGGTCAGGTGGGCTGGAGTAAGGTTGTGGATCACGCTGAAGGGAGATGGGTTATGGGTTTGGACCTGGGGAGTGGGTCGTGGATTGTTGGGTTTGTGGAGAGGCTTGGTGATGCATATGATGAATGAGCCAAGGTGACAAGCCGTCATCTAAAAAATCATAACTTGTAGAATTTGGTGAAAATAACTTAGAAAAAGGAAATTGTGTTTCTACATGTCATGAAATTATGATTTTTTGACTTGAGAGATCATAGCATTTGTAGCCCTGATAATTGGATGGATACCCCAAGAAAACACACGGTATGGAGCGTGCTTGAAGTTTGTGAATTGCAGTAGAAAAGAATAAAGGATAACATAAGCAACAAAAAATCCTAAGATGAGAAAATGAAGGATTTTTCTGGTAGAGAATTTGTGTTGGAGATATGTATCCTAAAACTTTTGTGGGAAGAATATTGAGGAGGTATGTTGCCATTTCAAGAGCATGATGCCAACATGATGGTGGCATCAAAGAGCGAGCTAGTAATGTTCGAAAAATATTATTAATGGATTTTATTTTTCGTTCAGATTTTCCGTTTTGAGGAGAAGTGTGGGGATAAGAAAAACGGAAATGTAAGCCATTAATGTCACAAAATTGATGAAATAGACCACTATCAAATTCCCCGACCATTATCACATTGAAATTTTTTGATGTCCCTTTCGAATTGTGTTTTAATCAATGCTTTAAATTTAATAAAGAGAGAAAATACTTGTGAATTGTTAGCAAGTGGAAATGTCCAAAGAAAATCAGTGTAGTTATCAAGAAAAAGAACATAATATCTATGCCTAGAAAAGCTAACAATTGAGGAGGTCCATAAATCACAGTGAACAATATCAAAAGGCATAGTAGTAAAAGAAATAGAATCATAAAATGACAACTTAACATATTTTCCAAGTGGTCAAGAAGTACAAAAAGAATTTTGGGTATTATTGCATGCAATTAAATTGTTACTCTGAAGATAATTAAAAACTACATTTCCTGGATGATCTAAACGGGAATGCCACACATTAGGAGAAATAACAGAAAAAGTTGAAGGAAAAATAGTTGATGGAATGGCCATATTTGTGGTGAATGGGTAGAGATTTCCTGAGCTTTCACACCTCACGAGAGGACTCCCCGTCCGTAAATCCTTCACAGAGAACCCAAATGGATCAAATTCAACAGAAACCATATTATCAATAGTGAATTTGTGAACTGAAATAAGGTTTTTGATGAGTTTAGGAGCATGCAACACATTTTTGAGATGTAATGGAGGGGTACTTTTGGTTAGTGAGGTATTACCATAACCACGAATTGAAATTGTGCTACCATTACTAAGAATGATGGCATTACTTTTGCTCAAATTAAAATGAGGTGAGAGTGTACCATGATTTGCCGTCATGTGGGAGGTTGCTCCGGTATCCATGTATCAATTATCAGCTGCCTCAACGTATGTTGGAGCCACACTAGGAGGTGTTGTGACAGTGTAGAATGATTGTGAGGGACGGGAGCCGAGAACACCAGGCTGCCTTGCTGCAAGTGGACGTTGCCATGGAGTAGCGAGATACGGACAAGGTGGAGTTGCCCATGGCTGTTGTGGGAACCACGCACCCCATGACAAGTAGATCCATGGAGGTTTTCTGTAACGCCCTGGTTACCCCATAACAGTTACGGTGAACAATGAACCGGAAATTTGACTCGCTACCCGAGTCCTTTGGTTAAAAACGTGATCTAAGTGCTATTTTTAGGCTAAGGTGAAAACCAGTAAAAAGGAAAGGATACATTTCATTAAGTAAATAAACTGCTCATGAGCCTTTCAAAATGTTTACAAGTAGTTTGTAATACGAAGGAGTCGTTACTGTTTCAAATTTACAGTCCCCGCCGGCCTAAGCGGCAAAAATAGGGTAAACCCCTAGTCCCTCTGAGAACTCCTTGACCGTGGCGGTCAAGCGGCCCTGTATGTACACAACATCGCCCAAGATCTCCACTCAGGGATTGGGTGAGCTTCTCTTTCCCTTTACCTGCACCACAAAGCACCCATGAGCCAAGGCCCAGCAAGAAAACACAATAGAGCATGATATAATATCAACAACGATCATAAAAACCATTCAGGACTATCAGTCCAAACAAATAGGTGACAATAGCCAAAAGTCACAATAATGAGCTCAGCCTCCTCTAGCCATGTGACGTTAGGGTCACCAGGGCTCAACTGACGAGTAGTTCTTTCATAAGTTTGATCAGGACAGGTGCATGGTGATTGGTCACCAACATAACCTTCCTCTTGACTCTAGAGTCGAAGCTATGGACAACATCCCCTAGCCATGTGACAAACGGTCACCGGGGTCATATACCTTGGCTATAGACATCTGGTCGTAGACCAGGCAAGCGCTTATAAGTTCTTCAACCTTAGGGTCGGTCCCGCATTAATGCCATGGAGCTATTCAATGCGTGATCATCGACTTTAGAGTCGGTCCCTGACTAGTCAGTGCCATAAACAGGTAATCAGCGTTCACTAGCATTTAATATGCAATCCACGTCCACATATAACAACCAACATGCCTCAATATCAAACCATGCATGTCATATATCTATACAGGGTGCAATTGTATTCATACACTGTTTTCTTACCTCTGGTTTGAGTGGGAATTATTATATGAACGACCCCTGAGAACGATCAACCTTTAAATTCCTTGACGGTCACCTGGTCATAACCAAAATATAGGATTCATCAATAAAAATGATAACAGAGGGTTCCCAAACCAAATCCCAGCCTCCGAGACATCAAATACTACCCAACCGGGTACTAGGTTCAACCCCGAGGCCTAAGGTTTGAATCCCCAAGCTAAAAACATCATTTTGGTCAAAATGGCCTTAAGGGCCGCGGCGCGCCCCTCAAACAGAGAGGGCTCCCCCTGACTGACGCCTTGAGCAGCGGCGCACCATAGCCATGCCGCGGCTCAATACCCAGAATTCCCAAAATGGCAGCACACACCAGCCAACTCTCCCCTGTGTTTTCCTCTCAAACCAGCCCTACAAACCAACTCAAAACCTCCTCCAAACACTCATTTAAACCTCCATACATCACCCATAACCTCCCATCATCAAAACCCAATCTAACCATCAATCAAAACCCCTTTAAATCCATACTTCCATCAAGAATCAAAGGCTGAGAATTTAAAGATAAAAACAGAGCATAACCTGAAACAAGTGACTAAAACTCACCTTGAAACCTATTTTGAACCTTCCTTTATAGCTAGACCAGGTCCACAACTTCAGCCCTTTGAATTCCCTAGTTGAATCCCCACTTAGAACTCAAAACTCCAATGAAGGAAAAGGAGAAAGGTGATGTACGGGAAGGAAGATGACAACCCCTGCTTTTGTTCTGTTTTAGTCTACAACCTTCTACAGCCAACTAAAGGGTAATATAAATCCCTTCAACTGACCAAAATACCCTTAAGCCACCTAAAACCTCTAAAACCATTTCAAGGGTAAAATTGGTACTTTCCACTTATCCCGTTAATCATAATTAATGCTTCCTAATTCCCGCTAAACTCAATAATCTCAAACTCCAATAATTCATATCCCGTTACCCTAAAATCCCCGGTAACGCTATAATCATTAATATCACCCCGAGACTCACCCCGAGACTCACCCCGAGCTCAAACCTGTTATGACCAAACTGATAAATCATGTTTAAAGATCGTCTCATGTCGAAATACTCGAACCAATCCACATTATAATGTGGTCTCACAATACATATCATTAACACGCAAACAAATATTCAATTATACCCTTAACAGGCCAAATTACCAAAACACCCCTGTAAACAAATGTGGACTCACATGCATGCATCTAACATCATATTATAATATAATTCTCATAAACATGCATAAACACATTTAATGACATAATTAGGCAGTTATGGCCCTCCCGGCCTACTAATCCAGCCATTAACCATAATAGGGAATCCGGGGCATTACATTTTCCTTGTTGTGGTTGCCCTTGTTGCGACTGCTGGTTGCCGCCTCTGCGATTGCCGCCATGGGAATGGTTGTTATTCCCTCCTCGACCTCGTCCACGGGTATTGGTTCATTTTCTTCGATTATTATTGCTTGAATTGTTGTTATTATTATCCTACTGTTCAGATGCATAATTATCAGTGGAAGAATGAACAAGCAAAGAAGAGGTCGAACCTGTTTCACGTTGGGTACGTTGCTGCATGCTTTTCGCCTCCAAACAAAGCATGGAACGTGCCTTGGCAAAGGAAGGAAGAGGGTCACGTTGTTGAATAACAGTGACAAAACCGTTGTAGGCTTCGGTGAGACCACCAATAAGTTTCAACATCAATCTTTGATAAGAGATTTTTGCACCAACGTTTGCTAATTGATCCGCCAAAACCTTCAATCGATTACAGTAGGCTGAGACATTAGGGAAGCCACTAAGATGAGTATTAGTGAATTCGATGTCGAGAAAGACGGCACAAGAATTTTGATTATCTTAGAATATGTCAGCCAAGCGATTCCAAGCATCTTTGACTTTATCATCCAGATCAATAATGGAGTTTAGGAGATCATAAGATATTGTACTATAAATCCATTGAAGGACTGTAGCATCGAGCCTATCCCAAAGAGCCTTTTCGGCTGCTTTTTCCGCATCAGTGGAGGAGGAGTTTGTCGGTGTTGTAGTTTCCTATGGTGGGACAATGTGTTCGTACACTATATTAGCACGACAATGAAGCTTGAACAGTGTAGACCAATTGATATATTGGTCGTTGTCCATGTAAAGTACAATAGGGGTGGATGTTTTGATGTTGGTGACGGTGGTAGCAGGGTGAATTTTGGAATCTTCTATTGAAGGGAAGAAATGAAGTAGAGAAAGTGACCAGTGGCTACGGTGGCAGAAGAAGATAATTCCTAAGCAACTGATACCATGAAAGAATGGGAAATTGTGATCATCTTCATTCCACTCTTCAGATAATATACAAGAATTGCCTTCGTAATCTCAAGCTACAATAATGGGATTACTTATGTTATCAATCAGTTAGCTATAATTGAGGAATTGCTAAAATAAAGAGATTTACATGGCTAAGTCAATGATTATACATAAATTCTAACGATTATATATTTATGATACAGATATTCTAACAACTTCTACCCTCATGCTTCACCACTTCACTCCAAAAAATTGACACGCATCCAAATCCAAACCTCCTACGTCACTTTTCACCGCCTTCCACTCTTTTTAAGCTCTGCCTTTCACATTCTACTCCTCTCCTACTTCACCTACTCCTCACCACCTTTCCCTCTCTTTAAAGCTCTTTTTTGTGAAGCTCTCAATCCTCAAACCCAATCAAAATTCAAACTCTTTTTATCTTCTAAGCTCTTTCTACTCGATGTTGCAATTAGGCAAATCTGGGTTCTCCATGACTTCTACCATTTCCATTTGAATTGTTATTTTCAAACTAATATACGGTGGAGGTGGTTATGGCTTCTACCATTTCTACATGTAATATCTAAAACATCCCTTAATTTTTTTAATCTTAAATTGCAGTTCTTGGTATGTTTAAATTGTTTTCAATTTCATAGCTCCTAATATCAAATTACTAAACCCATATAATCAAACAAGGTCATTGGACAAATTAAATATATTGATTTGATTTTTTATGACTTTGATATTGAATGTTACTACTCAAAGTTTGTGCTTGGTATTTTTATAATTGATTCTTGTGTTTGATTTTTAAAATTGCAAAGAAAGAGGCATGCAATTTTTATATGATGACAAACAGCTTGGCTCTCATGGTGGCCTTCCTTATTAATGTATATGTTAATTTTGTGAGTGGAACAATCTGCAAATTTTTAAATTTGAATCCTGAAGATTAGAAGAGCTGTGAAAACTCAAACTTAAATAAGGCTTCATTTTTACCAAGGTGCGTGATTACAGAGATGATTTATATTACTTTGTAGTCTTTATTTATGTTGAAAAGCTACTCTTTTAATTTTCCCTGGATCACTTATTTTTTGATATTGGTCATGATGATTACGAACACCTATATGTAGGGTTGTGCAAACGTTTTTGTAAATCCCCCAACTTGAATAAACCGCCCAAACCAAACTGAAAATACCGACAAAAAATGCAACCCAAATAACTCGACAAAAATTCAAATCGTCCAATTATTATATTGGGCAGTTTAAGAATTATATCGACCCACCCAAAATAACCCGAATAAACCGATTAAGAGTTTTTTTCTTCATTTATACATACATGTATTACCTATATTATTACATATATTATATGTAACATTAAATATTATTTTTAATTTTTTAACAATGAATTAAGAATAATGTTTTAAAGTTTCAATTTTAGAATAATATGTCTAAATTTGGAATATGTATACTATACTTTTAGTTTGTTGAATCTAATTATTTGAACATTTGAAAAAAAAAACTTTAAATAGGTTTGGTCGAGTTAACCCGACCAAACCCCCTAAAACATTGGACGGGTTAAACTTTTTTTTTCTTAATTGGACGGGTTAGAGTTGGATTTTTGCAGCCTGCTTTTTACATTGGGTTGATTAAAATATGTTATAACCTGAACACTGAGCAACCCTTCCTATATGTACATAATCTTTTAGGCAGTTGAAGCTCAAAAAAATTTGCTATGCCTTTGTTGGCTTCAAGTCAGAGCTCCACCATCACAGGAACATCTGGAGGGCAATAT
The DNA here is from genome assembly GCF_963169125.1 of Humulus lupulus. Taxonomy (NCBI): domain Eukaryota; kingdom Viridiplantae; phylum Streptophyta; class Magnoliopsida; order Rosales; family Cannabaceae; genus Humulus; species Humulus lupulus. The sequence goes on along the minus strand of NC_084799.1, from coordinate 16,035,495 downwards.
GTTGTGCAAGTAAAATTGTACTATTCAAACTTGTATAATATGCTATATGTAAAATTATATCAAATACAATTATTTCACCAATTAATTTCATTTGTCACTTTATCCCAAAATAGGTAAAATTACAAAAATACTCCTTGGCTCACCCCGAGCTGGGTATTAATCTCCGTTGTGACTTTTCCGCAAAATTGCTCAAAAGGATCCACTCATGTCGAATATCGCAAATATATCTACATAATAATGTGGTATCAATCACATAGCATATAAAATTATAATTTTACTCACAACAGGTCAAAATTACGAAAATGCCTACTTTTTTTTTAACAAAAGTGGGTCTTTAAACACATTTAGTACACATATTCGTGCCTACTCAATTACATAAGCATATAAATCACATAATACAATTAATCATCACATAATTACCCCACATGTCCTTTTGGCACGCTAATCCATACACTTAATTCTATTAGAGATTTTGGGACGCTACAGATCCCCTCTTTGATGCCAAGTCCTCCTTTCTTTTGGGGAAGAGAAATAGTCTCTTGAGTGATCGTATTGTATAGATAATATGCTTCACAACATTCTTTTATAAGTAGCAACCAGCCTGATTTTGCAGCCATACACATGTTGTTCCAATCATAGATCATGTACCCGAAACCAGCAGAACAATTGTGCCCTACTTTGTTTTCAAAAGCATGAGATTTTCACTACCCAACACCACAGGTAGGTGACATATTCTTAGTATATAATACTCATAAAATTAGGCTATTAATTTTTAAAAATTGAAACACTGTAGAATAAATAACTTATGTTTTTTTATTTTGATTGTTTTAGTTTGAAATTAAATTAGATAGGAGTTTTAGTTAGTAAAAATGTTTAAATGCCCTAATAAACCACCTTAAAAGATATTATAAATAATATTATAATTAATGAAGATTTAAGGATATGTTAAAAGAAATTTTAGAAAATGAAAATTTTATGAATAATTAATTTATTTAGATAAAAAATAAGTAATTATAAGAGGGAAAAAGAAAAAGTAATTCCAATAGAACTAATTAATTTGACACGCGTACGCGCTAACCTAATTGTAATTTAGAATAATGAGAAATTTCATGTTATATGCATGATAATTTAGTAAAAAATTTTAATATGCCAATATAAGTTACTGTAATGACCCAAAATCGCTAATAAGGCCTAAGGACCTTGATTAGTGTGCCAGGAGGGCATTAAAGGAATAATTGTGATTTAAATGACTAATTATATGTTTCGTAATGTTTATATGATAATTGATGGTATTATGTGGTAATATGATATGAAATAAATATGTAATATATGTGAGAACCACATTATTATGTGGACAGGTTCGCAGAGCATGACTCAAGACGATTCTAGGGTCAGATAACGGGAAAAGTCACAACGGGACTCAGGTTATGACTTTGGATAAATCGGGGGTATTTTTAGATAGTGGGTAGCGATTTGGACTATCGGGTTATGAAAATAAATATATGGAGATATATTTGAGGTTAGGATGTCTAGGCGGGAATATTGGGGGATTTTACCATTTTGGCATCGGGGACGGTTCCGGCACCCCGAGCCTCGGGATTAACTTAACGGGTAAGTTAGACATAAGGAAGCTTTTAGAAGAAAACACAAACCGACTAAAAGCTTTTACCTCAGCTCTCTTTCACGCTCAAGGGAAAACAAAGGGAAAGAAAATACAGAAAACTTAAGGGGAACAAGCTGGAAATTTCTGAGATTTGTGGTGAGGATTTGGAGGTTTAGCTCAAGAGTAAATCAAGAACTAAAACAGGGATTAAGGTAAGCATCTAATCTTCTTTTCTGTGGTTGAATTCTGAGTTCTAACTGGGTTTTGGTTAAGTGTTGAAGCAAATATGGTTTTGATGTCTTAAGGCAGAATTAAGAAGGAAACTTAGGGACTTAGCTTGGATTTGGCTTGGTGGAGTGATTCAATAGAAAAGGTAAGTTTCAACTCTTGGTTTAGAGGTTTTAAATTGGGTTTGAATGGCTGGTTTGAGTGTTTATACCTCTTGAGTTTCAGAAATTGAAAGGAGAGGATTAGTGTGTGTTGGGTTGAGTTTTATGTGGAATTAAGTTGTTTAAGTCATGTTAAAGGTGTTGGATTTGTTGGGTGTTGGATTTGTTGGGTAGGGAGCTTAAGAGTGGTTGTGCCTGAGGTTTTGAGCTTTGAAAATGGTGTAAATTCTGGGTTCGAAGGGGAGGGTCGCGGCTCTGTTCTAGAGCGCTGCAACCCTAGCATGCAAAGGAGCTAAGGAGGCTCGGCCAAAGGCAAGCGTCGCGGCGCCCAAAGCAAGGGCCGCGGCGCGTGTCCTCCTTCAGGGGTGGCGTTGGTTCTGTTTTGGGGAAGGGCCACGGATAAGCTTGGAGGGCCGCAGCCCTTGGTTGCACACATGAGTTTTTGAGGGTTTTAGGCACGGGAAGGTGGTCTAGTGTGCTCGGGATTGGTTTCACCACCGTGCTTGGTGGAATTCGGATTCCCGGGAGTTAGTTTTATAACCAGAAACCTATATCCGAGTATTAATGGAACCTTATACTTTGGTTGTGACTAGGTGATAAAGGCTTAGGCTCGGGAACGGATCGTGCTTGAGGGGCGTTGCTTGTAATCGATAACTGTACAGACTTAAGGTAAGAAAACTGCACCTGGTTGAATATATGTGACGGGACTAAGGGCTCCCTATTGTAAATGCTTGAAAAGATGGTATTATTCCATGCAAGCCATTTAGTGAACCAACGGCCTAAGGGTGCCAAGGGTTACACTAGCGCACAGGGCGCGGCTCGGCCACTGGTAGCCGAGGACAGCTTATTATGCACTGAGCTCGGTTTAAGCGGGCCGGAGTCAGTGGGTTAAACAGAGGGTGCGACCTAAGTCGTCAGCCCTGAATGTTATGTGACATGAATATTATATGTGATAGAATGTATCTTGAACTGGATTGCATATGTTGAGTATTTGTTGAGGATTATTTGATGGGAATACATGCGTATTGAATTAATTATTTGTTATTGTTGTTTGAGTTGTTTATGATGTTTTCTTGCTGGGTCTTGGCTCACGGGTGCTACGTGGTGCAAGTAAAGGCAAGGGCAAGTTAGATCAGCCCTGATTGGAGAGCTCAGCGAGCAGAATGTACATAGCCAGGTGCTCGGCCGCCACGGTTGAGGTCTAGGCAAAGGCGTGGAACTTGAAGACTGTCTGTTTTGCCTTAGTATGGCTAGTGGATACTCATGTACTTTTGGGAGTCTGTAAACTCATTCTAACTTTGTTTTCGTATGGGATCCCATGTTTACTACAGTTTAATATATATAAAATGAGTCTTTTGAGACCAAAACCTTTTTAACCCTAGCTCTTACATGTTTAGTGACACGTTTTCAAAATAATGACATGATTAGCAAGTCCTGCACCTTTATAAGTACATAGTGTAACGGTCTTGGCTATCCAAGGCGTTACAGTTACTATCCCAAATATATGATAATTTTAAATTTTTAGACAAAAATACCCATAATATTTAAACACTCATATCTATCTTAATCTGAACTCTCGCTCTCTAACATCTCTCATTCTCTCACTCTCTCTCTCTCTCTCTCATTATAATATTGTAGATATCGAAAAAATACCAAAATTAAAAAAAAAAAATCATATGAAACAGACATTTGAGTGAAAAAATATGATCCTCCAAAGTTTTCGTCAAATTTTAGTACAGAGCATCGAAATTGCATCGAAAAAGCATCGTTTTGGCAAAAAAATCAAGTTTTCATGATTGCATTGCAATAGCATCAAAACATCATCGATTTTGCATTGAAAAATCATCGTTTTGGCCAAAAAACAAGTTTTCATGATTTTATCGCTAGAGCATTGAAACGTCGTCGATTTTGCATCGAAACACTATCGAAAAAACATCGTTTTCGCCAAAAATCAAGTTTTCATGATTGCATCGAAACACCATCGATTTTACATTGAAAAAGCATCGTTTTGGCCAAAAAAAGTTTTCAAAGCTGATTACTGGTGAAAAATACACATTTATTGATTTTAATAGTCAAAATAAATTATATTTTCATGGAATTAATATGATTTATTTTATAAATGAAAATATTTGATTATGATTTAATTTATTGTTATTTTGTAGGAATTAAAGTTGTATTTTGGCACTTTGAAATGAAGAAAAAAAAAAGAAAACAATTAAATCTGAAAAAAAATATAATAGAAATGGCATTTTTGAAGTAAAGAAGCCCACAATTTGGCCCAAATAGCCCAAGCCCGTGGAGCCCCAACCCAGGCCCGTCTCCTCCCAAGCCCACACCTGACGCCGAGCCGAGCCACGCGCCGCCAAGCCGAGCCACGCTTGACGTCTGACATTGCCTGCCTGCTATGCCTGCCATCTGACAGCGCCACCTGCCATCTGTCAGCAGCCGCCTGCAGCAGCTGTGTGCGTGCCTCAGGTTGCGTGTAGCAGCTCCCTCTCCCGACCAACTCCGGCCCAAATTCTCCCCAGCTGCCACAATGCTTCTAGCCCAATATTTTAAGCACTTTGGGCCTTGAACTTCACATTTTGAGCTTTAAAGCTCACTTTTTTTTTTGTGATTTAGAAAAAGGGTACATTGACCATACACCAAAATAACTAGGTTAATATTTATAATAAGATTTGATTTTTCAAAATCATATTTTATTATTAATATTTCAGATTTATTTTGCAAACCTCAAATTGTTGTTTAATTTCTTTTTAGTCATTTTCTTCCTCTATAAATAGGGACTCTTCTTTCATATTTACCATGTAATTTTTAGGTAGCAAAACTCTACTAAATTTTAGTCTCATTTCTCATATTTTCTCTCTAGAATTTTATGAGAATGTCTAGCATAATAGGCTAACATTCTTAGGAAGGTTAGGATGATCCTATATGCACTATGACTTTGTTTGATATTTTTTATTCACCTTGTGCTTAAAGTTTATATATTTGAGTGATTTATTTTCTTTCATCTCTATTTCTTCATCTTGTTATCTATATTTATGTTTACTATTAGTATATAGATTTTGTCAAGCACATTCTATGTATTGTCAAATTAGTTAAAATAATATAGATAATATCTTTATCATTTTCTTCATCTCATTCATATATATTTACTTTTGCTAAAATCTATATAGAATTAGTCATGCTCTTTCTATGTATTTTATAAATAGTAAAAGTAATATTTATGTTAGGTTTTATGTCAAATATTTTATTTCATTATTGCCAATGGTATAATGTAATTTTTAGATTTCTCATAAGATTTATCTCATCCTTCCATGGTAAAGAATATTAATCACTTGAATGCATTTTTGTGAAATATATTTGTGCTTCAATGTTAAATCTTCCAAATGAATAGTTGAATGTGAACTATTCATTTGTGTAATTTTTTTTAATCAAAGATCCAAATAAATAAGTATGCATATTATTAACTCTTGATTCTTCCTACTTGTTACCTATTCTTACATCACACTTTATTCTATCCTTATTTCTAATCTTTAAATCTAAAAAAAAAAAAATCACTTGTTTTATTTTCTTCATATTATTTATCTCTAAAATTTATTTATTGATTAACTTTATTCATTTGCCTCATTGTGGAATCGACTGTCCGATCTATATTACAATCACCGCTAAGTGGAAGTCACGTTTGAGCGTTAAACAAAAGTATTGAAACATTATCGATTTTGCATCGAAAAAGTATCGTTTTGGCCAAAAATAAAGTTTTCATAATTGCATTGAAACATCGTTTTCGCCAAAAATCAAGTTTTCATGATTGCATCGCAGCATCATCGAAATACCATCGATTTTGCATCGAAAAAGCATCGTTTTGGCCAAAAATAAAGTTTTCATAACTGCATAACAGCATCGAAACACCATCGATTTTGTATCGAAACACCATTGATTTTGCATTGAAAAACCATCATTGTGACGCCCCACATCACTATGGCTGCTTTCTGGAATGACGACTGGCCCTACAAACCAACACAAGTCTTTCCAGCGTGCTTTGTCCTCACTCGCACACTTCTTGGGAAACCGTGGCAGTCAAGCGGCCCCGTATGTACATTACATCGCCCAAGCTCTCCACTCAAGGCTGGCCAAGCTTTTCCTTTCCTTTACCTGCACCACACAGCACCCATGAGCTAAGGCCCAGCAAGAAAACATAATAAAACATGATATTATATCAACAACGATCATAATAACCATTCAGGACTATCAGTCCAACAAATAGGTGACAATAGCGAAAAGTCACAGTAATGAGCATCGCTCCCTCTAGCCATGCGACGATAGGGTCACCAGGGCTTAACTGATAGGTGATTTCTTTCATAATCTTGATCAGGACAGGTGCATGGTGATTGGTCACCAACATAACCTTCCTCACGACTCTAGAGTCGAAACTATGGACAACGTCCCTTAGCCTTGTGACAAACAGTCACCGGGGACATACACCTTGGCTATAATCATCTGGTCGTAGACCAGGCAAGCGCTTATAAGTTCTACGACCTTAGGGTCGGTCCCACATTAATGCCATAGGTCCATTCAATGCGTGATCATCGACTTTAGAGTCGGTCCCTGACTAGTCAGTGTCTCAAGCAGGTAATCAGCATTCACTAGCATTTAACATGCAATCCATGTCCACATACATCAACCAACATGCCTCAAATATCCAACCATGCATGTCATATACATGTACAGGGTACAACTGCATTCATACACTGTTTTCTTACCTCTGGTTCGAGTGAGAATATTATGTGAACGACCCCTGAGAACGATCAACCTTTAAAATCCTTGATGGTCACCTGGTCATAACCAAATTATAGAATTTATCAATAAAAATGACAACCGAGGGTTCCCAAACCAAATCCCAGCCCCCGAGACATCAAATACTACCCAACCGGGTACTAGGTCCAACCCCGAGGCCTATGGCTTGAATCCCCAAGCTAAAAACTATATTTTAGAAAAATTGTCCTTAAGGGCCGCGGCCCCCCTCTGCTGCGCCGCGGCGCGCCTCCAAACAGAGAGGCTCCCTGCCCGCCAAACGCCAAGGGCCGCGGCGCACCCCTTCTGCACCGCGGCGCCCAGCCCAGATCAGCTAGTCGGCCACACACGAACCAAATTTTAACCCTGCGTTCTCCCTCTCAAACCAGTCCCTCAAACCATCTTAAAACCTCTTCCAAACATATAATTGAACCCCCAAACAACACCCTTAGCTTACTCACATCAAACCCCAATCAAACTAACACTAAAACCCCCTTTGATTCACACTTTCCACATCAAAACCCATGACTGAAAAGCTAAAACGAAAACAGAGCATAGCTTAAGTTCAGTGATCAAAACTTACCTCAAAACCTGTTTTGAACTCCCACACAAGCAGAACCAAGTCTACTAACTCAACCTTGAAGTTCCTTAGCTTGATATCCCACCAAGAACACAAAACTCTCAAAGAAGGCAATGGAGAAGATGAAGCTAGGAGAAGGTACGGGAAGAGAAGAAGCAAACCCCTGTTTTACTCTGTTTATTCCACAGCTTTCTAAGCCACTTAAGTCATATATATCCTTCCAAAAAGACCAAAATACCCCTTGGTCATCTTAAGCCTCTAAAGCCACCCCAAGGGCAAAATTGGTACTTCCCGCTTAATCTGTTAATTATAATTAACGCTTCCCAATTCCCGCTAATCTCAATATCCTCAAACACCAATAGTTCATATCCCGTTACCCTAAAATCCCCGGTAACGCTATAACCACAAATATCACCCCGAGACTCACCCCGAGCCCCGAGCTCAAACCTGTTATGACCAAACCGATAAATCATGTTTAAAGATTGTCTCATGTCGAAATACTCGAACCAATCCACATTATAATGTGGTCTCACAATATATCATTATCACGCAAACAAATATTCAAGTATACCCTCAACGGGCCAAATTACCAAAATACCCCTGTAAGCAAATGTGGACTCACATGCATGCATTTAACATCATATTATAATATAATTCTCATAAACATGCATAAACACATTTAATGGCATAATTAAACAGTTATGGCCCTCCCGGCCTACTAATCCAGCCATTAGTCATAATAGGGAATCCGGGGCATTACAACTATCCCCTCCTTACAGAAATTTCGTCCTCGAAATTTACCTGAACAGCTCGGGAAACTGACTCCGCATAACAGACTCCAGCTCCCAGGTCGCCTCCTCGACCTTGCTGTTCCTCCACAACACCTTAACCAAAGGTATCGTCTTATTCCTGAGGACTTTATCCTTCTGCTCAAGTATCTGAACAGGCTGCTCCTCAAAGGAGAGATCTGGCTCAAGCTCCAGATCCTCATAACTCAAAACATGACTCTCATCAGATACATACCTCCGAAGAGCGGATACATGGAATACATTATGCACGGCCGACAACGCCGGAGGCAATGCTAGCCTGTAAGCCACTTGACCAATCCTCTCCAGGATCTCAAATGGACCTACAAACCTGGGACTCAACTTGCCTTTCTTCCCAAACATTCTCACCCCTTTCCATGGCGAGACTCTAAGGAAAACATAGTCTCCTACCTGGAACTCCACGTTCCTGCGTTTGGGATCTGCATAGCTCTTCTGTCTACTCTAAGAAGTAAGCATCCGAGCTCTAATCTTGTCAATAGCCTCATTGGTCCTCTGGACCGCCTCAGGACCTAAGTATCTCCTTTCACCTGTCTCATCCCAATGAATGGGAGATCTACACATCCTACCATATAACATCTCATAAGGTGCAACACCAATGGTAGACTGATAACTGTTATTATAGGAGAACTCTATCAAAGGCAGATACTTACTCCACGACCCACCAAAGTCCAGCACACATGCTCGCAGCATGTCCTCCAATATCTGGATCATCCTCTCAGATTGCCCATCTATCTGAGGATGATAAGCTGTACTGAACTTCAGTCGTGTACCCATGGCTGTCTGTAAACTCTTCCAGAACTTGGAAGTGAATGTAGGGTCCCGATCTGACACGATCGACCTAGGAGCTCCATGGAGACGCACGATCTCTCTCACATAGAGATCTGCATACTGGTCAACAGTATAAGTAGTCCTCACTGGTAGAAAATGAGCTGACTTGGTATAGCGATCCACTATCACCCAAATGGAATCATGCTGACCAACAGTCCTGGGCAAGCCCACCACAAAGTCCATTGTGATGTCTTCCCACTTCCACTCTGGGATATCCAGAGGCTGCAATAACCCTGCCGGCCTCTGATGCTCAGCCTTGACCTGTTGACAAGTCAAGCACTTAGCCACATACTCTACTACATCTCTCTTCATCCCTGGCCACCAGTACAATGATCTTACATCCTGGTACATCTTCGTGGTGCTTGGATGCAAAGAGTAAGGTGTAGTATGAGATTCATCCAGAATATCCCGCCTCAATGCAGTGTCTAACGGAACACATATCCGTCCTTTGTACCTCAACAACTCCAAATCAGACACTGTATAGTCCCTGGATGCTCCAGCCAAGACATCCTCTCTAATCTTGATCAGCTGTGGATCACTCAACTGACCCTCTTTAATTCTCTCTAGCAGCGTAGACTGTAGCGTAATATTGGCCAACTGGCCCACCAGTAACTCTATACCAGCTCTGTTCATATCATCAGATAACTCTCTGGCTATCAGCCTAATACCATGAATCTGTCCCGGACTCTTCCGGCTTAAAGCATCAGCTACCACGTTGGCTTTCCCTGGGTGATACAGAATCTCACAATCATAATCTTTCACTAATTCCAGCCAACGCCTTTGCCTCATGTTCAAGTCCTTTTGAGTGAAGAAGTACTTCAGGCTCTTGTGGTCTGTATAAATCTCACACTTCTCTCCATAGAGATAGTGCCTCCATATCTTTAAAGCAAAAACCACCGCTGCCAACTCTAAGTCATGAGTAGGATACCTCTTCTCGTACTCCTTCAGCTGACGAGAAGCATAAGCTATAACTCTCTCTGATTTCATCAAAACACAGCCCAAACCCTGATGAGAAGCATCGCAATATATCACAAACTTCTCCTGGTCTGTCGGAAGACTCAGAACTGGAGCTGTAATCAACCTCTGTTTCAACTCTTGGAAGCTGTTCTCACACCTGTCTGACCATACAAACTTCTGACCCTTGCGTGTCAGCTCAGTCAACGAAGTAGTAATCTTTGAGAACCCCTCCACAAAACGTCTGTAATACCCTGCCAATCCAAGGAAACTTCTAACCTCAGAAGCATTCTTTGGCCTTGGCCAATCTCTGACTGCTTCAATCTTTGATGGATCCACTTTAATCCCCTCCTTACTGACAATGTGCCCAAGGAAGGACACCTGAGACAACCAGAACTCACACTTCTTGAACTTTGCAAACAATTTGTGTTCTCTCAACCTCTGCAGAACCAACCTCAAATGATGCTCATGCTCTGACTCAGTCTGAGAATATACCAGAATATCATCGATAAAGACAATCACAAACTGGTCTAAATAATCTTTGAACACCCTGTTCATCATATCCATAAAAGCGGCAGGGGCATTAGTTAACCCAAATGACATAACTAGAAACTCATAATGCCCATACCTAGTACGAAAAGCGGTCTTTGGTATGTCTCCCTCCTTAACCCTCAACTGATGATAACCAGAACGAAGGTCGATCTTAGAGAATACCGTCTTACCCTGCAATTGATCAAACAGATCGCCTATCCTTGGCAAAGGATACCGGTTCTTAATTGTCAACTTATTAAGTTCTCTATAATCTATACACATCCTCAGAGAACCATCTTTCTTCTTTACAAACAGAACTGGCGCACCCCAAGGTGAAAAGCTAGGTCTGATAAAACCCAAATCCAACAGCTCTTGCAGCTGTACCTTTAGCTCTTTCAACTCAGCTGGGGCCATTCTGTATGGTGCTCTAGACACTGGCTCCGTCCCTGGGGCCAGTTCTATAACGAACTCAATCTCTCTGTGTGGTGGCAACCCTGCCAGATCTTCTAGAAACACGTCCAGAAACTCACACACCAGTCTAGTATCCTCTGGTCTCACTGGCACGACCTTAATGGTATCAACCACACTGGCTAAGAATCCAATGCAACCCCCTTGCAATAAATCCCTAGCTCTCAATGCTGAAATCATAGGAATACGGGGTCCATGCACAGTACCAACAAATACAAAAGGATCCTCACCCTCAGGCTCAAAGGTGACCATCTTTCTTCTGCAGTCAATGGTTGCCCCATACTTGGCTAACCAGTCCATACCCAGTATCATATCGAAGTTAGTCATAACCAACTCTATAAGATCCACTCACAACTCTCTGCCCTCTACTATCACTGGAAAAGATCTGACCCACCTCCTGGATACAACCAGCTCCCCAGTGGGTAACAAAGTACCAAACCCCACAGCATAGAAATCATAAGGTCTACACAACCTATCAATAACACTACTAGCAACAAAGGAATGTGTAGCACTAGAGTCAATCAATACATTATAAGCAGTTCCTGCACTAAGAAGCTGACCTGTAACAACTGAGGGGGAAACCTCAGCTTCTGCCTGAGTCAATGCAAAGACTCGCGCAGGAGCCGAGCTATCTGCCTTCCTGGGCTCTTCCTTTCTTGCCTTAGGGCAATCCTTCTTGAGATGACCCACTGCTCCACAAGAGAAGCAGGCCCTTGCCTTACACTCTCCCAAGTGATGCCTCTTACATCTAGGACACTCGGGATAAGACTTCCAGGCTTCACTGCCCCCAGGACGGCCTATTGTAACACCACGAGGTCTCTTGTCAGGACCTGAAACTGGGAAGGTGTCAGGAACCTTCCTCTTCTGATCACTAGGGCCAACACCCCTACCAGAACCCACAAATGGAGGACTTGGCCTCCTGAAATCTCTTCTGGCTGCATTTTCACGCCAGATCTTAATCTCTGCAGTTTCAGCTGTAAGTGCCTTCTCCACCACCTGTGCATAAGTAGTCACTCCTGCCACAGTGGTGATACGCACATCTCGGGCTAACCTGGGCTGTAGCCCCTGTAAGAAACGCTCTCTCCTGGTCCCATCAGTGGGCACCAACTCCTTGGCAAACTTTGCTAAACGGTCAAACCTTAAGGCATACTCGGTTACTGATAAGTTTCCCTGAAGTAGCCTCATAAATTCATCAGCCTTCGCCGCTCTAATGGCGTCATTGTAGTACTTTTCATTGAACAAGGTCTGAAATTCCTCCCAGCTCAGGAGATTAATATCCTTGGTCTGACCAACCACTTCCCACCAAATCCGGGCATCTTCCCGAAACATATAGGCCGCACAGGCCACCCTCTCAGTACCAACTACCTTCGTAAAGTCAAGAACAGTGGTAATCATGCTCATCTATTGCTCAGCTTTGGTGGGATCAGCACTGCCTTCAAACACAGGACGTTGCTGTTTCCTGAACCGCTCATAAAGAGGTTCCAATCTGTTCTCAACCCCAGGCAGTGGCCCAATAACTGGCACCGGCACAGAAGGTGCCTCTGCAACACTGGCCACCACAGGCACTTGCTGCTGTCTTAGGAGACGAAGCTCCTCTCCCTGTTTTATCACTATAGCCTGCAAATCACTAAACATTTGCTGCCAGTTTGCAGGTGCTGGCTGTGGAACCTGAGATTGGTCATTCACTTGACCCTGACTATTGTCATTATTCTGACTCTGACCATTCTGGCCAGCTGAGGTGCCTGTCTGTTCTGGGTTCATTCTGTCACTGATACCTTACTGAAACAATAATCAATACGGCCAGTCAGGTAGTAATAACTAAACCTCTTGCCGCCTTACGGTCCAAGAACAAACAGATAATAATCACATTCCACAGTCATTCAATGTTCACAATCAAATACATGTTTATGGCATTCAGCACTCAGCATGTATCACATGATAGCTCATAAACAACCATACTAATAAGCAGGTGCCAGCAATCTCAGTACTAATCAGTACACATTTGCTGAAGATATGATATTTCAGGGCACAGGCTCAGCATAATATCTCATGCATGTAGGTAACACATATATATCACGTTTAAACAATTATTCATGTAACCACGTAAATAGTTACCAAACCGTGAGTCGAGATTGTCTTCGGTGATGTGTGTACATACCTAGCCAGTCTACAGGAACCTTAACCTTGGCATTGCTCTGATACCAAGTTATAACGCCCTGGTTACCCCAGAACAGTTACGGTGAACGGTGAACCGGAAATTTGACCCGCTACCCGAGTCCTTTGGTTAAAAACGTGATCTAAGTGTTAATATCAGGTTAAGGTGAAAAACCAGCAAAAGGAAAGGGTAGATTTCATTAAGTAAACAAACTGCTCATGAGCCTTTTAAAATGTTTACAAGTAGTTCGTAATACAAAAGAGTCGCTACAATTCCAAATTTACAATCCCCGCCGGCCTAAGTGGCAAAAAATAGGGTAAAACCCTAGTCCCTCTGAGAACTCCTTGACCGTGGCAGTCAAGGGGCCCCGTATGTACATTACATCGCCCAAGCTCTCCACTCAAGGCTGGCCAAGCTTTTCCTTTCCTTTACCTGCACCACACAGCACCCATGAGCTAAGGCCCAGCAAGAAAACATAATAAAACATGATATTATATCAACAACGATCATAATAACCATTCAGGACTATTAGTCCAACAAATAGGTGACAATAGCGAAAAGTCACAGTAATGAGCATCGCTCCCTCTAGCCATGTGATGATAGGGTCACCAGGGCTTAACTGATAGGTGATTTCTTTCATAAACTTGATCAGGACAGGTGCATGGTGATTGGTCACCAACATAACCTTCCTCACGACTCTAGAGTCGAAACTATGGACAACATCCCTTAGCCTTGTGACAAACAGTCACCGGGGTCATACACGTTGGCTATAATCATCTGGTCGTAGACCAGGCAAGCGCTTATAAGTTTTGCAACCTTAGGGTCGGTCCCACATTAATGCCATAGGGCCATTCAATGCGTGATCAACGACTTTAAAGTCGGTCCCTGAGTAGTCAGTGTCTCAAGCAGGTAATCAGCATTCACTAGCCTTTAACATGCAATCCATGTCCACATACATCAATCAACATGCCTCAAATATCCAACCATGCATGTCATATACCTGTACAGGGTGCAACTGCATTCATACACTGTTTCCTTACCTCTGGTTCGAGTGAGAATATTATGTGAACGACCCCTGAGAACGATCAACCTTTAAAATCCTTGACGGTCACCTGGTCATAACCAAATTATAGAATTTATCAATAAAAATGACAACCGAGGGTTCCCAAACCAAATCCCAGCCCCCGAGACATCAAATACTACCCAACCGGGTACTAGGTCCAACCCCGAGGCCTATGGCTTGAATCCCCAAGCTAAAAACTATATTTTAGAAAAATTGTCCTTAAGGGCCGCGGCCCCCCTCTGCTGCGCCGCGGCGCGCCTCCAAACAGAGAGGCTCCCTGCCCGCCAAACGCCAAGGGCCGCGGCGCACCCCTTCTGCACCGCGGCGCCCAGCCCAGATCAGCTAGTCGGCCACACACGAACCAGATTTTAACCCTGCGTTCTCCCTCTCAAACCAGTCCCTCAAACCATCTTAAAACCTCTTCCAAACATATAATTGAACCCCCAAACAACACCCTTAGCTTACTCACATCAAACCCCAATCAAACTAACACTAAAACCCCCTTTGATTCACACTTTCCACATCAAAACCCATGACTGAAAAGCTAAAACGAAAACAGAGCATAGCTTAAGTTCAGTGATCAAAACTTACCTCAAAACCTGTTTTGAACTCCCACACAAGCAGAACCAAGTCTACTAACTCAGCCTTGAAGTTCCTTAGCTTGATATCCCACCAAGAACACAACTCTCAAAGAAGGCAATGGAGAAGATGAAGCTAGGAGAAGGTACGGGAAGAGAAGAAGCAAACCCCTGTTTTACTCTGTTTATTCCACATCTTTCTAAGCCACTTAAGTCATATATATCCTTCCAAAAAGACCAAAATACCCCTTGTGTCATCTTAAGCCTCTAAAGCCACCCCAAGGGCAAAATTGGTACTTCCCGCTTAACCTGTTAATTATAATTAATGCTTCCCAATTCCCGCTAATCTCAATATCCTCAAACACCAATAGTTCATATCCTATTACCCTAAAATCCCCGGTAACGCTATAACCACCAATATCACCCCGAGACTCACCCCGAGCCCCGAGCTCAAACCTGTTATGACCAAACCGATAAATCAAGTTTAAAGATCGTCTCAGGTCGAAATACTCGAACCAATCCACATTATAATGTGGTCTCACAATATATCATTATCACGCATACAAATGTTCAAGTATACCCTCAACGGGCCAAATTACCAAAATATCCCTGTAAGCAAATGTGGACTCACATGCATGCATTTAACATCATATTATAATATAATTATCATAAACATGCATAAACACATTTAATGGCATAATTAAACAGTTATGGCCCTCCCGGCCTACTAATCCAGCCATTAACCATAATAGGGAATCCGGGGCATTACAATCATTTTGGCCAAAAAAATGGTTTTCATGATTATATCGCAAGAGCATCGAAACACCATCTATTTTGCATCGAAACACCATCGATTTTGCATCAAAATTGCATCGATTTTGCATCGAAAAAGCATCGTTTTTGCTAAAAATCAAGTTTCATGATTGCATCACAAGAGCATCGAAATTGCATCGATTTTCATCGAAAATGCATCATTTTGATGCAATTTAGTGCTTTTTTGATGGTATTTCGATGCAATCATGAAAACTTGATTTTTGGCCAAAACGATGCTTTTTCGATGCAATTTCGATGCTTTGCACTGAAATTTGACAAAAACTTTGGAGGTTCATATTTTTCACTCAAATGTCGGTTTGAGATGATTTTTTTTTAATTTTGGTATTTTTTCGAGATCTACAATATTAGAATGATAGAAAGAGTGAGAGAATGAGAGATGTTAGAGAGAGTGTGTAATGCCCCAAAATCCCTAATGAGGTTTAATGGTTGGATTAGTAGGCCGGGAGGGCCATAATTGATTTATTATGCCATTAAATGATAATATGCATGTTTATGTGAATTTTATTATTATATGATGTTAAATGCATGCATGTGGGTCCACATTTCATGATAGGGGCATTTTGGTAATTTGGTCCGTTGAGGGCATAATTGTGTATTTTCATGCATGTTGGTGATTATTGATGAGGCCGCATTATAATGTGGATTTGTTCGAGCCATTCAGCAAGAGACGATCTTTTAATGCAAGTTAGCGGTTTGGTCATAACGGGGTTGATTTCGGGGTGAGTCTCAAGATAATTTGATGATTAGAATGATTTATTGGTATTTTAGAATAATAGAAATAACGGGAATTAACGAGATATGCAGGAAATGACGATTTTGCCCTTGGAGGATGTTTAGGGTTTTAATTAGGCTGAGGGGCAATATGGTCTTTTCACCCTAAGGATAGATACATCCATTAGAAAGTTGTAGAACTTGCAAAAATAGAGTACCTAGTTTTTTCTTCTCCCGATAGTTTTTTCTCCTACTTTTTCCTTTGGATTTTTTAGCTTCTTTTGAGGATTCAAGCTAGGGAAGTGAGTCTTGAGGGCTTAGGGCTGTGTTCCACCATTGAAGAAGGTTCTAAACTAAGCTTTAGGTAAGTTTCTAGCCATTAAAACTCTGGTTTTGCTATGTTTTTCTATTGGATTTCTTGATTGGATATTGAGGATTGATGAGAGTTTTTGGCTATGATTGCTTGGGTTATGATGCCTAGGACTTGTGTATATGGTTTTGGGGTTCATTTGGGAGTTTAAATGAGATTTGGAAGCTTGTTTTTCAGGTTGGAAATGAAGGAGTCGAAGGAGGGAAAAACCAGGGTTGAAAACCCTGGTTGTAGCGCTACAGCGCCCATCTATGGGCGCTACAACGCTAGCTAGGGGTCATTTTGCCCTGCTTGTAGCGCTGGGGCGCTAGGGGGGTAGCATTGTAGTGCTACTTTGCTTTTCCAGATTCCTGTTTTGGGCACTTTTGAGGGTTTTTGGCTCGGGGTTTCAATTCCTAGGCTTGGGATTGAATTTACTCACCATTTGGGTACAATTCGGGGTCCCGGGAGTGAGGTTTAGATCAAGAACCTTTTATGGTTAATTTTCATTAATGGAGGTTATATTTGGTTATGACTAGGTGACCGCTAAAAAATCAAAGGGTCGATCATTCTCAAGGGTCGTTTTTTACTATTTCTCGCTCGAACCAGAGGTAAGAAAACTGCACCCCATATGTGACATGCATGGTTATTCATGAGGCATGTTGAGTGCTTAAATGTGGACATTGATTGCATATCAAATGCTTAGCAAATCTTTCTTACTTGTGAATGGCATTGAATTATTAGTTAGAATCGGCAATGGTGTCGGTATTAACTGTAAAGTTGTGACTTATTAGTCAAGTTCGGCAGTAGTACTGAGCACTGGTCGTATGGTATTGGCTTAAGAGTCAAGAACGGTATTAGCGTGCCAATGGAAGTATTCATGTATTCAACTTGATAATTTTATTTTTCGTTAGAATTGCTAGGGACTAGCAATAAGCTAGTTAGGGGTTGTGATTAGTGCTAAAAAATGCAAATTCATTGGTTTTAAAGTGTAAAATAAATTAAGTTTTAATTAATATTTTCATGAATTTATTGTAATATATTTTATAATTAAAAATATTAATTTTAAATTTAATTTGTGTTTAATTTTCAGGAAATAAATTGCATGTGGACATTAATAAAAAAAACAAAGAAATAGTTAAAACTGAAAAAGAAAATGAAGGAAATGACATTTTTGAAGAAATTTGGCCCAATCCGAAGCCCCAAGCCCAGGCCCAGCTCTCCTTCCTCTTTCCCCAGCTGCTAGGTGTCGTCCTCGCGCCAAGCATCCCAACAGCAACCCAGCCAGCCATTCCAGCGTGCGCCACATGTCCAGGCTTCAGCCAGCACTTCCACGCCAAACAACTCCCTTCAGCGTCTCACGCCAACGCATCTCCAGGCCCAAAGCTAGCTTCTCCCAAGCAATCCAATGGCCCAGCCTCTCTCACAACCAACTCCAAACTCCCAGCAGCCCCCTTTGACCCGCAGCTGAACCCATTTCCAGCAAGCCCAGCCTAGTCAAAATCAGCCCAGCATCCCATCTGCCTTCTCCTCTCCCAGCCAGTGCCATATGGCACCTCCCCATTGGCTGGAAGTGGGTCAAAACCCTCTTGTACCACCAACCACCTTCAAGCCATGTTTTGTGGGTATTGGGCCTTGCACTATTTTGAGCTTTAAAGCTCATGTTTTTGTGGTATTTTAGAAAAGGAAAAAATGACCTTACACCAAAATAGCTAGGTTAATATTAATAATAAGATTTGATTTTTAAAAATCGTATTTTATTATTAATATTTCAGATTTATTTTGTAAACCCCATTTTGTTGTTTAATTTCTTTTTAGTCCTTTTATCCTCCTATAAATATGGACTCTTTCTTCACAATTAAGGTGTGTAATTTTTAGAGTAAATAAACTATAGCAAAATTTCTACTCACTTTCTTCTCATATTTTCTTCTTATAATTTTGTGAGAATCATGAGCATAATGGCCTAATCTTCTTAGGAAGGTTAGGGATGATTTCATATGCTAGTGATGTTATTTTGCTACTTTGATTTACTATGTTCTTAATGTAATATATTTGAATTATTTATTGCTATCTCCAAAAATTTGAAAATGATGACGTGGAAATAGAAGTGACAAATGGCAAGGAATGGCTGGGTGATCTCGCTTAGGAGTGATCCGGTAGATCGGTGAAGATTTTTGACTGACCAGTCAAGTGTCATGACCGACCAGTCATGCGCTTGACCGGCCAGTCAGGTGCTTGTCCGACCAGTCATGCGCTTGTCCGGCCAGTCAGGTGCTTGTCCGGCCAGTCAGGTGCTTGTCCGACCGGTTAGGTGCTTGTCCAACCAGTCAAGTGTTTGGCTGACCGGACATGTGTTTGGTCGACCAGTCACTTGTCTTGGCCGACCAGTGAGGATGTGGCCGACCAGTGAAGTGTTTCGGCCCTTCAGTTTTCCTTCTAGGTGTGATGTGGACCAACTAAACAGAACATGCTACGCAAAAGATCCCAATAACAGTTTCACCAAGAATCGGTCATACCTGCGCGGGAATCTCTCATTTTATCCCGAAGAAGTAGTGTATTGTTGTATTTTGAATATTATTATTAATTAAATATAGTGAGAATAACAAAATATCCTGATTATGAGGGACTTCATTTGTACGATCCTGGGCTTATAAATACAAAGCTCATGGCATCATAGAAGGGATTCAGATTCTCATTTTTCAGAGAGAGTATTTGTATCTTGAGAGAAATCTTATATTCTTTTCATCTGCACTGAAGAAACTCAGTTGACTCAGGTTCATCTGATCTTGAGTGTAGATTCATAATCATAACTCTAAGTGGACTAGGCTATTACCAACACATTGGGGCTGAACCACTATAAAAATTGTCTGTGTCGTATTTTTCTCTTGAAGGTTTTTTTATCGTTTTGACGTCTACACGTCATTGGCCAAAAACGCGATCAACATTATGTTCTTTCATCTCTATCTCTATTTTGTTATCTTTATTTACTTATGCTAATAGTATATAGGATTAGTCATGCTCTTTCTATGTGTTTCTAATTAGTAAAAGTAATATTGATATACAATTTTATGTCTAATCTTCTATTGCATTATTGCCCTTGGGTATTTTGTCATTTTTAGATTTTTCATAAGATTAACATTGTGCTTTTAAAGTAAAAGAACTTTATAACTCAAATGGAGTTTTGTTAGAAAAAAATATGGACTTTAATGTTAGATTTTCCAAGTAAATGTTAGGATGTGAACTATTTACTTGTGTATTTTTGTAAATCAAGTAACCAAGTAACTAAACAAGCATATGGATGATTCTTGAAACCTTTCCATTTCTCAAACTCTTGATTACATCATACTTTTATTTCACTTATCTCATTTTATCATTTCATCAAAAAAAACAACACCAAAATCTCAAATTTATTTTCATTTCCATTTTTTTTATTTATTCTTGTTACTAATTTTTGTGTCATTTTTCTACTAATCTTTTGATTTTAGGTTACCTACTTGTGGATCGACCGCCCGATTATACTATAACCTCTGCTTAGTGGTTGTCACGTTTGGGCGTTAAACAACTGACTTTGACATGATTCTGGGTATGGACTGGTTAGTGAAGTATGGGACAACCATTGATTGCAGAAGGAAGATGGTCACCTTTGATCCTGAAGGTGAGGATCATTTTGTGTTTGTTGGTACTATGCATGGACCTCGCATACCTATGATTTCTTTTTTGAAGGCTAGAGACCTATTGCAAGGAGGTTGCATAAGATTCTTAGCCAGTGTGGTGGACACCACTCAGGTCATGCCAGTGAGACCAGACTAGTCTGTGAATTCCTGGATGTGTTTCCAGAAGATTTACTAGGGTTGCTACCGCACAGAAAGATTGAGTTTGTAATAGAACTGGCACCAAGGACGGAGCCAGTGTCTAGAGCACCTTACAGAATGGCCCCAGCTATTGGATTTGGGTTTTATTAGACCTAGTTTCTCACCTTGGGGTGCGCCAGTTCTGTTTGTGAGAAAGAAAGATGGTTCTCTGAGGATGTGCATTGATTACAGAGAACTAAATAAGTTAACAATTAAGAACAAGTATCCTCTGCCAACGATAGATGATTTGTTTGATCAGTTGCAAGGAAAAAGGGTATTCTCAAAGATAGACCTTCGTTCTGGTTATCATCAGTTGAGGGTCAAGGAGGGAGACATACCAAAGACTGCTTTTCACACTAGATATGGACATTATGAGTTCTTAGTCATGTCTTTTGGATTGACTAATGCCCCAGAAGCTTTTATGGATTTGATGAACAGAGTGTTCAAGGATTATCTGGATCAGTTTGTGGTCGTCTTCATCGATAATATCCTGGTTTATTCTTAGTCAAAGACGGAGGGAGCACAAAATGTTTTCAAAGTTCAAGAAATGTGAGTTCTGGTTATCTCAGGTATCTTTCCTTGGGCACATTGTCAGTAAGGAGGGGATTAAGGTAGATCTAGCCAAGATTGAGGCAGTCAGAGATTGGTCAAGGCCAAAGAATGCTTCTGAGGTTAGAAGTTTCCTTGGATTGGAAAGTTATTACAGACGTTTCGTGGAAGGGTTATCTAAGATTGCTACTTCATTGATGGAGTTGACACGCAAGAACCAGAAGTTTGTGTGGTCAGACAGGTGTGAGAACAACTTCCAGGAACTGAAGCAGAGGTTGGTTACAGCTCCAGTTATAAGTCTTCCAACAGATCAGGAAAAGTTTGTGATTTACTGCGATGCTTCACATCAAGGTTTGGGTTGTGTTCTGATGCAGTCAGGGAAGGTGATCGCTTATGCCTCACATCAGCTGAAGGAGTATGAACAGAGATATCCCACTCATGATTTAGAGTTGGCGGATTTGGTCTTTGCTTTAAAGGTATGGAGACATTACCTTTATGGGGAGAAGTGTGAGATCTACACTGACCACAAGAGCCTGAAGTACTTCTTCACACAAAAAGACCTGAATATGAGACAAAGACGTTGGTTGGAATTAGTAAAGGATTATGATTGAGATTTTGTACCAACCAGGAAAAGCCAACGTGGTAGCTGATGCTTTAGGTCGGAAGGGTCCATGACAGATTTATAGTGCGAGGCTGATAGCCAGAGAGTTAGCAGATGATATGACCAGAGCTGCTATAGAGTTGCTGGTGGGCCAGTTGGCCAATATTACGCTACAGTCTACATAGTTGGAAAGAATCAATGAGGGTCAGTTGGGTGATCCACTGCTGAGATCAGAGATGATGTTGTGGCTGGAGTATCCAGAGATTATACAATGTCTAATTTGGGCTTGTTGAGGTACAAGGGTCAGATATGTGTTCCGTTAGACACTGCTATGAGGCAGGAGATTTTGGATGAATCTCATTCTACTCCTTACTATTTGCATCCAGGCACCACAAAGATGTATCGGGATGTGAGATCGTTGTATTGGTGGCCTGGGATGAAGAGGGATGTAGTGGAATATGTGGCTAAGTGCTTGACATGTCAACAGATCAAGACTGAGCATCAGATGCCAGCAGGGTTATTGCAGCCTCTGGATATCCCAAAGTGGAAATGGGAAGACATCACGATGGATTTCGTGGTGGGGTTACCCAGGACTATTGGTCAACATAATTCAGTTTGGGCTATTGTGGATCGTTACACCAAGTCAACTCACTTCTTACCAGTGAGGACTACATATACCGTTGACCAGTACGCAGATCTCTATGTGAGAGAGATCGTGCGTCTCCATGGAGCACCGAGGTCGATTGTGTTAGATCAAGACCCCACTTTTACTTCCAAGTTTTGGGGGAGTTTACAGAAGGCCATGGGAACACAGTTGAAGTTCAGTACTGTTTATCATCCTCGGACAGATGGACAATCTGATAGAACAATCCAGATATTAAAGTACATGTTGCGAGCTAGTGTGCTGGACTTTGGTGGATCCAGGAGTAAGTATCTACCTTTGATAGATTTTTCCTACAACAATAGTTATCAGTCTACCATTGGGGTTGCACCTTATGAGATGTTGTATGGTAGTGAGTGCAGATCTCCCATTCATTGGGATGAGACAGGAGAAAGGAGATACTTAGGTCCTGAGGTAGTTTAGAGGACTAGTGAGGCCATTGAGAAGATTAGAGCTCTGATGCTTGCTTCTCGGAGTAGACATAAAAGTTATGTTGTTCCCTGGTGCAAGAACGTGGAGTTCCAGGTGGGAGACTATGTTTTCCTTAAAGTCTCACTGTAACGCCCTGGCTACCCCAGAATAGTTACGGTGAACGGTGGACCTGAAATTTGACTCACTACCTGAGTCCTTTGGTCAAAAACGTGCTCTAAGTGTAATTAACAGGTCAAGGTATAAAACTAGTAAAAAGGTAATGGAGATTTTCATTACAAACTGCTCTGCAGAGCTAAACAAAACATTTACAAGCCGTTCTCAGTACAAAATGGTCACTACTGTTGTAAAGTTACAATCCCGCCGACCTAAGCGGCAAAAATAGGGTAAACCCCCTAGTTCCTCTGAGAACACCTTGACCGTGGTGGTCAAGCAGCCGCATATGTACACACCAACACATCAGCTCTCCACTCAAGGCTAGGTGAGCTTTTCTTTCCCTTTACCTACACCACATAGCACCCATGAGCCAAGGTCCAGCAAGAAAACATAACACATTATATAAACATTATCAAATGACTATCATTATAACCACACTGAGCATAAAGCTTGCAAACAAGTAGGTGAACACCACATGAGGTCCTGATAAACCACACTGAGTGACTGACAAGCAAGTCACTAATTCAAATGGAAGAGTGGTTGATAGGTAAGCCACTAGCCTTCAACAGGTTCTGGTAACCGTACTAAGTGACTGCCACGCATGTCACTAATTCAGGTGGGAGAGTGGCTTCTAAGTAAGCCACTAGCCTCCAAGCGCTTATTTCATTCATCGACCCTCGGGGTCGGTCTGGCATTAATGCTCTCTGAGTCATTCAATGTTGATAATTGATCAGATCAAATCTTGTTGGCTTGCGTGACACACGCTAAGGCCGTCCTGACTAATAAGTCAGCTTAACATGATCAGTGCCCAGTACCACCGCCGAACCTGACTAATAAGTCACAGCTTCACAGTTGGTACTAGCACCCTTGCCAAACCTGACTAATAAGTTAGTACCATGCACAAATGAGCAACATATGCTAAGCATTCTATATTCAATCCATGTCCATATTCTCACAATCACATGCCTCATGAATATCCACACATGTCACATTTGGGGTGCAGTTTTCTTACCTTTGGTTCGAGCAAGAATGAATAAAAGAACAACCCTGAGAACGATCGAATTTTTGGTGCTTTAGCGGTTACCTGGTCATAACCAAATCATGGGATTCCATCAATAAAATGAATAATAAAAGGTTCCCAAACCAAAACCTAACCTCCGGGACCTCAAACACTACTCAACCGGGTAGTAGGTTCAATCCCGAGGCCTTAGGCTTGCATCCCCGAGCCAAAAAGCTATTTCTGGCCAAAAATGCCTTAAGGGCCGCGGCCCGCCCCTCAGACAGAGGCGCCTAAACCCAGCAGCCCCCAAGGGCCGCGGCTCACCCCTGCCATGCCGCGGCGCAAGCTCCATTTCAGCCAAAACCCCTGTTTTTCCTCCCTTGCGTTTTCCCTTGAAACCAACCCTTCAGACCCAATTTAAACACCACCCAAACCTCTCTCAAACACCCATTTAAACCTCCAAACATCACCCATAACTATCCCTCATCATAACCCAAGTAAAACATCCCAAGAACTCCCCTTGATTCCAACTTTCCATACCAAAATCTAAAGTTGAAAACTATGAACGAAAACAGAGCAAAACCAGTAAAACAATAGATAAAACTCACCTCAAATTCGAAACCAAACCCTCTTCAGTGACTGAGCTATGTCTACAACCTCAACCTCCAAGTTCCCTAGCTTAATTCCACACCTTGAGCTCAAAATCTCCAAAGAAGAAACAAGGAAAGTGAAGGTACGGGAAGGAGGAGAAGTAAACTCTGTTTTGGTTCTGTTTTACTCTACAGCCTTCCAAGCTCATATATATCCTAGCCAAAAGATCATTATACCCCTAGGTCTTTAAAAGTCTCTAAAGTCAACTCAAGGGCAATTTTGGTACTTTCCACCTACACCGTTAGTCATAATTAACGCTTCCCAATTCCCGCTAATCTCAATATTCTCAAACTCCAATATTTCACATCCCGTTACCCTTTAATGCCCGGTAACACTCTAATCATTAAAACACCCCGAGACTCACCCCGAGCCCCGAGCTTATGCCTGTTATGACCAAACTGATAATCAACATTCCTTGATCGTCTCATGCCAAATGGCTCGAACAAACCCACATCATAATGTGGTCTCAATCTATATTACCAACATGCGTTCAAATAATCAATTTACCCTTAACGGGCCAAATTACCATCACACCCCTGTATAAAGAAATATGGACTCACATGCATGCATTTCACATCATATCATGATATAATCAACATATACATGCATTTTATCAATTAATAACATAATTAAGCAAGTACGGCCCTCCCGGCCTACTGTTCACGCCGTTAAATACATCGGAGAATTTGGGGCATTACACTCACCATGGAAAGGGGTGAGAAGATTTGAAAATAAGGGCAAGCTGAGCTCTAGATTTGTTGGTCCATTTGAGATCTTTGAGAGGATTGGTCAGGTGGCTTACATGTTGGACTTACTGATTAGTGGTGAAAAATGCATTATTTATTGATTTTAATGGCCAAAATAAATTAAGTTTAATTAATATTTTCATTGAATTAATATAATTTATTTTATAAATGAAAATGTTTGATTATGATTTAATTTATTGTTATTTTGAAGGAATTAAAGATGCATTTTGTCATAAACAAAATAAAGAAGAAAGAAACAAATAAAGTTGAAGAAAGGAGGAAAAGTTGGCATTTTTGCAAAATTGAAGCCCAAAATTAGGCCCAAATCAGCCGAGGCCCGCTTGGTTTCTTTCTCCGCATCCAGTGCCATGTGGCGCCTTGCTCACGCGCCACCTGTCACCTACATCCCTTGCCTCCTTCACGCTGAAGCTTCTCCAATCTGAAGCATCATTTCTCTTCAGCCATTGGCCCAAACCCAACATAATCCAGCTGAAGCCTCACGCCACATCCAGCGGGCCTAGCTTCCCTCCAACAGGCCCAACGAAGGCCCAGCTCCCCCAAGCAATCCACCTGCCCAAAACCAAAGGCCTCCTCCTTTCCCTTCAGCCAGCGCCTACGTGGCACTTCCCTATTGGCTGGGAATGGGTCAAAACCCACTTCTACCACCAGCCACCTTCAACCCATATTAATCATTATCATTTTCTCCATCTCACTCATATATATGTACTTTTGCTAAAATCTATATAGAATTAGTCATGCTCTTTCTATGTATTTTATAAATAGTAAAAGTAATATTTGTGTTAGGTTTTATGTCCAATCTTTTATTGCATTATTGCCAATGGTATAATGTCATTTTTAGATTTCTCATAAGATTTATCTCATCCTTCCTTGGTAAAGAATAATAATGACTTGAATACATTTTTGTGAAATATATTTGTGCTTCAATGTTAAATCTTCCAAATGAATAGTTGAGATGTGAACTTTTCATTTGTGTAACTTTTGTGAATCAAAGATCCAAATAAATAAGTATGCATATTGGTGACTCTTGATCATTCCTACTTGTTACCTATTGTTACATCACACTTTAATCTATCTTTATTTCTAATATTTAAATCTCAAAAACAACAAAAATATCACTTGTTCTATTTTCCTCATATTATTTATCTCTTATACTTTATTTATTGATTAACTTTATTTCTTTGCCTCCTTGTGGAATCGACCGCCCGATCTAAACTACGACTACCGCTAAGTGGAAGTCACGTTTGGGCGTTAAACACTTACCACCAGCGTTCTCGACCGTGCAAACGTATTTCATGTTTCAGCTCTTCGGAGATATGTATCAGATGTGACTCAGGTCTTGAGTTATGAAGATCTGGAGCTTGAGGCAAATCTCTCCTATGAGGAACAGCCAGTCCAGATACTTGACAGAAAAGATAAGGTCCTCAGGAATAAGATGATACCTTTGGTTAAGGTATTATGGAGGAACAACAAGGTTGAGGAAGCGACTTGGGAGCTAGAGTCAGATATGCAAAATCAGTATCCCGAGCTGTTCAGGTAAATTTTGAGGACGAAATTTCTGTAAGGAGGGGATAGTTGTAATGCCCTAAAATACCTAATGAGGTTTAATGGTTGGATTAGTAGGCCGGGAGGGCCATAATTGATTCATTCTGCCATTAAATGATTATATGCATGTTTATGTGAAATATATTATTATATGATGTTAAATGCATGCATGTGGGTCCACATTTCATGATAGGGACATTTTGGTAATTTGGCCCGTTGAGGGCATAATTGTGTATTTTCATACATGTTGGTGATTATTGATGAGGCCACATTATAATGTGGATTTGTTTGAGTCATTCGGCAAGAGATGGTCTTTTAATGTAAGTTAGCGGTTTGGTCATAACGGGGTTGATTTCGGGGCTCGGGGTGAGTCTCAGGGTAATTTGATGATTAGAACATTACTGGGAATAAAAGGGTAATGGGATATGATTTATTGGTATTTGAGAATAATGGAAATAATGGGAATTGGAGAGCGTTAATTATGATTAACGAGATAGGCGGGAAATGATGATTTTGTACTTGGAGGATGTTGTAACGCCCTGGTTACCCCAGAACAGTTACGGTGAACCGGAAATTTAACTCGCTACCCGAGTTCTTTGGTTAAAAACGTGCTTCTAGGTATTATTAACAGGGTAAGGTGAAAATCAATCAAAAGGAAAGGATATATTTTATTTAAAACATAAAACTGTTTATGGGCCCATAAAAAACATTTACAAGTTATTTACAACTCAGAATGGTCATTACTGTTTAAATTTACAACTCGTCGACCTAAGTGAAAAAAATAGGGTAAACCTCCTAGTTCCATAGAGAACTCCTTGGCCGTGGTGGTCAAGCGGCCGCATATGTACACATCACCACCTAAGCTCTCCACTCAAGGCTGGGTGAGCTTTTCTTTTCCTTTATCTGCACCACATAGCACCCATGAGCCAAAGCCCAACAAGAAAACACAATAACGCATGAATATAATATCAACAATGATCATAATAATCATTGAGGACTTTCAGTCCAAAAATAAAGGAGTGACAATTGCAAAGTCACTAAGGTGGGTTCCGTTCCCATTAGCCATGTGACGATAGGGTCACCTGGGCTTTACAAATAAGTGATCCTTTCACTAGCTTATCAAGATAGGTGCTCCATGAACTAGTCACCAACATAACCTATCGCATGACCATAGAGTCATAACCATGAGATTTCGCTCCCTAGCCATGCGACAAACAGTCACCTAGGCCTTAGGCCCCGGCTCTGAGTAACTAGTCCTAGACTAGTCAAGCGCTTATAATTTTCATCAACCTTAGGGTCGGTCCAGCATTAATGCTCCCAAAGTCATCCAACACTGATATCGATTAGATCTTATCTTTTATCGGCCCTGCGTTCATGATGCTTATGCCATTTTCTGGCTCTCAGGTCAGAAATATGCGACCAATGCCGACCCTGACTAGTCAGTGCCATACACAATTAAGCAAGATTTGCTAAGAATTTAATATGCAATCAATGTCCACATTTAACAACTAACATGCCTCTTCAACAATCATGCATGTCATATACACAGGGTGCAGTTTTCTTACCTTAGTTTCGAGCGAGAAATAATATAAGAACGACCCTTGAGAACAATCAACCTTTAGATTCCTTAGCGGTCACCTAGTTATAACCAATTGGAAACCATTAATAAAGCAAATCAATGAATGGTTCGCAATCTAAAACCACACTCTCGAGACTCTCAATCTACTCAAATGGGGAAAAGGAACCAACCCCCGAGCATTAAAAACCATCCCGAGCCGTAAAAATGACATCCCCTGACCCAAGGCAGAGAGGCCCTAGCCTCTGCCCTGCATAGCGCTAGGGCGCTAGGACTGGCGCTGGGGCGCCAGCTTCAGACTAGAAAAGTTTCTGGTTTTCCCTCCTTGCGACTTCCTTTGAAACCAACCTTCCAAACAAATCCCAAACCCTACCAAAACATCCAATTCAACCCCTAAACTTCATCTACATCATACCCTCATCAAAACCCAAGCATCCAAACCCAAAAACTCCCATTGATTCCAACTATCCATATCAAAATCCATAGGCTGAAAACTATAAGAAAAATAGAGAAACTCTTGAAATTCATGGATGAAATCTTGCCTCAAACTGGTTTTGAATCCTCTTCAATGGATGAACCAAGTTCCTAAGCTCAAAGCTTTAGTTTCCTAGCTTAATTCCTCAATTTGGCTTCAAAAATCAGAAGGAAGAAATAGGGAAAATGGGGTACGGGTGAGAGAGAAACCTTGCTCTGTTTTGATTATGCCAATGGCCTTCTACAGCTTACCAAGGTCATACATATCCCTTGCCAAATGACCGAATTGCCCCTAGTCATTTAAAAGTTTCTAGAAACTCCCAAGGGTAAAATCGTCATTTCCAACCTATTTTGTTAATCATAATTAACACCCTCCAATTCCCGCTATTCTCGATATTTCCAAATACCAATAATTTATATCCCGTTACCCTTTTATTCCCAGCAACACTCTAATCATTAAATCACCCCGAGACTCGAACTTAATCCCGTTATGACTAAACCGCTACTTAATATTAAAAGTTCGTCTCATGGCGAATAGCTTGAACAAATCCACATTATAATGTGGCATCAACAATATATCACCGACATGCATACAAATATACAATTATGCCCTCAATGGGCCAAATTACCAAAATACCCCTGTCATGAAATGTGGACCCACATGCATGCATTTAACATCATATTATAATATTATTCACATAAACATGCATATAATAGTTTAATGGCATAATAAATCAATTATGGCTCTCCCGATCTACTAATCCAACCATTAAACCACATTAGGGATTTCAGGGCATTACAATGTTTAGGGTTTTAATTAAGCTTAGGGGAAATAGGTTCTTTTCACCCTAAGGATAGATACAGCCATTAGAAAGTTGTAGAACTCGCAAAAATAGAGTGCCTAGTTTTTTCTTCTCCTGATAATTTTTTCTCATTCTTTTTCCTTTGGATTTTTGAGCTTATTTTGAGGATTCTAGCTAGGGAAGTGAGTCTTGAGGGCTTAGGGTTGTGTTCACCATTGAAGAGGGTTCTAAACTAAGCTTGAGGTAAGTTTCTAGCCATTAAAACTCTGTTTTTCTATTGGATTTCAGCTTGGATTTCTTGATTGAATATTGAGGAATGATGGGAGTTTTTGGCTATGATTGATTGGGTTATGATGCCTAGGACTTGTGTATATGGTTTTGGGGTTCATTTGGGAGTTTAAATGAGGTTTGGAAGCTTGTTTTTCAGGTTGGAAATGAATGAGTCAAAGGAGGGAAAAACCAGGGTTGAAAACCCTGGTTGTAGCGCTACAACACCCATCTATGGGTGCTACAACGCTAGCCAGTAGGGCTGAGCATAAAATCCGAAAAAACCGTATACACCAACCTTCCGAACACCGAAAAAACCGAAACCGATTAAACCGAACACCGAAAAAACTGCCAACGGCGCAAACCGCCACTGTTCGGTCGGTTTGAAAATTTTGTCCGGACCGACCGGCGAAACCGAAACCGACCGAACAATATAATATATAATAATATAATATTATATAATTATTAATTATTAAAATTATTAAATAAATAAATGAAATTATGTTCTATATATTTATGTTTTAAAAATGCACAAAAATGGATTCCAACAATCTAAAATTTTTAGTTTTTTAACTAAAACTTTAAAAAAAAATAAGAAATTCGGTTTGGTCAGTTTAACCGACCAAACCGCGGTCCAAAACGGTCAGTTTTTTCTTTTAATTGGTTTGGTCGGTCGATTTTTGGATTGCACCAATCCGGACCAAAAACCGAATTCTGGATTTTATGTTATGAAAAAACCGCCCAAACCGACCGATGTTCACCCCTACTAGCCAGGGGTCATTCTGCCCTACTTGTAGCGCTGGGGCGCTAGGGGGGTAGCGTTGTAGTGCTGCCCTGCTTTTCCAGATTCCTGTTTTGGGCACTTTTGAGGGTTTTTGGCTCGGGGTTTCAATTCCTAAGGCTCGGGATCGAAATTACTCATCGTTTGGGTACAATTCGGGGTCCCGGGAGTGAGATTTAGGTCAAGAACATTTTATGGTTGATCTTCATTATTGGAGGTTATATTTGGTTATGACTAGGTGACCGCTAAGGAATCAAAGGGTCGATCGTTCTCAAGGGTCATTTTTTACTATTTCTCGCTCGAACCAGAGGTAAGAAAATTGCACCCCATGTAACGCCCTGGTTACCCCAGAACAGTTACGGTGAACGATGAACCGAAAATTTGACCCGCTACCCGAGTCCTTTGGTTAAAAACGTGATCTAAGTGTTAATATCAGGTTAAGGTGAAAAACCAGCAAAAAGGAAAGGGTGCATTTTATTAAGTAAACAAACTGCTCATGAGCCTTTCAAAATGTTTACAAGTAGTTCATAATACAAAAGAGTCGCTATAGTTCCAAATTTACAATCCCCGCCGGCCTAAGCGGCAAAAATAGGGTAAACCCCTAGTCCCTCTGAGAACTCCTTGACCGTGGCGGTCAAGCGGCCCTGTATGTACACCACATTGCCCAAGCTCTCCACTCAAGGCTGGTCAAGCTTTTCCTTTCCTTTACCTGCACCACATAGCACCCATGAGCCAAGGCCAAGCAAGAAAACATAATAAAACATGATGTAATATCAACAACGATCATAATAACCATTCAGGACTATCAGTCCAACAAATAGGTGACAATAGCCAAAAGTCACAGTAATGTGCATCGCTCCCTCTAGCCATGTGACGATAGGGTCACCAGGGCTTAACTGATAGGTGATTTCTTTCATAAGCATGTTCAGGACAGGTGCATGGTGATTGGTCACCAACATAACCTTCCTCACGACTCTAGGGTCGAAACTATGGACAACGTCCCCTAGCCACGTGACAAACGGTCACCGGGGTCATATACCTTGGCTATAGTCATCTGGTCGTAGACCAGGCAAGCACTTATAAGTTCTTCAACCTTAGGGCCGGTCCCGCATTAATGCCATAGAGCCATTCAATGCGTGATCATCGACTTTAGAGTCAGTCCCTCACTAGTCAGTGTCTCAAGCAGGTAACCAGCATTCATTAGCATTTAATATGCAATCCACGTTCACATATATCCACCAACATGCCTCAATGTCAAACCATGCATGTCATATACCTATACAGGGTGCAACTGTATTCATACACCGTTTTCTTACCTCAAGTTCGAGCGAGAAATATGATAAAGACGACCCCTGAGAACGATTGACATTTTAGTTCCTTAGCGATTACCTAATCACAACCAATTATAACCTCCATTAATGAGAATCCACAATAATAGGGTCTTAACCTAAGCACCACCCTCGGGACCTCGAAACATGCCCACACGGTGAGTAGATTTGATCCCGGGCCTTAAGGATTGAAACCCCAAGTCAAAAACCCTTAAAAACACTCAAAACGGGGTTTGGAAGGAACAGGGTAGCGCTACAGCGCTCAACCCCTAGCGCCACAGCACTCTACTCAGAACCTCCCAAAAGCCAAAAAGCCTCCTGAGGAGCGCTATAGCGCCCTAGGGTGGGCGCTGTAGCGCTACCTCCAGCCCAAAACACCCCTGAACCGACCTTCTTCATCTCCTTCGTTTCTAACTCGATCTCAAATCTTCCAAAGCCTATTCTTGATGCCAAATAAACCCAAAAACCATCCCAACACATCCCAAACATCACAAGCATGGGAACCCTAGCCAAAACTCCCAACAAAACCCATGAATTCATCCTAGGAAACTCAGTTGCAAAACAAAACCAAAACAGAGCAAACCAGAGAAACCATGGTTAGAAACTTACCCAAAGCTTGGCTTATGATGGCCTTCAATGATGGAACACACTCCCAAACTCCCAAGGCTTGCTTCCTAAGCTTGAATCCTCAAAATTGGTTCAAAAACCACAAAGAAAAATGAAGAAAAGAAGGTACGGGAGAACTCCTTTTTGCATACTCTGTTTTCACTACTTTCTTCAGCCAACAAGTGTTATATCTATCCTAGGGGTGAAATGTCCATTTTACCCCTAGGTCATTTAATATTTTCTAAAGGCTCCTAAGGGCATCTTTGGTACTTTCCTCCTAACTCGTTAATCATAATTAACGCTCTCCAATTCCCGCTATTCTCAATAATCTCAAACACCAATAATTCACATCCCGTTACCCTTTATCTCCCGGTAACGCTCTAATCATCAAAACCACCCCGAGACTCAACCCAAGTCCCGACGCTTAATCCCGTTGTGACTAAACCGCTAATCAATAATCTACGATCGTCTCATGTCGAATAGCTCGAGCAAACCCACATCATAATGTGGTCTCAACACATAACATCGATATGCATACAAGTAACATTATATTATAATATAATTCTCATAAACATGCATAAACACATTTAATGGCATAATTAAGCAATTATGGCCCTCCCGGCCTACAAATCCAGCCGCTAAACCACATTAGGGAATCCGGGGCATTACACCCCATATGTGACATGCATGGTTATTCATGAGGCATGTTGAGTGTTTAAATGTGGACATTGATTGCATATCAAATGCTTAGCAAATCTTACTTACTTGTGAATGTCACTGACTTATTAGTCAGAATCGGCAATGGTGTCGGTATTAATTGTGAAGCAGTGACTTACCAGTCAAGTTCAGCAGTAGTACTGAGCATTGGTCGTATGGTATTGGCTTAAGAGCCAAGAATGGTATTAGTGTGCTTAACGCAAGGCGAAAAGATTAGATCTAATCGACATAAGCATTGAATGACTCATCATGAGCATTAATGCTTGACCGACCTCAAGTTTGATGAAAACTAAAAGCGCTTGTCTAGTCACTTAGAACCAGGGCCAGAAGGCCCAGGTGATTACATCGTCACATGGATAAGGGTGCGGAACCCACATTAGTGACTCCATGGTCACTCATTTGGTTTACATTAGTGTCTCACTCATTAGTCACTCATCTCGTTTAAGCTAGTGACTCCATGATCACTTATTTGCTAAGGGTGCGGAACCCACATTAGTGACTTGCACATCACTCACTCATTTGTTTAGGGCTATAAGCTCTAGATGATTATCATAATTATCATCTGAAATTATATACATGCAGTAATGAGTTTTCTTGCTGAGCCTTGGCTCACGGGTGCTATGTGGTGCAGGTAAAGGGAAAGAAAAGCTCACCCAACCTTGAGTGGAATGCTTAGGTGGTGATGTGTACATATGTGGCTACTTGACCACCACGGCCAATGAGTTTCTCGGAGGAACTAGGGGTTAACCCTATTTTTTCCGCTTAGGTCGCCGGGTTGTAATTTTTACACTGTAATGACCGTTTTGAGTGGTAAATAACCTGTAAACGCTTTTATGGGCCCATGAACAGTTTTATATTTTAAATAAAATATATCATTTCCTTTTGATCAAGTTTTTTTCACCTTAGCCTGTTAATAACACATAGATGCACGTTTATAACCAAATGACTTGATTAGTGAGTTAAGCACGGTTCAAAGCTCACAATAACGGTCTTGGAGTAACCAGGGCGTTACGAGAGAGTTCGGCTCGTGATAACCACTAAGCGATGGTTGTGGTATGATCGGGCAGTCGATCCACAAGGAGGTAACCTAAAATCAAAAGATTAGTAGAAAATAACACAAAAAGTTAGTAACAAGAAATAAATAAAATTGTAAATGAAAAGAGGTTTGAGATTTTAGTATTGTCTTTTTGATAAAGTGATAAAATGAGATAAGTGAAGTAAAAGTAAGGGTAATCAAGAGTTTGAGAAATATAAAGGTTTCAAGAATCATCCATATGCTTGTTTATTTACTTAGTTACTTGATTTACAAAAATGCACAAGTAAATAGTTTACATCCCAACATTTACTTGGAAAATCTAACATTAAAGTCCATATTTTTTCTAACAAAAGTCAATTTGAGTTATCAAGTTTTTTACTTTAAAAGCACAATGTTAATCTTATGAAAAATCTAAAAATGACAAAATACCCAAGGGCAATAATGCAATAGAAGATTAGACATAAAATTATGTATCAATATCACTTTTACTAATTAGAAGCACATAGAAAGAGCATGACTAATCCTATATACTATTAGCATAAGTAAATAAAGATAACAAAATAGAGATAGGGATGATAGAACATAAATAACTCAAATATATTACATTAAGAACATAGTAACTCAAAGTAGTAAAATAACATCACTAGCATATGGAATCATCCCTAACCTTCCTAGGAAGATTAGGCCATTATGCTCACGATTCTCACAAAATTCTAAGAAAAAAATATGAGAAGAAAGTGAGTAGAAATTTTGCTATAGTTTCTTTACTCTCAAAATTACATACCAATTGTGAAGAGAGAGTCCATATTTACAGAGGGAGAAAATGACTAAAAAGAAATTAAACAACAAAATGAGGTTTACAAAATAAATCTGAAATATTAATAATAAAATATGATTTTGAAAAATCAAATCTTATTATAAATATTAACCTAGTTATTTTGGTGCATGGTCAAAATGCCATTTTTCTAAAATACCACAAAGTGTGAACTTTAAAGCTCAAAATAGCAATTTGCAAGGCCCAATACCCACAAAATATGGGTTGAAGGTGGCTCGTGACAGAAGTGGGTTTTGACCCATTCCCAGCCAATGGGGAGACGACACGTGGACGACAGGCTGGGAGAGAATGAGCACGGGTTGGGCCTGGTTGCTGCATTGGGCCGCTGAAAGCTTGGTGCAAGAGCTGCTGAAAGGTGCGTTGGGCCTAGGCCTATTGGAAGGTTGGACTCGGGTTGGAGGAAGCTTCGGTGTGCTACGTTGGGCGTTGGAGGCTTGATGCAAGAGTTGCTGAAGATGGCTTGGACAGGTGGCGCAAAGAGGCACGGACAAGTGGCGCACTGAGGAGCAAGGAGGCTGGCGGGCCTAAGTCATTGGGCTGAATTCTGGGCCTATTTTCGAGCTTCAAGAATGCCACTTTTCAATTTTATTTTCAGATTTATCTCTTGTTTCTTCTTTCTTTTTCTCTATGCCAAAATGCATTTTAATTCCTACAAAATAACAATAAATTAAATCATAATCAAATATTTTCATTTATAAAATAAAATATATTAATTCCATGAAAATATTAATTAAACTTAATTTATTTTGTCCATTAGAATTAATAAATATGCATTTTTTTCACCACTAATCATTCATATTGAGAGAAAAAATGAGTGTTTTAATGTTAGGGGTATTTGTGTCTAAAAAATTGAAATTGTCATATATTTGGGATAGTAACTTATGTTGGCATATTAAAAATATTTACTGAGTTATCATACATATAACATGAAATTTCCCTTTGGAATTGTTATTTGATATTAATTCTAAGATTTTTTTTTAATTTTATAAATCTATTCTAACTTCTATTTATGAATTTTTATTACTATTTTTAACTATATAGAATTTGTTGGATTGATTTGTACATAGTGTTTTGGATTTTGTTGATTGAATAAATTTTAGTTTTGTGAATTTATTATTATATATTTTTCTTTTTTAAAAAATAAGCGTTCATGATGTAATCACATTTCACTACAAGGAAAGCACCCTACAACGACGACCTCTATTGCGACGATGCAGAAGTCGTTGCTTATCGCCAAAGGTTGCCTGCCAGTTTTCGTCATCTATAGCAACGACATGGGTCACAAAAATTTGGTGAAAATGTTACGTTTACTTTCTATAGCGACGATATATCGTCGCGTCGCTATAGATCCCTAAAAAAAAAAGAGGGAAAGTTGGCCACCAACAATCAATTGTCGAATTTCGTTGTCTATAGCGACGACATGGGTCCATGTTTGATAACTGAAACGGTGTGTGTACTGTACAACGACGACTTACTTATTCTCTATAGCAACGACATGTTGTCGCTATAGAGACCATCGATATAACTTCTTAGGCGTCGTCTTCTCCCCCATTTTCCCCATCTCTTAAAAATTACAGAGAGCAAAAAATGCTCCTGTCCGTCGCCCTCCACTGCCCCACGGTGTCCCATGCTCGTTTTGGGACCTCTTCGCTGCACCACTATTGTTCTTGGCCATCCTCCTCCCTATTGTGCTTCTGAAAATGTTTTTTTTTTTATAATATTTGTGGTTATTTAGTTTTGGTAAAGATGAATTTTTGAGTTTTTGATGTTTGTTTTTTTCTTTTCTTTTTTTCAGATAGAAGAAGAATTTGTGCCATCTGTGTTGCTCATATAGTAGAGATCCTCCCTTGGGTATTGTTTTTAATTGTTTTTTTTTTTGGTTTGGTGATTGATGAATGTATTGATGTATGTTTAATTTATATTTTATAAGTGTGTGATTAGTTATTTTAGATAATGTTAATTTTTGTTAGATTCGTTTTAAAGACTTAGGATTATTAGAAGTATATTTGTTTGTTAATTTGATTATTTTTGTGCTTTTTTAAGATGAAAATTGTATATTTATATATTTATTTATGTTTTAAGAAAATGATGAATGTATGTTATAAAAAAAATGTTAGGTTAGATGATATAATTTTTTTAATTGTATGTTAGGTTAGATAAATCCATGTTAGATGTTTAATGTTATTTAATATTATAGTTTATATATAAATGTTGATGAATTTATTGATAAATCCATGTTAAGATTTTGTATTATTTATTTATAATATGTTTTTTTGTTGTTGATATGAGAATTTAAATGACTTTATCCAATTTTATATATCTTATGAAACTGGTTTTGTATTTTTTATGCAGATTTTAATTTTTGGGAAGGTTAAATTAGAGTTATTTTGTTGCTGAAATTTTAGTAGATTTAGAAAAAATAAACATTACAAAATAGTTTTAAAGTTAGTGTGATTAAAAATTTTAATTAATAAATTTTAAAGCAATTAATAAAAATTAATTAAAATAATAACTTTACAAGTATAAACTTTATTAATATTTTTTTATAAAATAAGTAGAAATTAAAATAATAATATTTAATGGTAAATTAATAAATTTATAATTAAATACTTGATTATTTAAATAATTTTATAATATATTCATAAAATTTGATAATATATGTAGATAAAATAGGTAATTAAGTTAACTTTTTTAAAATTAAAATAATAAAACTTTATTGTTATTTTTTTTAAATAAAAAGTGAAAATTATTAAATAACATAATAATTATAATTAAATATTTGTTTATATAATGAAGCTTTATAATACATTCATAACTCACAATAAGATTAGTGCTTTGGTGATAAAAATTATATAAACTATAAAGTTATGTCTGCTATTGTTGTTCGTTCTCATGGTGGTGATGGAGCGGGTAATCCTCCTCCAGATCCTTCGCGAGTGCCTATTTCTTGTGAGATATGTAATATAATATAATTAGTATATGTTTTTATCAATAATTGACAAATTTTTATTCTTTTATTCAATTTTATTTTATTATTTAGTTAAAATATGCAGCGACTTTCGTGAAAAAAGGAGGTCGATCTCGATCCAAAAATTTGGAGCAGCTTGTCCAAGAAAATAAAGGTCCGTTGACTCTACAATTTGATCTGAATGAGAGAACCTACAAAACAGTTGGTGATTTTGGGACATTGTTCACGAGACTTATTGGTAACCTTATGTTGGGTTTTATGCCCTTATAAAACCATATCGGACATGTAGCACGATTTCATATTATCAATAAAAGTAGTAGAAATCATTTAGCTTGACAACTGTGTTGCTTGCTTGTTTTATTACATGATTATTGAAATAATACAAACATTTATAAAATCTCGAACATATGGATAGTTACAATTATAGTGACTAGGTCACATTGGATTATAGTTGTAATTATATGTTCAAAAGAACGAGTCCTAAGATTAGATCAGTGCATTGGATTTTCACTGATTAGGCAATCTACGATATGATCTACTTACACATTCAGGGTGTGATGTCTTGTCCAAGGCTTCGACCAAGTAGATAAGATCGGATGTATTTAGTTACATCGGACTAGGACCGATATTGATTATTGATTGATAAATAAGTATCGTTGTTATCAAATCTAATCAATGTCACAACGTTGACCATATATTAAGTCGATCTTAATTCTGAGTGATAATATTCTGCTAATTATATTATTTAAATCTTTTGACTTGTTCGTTACCAGCTTACCCTACAGTCTAGCCCATACTTACATCTTGGAGATTTATTAGTGTAATTGAGTGGGAGTATTATTCATAGATACGAAATCTATAACTTCTGTATGAGAAGTGAAAAGATGATTTCCTTAATCGCTTTGTTCAAAAGGTTAAATGATTGAGATCTCATTTCTGTGATTAAGTTCACGGAAATATCATTTATAAGGAACTTAGTGGGAGTTAAGGATAAAATACTGATGAGGGGTAAAACGTTAATTTGCACCCAGCTCGTTAGTAAGTCATCGATAGAGGATTGACTGATTGTAATGGTTATAACAATGGATAATGTATTTATGGTTTTGAAAATACGTTCTATGAATTCAAGAGTTCAATTCCGAGTCTATAGTGGAGTCACGAGGAATTAATAAGGTAGTGAAATTATTCGTAAATAAATTCACGGTAACTTGTTGGAGCTTGATTTCATGGATCCATGGTCCCCGCATCACCTTTGAGTAAATCATCTAGAATGTCTCAATTAATTGATTTAATTATCAATTAGGATTTTTAAAGTTGACTACGTCAATTTTGGAAAATTTACAGAGATATGAGATTTAGAGAATAAAAGAGAATCTTTGGGTAAATTTATTAATATTGATAAATTGGTATCAAAATAAATAAATAATATTAAATCAAGTTTCAAATTATAATTAGTTAATTTGAATAAGGATTTAATTAATTAATTTAAAAATAAATAAATAAATAAAATGTTTTGAATTTAGGCCCAGTTGGGATTTAAATTCAAAACAAAGAGATTGAGTCCAAGTCCATTTATGGCAGCCCAAGGCTTTTATTTTTTGTTTATTATTTGTAATTAATTTAAATTTAAATAAATCTCATTAAGTTGCCTATATAAGGAATATGATATCTAGGGTTTTAGAAAGCAAGTCAATCTCAGTTGATTTGGGTAAGTGAAAACCTAGACACTCTAATCCTTTCTTAGCCACAATCTCTTCTTCTTTTCTAGATCTCTATCTCATGTGTTGAGAACCAGCCCACACTAGTTCTAGGTTGATCAAAGGCTTGGTGAGGAAGACTGTGTTGCTGATCTTATTCAATCTCTTGATAATACTCTGCTACAGAAAGGAATCAAGGGTTAGAGAGATTGAAGGATGGAGTTGTTCCAGTTCCGCTGCTTAATGTAAGTTTTTACTTTACTCTGTATTTATATCAATTTCATAGGAGCATGTTCTAGGAATTTTCATGTTTGTTTGATAATATGTAAATTGCATGAAAATAAATAAAGATCCTGCAATGAGTTTTTCCTACACCTTATTGGTCACCATGTGTCGTTATATTATGACTCGTGGCAGAGTGTTCCGGATGAGCACAAAATAGGATTGATGCAAAAGATTGAGGTAAATTTATCAATTTATTCACATGCAATGTTTTTTATAATTTCAAGATTCTAACAAGTTTTAATTTTTTTTTGAATGAATTTTTCATTCTTCCTCGAGCTCTCTTGAGTGGCTTCAGGATCGCTACAAGGATAGAAAAGGTCGCAAGAAAAAATACTTCGATGAACATGGAGGGTATGATGATATCAAGACAGCCAGAAAGAATCCACCAGAGGACATTGACAACGAGTGGCAGAAGTTGGTTAACATCACCTCTCCACAATTCATGGCATGCTCAAAGACAAATGCTTCCAATAAAGCAAAACAGAAGTATCTAAGTCTTCATAGATTGACCTGTTATGATTCTGCTCGATTTAAGAAGGTAAATAAAAAATATGTAGATAGTTTGAAATATTTTCAGTTATCTTAATAATAATAATTTAAATATTTAACCGATATTTTGTTTTTTAAAGATGAATCTTCAGACTAAGGAATTACCCAACATTATTGATACATTCCATGACATGCACAATCATCCAACACGTGGATGAGTGAACATGAATGCTAAGGATGCATATGTAAGTAACTTTTTAAGTTTTGTATATATGTTTATTATTTAATTATATTATGTATTAATTGTCTTGTTTCTAAACTGCAGGATGTCTTACAGCAAGAAGTCCAGACACAAACGCAATCCCAATCCCAATCTAAATCTTCAGCAAGAAGTGCCTTTGTCGATGAGAACAAGTCGTCTCGAAGGTACTTGGTCAACGTTCTGGCCACAACCGAGGTATTGGACGCAAGTTGAAGGACATTAGTTCCTTTTCCTCCGGCGTCACCAGATCCTCTTCACAGTCAGAGGCATCACCATTTATGTCGACCACAGTCGACCCTCCAGTGGTACCAACTGAGGCTTTCCAGTCAATGGTTCAACACTTCAGTCAAGCCATTATGACCCAGAACAACAACTTCCTCCAAATGCAATAATTTATGCAAGCTTCCAATTCGAACATTCAAGCTCTACAATTTCAACTTGTGAACTTGGACATGAATATGATACAATCCATGATGGTGAAATTTTTCTAGGCTGAGGCCAATTTCCACCACAATAGCCACAACCACCACAGTAGCCCGATGATGATTACGACTTTGAGATTAATTTAGATGACATTTAGTTTGGTTATGTTATGTTTTTAAATTTATTAATATTTTGTGTTGTTTTTTACATTTTGGAGATTATACTACTTATTTTTACCTTGATATCATATTAATATAATTTCTATTAAATATTAAAAAATATTTTTCATTAAATAAAATTGTTTTATTTATAACTAGTGTAACGCCCCAAATTACCTAATAAGACTTATGACCTTGATTAGGGGCAATGATGTCAATATATGAAATTATATGCTTATATGATATATTTTGTATGATTATGTGATTATGTGAGTTATATGATAAAATCACTAGTTATGCATGTTTAGGAATATTAAATATGCATGTGGGCCCGTTTCTTATTAGAAGGGCAATTTTAGTAATTTGGCCCGTTATGTGCATAATTGTATATATGTGCATATATGTGATATATGTGAGAGACCACATTATTATGTGGGTTTATTTGGGTCACTCTGCACGAGAGGATCCTAGGGGAGCAAGTTAGCGGGAAAGTCACAAGGGGACCCAATACCCGACTTGGGGCGAGTCAAGGGGTATTTTAGGTATTTAGCACAGTATCGGGTTATCGGGAAATGTGAATGAATAATTGAGGATATATTTGGAGTTAGTGAGATTAGGAGGGAATACTGGAATTTTGACCATTTTGCCCTCAGGGACGTTTTTGGTACCCCGAGCCTCAGGATTAGCTTAAGATTACTTAAGCCTTAAGAAAGCAAAACCAAACACAAAAACACTTT
The DNA here is from genome assembly GCF_963169125.1 of Humulus lupulus. Taxonomy (NCBI): domain Eukaryota; kingdom Viridiplantae; phylum Streptophyta; class Magnoliopsida; order Rosales; family Cannabaceae; genus Humulus; species Humulus lupulus. Next base: position 15,993,182 of record NC_084799.1, on the reverse strand, counting down.
GTTAATAGCAACACCAACCGACTCTCTCTCTCTCCCTCATTCTCTCTCAACTTTGTAAGGAATTCCTTGGGAACTAAGGAGATCTTTGGGCTGAAAGCTTGGCAATTGAATACCTAAACTTGGGGATTGGATTAGCTATAGTTAGGAGGACTCAAATCATAACTAAGGTAAGCTTTAAACGCTAGTTTCCACTGAATTTACGTGTTAGTTTGGCTGTTCTTGAGTCTTGTGGCTCAAGGTTGTGAACTTGAGTTTTGATGGGTTTTCAAGCAAGTTTTAAGTTGGGTTTAGTTGTTGGTGATATGTTGAATCTGTTATGGGGATTAAATTATGGTTGTAGGATTTATCTGGGGTGGTTTTGATTGAGTTTGGTTTGAGAAAAACAGAGGAATTTTGGGTTCACGGGGTCAGGTCGCGACCATATTCTTGGGGCGCCGCGACTAGAGTTATAAATACAGGTCGGGATTTCTAGCACGGCACGAAACCGGAACGAGCCCGGGAGGCATGAGCACGAAACGACACGGAAAAATATGGGCTTGGGCCAGGCATGACACGAATTGAAAATTGGCACGACACGATATGTGTAACGCCCTGGATAGCCAAGACCGTTACACTGTGTGTTTATAAGGGTGCTAGACTTGCTAATCAAGTCATTTAATTAAAAACGTGTTACTAAAACTATAGTGGAATTAGGGTTAAAAGATTTTGGTCTCAAAAGCCGCATTTCTTATAAATAACATTTTCTGTTTACATATTTCGATGACAAGAATTGGGTTCAAGGGCATCATGTGCCGACGGGATAAGGATCCTAACTTTTGGCACCTTACACAAGAATGACAAAAATCATTGGTGTCTTTGAACAAGGTGGGCCAGTAAAGGCCGCATTGTAAGATTTTTGCAGCGGTTTTATTCACAGAGAAGTGACCACCACAAGCATCATTGTGGCAAATATTCAGCACACTAGACACCTCATTGTCATGGATGCATCTTCGCATGATTTGGTCGGGGCAATACTTGAATAAGTATGGGTCATCCCAAAAGAAATTGCGCACCTCGACCAGAAATTTGCGTTTGTCTTGTGAACTCCATTCAGATGGGAGTTCACCTATTACTAAGTAGTTTACAATGTGAGCGTACCACGGCAACTTAGCAACAGAAAGCAATTGTTCATCGAGGAAATCATCATGAATAGGTGGACCGTCAGCGGGATCGCTGAATTCAAGTCGGGACAAGTGGTCTGCGACGACATTTTCAACACCTTTCTTGTCTTTGATCGTTATGTCAAATTCTTGTAGGAGAAGAATCCACCGTATTAATCGCGCCTTAGCATCCTTTTTGGAAAGGAGATACTTAAGGGCGGAGTGATCTGTGAAGATCGTAATAGGCGATCCAATCAAATAAGATCGGAATTTGTCAAGGGCAAAGACAACGGCAAGCAACTCTTTTTCAGTAGTGGAATAGTTAATTTGAGCACTATTGAGAGTTCGGCTTTCATAATAGACAACAAAGGGTTTCCCCTCCCTTCGTTGTCCTAGCACAGCTCCCACAGCAAAGTTGCTGGCGTCACACATGATCTCGAAAGGAAGATTCCAATCGGGTGACTGAATGATGGGAGCAGAAGTGAGCGAATTGACAAGCGCTCGGAATGATTCCTCACACTTAGGTGTCCACTCAAAGGTAACATCTTTGGCTAGGAGGTTGCTCAGCGGACGAGCAATCATTGAAAAATTGTGTATGAATCTCCTATAGAACCCAACATGACCAAGAAATGACCTAACGTCTTTGACAGTCTTAGGAGTCGGTAGGTTGGAGATAAGGTCGACTTTGGATTGATCAACCTCAATTCCTTTTTCAGAAACAATGTGGCCTAAGACTATGCCAGAAGATACCATGAAGTGGCATTTTTCCCAATTTAGGACAAGTCCTTTCTCGATGCATCGTTTTAAAACAGCTTCAAGATGAAGAAGACATGTCTCAAAGGAGTTTCCAAAAACGGTTAGGTCATCCATGAATACTTCCATTGATTTTTCGATCATGTCACTAAAGATGCTCATCATGCATCTTTGGAAAGTAGCTGGTGCATTACACAAGCCAAATGGCATACGCCGAAAAGCAAAAGTGCCAAAGGGACAAGTGAAAGTGGTCTTATCTTGATCCTCCAATGCAATCTCAATTTGATAATAGCCAGAATAGCCATCAAGAAAGCAATAGAAAGGGTGACCAGCTACACGTTCAAGAATTTGATCAATGAATGGGAGTGGAAAATGATCTTTGCGGGAGGCGGCATTTAATTTTCTATAATCAATGCACATGTGCCACCCCATCACCGTTCTTGTGGGGACAAGGACCCCTTTTTCGTTTTGGATAACGGTGACACCAGATTTCTTGGGCACGACTTGAGTAGGACTGACCCATTTGCTATCTGCTACCGGGTAAATAATACTAGCGTCTAGCAATTTCAAAACTTCATTTTTTACAATGTCCTTCATCGTGGGGTTCAGTCGCCGCTGAGGGTCTCTTCGAGGGATGGATTCGTCCTCTAGATTGATTCGATGGGAGCAAATTAAAGGGCTAATACCTTTGATATCAGCAAGCGTCCAACGTATCGCAGATTTATGCGTTCGCAGTAGCTCGAGTAACTGCAGTTCTTGAGAATTTTGAAGGTTGGATGAGATGATAACCGGAAAGGTTTCACCGTCTCCCAAGAAGGCATGTTTCAAACCCTCGGGAAGTTTGGTCAATTGAACAGTTGGAACCTATTCGGCTAAAGTTTTTGGCTGTGCCCTCTCGCAAGGTAGCTCTTCAAAGCGAGGTTGCCAAAACTGAGTCCTTCTATTGCGTGAGTCTATGCGATCTGATATTGCAAGAGTAGACTCAATAGAACTAGGACTTTCATTCTCTGACAGAAGGAGGAGTTCGTCAAGATTATCAAAGTTGTTTCGCAATTGAACCTCCTCGGGAATCAAAGAGTCAATCATGAATGTTTGGTAACATTCATCATCTTCTCGGGGTTGTTTCCCGATGTGGAAGATATTGACTTCAAGAATCATGTTTCCAAACGATATCTTCATTAGACCATTCCGACAATTGATCAAAGCATTTGCAGTAGCAAGGAATGGTCTTCCGAGGATAATAGGAATTTTTGACTCCATGTTCACCACAGATTGGGTATCAAGAATAAGAAAATCCACGGGGTAATAGAATTTTTCAATTTGAACCAATACATCCTCAACGATACCCCTAGGCTTTTTGGTGGAACGATCAGCAAGCTGTAGTACAACAGATGTTGGCTTCATTTCTCCAAGACCGAGTTGCGAGTATACAGAATAAGGCATGAGATTGACACTCGCGCCAAGATCAAGTAAGGCTTGACTGACTTCATGGGTCCCAATTTGGCAAGAAATGGTGGGAAAACCAGGATCTTTGTATTTTGGCGGTGTCTTTTGTTCAATTACCGCACTCACTTGCTCGGTTAAGAAAGCAGTCTTCTTGACATGGTGCTTCCTTTTTGCAGTGCAAAGATCCTTGATGATTTTGGCATAAGCGGGCACTTGTTTTATGATGTGAAGCAAATGAAGATTAATCTTCACTTGTGTCAAGTGCTCAAGGAGTTCAGCTCGGTTATCAGGAAGTTTCCCAGCAGGTTTCAAAGCCTGGGGAAATGGTATCTTTGGAGTGGCATTGAGTGGTGGATTTTCGGAAGTGACTTTTGGAATACTGGGAGAGTTGGATTTAATGGGTGGGTCTGGCAAAGTTTTACCGCTTCTCATCGTGATGGCATTCACTTCCTTGACGTTTTGATCATTTGAATTTGAAGATTGGGCCATGTGTTGGCCTTGAACATTGAATTTCGGTTGGGAAGGAAGTTTGCCTTTTTCCGGAATGGACAAGGATTCAATCAATTTTGAGAATTGACATTTCATTTCCTTGATTTCCTCCATCATTTGGCGATTCAATTTGGATTGTTCCTCCATGAATGCATGAAGAGTACTCTCGAGAGAATTTCGTTGTGGATGCGCATTGTAATGAGGTGCAGAATACGCCTTTGATGGTTGAACTTGCTGCTCATTTCTCCATTGGCCTTCAGACGATTGAGCTTGGTTAGAATCTCTCCAACTGAAATTTGGGTGGTTTCTCCAACCAGGGTTGTACGTATGGGAGAATGGCTTGTTATATGCCCCTAAGGCATTGCATTGCTCCTCATAAACCCCCCTCATTTCATTCAAAGCTAAGCAGTCCTGAGCTAAGTGCTTCGTCCCTCCACAAACAAAGCAAGGTTCTTCCGGTTCCCCTTGAGCGATCATGTGCGACTTTTGCCCATTTTTCGTCATTAAGACCTCAAACTGCTTTTTCAAAGCTTCGAGTTGGGCCTTAATACTATCCTCTTCTCGAAGTTGATAGATCCCAGATGGTTTGTGTCGGTTGGTGCTGTCAGTAGCACTTGAACCAGTCCAAGTGTGAGACTTTTTCGCGGTTTCTTCGAGATATTCAAGAGCATCGTCTGGCTCTTTTTCGAGGAATTCACCATTGCATAGCATTTCTACAAACTGGCGCTCACGACTCGTGAGGCCTTCATAGAAGTAACGGACCAAGCGCCAGTTCTCATAGCCATGGTGCAGGCATTGATTTAACAGATCTTTGAATCTTTCCCAGACTTGATAGAACGTTTCATTGTCTTTTTGGGAAAATGTGGAAATCTGTCGTTTTAGACTGTTGGTCTTATGGCTGGGGAAGTGTTTCAGAAAGAAAGATTTGGTCATCTCCTCCCATGTTCCAATCGACCTAGGTCTCAAAGAGTACAACCAGCTTTTGGCTTTGTCCTTCAAGGAGAAAGGGAAGAACTTCAGTCGCACAGCATCGGCATTGTCGGCTCGGTTATAGAACGTGGCTACCACCTCCTCGAATTCTCTAATATGCACGTATGGGCTTTCGTTTTCCATTCCATGAAATGTAGGCAATAGTTGAATCATGCCAGGTTTAAAGTCTAATGCGGGCATATTAGGAGGGAAGATAATGCATGAAGGTGTGGAAGTGCGAGTAGGATGGAGGTAGTCATTGAGAGTTCTTGGTTGGATTTCATCATTGCGAGCCATTGCGAATGGGTTATTATCAGCGAAAGTTTGTGGAGAAGCAGTATTGGTGGAAGGAGTTCCGGTAGGAGTGGCAGATGAATTGGAAGAAGTGTCACTGGAAGTTTCGTGATGATTCATCCACTCTCGGAAATCAGAATTAGATGTATTTTATGTTTCTCTTTTTTTTTTTGATTTTTTTTTTTTTTGTTAAACTTGTTCCCAGGTAGATTTGGAGGTTTTCGGGTGATCTCCAATGCCTTACTAGAACTCCCCGAGGTTACTGAGTAAGTATGGTGGATCACAAGTCAATCTTTTCGACCAAACAACCTTTAAGCAAAGTGAAATTGCTTATTTTAACAAAACAAGCTTGGTTTTCTTATAGTAATAAGTTCAACAATGTAATAGTGCAAAGGCAGATGCTCGAAATGTTCCCAGGCCGATTGGGAAGGTTGCCAAGGTACCGTTTTAGACCCACACTTGCCTAGACAGAACTCCCCGAGGTTCCCAGGTAAGTGTGGAGGGTAACGCTATCACAAACCTTATTTAACAACCAATCTTTCTAGACAGAACAATATCGGTTTCTACCATTTGTAATATTACACAATTGTTCCCAATACTAAGCGTTTTATGATTGAAATTTTATGAACAATTTTATGCAATTTTATGTTTTTTTTTTTTTTTGAAAAACCTAAATTCTAAGGAAAACTAAGGCAAAGGAAAAGAAAAACCTAAACTAAGTAACAAAAAAAAAAACACAAAACACAATAAAATAAAGAAAATAAAATTAAAGTGAAGAGACTCCATCTATTTTTTTTTCAAATATGTATTAAACTAAAAAAAATAGAATAGAAATTAAGAAAGAAAGATAAAGTAAGAATTAAAAAAAATTATATAAATATATGGTTTTTTTTTTAAAAAAAAAACAAAAAGAGAAGAAAAATGGAAAAGAAAAAAAAAAGAAATAGAAATAAGAATAAATATATATATATATTTTTTCTGTTTTTGCTTTTTTTTTTTTTAGTTTATTTTTTAGATATGTATATATATATATATGAATATAAATAGTATATATATATATGATTATAAATATATATATATATATATTTACCGAAAAAAAAAAGAAAGTGTAAAAGAAAAGAAGAAAAAAATATATATATAAGTAAAGAATTTTTTTTTTTTAGTTTTTTTTCTTTTTATTTTTGTTATAATAATAATCTAATTAATTAAAAAAAATAGTAAATAAAAAAAATACTAACACAATATTTATTCCAACAAAAACATAAATAAAGTTACTAATATTTTTGTAAAAATTTCACTAAACCTTTGAAAATTTACCTCCCCGCTAACGGCGCCAAAATTTGTTTAACGCCCAAAATGTGACAACCACTAAGCGGTGATTGTAGTATAATCGGGCGGTCGATTCACAAGGAGGCAACCTAAAATTAAAAGATTAGTAGAAAATAACACAAAAAGTTAGTAACAAGAAATAAATAAAATTGTAAATGGAAAGAGGTTTGAAATTTTGGTATTGTATTTTTTTGATGAAATGATAAAGTGAGATAAATGTAAGATGTAATCAAGAGTTTGAGAAATGGAAAGGTTTCAAGAATCATCCATATGCTTGCTTAGTTACTTAGTTACTTGATTTACAAAAATACACAAGTAAATAGTCCACATCCCAACATTTACTTGGAAAATCTAACATTAAAGTCCATATTCTTTTCTAACAAAAGTCCATTTGAGTTATAAAGTTCTTTACTTTAAAAGCACAAAGTTAATCTTATGAAAAATCTAAAAATGACAAAATACCCAAGGGCAATAATGCAATAGAAGATTAGACATAAAATTATGTATCAATATTACTTTTACTAATTAGAAGCACATAGAAAGAGTATGACTAATCCTATATACTATTAGCATAAGTAAATAATGATAACAAAATAAAGATAGAGATGAAAGAACATAAATAACTCAAATATATTACATTAAGAACATAGTAAATCAAAGTAGGAAAATAACATCACTTGCATATGGAATCATCCCTAACCTTCCTAGGAAGATTAGGCCATTATGCTCATGATTCTCACAAAATTCTAAGAAGAAAATATGAGAAGAAAGTGAGTGGAAATTTTGCTATAGTTTCTCTACTCTAAAAATTACATACCAAATGTGAAGAAAGTGTCCCTATTTATAGATGGGGAAAATGACTAAAAAGAAATTAAACAACAAAATGAGGTTTACAAAATAAATCTGAAATATTAATAATAAAATATGATTTTGAAAAATCAAATCTTATTATTAATATTACCCTAGCTATTTTTGTGTATAGTCAAAATGCTCTTTTTCTAAAATACCATAAAAACATGATCTATAAAGCTCAAAATAGCAATTTACAAAGCCCAATACCCACAAAATATGGCTGGTGACACAAGAGGGTTTTGACCAATTTTCAACCAATGGGAAACTGCCACGTAGGCGGCTGGCTGGGGTGTTGATGCATTGGGCTGGCTTTGGGCTGCTGGAACCGTGGGCCTTTGTTTGGCCACTTGGGCTTGCTGAGATGATGGGGATGCTTGGGTCACGTGGGAGCTTGCAGCTTGCTGAAGGAATGCATTTGGTGGCTTGCGTTGGGCCTCAGCAAAAGAAGGCAAGATCATGTTGTACATGATATATGATATGTATATATGTGTATGATGGGTCAATGCAGGTGGAAAGGAGGCTGAAGGAGGAGCTGGGACGCGTGGCAGGCGGTGGCGGTGACACGTGGCAGCTGAGCAAAGAGAAGAGAGAGCTTGTGCTGGGCTTAGGCCAACGGGCCTGAGCTTCATTTCTTCCAAAAATACCACTTTCTTCCTTTTCTTTTTCAGTTTTAATTATTTCTCTATTCTCCATTTTTATTAGTGTCCAAATGTAATTTATTTCCTGAAAATTAAACATAAATTAAATTAAAATTAATATTTTCAATTATAAAATATATTACAATAAATTCATGAAAATATTAATTAAAAATTAATTTATTTTATACTTTAAAACTAATAAATTTGCATTTTTGAGCACTAATCACATGGCATAATACCATCTTTGACATTATACAGATATCAGAAGCACTTAGTCCCATCACAAACACATAACCGGGTGCAGTTTTCTTACCTTTAAATTCGCTAGCTTCGTTCACTTTGATCCTTGAGCACGATCCCCCTTGAGCCCTAGCGCACACCTAGTCACAACCATAGATCAGAATCATCATCAACCTCAAGTCCAAAACCTAACCACGGGTCCAATCCCGAGCCCTCGGGAAGCCCCAATTCCACTAAACGGGGTGGTGGAATCGAACCCCGAACCCCCGGGCAAAAACCCTTGAAAATAACTCAAAAACCCCTTTCTGGAAACAGGGTAGCGCTACAAACAAAGCCCAAAATCATCCCAGGGTATATGGCCTAGCGCTACAGCGCCCAAAGGCTAGCGCTGTAGCGCTAGTCATAGAACAACAAATGCTGTTTTTCCCTCCTTCGATTTTCCCCGAGCCAAACCTTACCAAAACTTCTCCAAACTTCCACCAAACTTAGAATCAAGCTTACTAACATGCCTAACTCTTCCCAAGCATCCCAACCATACCAAACTTAAACACATGCACCCCTAATCCAACATTTCACCATAGTTGAACCTAGAATTCAAAAACTCAGCAAAACAGCCACTGAAACCACAAAGTTCAAACTAGAATTCCCTTACCTTTGCTGGATAAATTTAGTCTAGGTTGTCCTCCTCACAAGCTTGGCCTTCAATTCCTCAAAGCTCAGCTCCAATTTCCCTAGAATTCCCTACCAAATTCAGCTTAGAAATCTTAGTTCAACATCAAAACCAGAAACCAAAGAAAACCTCAAAGTCTTACCTCAACTGGATGGTTTGTTCTTGCTAAATCCCTGCCAATTCCTCCAGCCAGATCAAAGACCTTAACCTTAAGCTTCTGCTCTGATTCTCCCTAAGTTTCTGCCCCAAAAGTCCTCAAGAGATGGTGAAGAAAACTTGAACCGAGAGAGAGAAAAGAGTAGACTTCCAACCCCCTTTCTTTCCTTCTTTTTCTTTCAGACTCTAGACTTTTCCCACTAAGGCATAAAGCAATAGTTATCCTTATCCCAGTTTTTAACTCAAACGACCAAGATACCCTCCCTTTTATCCCTAAGTCTTTAAATCAACCTAGGGGCATTTTGGTCATTTCACCCAATTCCCGCTAATTCCTCGAGTGACTCTAATATTTATCGCCTACTTCCCGACACCTAAATAATCACCAATTATATTCCTCAATGTCAAAATTGACCCCAATATACTCTCCAAATTCCCAAAAATACCCCCAGGCTTGCCCCGAGCCGGGTATAAATTCCCGCCATGAATTTTTCGCTAACCCGCTCACTAGGATCGTCTCAAATCACAAATCACAAATCACAAATATATCCACATAATAATGTGGTCTCAACAATTATCACATATATATACAGTTATGCCCTCAACACACCCAAAATTACGATTATGCCCTTCTAACCTAATCAGGGCCTACATGCATACTAATACACATAGTCATGCATCTCAAATATTCATATAACATAGTTTTAATCATTAAATCACATATATTCTAATTATTCCATCCCGTCACACTAATCAAGGCCCTTAAGCCTTATTAGTAAATTTGGGTCGTTACAATATGGGTCTGAGCACGGCATGACACGACAAGCCCGAAGGCACGATACGAAAAGAACAAACAAACTAGCCTGAAAGCACGACACGATAAAAAACCCAATATTTTGACATTAATAATGATAATAAATTTTTATTTGTCAATTATCTATAAATCAAAATGATAATAAAAGTCTATTATTTTTCTCAATGTTTATAATTTTATAATTATATTAATTTATTTTAAGATTTGTGAGTTAATTTTTTTAGCATTTATTAGTAAGTATTCAAATTCTAATAATTATCTTTGATATAATTTTGGGTAAAGTATTGTTGAAAAGTATATAAAAATATCTCAAACTACAATTTAAATAAAGAAATTTATTTGGATTGGTGCTGAGTACATTGATTGTTAAAGATGAGATGGAGGGTTCAATTCCCCATCCTCACATTTTTTGGCAATAATAAAATGAGCCTAATAGCATGCCCGAATTTGGGCCCGAATAAAGAAAATGGGCCGGCCCGGCTTGGGCCCGACACGACACGAGCACGGCACGACATGGTTTGGGCCTATGGGTCGTGTTGGGCTTACTCTTTCAAATATGGGGCGGGTCGGCACGAATTTAAATACGGGACCGACCCGACCCGAATTATTCGAAGGCACGAAAATGTGGGCTGGCTCGGCACCCAACCAAACCCAAAGCCCTTGGGGGCTTCTATCTAGGAGGCGTGCCACGACCCTCAAGGGTAGGTCGCGACCCACTTGGGCTGTTTTGGCCACCATGGGGTTTTGATAACGAAAATTTATTCCGAAGGGCTCGAGATCAATTCTACTACCTGGTTTAGTAGAATTCGAGGTCCCAAAGGTTAGGACTCAGTCCCAAAGCCTTTATTTTCTCTTTGTTGATTAAATCCTATATTATGGTTGTGACTAGGTTATCGCTAGAGGCCTCAGAAACGGGATCGTGTTCTGAGTCGTTCTTATTTTACATTATACTCAGACCTGAGGTAAGAAAAATGCACCCAATACATGATATATGTGATTAGGGCTTGGCCTGACTGTTAACTTAATTGTGAATAGGGCTCAGGCCCCTGAAAATGAACATGCTTAAGTTATCGTTTCACTTATTGATTAAACATACTTGAATATTCTGTACCTGATTAAGTGTTACATGACTGTTCGCATGGTTTGTGAAGCTAGGGCTTAGCCCCGTTCAGAAGCGTGGTTATTACTATGTTTGCAATTATTTGATGATGTATTATGATTAATATGTATGCATGCTAGTATTGTTGAAGTATGCTTATCTATATCTGTTTCTGTATCTATATTCGAATACATGGTTCAGGGCTTGACTTATTAATCAAGGACAACAATAGTGCACTGGTCGAAAGGTTTAGGCCTAAATCAGCAACGTACTATTACTTTGGCCAACCCAATGGTCGTTGGAAAACAAAAAATGTTTGGCTAGCTCTATGACTAGTTACCCAGAGCTAAGGGCGTGGGCCCTAGGTGACTCTATGATCACAAAGCTAGGGCATAGGGCCCTGGGGTTGACTCTATGGTCAACTATTAAGGGTAGCGGCCCCAAGATGGTCCAATGACCAGTTATTTGTGATTATATGCATGCATGAGTAGGTTATTACTACTGGGCATGCTAGATAAGTATTTAGAAATCTATATTTTCTGTTCATGCACATGTTTAAGTTTTCTTGCTGAGCTTTGGCTTACGGGTGCTACGTGGTGCAGGTAAGGGAAAAGGAAAGCTTGACCAGCCATGAGTTGGAGAGCTTCGGTGGCAGCGTGTACATATGCGGCTGCTCGTCCACCACGATCGAGGATATCTTAGAGGAACTAGGGTTGTAGCCCTAATTTTGCCGCTAGGTCGGTCGTTTGTAACTTTTGATGTATATACACAATTTTAAACGTCTGTCTGTAATATTTTTGGATCCCATGTATTGTTGACTCTCGTTTTGGTCAACTGACACGAAGTCAAATGCTTGATGTGACAGAAAGTATTGAAATAGATCTAATGGAAAGAAAAGTAAACAACACAACAAATTATAGTGGTTCGGCCCCACGAATTGGTAAAGACCTACGTCCACTTAAGCTATTATTGATCTTGATTCTCAAATGAGTGATCAAAGAACTAGGGTTCTTCGAGTTTCACAAGCCTTAGAGGGATGAATAATACAACCGAAAGATAATAGCTAAAATTCTCTTCTAAAGCATAAAACAAAATCAGCCAAAAGTCCCTCCCTTGAGCTATTTCTTCTCTATTTATAGGCTCAAGGAGGATTACATGAATTAGTTACAGATATTCTTTCCTAAATAATCGGATCATCAGGTATCATGGGAGATAATCTCGGATATGATTACAATTTTACAAGATTATCTCAAAATATACGGAGTACACGACCAAGCTGGTCGTATATAAAAACCCAAACGTTGTGTCAGGAGAATCTCCCTGATGGATGGTCGAACAGAACCTCTGACGTTAAAAATGTTTACCACGTCATCCATATCTGCTTTTTGGATAACATGTATTTATGAAACTTTTTGTAACGTCCCTAAGGTAAGGTAGGGTACGTCTGCCACATACTCGTAATTCTAGGGTTTACAAGTATGTAAGGCACTTGACCAAAAGAATTAAATAAAATGATACGAAGAAATACAGAAAAATTTAAAACTTTTATATAAACTTATTAGAAGAAATTATTACACGTATGAATACTTTAAATTTAAGGCAGCCGTATGAAAACTCTAAACCATTATTGCATTGCTACTGAGTCCGTGCTCCACAAGCTGCTCAACAGCTAAAGCCACACCTGGAAAAAATGTTGGAAAATAACATAATGAGCTAACGCTCAGTAATCAAATCTCATGCATACACATACACATGAATGTCGTGAGTTTGTAGTGCACATATACTAATATGCTGACTATATACTTATGCATTTCATTTATTGCTCATGCACTTTCAAACTTTACTTTTATGCTCTTTCTTTTAGTTTCACATTTTTATGGGCCCAATATCACTTGTGCACACTGTTTGATTCAGCCAATGCCTGCAGGGCTTGTTACACATATCATATAGAATCCCATGGGTTCTCCTCCGGCTAGCCATCATCTCAGCTAGGCTCATCATAACACTCATTTCATCGTTGCCATAGCTGCCATACTTATTACACATATGGAGGAGAAAGACGGAAACATGGCAAACATATCTGAATGGTCAACTCTGACCTAGCCCACACTAGTGGGCAGCCACTATAAGTCTTATAGACTTCCGTCTTCTTTACTGAACTTACTTGATTGCTTCATCAAAACAGTGGCACCCTTTTTAAACATCTTATTATCACTTTGCTTAAGCCTTGTGTCATTAAAATGTTTAACTTTACATAAGACTTTTCAAGACATTTCATAACTTTTCTCATATTCATATGCATGGTCTTATATCACATGATAATGTATCACATAACTGTACATGCCATGCATACATGCTGATGCTGAAATGCCAATGTTCGTGTTCATGACTCATGTTGATGGTATTCAATCAAGGCATTGTATCACATCTCATATAACTCAAAACATCTTTAGTCATAATACATGAAGCTTTGGGTTGGTGGCGTTGTTATACCTTAACGTAGAGCTATGGCTCAGGTCTAAGGTTTCCAGCCTAAAAACTTAAACGCTTCATATATCATAACATATAACAAATCATGAACATAGAGTAATCCACATATCCATCAACATAAGAACACATACTTGCACATAATTCATATCATTCTTAACCAAGTAAGACATCTTTCACATATCACAGAATTCATCAATTACATATCACACAACACCCTTATGGTGTTCATATAACCATTTTTCACATACTTATCATATGCATCATCATCATACCATACTTAACTCATCAGATGTACACAATCAATGTAGTCATGCATCTTACACTTAAGCACAAAAGGTGAGATTTACTTACCTTAGGTCCTTAGCTTATTTTAAAATTCCTCACCAAGAGTCAATCAATCAAATCCATACAAATCCTATTCAAGGCACATCATTTATTAAATTCTATCAAAATCATAAATATACACTATTGATAGTGTATATTAATAATACCAGAAACTATATAAATGATAATAATAAATTATTATCAACGTAATGCAAATAACTCTTCATATAAAACCATGCTTTAAACCTTGCTCATAAGATAATGTACCCTTATGATAATAATAATAATAATAATCCCAACAAAAATAATAATTATCGTCTATAATTAAACTTATTTCGATATTAATAACAAAATACTTCAATAGCAATACGTATATGGATGTATATATTCAAATAGTCATTTTATAAAAGAAATCATATTTTTAACATAAAGTTGTAATAATCAATATAATGATAATAATATAAATATAAATATTTATATTATTATTAATTAGTCATAATATCAATTCTAGTGATATAATAAATATACTTTCTCCAAACTTCACTGGTCTTACAAATATCAATAACTGTAAGAAACTAATATTTGATATTATTTTAATATTCAAATATTAATATACAATAATTATGGTTAGATAATAGGTTTACTATAAATCATACTTTTCATATATATATATATATATATATGAATCTGTATTCTTGATTTACTTAACAAAATAATAACAATAATAATTAAAATTACTTAATCATAATAATTTCCATATTAATATAAAATCAATTAAATATGTATTTTTATACTTTATTTAATATCTAATATTTTCTAGAAAATTAGACAGCACAACGGCTATAAAGTGGACAATTCCAAAATCAAAACCTGTATTAAAAATATATATAATCCCAGACAGCCAGTAAATTACAGAAAATATTCCATATATCAATAATATATAATTATATACTATAAATACACATAATAACAATTACTCTAATCAATCACAATATATAGGTTAAAGAAATTATACCAAAATGATCGGGTTCCACAATAAGTAAAACGATGATTTTCTAAGACTCAAAACGTACTTCGGAACTTCGAACACTAAGTTTCGACCGTCGGTCTACGGTGGATCGCGGTGGCTCGTGGTGGGCCCACCACCCAACTATGGTAGATGTAGGAACAAGTTATTGGGTTTTGAAGCCCACAACACGAGGAGCACGATGGTGGTGACGGATCGGCAAACGGATGCCCGAGGTGGCCGAATCGCAACTTTGAAGTCGCGGGGTGGCCGAACTTAAATCGAGTGGTTGAGGCGTTTAATCGGCGAGTGAGCTCTAGATTCCCGCGTGGGTCGATAGTTCGGAGGCCTCTGAATCCAACGGTCCGGCGCGTGGCTAAAAATGATGGCCGGAAAGTACTCCTGCGTCGTCGACAACAGTAATACGCAGAGGAGAGAGAGAGAGAGAGAGAGAGGGGTTTTCTGAGGAGAGAGAGAGAGACTCGGGTAAAAAAGAAAGGCTGAAGCCTTTTCTTCTTTTTTTTTTTAAAAATTATTTTTAAAATTACACTTGAACCCAAAATATTAAAATTCTTTTCAAATAAGCCCTTTAGCAAAACTTTCTTAATTTTATAAAAATCCTCAATTAAAATTATATGACATTTGGGTCCAATACTTGACTACTCAAGTTTCTCTCTCTTTAATCTCATTAAAAACATAAAATCATATTTTAAACACTATTTTTCCATTATTATTTCTTAAATTTGTAAACTTGTACATTTTATGTATTAGAACTCTGATTTATTATAAATAAATGTATTATGAAAATGTTGGATATTACACTTTTTAAATAAAAAGTCAACAGTTCATTTGACCAAAAATTTTAACCCTAATCATTGAGGTCAACCTTAGTTACAAGTTGAATTGATTAGCAAGTCTGACACAATTTAAAGCACATAGTGTAACAGTCCTGAATTAGGAAGACGTTACAACTAGAATTTAATTAATATTAAAAATAATTTTTAAAAAAAAATTAAACACCTACTATTACAACTGCATTTTATCGTCATTGTAGGTCACTACGTACATACCGACTTACATCGACTTTTTTTTTGTAGTGTTTGTCCACCAAGAATTTTACGTTGGTGTATATATAAACCTAGTATATTTATACATACAAAAAAAAAACAAAATTAATAAATAAACGTGTTGCGATGTTTTTTCTGTCTTAATTCATTATTAAAATTACTAACTCGTTTTATTGTTGACTACAGGAACTTACTAATACATTATGGGAAGGATTACAATGTCCACCTAGCAAGATGCTAACTACTTTGTTTTCAAGATTGCCAGAGGTAATTTAATCTTGACATAAATCAGTCTTTAATTTTTCCTAAATTAATAATAATCTTATTAAAAAAAACATCTCGTAGAGATAATGTCTTCTATAATAAATTACATATCAACTGACTGAAACCAATTTGAATATTTCTTTAATTAGGTGGTCTTACGTAAGCGTCTGGACATGCAATATTACATTAAAGTCTTATTCTGCAAATTAATGAATGATCGATATATATATATATATATATATATAAGAGACGTTATGCCAGCTATGTTTATAAGGTAAATTATTATTATTATTATTACTACTACTTGGGAATGGAATGGGTTAGCTAGCTTATTAATTAGCTGAATTAAGAAAAGCTATTTAAAATAAAATAAATAAATAAATAAACTGGAAACAAGAAATTAACAAAGAGAAATTGTTGCTTTGAAATTGTTGTTAGGCCTTACTTTGGTATGAATAATGTAGAAAACATGATGGGTTTTGAATTTGATCATCATATCGAAGAAGAAGATGAAAAAAAAAAAGAAGATGATGAATACGTGGAAATTACTGATCATAACAACATTCAATCAATGCGAAATTTGGCCACGCACAGATCAGATCGATCAGACTTAATTATACTATTTTCTGTAATTAGTATTTTAGTTATTATATACATGCTTCCTTTTATATCTTTATATCTAGGGAATTTACTCATTCGGTATCTTATGTTTTTACACAATATCATTTTGGTACTTTCTGTTTTCAATAATGCTCATATGGTACCATGTATTTTAAAATTATGCATATTTGATACCTCAGACTCAGATTTGATAGATAAAATTTTGTCAATATGATCAAACTATCATCAGTTATATGTAATTAAATAATTAAATTTAAATTTGGAATTTACATAATTGCCAGCAGTTTGATTAAATTGGTAAAATTTTATTAATTAAATTTGAGTTTAGGGTACCAAATATGTACGATTTTAAAATACAGGGTACTATATGAGCATTGTTGAAAACAGAGGGTACCAAAATGATACTTTGCAAAAATTTACCTACCCTTATATCTATATAAAACTATTAAAAAGTGTTTAAATAACAAAAATATTTTGTTTTAACAGTGTTTTATTTATTTTTTATAACTTTAACAAAATATTTTTATATTTAACAAAATATTATTATATTTAACGTTAGATTTAGATTGAAAGAATAACTTAAATTTAAATAAAATTAAATAAATAAGTAATTAAACAATTTAAAATATAATATTTTTGAAATATTTTACAATAATAATTATTTAAAAATTATAAACTCTATATTTAATAAATTAAATATAATTTAATTAAATTTAAACTTAAAATTATATTAAACATATAATATATAATCTTTTGTTGTCACTACCAAATTTAAAAATTAGAACAAAAATAAATAAATTAAATAACTAAAATATAATATTTTAAATATATTTTATGATAATTTAAATAATTAAATCATATTTATTTAAAAATAATAAAGTCATACATATCATTTTTTTTATCTTATAAATTTGTGTGATAATTTGTTTTTTATCAAATGATTTGAGCTCTTTTTCTTCATCAAATTCACCAAAGGTTATTGTGAGATACATTAGAAACTAAAAATAGTTGATGCATGTATAATATTGTCTACACTATGACTTTTTCTATTCTTATTTTATTTTTATTATTAATGTCTTTTTAAATATTATTGTATTTTATATATATGTCATGTAGCCATGTAAATATATATATGTGTGAAAGTTGTGTTTATATGTCTGTACGCCCTGATTTTCCCACGGGCTGATTAGCAAGCTGAGCTGCGGCCTAACCTTGATTATCTCGTGGACATCCCTCGCCACCAGTGCTGCATCGTAAGGTCATACCTCCTTAGCTCGAGGTTGGTTGGGGGTTCGCCTCTGATAACTTAAAGACAGAGTCCGGGCTACGACGACCGAAGGTCGAGTCAAGCATCCAGCCCACAGTACGAGTTGGGGTTGAAGGCTGTGACCCTTTATAAAGTCAGACACGCAAGGTAAACGTGCATATATCAGACATCACGTGTCTGATATATCCTTGACTTCTCGGACACACAGCAGGAACGTGCGTATTCAGACATCCTCAACTAGGTTGGGCCGTGCGGCCCATTATCCCCTTACCTATTGATTTGACCACACTTATGTGTCAGGTTTAAGAATTAATCATGAATGTCACAGAGTCGACATGATGGGTAAGAAGGTCACGGGATGGCCTTCTTACCAACTCCCAGGTGCCTTCTCCTATAAATATGGAGACCTTGGGAGTTGATAAGGGTTGGATTCTCTCTTGTAACAAAGACCCTATAATTGTATCCCCTGAATATAGTAATAATATCGACTAGTGGAGTAGAAGGATTTTAACCTTCGAACCACTTAAAAAACGTGTCTCGAATAGCCATTTCTTTTTCCTAAGATCATATATCTGTTTTGGTTCACCTTTAGCACTAATCCCTTTCTCTTCTTTTCTAAATTTCCTATTGGCGAAGAACCGCGTCAACAATGTCATATAAATATTATTGATATAAATATTTATATATACTATAGAACTATAATTTATTCTATTATCTTACCTATTATATAAATGGCTATCTAACGGTGTTTGGTATTTAACAGATTTTGGTATGGTTTAACAGAATTTGGTACGACTTTAACAAAATATGCTAAAAAAAAAAGTTAAATTTAGATAAGTCATCCAAACTGAACAATTGCTTCTATTCCCAAAAAATACAATAATTGGTTCTTTACACAATCAAATAATTAATGTTAAAAAAATTAAACAATACAGCACTTCAGAAGTACACATCCTTTCAAGAGTACACAACCTTTTGAGTAACACATTACAAATACATAAATATTATCTTATATAAATATTATATATATATGTATGTATCTGTACACATAGATGCATATAATAGGAATCTGACTTTTAGAACAAGTACCTTATCTGTCAAAGGTCGTTTAGAGAGTTTATAACTTTTCTGGGATAACAAGAAAATGATCACCACGAACAGAAGACCTTCCAAAAAATAATGACCTAAAAACAAACAAACAATAAATATAATAAGATCAAATACCGGGAAGAAAAAACATAGGAAAATTTTTACAGAAGCTGAATTTGAGAAAGTGGAGTACTGCCAATATGAACTCCAAAAACAATAGCTCCAGCAGAAGAAGCATCCAGAGCCTATGTCACCCATTCTAAAGTACTTTTCACAATTTTCAATCCAAAAGATTTCATTTTTTATATCTCAATTTGGTTTGCAGAGAAATACTGATACAGAGAAGAATATAACCAAAAGATAAAAAAAAAAAAAAAGACCCAAACGTATTCAAACACACAAAAAATGCCTCAAATTATAAGTCATCATTAATCCTTCAGAATTGGGGATGACGATTGAGATCTAAAATTTTATTTTATTAGGATCTGAAATATGATTTAGATAGAATGTGGGCTTGGGCTTGTAATTTTTGTTTGACAAATTACATCTTTTATGGGTTTTTTTTAACAAGTTTACAAAATTATGGTTTTTTTCAAAATAACTTATTTTATGACTTTTTTTTTAATTTTTAATTTTATGAATTTAGTTCCCCATATTTTTGTGTAAAAATTATTATTTAAATTAGAAGAATATTTTAATAATTTAAGTATTTTTTATTTGATTATGATAATTTTATAATGATGATGATTTTACAATGCTATAGCACGTGCTTTGTACGTGCACATAACAAGGCACCAAATGGAGGCATCATGTTCTATATTTTGCTTCACCGAAATATAACGTGCATTGCACGTATTTTATACCTAGTATATATATATATTTTAAAAACAGTGAACCAGTTTTTATTAAAATTATAAACAATGTTTACAACTTTAAAACTAAGCAAACGTGCATTGCACGTTACTTCTACCTAGTATTATATATAAATATAAGTTTAATGTAAATTATTTTGTAGAATTTTCCGTATAATAAATCATTTTTCCAAAGAAAAAAAATAGCATTAATTTTTAGAGATGCTCTTCAGCCTTTGATATCATACTTAAAAAAAAAAGTTTATGTTGTTTTATACTTGTGAGTTTTTAATAAATACTATATATATATTATTAAGTTTTTAAAAAATAATAGAGTAATTAGTATATCTTGTGATTGTCAAAATAGAGTTAATATAATATTTGTCATAATTTTAGTTAAACTTATATATTTATAAGTCATCTTTAATTGGATTTCCTTTTCTTTCCTCTCTATAATTTTTTTTCCCTTAGTTGTCGGCTAGAGCTTCATCATTGAATTCCATTGTCGTGGTGGTGCTCGGGTTGGATGGTATAGTAGTGAGGTGTCTTAGATTTATAGTTTTTACTTCACGTTTGGTGTTGGCTGTTTTAGGGTTGCAAAATGTCAAAGGTCGAGGAAAGTGGTGAAGATACATATTGTGGTTGAAGAATCGTTAGTGATGACATGTTTGCATATTGCATTTTGGCCAATTTCTTATATTGTTTTGTTGTTGCACCTAGTATGTATTTGTGGAACTATTTTTGTTGTAGTATCAATAATGATTTTTTTGTTCACTTGCGATCATTTGATGGATTTTTTTTATTTGTTACAATTTATTCGCATGATATGTAAAAGCTCCCATACGAAGGATAATAAATATTCCTTCACATTGAATTTCACTTGAACATCAATAGATTTTTGGTCGAAGAGTTTGTATTTTTTTTAGGAGTTTTTTATTTCATTCACAATTTTTATGAGGATTATGTGTTCGACGTGTAATGGATTATATCCTTGTACCACTAAATGAAATTTCTATTAATTTAAAAAAAAAAGTCAAATTTAATACTAAAATAACTTTAATAAAATTTTCAAATATCTCTTATATATAATAAGTGTGTAGATAACGGAAATTCTTGGTTTTAACGGTTTTTTATTTTTTTAATGTTAACTTTAACAGAATATTATTATATATAACAAAATATTTTTATATTTAAGGGGAGTTTGTAAACATCAATTAAACTTAAATAAAATAAAATAAAATAAATTATCTTAAAAATTAAAATATGATATTTTTGAGATATTTTATAATAATAATTATGTAAAAATAATAAATAATTAACAAATTAAAATAATATATTTTTTAGATATTTTACCGTGATAATTATTTAAAAATAATAAATAATTAAACAAATTAAAATATAATATTTTTAAAATATTTTACAATAATAATTATTTTAAAATAATAAAATCATACGTTTTATAACTTAAATAAAATTTAATTAAACATAAACCCACTTATTAGAATAATATCATATTAAACATATAATATAATCTGCTTTCAATTAGCAACAATTGTGTTTTAAAAAAAAACTAGCAAGAAACTTAAATTTAAAATCCACGTGTAATATTTAATATTACATTAAACATATAATATATAATCTCTTGTTGTTACTCCCAAATTTAAAAACTAGAACAAACGCAAACTTAAACAAAAATAAATAAATTATTTAATTAAAATAGGATATTTATTTAAAATTTATATAATATTAATATAAATTTAATAAAAATAATTAATAAATTCTATAAATAAAACTAAAGAAATGTGTATTGCATTACACATTACTTATATCTAGTTCTATTAATTATGTATTTATATTTAAATGTTGTTAATTTGTATTATTTTGGGGTTTTAATTAAAATTTTATTAATAAGCTTGATTAGAATTAAATTGGATGTTATTTTTAATTATTTTTTTATAATCGGGTTATATATGAGATTTAGGTATACAATGACTTAAACTGTTTACAAAATTTACATTTTTATTATTAAAAAGAATAAATATATAGTTTCAAACAATAAAAAAAATTGTTTATGTTTTTTTATTATTGATCAGCAGAACCAATATTTGTGAAAGATTAAAATAAATAAATGAGTTTTCAAAGCAAAGAATACCAGTCTCACTTACCCGCCATTATTACAGCTTTTCCGTTAACGGCAAGTCTTTCGTAGTTCTCTGTAAAAAAAAGCGTAAAAGAAACCACAAGGACAAAATCCACTGCACTGAACTCCATTCTACTACACCACGTCATCCAATAAAAAGTTGACACATCATCAAACAACAATGCTGTTGGCCATCTAACCTGCCATGTCAGCATCTTAGGATTGGATGCACTGTAGACAATTAATTCATGTTCTTTTTAGCTTCACTTTTGGTCAAAGCTTTGTAAAGCTCCAATGAAAGGTTAATGTAAATAAAACTATTACTAGTGAGTTCTGGGACCAAGAAACATCCATTGAGATTTCTCATTTCTGTTCCACTTTTGCCCCTCAACACGCTCCTCTCTCTCTCTCTGGTCTGCGAAAACAACTTTACAGTTCAGTTTTTAGATCTAAGACCAACCAAAAAGAATATCTCTGAAGAAACAAAACATAATTATTTAAATGGTATTATATTAAGCTAAGTGAGACCCTTGAACTGTACCTGAGCTTATATCACCTCTTATTCTGGGTCATTAGAGTGTTCAATCATTGAAAGTAACTCATACACACTTGCTCTTTTTCCTTTTTTTCATCTGGGCTTTTCAAACTTTTCTTGGATTTTTTTTTTCTTTATGCTCTGTTTCTCAACTTCTTGGCTGCTTTTCTTTCTTAGAAAAATGCAGTTTTATTGATCAGCTATTCTTTTTGGGTATGATCTAGGGTTCTTGGAACTCTTAAATTTTTCATATATTTTTATTGGAATGTTTTAGTTTCCATTACTAGCACTTAAAGTGCTTTATGGGATTCCTTCATACGGATTCAAGTGTGTCAGTTTGTGGAAGTAATAAATGCTTCAATTAATACTCGTCGTTATTTGTTTAATGTTCATAAACCGTTTTTACCTCTTTTCTCTGTTTTAAGTTATAAACTTTATGGTCTTGATAAACAGAGTATATATACTTCTTCATTTTCTGCTTTTCTTTTTTGGGGTATTACTTACGCAAAGTGATCTTATTTCTACTCTCTGGCTCTCTCTATTCCAAGTCCTTTAAAGGGTGTCCAACTGTTTGTTCTGAGTTGTCTGAGAAATGTTAATATCAACTGAAAATGAACAGATCTCATTGCCTTCAGTTAACGTAAAAGAGTCCTTGAAATCATCTCCCATGGAAGCAAATCCAGTTTTCCCTGATGGGTTTCCATTAGCTTCTGAATCGCCTGATTCTGCTCCCCTTTCTACAATCTATACAGACGTAAGTGTTCTACCCGAGTACGAGAAGTGCGGACTCCTTCAGTCCATATCAGACCTTGAAGGTAGATTTTTTTCAAATATCAGTCAATTATTGTCTTAAGTTTAAACATTGGAGGTCATTTACATTATACTAAAATATAAACTGTGTTGCTTTCATAGGAGAAATTGAACAATTGAGGCTAAAGCATAGATTGTGGAATGAGAAGCGGAGAGAAGCACTGAATAAGATATTGGACATCAAAGGTAGTGGATTTTTTGTTAGTTTATTGATCAGGCTGTTAAAGACCAAAGGGCATTTTTAATCTGCTTTAAATCTTTCTGTTGGGCAAAATGATCAGGCACCATTCGAGTGTTTTGTCGAGTTCGGCCATTCCTTGCTGTGGAAAGACGAAAAAATCAAGAACCCATTTCAATTGGAACAGAGAAGATTATAGTGAAGTCAGCTGGGGCTAAAAAAGAGTTTGAATTTGACAAGGTCTTTCCTCAACAAGTAAACCAAGGTGAGAGTCCAAAATCATGCCTATTTTCCCCTAGTTTTACTTTATGTCTAATATTCTAGTAGTGAAAGATAATTCTGCTTAAAAACACTTCAGGAGATGTTTTTGTTGATGTGGAACCGATTCTGAGATCTGCACTAGATGGCCATAACGTATCGGTTTTAGCATATGGTCAAACTGGCACAGGCAAGACATTTACAATGGTTAGTAATTGAGGCTTTTAAATGTGTAATTGTTGCATTCAAGTGGCGGCAAATTCAAGCATTGGCCTTCAAATTAGAGCTGATCTGAAATGAATATGCAGGATGGCACCAATGAGCAGCCGGGGATCATTCCTCGAGCACTAAAAGAACTCTTTCGCCAAGCCTCGTTGGAAGGCGAAAACTTAAAAGTTTCCATGAGTATGTTGGAGGTATACATGGGCAGTCTGAGAGATCTCCTCGCTCCAAGGCCAACTTCTAGAGTATATGAACCTGTAATTAGATGGTAAAACTAAGTAAAATCTCTTGTTTTGTATTCAACTCCTTACAGAAGATGACAGAGGCAAAGGTTATTTCTTTGGTTGCTTGACTATGATTTAGCTATTTGATTGCAGCAATCTCAACATTCAAACAGATCCAAAGGGGAGTGTGGAAATTGAAGGGCTTACAGAAGTGCAAATCCTTGATTATGCTAAAGCCAAATGGTGGTACAACAAGGGGAAGCGAGCTCGATCTACTTCATGGACAAATGTCAATGAAACATCCAGCAGGTCTCACTGGTGGGTTCAAGATCTAGTTACTTATATCAGAAAAGTTCATTGCAGTTATTTAGTTTGACAGTCACGTTATCCGTTTAGCTTTATATATCTAGCTTAACAAGGATAACCATATTCCGGCATGGGAATGGAGCTGGAGCTAAAACAGAACTAAGCAAACTGTGGATGGTTGACCTCGGAGGAAGTGAACGATTACTAAAAACAGGAGCTAGTGGGCTAACACTTGATGAAGGGAGGGCCATAAATCTTTCTCTTTCAGCTTTGGGGGATGTTATTGCTGCTCTAAGAAGGAAGCGTGGTCATGTTCCTTACAGGTAATTAACTAACTTTGTACTTTGAATGTCAGCTTTAGTTTTTATTTATCTTCTTAAAAAAGATGCAATCTTTAACAAGGGTCTATCAGAGATGCACATGGATTGATCCTGTAATGCTCCTTTTTCTGCTGGTCCAACTGTCATACCTAATTTTATTGTATCTCTCTGGTTGCAGGAATAGTAAACTAACTCAAATTCTCAAGGACTCATTAGGTAAGAAAGCTTTTCATGCAGCCATTGTAGACCATCTTATGAAACAGCTTATGGTATTTATAATTAAATTGTTATAGGCGATGCGTCGAAGGTGTTGATGCTTGTTCATGTCAGCCCTTGTGAAGAAGATGTTGGAGAGACAATATGCTCTTTGTGCTTTGCAAAAAGAGCAAGAGCAGTAGAATACAACAGAGAACAAGTGGAGGTACATACATGTCTCTTTTTGCCTTTATGAAATGCATGAGCAATAATCAATGCTAACTCCTAGCAATTACTTTAGGATCTGAAGAAGCAAAAGGAGAAAAGGATCCACGAGCTTGAAGAGTGTATGAGAGAAGCTGAAGAAGAATGCCAGAAAGTTAAGAAGCAAATACAGAAGGTTGAATTCATACTAAATGAGAACAAAAAGCTTTACTCAAACACTGGTCAACAACCACTTGAACACGAAGAAGAAGAAGAAATGGTGCTTTTAAGTCCAAAACAAGATCTAAAGAAAGTAAAAGAATCCCATAAAGAAACTAGAAGAATCATTTCTAGTTCTTTGCCAAGGTTCATGACTTCGACAGTAGCCAGCCGCGAAAGGCAGAGTGCGTCTGAAAGAGAAATTGTTGGAAGAGCAAGAGTTCTGAGATCAGGGACCAAAAGTACTATCCATTTTACAACTTCTCAATCAATAAGTTATTCAGATCGTCGATTCAAAGCAACTTTACAAAACTCAAACAGGAAAAAACAACATGCTGAGACTAATGATGATGTTGTCGTCAACAACATTGTTGAGAGCCCAAAATGCAATGGCTCAGACTCCAAATCAACATCCTTGCCCAAAAGTAGGATGGTAACATCTTCTGATTCAAATTTGAGAGCTACACTAAGTCGCCATAGAAGAAGGATGTCTAATCTGATTTAAAGTGTGAGAAGACATAAAATGCTTGACTTTTAGAGAGTAATCTTGTGTGGTATTTGTAAAATGTGTGCTTTTTTTCTTTTTCTCTTTTTTTGGTGGGGTGGGGTTTATATATTGATTTGAATATTTATACATATATATGTACCATTATATTATAATGGTGGTGCAATGGTGGTGCTTCAACTCAAGTCTTGTTACTCCCCTAAAAACAAACGACTTGTTGTTTGATGGGGTGTTTTTTTTTCTTTCTTAAATTATGTATAATTTTAAGATAAATTTATTATTTGTTCACATGGTCTGTTTATTTTTTGCTAGAAGTTTTAACTGTAATAATTGAATCATCAACTGTCCCGGTTCAAACCAGAAATTAGAAAGTGTCAAGTGGCCCACCAACTGTCGAAAGCATGTTATCCTCATATATAAATTCAGGCTTTGGACAGATCAATCTTAAAAGCTCATAATATTTGAAAGGAGACACTATACCTTGATTTTGTAACTTCTTGTTTAACATACATTAATATTTAATTAGAGATTCAAATATAAAAAAGCAATTACTGTTTTGTTTTTCAAGTTTAATATATAATCAAAATGAATTGGACAAGGATAAATAGAAAATTTGATATTGTCAAAAATTCAATCAAAACAAATTTAATCTAATCTATACATTATAAACCAAATCTTTAAATAAATTACTTAAAAAAAATTAAAAAGTATATATGTGATTTTTTATTGGTAAAATATTTTTAGAAAGATTTTTTCCATGTTTATATCCCAAATAATAATGATTCTAAATTAATATTATTAGGGAATTTTACATTTTGTTAATACATTTCATATTACCTCATTTAATGTGTGCATAACTTTTTTAACATTACAATTAATATTATTTTCTCGATATATAATTTAAATTACAAATGCCTTACTTTATTATTCATAAGAAAATTAAATGGTTTCTCTTCTTCAATTATATCCCTTTTATGGTGCATTACTTGCACGTAAATGAAATGATGTACAATCGGAATCATTAGTAATCAAATTGACCTTCAATCGAATTATTGAATTGAAGTCAGAAGGTCAATCAAATTACTGAATTGAAGTCAGAATAAGTTGTTTACTTAATTTGCAATAATTAAAATGGAAATCACCAATATTCTCATTGATGTGTTTATTTTAGGATTTATACCTTTTTGGACCCTGTATTTTTTCTCATTACCTGTTTAGACCTTGTATTTTGACAAATTACTTTTTGGACTCTATATTTTGTAAAATAGTTAAAATGGAATCCTAAACTCAATTTTGATGAAGAAAAAATTGAATATAACAACACAGTTTTTAAGCATAATGATTTTATTTTTGTTCTGAATTGTTAGTTTGATAAATTATTTGTAATTTTAGTTGAGAAAACATTGACTAAAATCGGGTTTAGGGTTCTATTTTAACAATTTTACAAAATATAGGGTCCAAAAAGTCATTTGTCAAAACACATGATCCAAACAGGTAATGTGAAAAAACACAGGGTCCAAAAATGTATAAACCTTTTATTTTACTTTAAAATCAAAATAAATTATTCGTAAGTTACAAAAATGTCATTGATTAAAGTATAACTTTTATAAGCTAAATTTTATATATAAATATTATAATTAAATCTATTTTTAACTTTTGATATTAATTTATTTTTCTATTAGTTTTTAAATATAATATATAATTAAAATATATTATAAATAAAATAAATTAGTAATTTTAAATAAAACACAAATGAAAATTGGCAAATATTTAATTAATGTATTTATATTACTTTTTATTGAATCAAATAAAAAATATTTAATATTAAATATTTAAATTATTAATTTAATACATTATATATGCTCTTTTATTAAAAAAAAATGATATATTATCTTAAAATATATATTATAAATATTTTTAAAAATAATATGTATATATATTTTTTAAATTGTATTCAAGTTTAATTAAATAAGGACAAAAATAATTTTTTATAATTTGAGTAGGAAATGGCAATCTCCCAAATTTCATGGGATTTCTAATCTCATTCTTCAATCTTAAATTGGTACGGGTCTCACATATTTCATTCTCATTCTTAACAAAAATTAGTATTAGAAGAAAGCTCTCTGTTCTTTGTATTTCACTCAATATATCAGTACAAGAAAAGAGTTAGCCATATATATATATAAGCTAACAAGAGTTTGTTTTAGACAAAAGACTATTACAACAGAAAAGTTATAAAACTGTTATATAATAACTAATTAACCAATAATGGTTATAACTCTAAAACTCCCCCTCAAGATGAAGTGTAGAGATTTTTTACACTCATCTTGGATAACAACTCCCTGAAGTGAGTTGGAAATAGAGCTTTTGTGAGAAGATCAGCAAGGTTATTTTTGGATGGAACATGAATGAGCTTGATGGAGCCATTGTGAACTTTCTCTCGGACTATATGACAGTCTATTTCAACATGCTTTGTACGCTCGTGAAAGACAGGATTTTCGGAGATGTGAATGGCAGCGTTGTTGTCGCAAAAGAGAATGGCAGGCTGTTTGTGATGAATGTCGAAGTCTTGGAGAATATTGAGTAACCAAGTGAGCTCACATGTTGCGTTTGCCATGGCCCTAGAATCTTTGAACTCAATGAAAGTCTCATTAGTCTTCATCAAGGTGATGATTCTGTAAGTGCTTATTTCACTAAACTCAAATCAATGTGGGATGAAATCAATCAATTAAGGCCTAGAACTCCTTGTACTTGTGTTGCCTCTGTTGATAACTTTCATTTTCTGAATCAAGATCAAGTCTTACAGTTTTTAACAGGTCTTAATGAATCCTTTCATGCTGTAAGAGCTTAGATTTTGTTGATTGATCCCTTTCCCCCTTTAGCCAAAGTTTTTTCCATGATCATTCAAGAAGAACGCTCTCTGTTCTTTGTATTTCACTCAATATATCAGTACAAGAAGAGAGTTAGCCATATATATATATATATATATATATAAGCTAACAAGAGTTTGTTTTAGACAAAAGACTCTTACAACAGAAAAGTTATAAAACTGTTGTATAATAACTAATTAACCAATAATGGTTATAACTCTAAAAATTAGGGAAGTAAACAAGTCTCCGTTCCTTAATCACATAAGTAAGCACACCATTAATACAATAAATGATAATGTTATATCTATTCTACTAGAAGGAAAACTCTCTCTCTCTCTATATTTATATATGAGTAAAACTTTCATAAAGTGTTACTCTATATTGAAATAACTTTCATATAGTCACAAAATGTTTTAGTCCTAACTTAGGACCAGTTATAAATAGGAATAAATTTTACATTGTAATAAGTTATAATATTTGTTGGTCCCGCATTTAGAAAATATGCATCCACAAAGTAATAATTGTGTTAATATTAAATATATTTATATATATATACTATTTTATACATACTAAAAAATTATGGTATAATTATTTATCAATTTAAACTTGTAAAATAACTTTGTATATTTCCAACATTATATAGATATATATATTGTAGCTATATTTTTATGTCATTTTTATTTATCAATATTTATAAATTGAATTTGACATGTTTTATCAATTATTATTTAATTTAGATTTAAATTAGCATATTTCCAACATTTTATAAATATAATTATATTAAGTTAATAAAATATATTAGTCCCAACATTATTAGTATAAAGAGGTTTTATTGTATATATAAGCATATCATAGTAACTTATAAATTTTAATTGATTTTCACATATGATTATTTTTCTATTTGGTGAAGCTCAGTTTGGACTAATCTTACATCTTTCCAGAGTTTTTCATTTCTCTAAGATTTATTGTCTAAAATATTTAATAATTAATAATAATTTGGACAAATTAGAGACTGTCACGTATCCTATACAATGAATGTTAACTATTGACTTATTGACAATGAGTTAATTGCAAGAAAATTGATTACTTAAACAATAGTGGTGGACCCAATTATTTTTCATTGGTGGTGAAGATTAAAATTATCGTATTAAATATACAAGGTTTATGTATTTGTAAAAATATTTGCAATGATTAAATAATATATCTATATATAGGGCAATATATTGACATTGTATCTAAAGATTAAATAAGAAAAAAAAATTTATCATGGACATACTATAAAAAATCTAAACATAAAGGACCAAAATGTAAAAATAAAATTACATTAAGAGTAAAAAAAATAGTAACAAAGTGAGTTGGCAACCCTGGGCCTAAGGTAGATCCGCCGGACAGGAGCTAGAGATAAATATTATGACAGGTTATTGTAAATGTATTTTTTTTATGAGGGGCATTATATAAAATATATACGTATATTTATTTATTTTCAAATTTTTAAAAAGTATATAAAAGCTTGGGGGGCTATGCTTTTAAGTAGTTGGGTCCGCTCGTGTATTTAAGTAGTTTTACGATCAAATTTTTTACTTAGGTAGTTGGGGGTGTGGATAAATTATTGGATCCAATTAGAATTAATCAATTCAATTATAAGTGATGGCCAAAAATTAGATATTAAATTATGATTGGATTAGATGAAATTTGATTTTTGAAAATTCAAACTAGATCGAGTAAAAAATCTAATTATAATTAGATGATAAAAGTAAAAGTCTAATACAACAAAATTGATCTATTTTTAAAATATATTTATTTATTTAATTAGAATTATACTTATAATTTATATTGAATTAGTATGATGTTATATCATTTTGAACAAATTAATATTTCTATTTACAATATTATTATAAATTATTTGAATAAATTCATCTAAATAAAGACTCCAAAAAATTAGATGGAACTAATTTAATTCAATACATAAGCAAAGGATATATCCAATAAATATAACTGATATAATATAATTGATAATTAGATTAAATCAGAACAGTTAAAATAAGTTAATTGAATTAGATCGATTGTAAAAATTTAACATCTAATGAATTTGATAAGATGAAACCTTAGATAATTAATTGCAATATCTGTAAAGTTTAGTAGCCAATATCTCTTTTATTAAATATATTAATGTTGTATGTGTTAAAAGATATTTGTTTAAATATAAATATATAATATCTTTTATTTGAATTTAAATTAATAATAATTAGAATAGGAATATGATAAAATTAATTAGTAGATTCAAATTAATGGTCTATAAATGGAGTTTGTAAAAGAAGAAAGTAAAACTGCCACAAACTACGTAGGTCAGTTTTTTCTTCTTGGGGTTTTTTTTTTCATCTTTTCAAGTTTTTTTAACTTTGATAACTTTTTATCATATAAATGATAAATTTTCCAAAAAACAAAATTAAAACTAAAATTGATAATTAATAGGTTAGCAACCTAAAATAGACTAAAAATAAATGGTACTTTACATATATATATATATATATATCTTCGACAACAAGCAATCTCTTTATGTTTTTTTAGATAAGCAACAATCTGTTTGAGTTGGTATTTGTTGCTTTCTTCTAGTATGGTGCCACCTTTTCAAGGAGTCTTTCTCACAAGCCCGCACGTTCCCCAAAACGACATTCTTAGCGACACACTTTGTTTTTCCCAACCAATAAAAAAATAGCGATTAATTCCTCTGCACCACGGACACGGCGTCGTTTTGAGAAGAACCCGAATCTCTTACTCCGTAATCAATCCGACACTATGTTTACTGTTATTTACACAAATTGACACTATCCATTTTTTCTCAGAAGTCGAACAACTAGAAGAGGTCCGAGTCTCAGAGACCACAGATTTCAATCACGCACAGATGGCTACGTCGACGCCGGCGAAGGGCGTAGTGATCACGGTACCGGTGCTCATTCTGGCAGCCTCAGCCATCGCTATTATTTTCCTTCTGTTGTCTCTCTCCTCCTGCGATTGCCCTTCCGCCGTAGGTACTGTTCGAACCCCAGTGATCGATGGCGCTGTTGTTGAAAACTCCGCCTTTTCGGTGGCGGAGCGGATATCTCCGAGCAAAGACGATGTGGAGTGGGTGAAAGATCAGATCCGAATCAATGGGCTGCATATGCAGGACAATGTGCTTCGAAAGGGCATTAACCCTCGCACAAGAGCTGAACAGCTCCAAGATCTCATAAAGTCCGTAATCTTCTCTCTCTCTCTCTCTGTATATAATGTTTGCATTTTTGCCCCTGTCTGTTTGAAATTTGAATATGTAGATTTGTTTATGTTTTAATTGTGTTATTTGGGCTCGGGAGTTGTGAGTTATATTGATTTGTGCATTTAAAATATAGAATCTTTAAATTCGAACTCAGCTTTGGCTAGCTTAGATAACTCGAAGGGAATCCAAACTTTGAATATTTGCTTTCTGTACTAATTTTTGAACTAAATTTTTCATTTTTTTAAATTATAGTTACAAGGGAATTTCTCACTATGAAGGACCCGAAGCAGACAATCACACTGCACTTCCATGCCCTGGTGGGCTCCTTGTTGAAGAGCACCATAGCAACTATGGTGAGCCATGGGCAGGGGGGCGAGATGTGTTTGAGTTTCTTGCCGAGTCTTCCCACCTCAGACCCAACTCGCGTGTTCTAGAGATTGGTTGTGGCACCCTTCGAGTTGGGTTGCATTTTATTCGGTATCTCCAGCCTGAACACTTCCACTGCCTTGAAAGAGACGAGTTGTCATTAATGGCTGCTTTTAGGTATGAGCTTCCTTCCCAAGGTCTATTGCATAAGCGCCCTTTGATTGTGAGAGGTGAGGACATGGAATTCAGTAAGTTTGGCTCAGGAGTTGTCTATGATTTGATCTATGCTAGTGCTGTGTTCCTCCACATGCCTGATAAGCTTGTTTGGGTTGGACTAGAGAGATTAGCAAGTAAGCTTAAACTCCATGATGGGCGCATCTTCGTTTCCCATAATGTTAAGTTTTGTTCACGGTTAGGGGGAGAGGAGTGTACCAAGCGGCTCTCTAGTTTGGGGCTTGAGTATCTTGGGAAGCATACACATGATAGCTTGCTTTTCAATCACTATGAGATCTGGTTCGGGTTTAGGCGGTTCAAGGCTTAGAGTTTTGATAACTTATTTCTTACTTTGATTGTGGAATTGTGGATCCTGGATCCTCGTTAGAAAGATCAAAGAGAATGTTATGAATGGATGCTTTCCTTTGCCTTGCTCTTGTTGCATTGCCATTGGTAGCTGTAACGACATTTTTTAGAAGGCCAAGTCTTACTCCTGTTGATAAATTATTTGAAAGAGAAGCAGGTCAGAATCTAACAGTGCATTCTCTTGATGCATCACTAGTTTGCACAGAATTTGCTGACAAGTGAGACTCCTGCTTTCTGTTTTGTTTGTAGTTGGATCAGGAAAATGATATTGTGTAAGTTCTGAATGCAAATTGGATAATCTTTATGCTTAGATTTATTTATTGTAACGTTGTGTGATCACTGTATCGAGTGAGATAGTTGTTGTAGCAGATGCATTTTTTTTTTGCATTTCCTTTTTGAAAATGAGGTATGATTATATAAATGTGTAACTTTCTTGATATAATTACATTTTCTTTCCCTTCTGCAATTGAATTGATATCAGTGTTGATTTTGAGTACAAGTTAGTAAAATTAAGAATTCATATGTCTTGTTTGGTACAGGAACAGACTTAAGCTAAAGAGCAAATAAACTTGTCGATTAATATCCATATGAATTATACTTTTTTTTTTTAAAGAAAGAACACGAAATTATGATTGAATGACTGCAATTTGTTGCTGAAATGTTACTATGAATGGGAACTTTACAATATTATTGAAAAATTACTCAGGAATTCCATATCCTTAATTTTATTATTTATTTTTAATGAGAAAAAGGGTATTGTGGTATTTTTACATATAATCAGTAGAGTGGTATGCTATCTTTTCTTAAATATAAAATAAAATAAAAATAGTGGTATGGGAATCATTCAACTAACATGAGAGTTTTGATCAAATTAGACCCAAATTAATTCATAACTCATGTAACATGTGACATTTAAGAAAACTACATAATATGACCACTTTCTTTTTTTTTTTTCTCTTAAGTTGTACCGTATATTTTATTTCCTTATTATTATTGAAAATCCGTTTATAGTAATTACTAAATTAATTAAATTAACTAAATTAGTAAGCAAAATCCAAGTTTGAAACTCATAACCTCTTTCTTTTGGTTAATTAAAGTGCAGAATGGTAATTAAATATTGAAACAGATTTCAGATCTGTCGAAACAGAATAAGAACTTGTCACGACAGAAACTAAACACAATAAAAAGATAGTGCAATAACAATAAAGAATACAACAAATTTTTACAAGGTTTAGAAACCCCTTCAGATATCCTACTCCTTGGGGCCACGCGCTAGAGAATAAAATTGATTAATAAATAATCACAAGTACAAAATATTGACTTAAACAAAACAAGACTCCTTCTTAAGATTTGCCGCAACTTTGTTGTACTTCTCTTCACTAATATGATTTTGATTGAAATGTGTAACCACTTGAACTCCCTTCAATGACCAGCGAGTGTTTGCATCCTCCCGATGCAAGGCTTGTAAAAATCTTCTCCCGAAGACTATAAGAGTTGTGTTCAAATTACAACTTCTATTCACTCATGAATGTGGTATAGACTCACCACAAAACTAACACTCATTTTACTACAAGAACACGTGAATACACTGATCTTGATTACAAACTAAGAACTTTCACAAATATTTCAATTCACGCACAAACTATGCACCAAAAAGTTCACTTTTTCTCAAGGCCTAGAAGATAATTTCGTGCACATAAAGGCTTAGAAAGAATCTCCAATAAAAGCAATAATGTTTGAAGATATTCTTTATTAATGAAGATTTGTCATTTTTAGTTGATTTTGATCCGACAAACTCGAATTTTACAGGGACGGCTAATACCTGCGTCATATCAAATTTCTCAAGATAGAAATAACAATTAATTCCTTCAAGGATTGTATTTCATGAAGTTTATTATCTTGAGCAATACGAAAATCAATAGACAAATATTCTAGAATTGAATTCGAATAAACACATAATATTTTCTTTATAAAACCAAGATACAAATTCATTTTATAAACATATTGTGAGAATGTTAAACTAAATAAGGAATTATTTGCAAACCTTACGAATTAATCCAACATATTATTTTCGAAAATCACAATAAAAGGAATTTAAAATCATCTTTTAAATAAAAATATCTCTATAAAATTTGCCAATTTTAGGATTTACAATCTCCCACTTTGGCAATTTTATAGACAAAGCATATCTAATTTTTAAAAGACCCTACCAAAGCAAGTTAGTTCTTAAATCCACAAATAATTAAAAGAGTCCCAAAATGACTCCCCCTGCGAAATATAACCAAACGCACATAACTAACACAAGTAACCATCGTAGGTCAAAAACATAATCAATGCACAAAAAAAAAAAGAGTTACTCTCTCTCCCCCTAACGATCTAAGAAAATGCCAAAGAAAAGAAAAGAAACTAGACCAAAACAAAGGCACATTTAGTAACAGCGCCAAAATTTGTTTAACGCCCAAAACGTGCATCCACTAAGCGGTGGTTGTAGTATAGATCGGGCAGTCGATTCCACAAGGAGGCAAGGAATTAAAGTTAATCAATAAATAAAGTTTTGAGATAAATAATATGAGGAAAATAGAACAAGTGATATTTTTGTTGTTTTTAAGATTTAAAGATTAGAAATAAAGATAGATTAAAGTGTGATGTAACAATAGGTAACAAGTGGGAAGGATCAAGAGTCACCAATATGCATACTTATTTATTTGGATATTTGATTCATAAAAATTACACAAATGAGTAGTTCACATCCCAACTATTCATTTGGAAGATTTAACATTGAGGCACAAATATGTTTCACAAAAATGTATTAAAGTGATTATTATTCTTTACCATGGAAAGATGAGATAAATCTTATGAGAAATCTGTTTAACGCCCAAAATGTGACTACCACTAAGCGGTAGTTGTAGTAAGATCGGGCGGTCGATCCACAAGGAGGTAATCTAAAATCAAAGATTAGTAGAAAATAACACAAAAAGTTAATAACAAGAAATAAATAAAATTGTAAATGAAAAGAGGTTTGAGATTTTGGTATTGTCTTTTTGATAAAGTGATAAAATGAGATAAGTGAAATAAATGTAAGATGTAATCAAGAGTTTGAGAAAATGAAAGGTTTCAAGAATCATCCATATGCTTGTCTAGTTACTTGGTTACTTGATTTACAAAAATACACAAGTAAATAGTTCACATCCCAATATTTACTTAGAAAATTTAACATTAAAGCCCATATTCTTTTCTAACAAAAGTTATTTGAGCTATAAAGTTCTTTACTTTAAAAGCACAATGTTAATCTTATGAAAAATCTAAAAATGACAAAATACCCAAAGGCAATAATGCAATAGAAGATTAGACATAAAATTAGGTATCAATATTACTTTTACTAATTAGAAGTACATAGAAAGAGCATGACTAATCCTATATACTATTAGCATAAGTAAATAAAGATAACAAAATAAAGATGGAAATGAAATAACATAAATAACTTAAAAATTTTACATTAAGAACATAGTAAATCAAAGTAGCAAAATAGCATCACTAGCATATGGAATCATCCCTAACATTCATAGGAAGATTAGGCCATTATGCTCATGATTCTCACAAAATTCTAAGAAGAAAATATGAAAAGAAAGTGAGTATAAATTTTGTTATAGTTTTTTTTACTCTAAAAATTACATACCTATTATGAAGAAAGAGTCTCTATTTATAGATGGAGAAAATGACTAAAAAGAAATTAAACAATAAAATGAGGTTTACAAAATAAATCTGAAATATTAATAATAAAATATGATTTTGAAAAATCAAATCTTATTATTAATATTAACCTAACTATTTTGGTGTATGGTCAAAATGCTCTTTTTCAAAAAAAAAGAAAAAAAAGATGAGCTTTAAAGCTCAAAATTGCAATTTTGCAAGGCACAACACCCACAAAATATGGGTTAAAGGTGGTTGATGGTACAAGAGGGTTTTCACCCACTCCCAGCCAATGAAAACGTGACACGTAGGCAGGCTGCAGAGTTGTTGGGCAGCTGGGCTCTTTGGGCCGAATCGGGCTTGGGCGCTGCCTTTGGGCCGCTGAGAGCTTGGGAGAAGCTTGCTGGATTGGACACGGAATGATGAGGGGCGTGTGATGTTGCTGAGAAGAGAATTGGGCTGGTCACATTGGCTTGCTGAAAGGAAAGGAGTTGAAGGTGTTGGGCCTTCAAATTGGGCCAGCTAGGTCACGTTGGAGTGAAGCTTCTTCGGATGTGTTAGTCGTTGGAGCTGCTGCCTGGGTGCATGGCCGAAGGGAATTTAAGGTTGGCCTGGAAACCCCTAGCATACACAATACTAGGTCTACAAAGTTGGTCTATCACCCTAGCAGATACAAATGAGTGGGTAGCCCCTGAATTAATCAATGCAGTATACAAGGAACCAGCGCTAGAGATCTGACCTGTCACAACTGAGGGACTAGCCTCCGCCTCAGTCTGAGTCAAAGCGAATACCCTGGTAGGAGCGAGACTGTCTCCCTACTTTGGCTCTTCTTTCTTAGCTTGTGGGCAGTCCTTCTTCAGATGGTTGGCACTCCCATAGATAAAACATGCCCTAATCCGGCACTCACCCTGATGTCGTCGCCTGCACCGAGGACACACTGGAAAACTCCTCCAGTTGTCACCTCCGCCCTGACGGCCAACAATAAAACCTCGTACCCTCCTATCAGAACCAGGAGGAGCAAATGAATCTGGAACCCTTCTTTTCTGCTCACTGGGGCCACTGCCCCGACTAGACCCAACAAAAGGAGGCACCGTCCTCCTGGCATTGCGCCTAACAGCACTGTCCTTCCATATCTAATCCTCAGCCCTCTCTGCAGTAAGGGCCTTATCCACTGCTTGAGCATAAGTAGTAGTCTCTGAAATCAACGTGATATTCACATCACGGGCGATCATCACATTCAACCCCCGTATAAATCTATCTCTCCTGGCCGCATCCGTCGGCACTAAGTCTGGCGCAAACTTCGCCAGTCTGTCAAATCTCAGGGCATACTCAGTAACTGACAACCTGTTCCGAGTCAGGTTGATAAACTCATCAACCTTCGCAGCTCGTACTGCTACGCTGTAATATTTATCATTAAAGATACTCTTAAATTCCTCCCATGTCATGACTGTAACATTCCTCCGCTGACTCACTACATCCCACCAGATGCGGGCATCCTCTCTAAGCATGTAGCTAGCACAAGCCACCCTTTCATTTCCTTCGACCCTCATAAAGTCTAAGATCAAGGAAATCATATTCATCCACTGCTCTGCCCGCAGTGGGTCCGATCCACCCTCAAAGGTAGGAGGTTGTTGCTTCCTGAATCCTTCATACAAGGGTTCCAACCTATTCTCAATCACAGGCTGAACCGGCACTGGCGCCATATTCTGCTGAATTAGTAACCCTATGACTTGTGAAGGGGCCTGTTGCCTCATCTGACGAAGTTCTTCCTCTGTTCTCTGCAATCTAGCCTCCATTTCAACTAATATCTGTTGCCAGTTCTATGGGGCAGGTGGAGGGTCCTGACCCTAATTGTCATCCTCGGCCCGACTGTCGCGGAGTCTAGATGATTTCCGAGGCATTACAACTATATGCCTGCAATCAGTGACACCGCTCATCAGGCATGATAACAAGATCCAATTCCACCTCTCAATCTCAACAACCAACTAAGATCAACAATCCAAATAAAATACAGAGAGCATATAGCACACAACGGGCCTTGCCCTGGCATCATGCATATGTTATTTCATTCATCATCCTCTTTATAAACTAAGCAGGCAAACAAGGCATTCAAACACATATTCAAGTATATTAATCAACCATACCAATCAACCCTGAGTCGAGCTTTTCAATGGCAGCGTGCGTACATGTCCGGTCAATCTCCAGAACCAATAAACCTTGGCTCGCTCTGATACCAAGTTGTAACGCCCTACTACCTTAGAGCCGTTACTAAGTGAGTTTAAAATGTGCAATTAACTCAATAAGTGAGGTTTTTAGAACAAAAGTGTGATTAAGCAAAAAGTCAAGGCTGTAATCTTTGAAAGTACTCTATTCCATTAAAAGTTCCAAGAGTTTAATATTCGGGATCCCAAAACGAGGTTTTAAAATATTTACAATTCAAAATAGGTTTACAGATGACTAACTATCAAAAAACATAGTTTAATACAACCATTTCTTAAAATGCCCCCAACCAAAGCAGTCGGGCAGGCCAAACATGTACGCGCCACCCCCACGCTCTCCGTACTCATGGCTGGTTGACTTTCTCCTTGCCTTTACCTGCAACACAGAGCACCCGTGAGCCGAAGCCCAGCAAGAAAACTCACACAACACATAACATACGCATAACATATAACCATTATGTCAGATAATCCACAGACAAACAGATAGTCTATAAGATTTAAACACATATACGGCCATGCCGTCCCAGAAGTGTTACCAAAGCCTGGGTTCTCGGTCCACACCGTAAGGATATCCCATGTACCCATTGGGGTTTCACCCTAACCATAAGCACTCCATGTACTAAGTGATATTCCCAGCCCCACTGCCGTTCTCGACCCTTAGCCGTTCCCGGCTCCTTTGCCGTTCATTATGCTATAACCACATATAGCATTCTCAAACAACAATCAGACATATAATAATTCATTTAAAGCTACACCCTAACAATAATACAATCTAGGGTCGTGCCCTGCAACAACACTATGGGCCCATGCCCTGCTCTACGGGTGTTACAGTTTTCTTACCTGTATCCCGAGCTTCACAATGCACCAAAGTCACGAGCACGATCCTCTATCCCGAGCCTCTCCGAAGACCTAGTCACAACACATATTAAACATCCTTTAATACTAACCAATCCAAAACCACTTCCCGGGACCAATCCCACACTCTCGGAATCCCCAAATTCCTAAAACAATGCATCAGAAACATCCCCCGAGCCCCCGGAGCAAAAGCCCAAAAATGCAAAATTCCTTGTTCTGAAAATAGCCTAGTGCCGTGGAGCTGCCCTTGAGGGCCGCGGCGCCCAGCAAGTTAGAGAGTATCCCCCAGCCCTGAAGCAGCCTCACGCCGCAGCACCAAAGAACAGGGCCGCGGCGCCCCTTCGCGAACCCAGAAATCTGGGTTTTCCCCTGCATTTTTCCCAAGCCAAAACACCTCCAACTCAACCCAAACACATACCTAAATCCCAAAACCAATTTAAAACCCCAAATGAACCATTATACAACCTATAAACACCAACAACAAACTCAAACATACAATCACACCCAAAATCCACCCTTGGGTTCCAAATTTCATAAACTTAAATCATGGCTTCTAGAACATAACCCAGAGCTTGAAAACTATACACCATGCCTCTAAAATCTTAAACCACATCAGGTACGAAAATTTAAACATGTTAAAACTCTTACCTCAGTCAAAAACTCAGCTTGAATTCTCCTCAATCCTAGCTTCAAGTCACCTTCCTTTTGATTATCCAAACTGAATTTTCAAATAAAACCAGCCATCCTATCTTTAAATTTCCACACTTAATCTCTGAAAACCAACCTTAAGCTCAAGCAAAAACAGAGCATAATCCTTACCTCTGAGTAGTCCTAGCTTAAATTTGACCTTGGTTGTCTCCAATCCCTCTTGAATTTCCTCCTAGGTCTCAAGTTTCAGGCCTCCTTCTTGCTTCCCTTTCTTTCTAGCCTTTTCTTCAATTTCAGCATAAACCAAAATAATAAAGTGTTGAATGTGAACCATCTTTCCTTCAGCTGAAACTCATCTACCCCTAGCCAAATGACCATTCTACCCTTCCATAAAAATTCTTTCCTAACTAAACCTCAATGGCACTTTTGTCATCTCATCTCTATTACAATTCTACCATTTTCCCATCACGACTTGTTACTCTCAGCAGTTACTAATGGTTACTCAAGTTACTCAATCATCAATAACCATTATCCACTAATTTTCAAATTTACAAAATTCCCAAAATACCCCTAGGCTCCTCCCGAGCTGAGTATTTAATCCCGTTGTGACTTTTAAGTTAACTAGCTCCCTAGGACCGTCTCGGCAAGTGCATCACATTAACATCACCACACTCACGTGGTACAAATCACATAATACAATTATCACATTTATGCCTTCAGCGGGCTAATATTACCAATTTACCCCTAACATAGAAACGGGGTCCACATGCATACTTATACCACCTAAACATGCATTCTAATCACATATTCATTCAAATTCATATATTATCATGTTAATTCACTTATTGCCCTCCAGGCATGCTAATCAAGGTCCTAAACCTTATTAGCAAATTTGGGATGTTACAAAAATATTAATTAAAACTTAATTTATTTTGACTATTAAAATCAATAAATGTGTATTTTTCACCACTAATCAGTGTTCTTTTACAGTTATGGAAAGAAAATAAAAATAGATGGAGAGAAACTGTAACCGTCATGGAGCTGGAGTGGTAGATGCATTGATGATCGCCAAAGAAGCCAGAATTTGGCACTAAGTATCCTCCATGGCAGTGAACCACTTGGAGAGACAAGTAATACCTCTCTAGACAGAATTAAGAGCAGTCTGAACAGCAGGGGAGTTAGGCTCGACATCTTCAGACCCAGAACCAGCCAAATTAATGCCCTTGACCTTTCTAGCTGTGGTAGGAACACTATCATCTTTAACCTCTTTGACAGTGTAGGTAGGACCAACCAAAGGAGGAATCAATGTCTCATAATATTTCTTCAAAGGACGTTGAGAGTCCAACAATTTGTAAATGACTTGAGGAAACATCAAGTGTTGACCCTTGAGCTCGGCACCACTCAAGAACACTATCTGATCAAAGATAGCGGCAACAAGATCAACAGTGACACCAGACCCAATTTTGAACAATTGGAAGGCCATGTCTTGGGTGATGGTCGAGAAATGAGTGGTGGGAAGCCAATTGAACATAGCAAACTTGAAAAGAGCCCCATAGTAGTGTGTAAGGTCCGAGACTTGGAGAGATGCACTCGGTTCCCACACCATAGCTTGGCCAACTAATTCATACAAAACTTGATCCTTGCAAACTCAATGGAATCATCAATCTCAACACGAACTAGATTTAGAACCTTAGCGATTTCGGCAGGACTAAACTTATACCAATGACCTCTAACATAAACCTTATGAAACATAAAGGAATTCTGATCCAACAACTCATCATTCAGATTAGCCTAAAATTTCTTAACTACCCGAGGCACAACCCCATCAAAACCAGAAAAAAGAACTTAATCATCCCATTTCTTCTAATGTAAGCAATACCCCAAAAACACGATGTAGAGAAAAATGAAAATTACGTTCACTAATGAAGTGACGATGCTCATAAAATTGCATAATTTTCTCATTACCATTAAAACATAAAGTAAGAGAATGAACTTTGAAAGAGGAACCTTAAGAGTGAATTGGGGCACTTTTGTGTTTGGAGCTTTTGGTAGACAATTTAGGAAAAGCCAATGGCGTTTTGCCTTTCAGATTAGAGGCAACATGAGTGGTTTCTGATGGGTCTTCTTCAGATTCTATCTCCCCCTCCGAGTCTTCAAGAAGAGGATCTTCTTGTGGTTCTTCATGAATTGGCTCAGTCAGAGATGGGTCTAGCTCGGGCAATGAATCTTTAGTTTCAGGAGAGACATCCTCCGAGGAGGTGAGGATTGATTTTTGCCGTTATT
Organism: Humulus lupulus; assembly: GCF_963169125.1. Classification (NCBI taxonomy): domain Eukaryota; kingdom Viridiplantae; phylum Streptophyta; class Magnoliopsida; order Rosales; family Cannabaceae; genus Humulus; species Humulus lupulus. The sequence goes on along the minus strand of NC_084799.1, from coordinate 15,950,439 downwards.
TTGAATTTAGATAAGGGAGTGGAATTGGAGATGGAGCTAATACCTTTCGCCTGGGCTACTTTGGCCTTCTTGGTTTGCTTTGTGCTAAAGGCTTTGGATTTGCGCTTGCCCTTTGCCTTGGGTGTCAGTACATCAGGAAACAATGAAGACAGAGTCTTGAGTAGATGGATCGGTCTCGACTTCTGTGGAGAAAGACTTGGGAGGGCTTGAGGTCGAGGATGGCTTCTGTTTGGCAGGGTCTTCGGGTGAGGCAAGTGGAACCGCCGAGGATAGTGTTGGATTAGCTTATACATGATCTTTATTTATTTTCATGTATATCTCATATTAAACAAATTAATACGAGATAGCCTAAAACATGTTTCTAAAATTGAATTCAAAGAGAAACAAATAATAGAATACTTACAGTATACGCAGCGGAATTAAAGAGTCCTTCCTTCAATTTCTCTAACTCTTGTATCCTCTCTGTCGCAGAGTATTATCAAGAAACTGAACCGATCTTCTATTTTCTTCACAATCTTCCAATGTATCCTTAGAACCACCTAGACTAGTGTGGGCAATTCTCAACACATGAGATAAATATAGAGAGAAGAAGAGAAAATAACAAAGTGGCTTAGAAAATGACTTGTGTTTAGAGAGAATCTAAAACTATCAGAAAATCTGACTTGTGACTTATCAAAACTTATGTTTTGACTTCTCTCTAAGCACTTCTTTTATAGACTCAATTAGGCCATTTAATTTAATTAAAAAATCAATAAAATAATAGTCATTTTGAAGCCCTAGGTCGAAATTATCATGGGCTATAGGCCTGTGAAATTTCTCATTTGATTATAAGCCCATTGGACTTAAAATCAATGCCTGTATTATTTTCTATTGATTTAATTAATTAAATAATTATTTAAATCCTTTATCAAATTAATTATTTATAATTTGAACCTTGATTTAAACTTATTTATTAATTTAGATACCAATTTCTCTTTTCTTCTCAAAATTACACAACTCTGTGAAACTATCCAAAATTGACCTGATCAACTTTGATAATTCTAATTGATGATTAAATCAATTAATTGAGACTATCTAGATGATTTTATCCAAGGTAAAACGGGGGCCATGGGCCTATGAAATCAAACTCCAATAAGTTATCATAAATCTAACAGATAAATTTACTAACTTATTAATTACTCGTGACTCCACTATAGACTCGGAATTGCACTCTTGAATTCATAGAACACTCTATAACAAACATAGATACGCTATTAATTATCCATTGTTACAACCATAATTGTCACTCAATCCTCTGTAGACGGTCTACACTGAGATAAGACTAAAATATCGCTTTACCCCTCATTGTATTTTATCCTTAAAACACTTAGTTCCTTGTAAATGATATTTCAGTAAACTAATTTAAGTACTGAAATGCGATCTCTATCATTTAACACCTTGAACCAAACTAAAAGGAAACCATCGTTTCACTTCTTCATCAGAAGCTATAGATGTTCATATCTACGATTAACTGTAATGCCCCAAATTTCCTAATAAGGTTTAGGACCTTGATTAGGAGGCCGGGAGGGCCATAATTGATTTGTTATAGTATTTAATGATTATATGCATGTTTACGTGAATTATATTATTATATGATGGTGGATGCATGCATATGGGAGAATTTATCATTGTGAGGGTATCTTGGTAATTTGGCCACTGTGGGCGTAATTGTATATTTTGGGTGCATGATTGTGATTAATTAATATAGCCACACTATAAGGTGGATTGGTTCGAGCTATCGACATGAGACGATCATGAGATGTAAGTGTTCGGTCTAGTCATAACGGGTTTAAGTTCGGGGCTCTGGGTGAGTCTCGGGGTGAATTTAACGATTAGAGCATTACCGGGAATTAAAGGGTAATGAGATATGATTTAATGGAATTTGGGAATATTGAGGATAGCGGGAATTGGAGAGCGTTAATTATAATTAACGAGATAGGCGGGAAAGGACGATTTTACCCTTGTAAGCTTTTAAAGGGGTTTATTTGGCTTAGGGGCATTATGGTCTTTTGACCCTAAGGATTTATATCAGCTTTTAAGTGTTGGAAGGCTGTGGAAATACAGGGGAAAAACAGAGTCTCTCCTTCTTCTCTCCCGATAGATTTTCTTACTCTTTTCTCTTTGGATTTTCGAGCTCAGTTTGAGGAATCGAGCCAAGGAACCAAGCTTAGCCAAGCTAGGGTTGTGCTCCACCATTGAAGAGGGTGTGTTGCCAAGATTAAGGTGAGTTTCTAGCCACTAGAACTCTTGGTTTTACTCTGTTTTATAAGTTAAGTTTCAACTGGTTTTTGGGTTGGAAACTTGGGAATTGGTTGGGGTTTTGGCTAGGGTTCTTGGGGTTGTGGTCCTTAGGACATGTGGAGATGGTATTTGGGTTCATTTGGGAGTTAATTTGACGTTTGGAAGCTTTTGGTTTGGGTTAGAAATGGTAAAATCGAAGGAAGGAAAAACTGGGATTTGGCTGGCTGAAGGTAGCGCTTCAGCGCCCAGTGTAGGGCGCTATAGCGCTACCTGCAGGGAGGTTGGGTGGTTTGTGTTTCTGCCTTGAGCGCTGGGGCGCTAGAAGGGCAGCGCTGTAGTGCTCCCCTGTTTCCTCTTAACCCTGTTTTGGGTGTTTTTAAGGGCTTTTGGCTTGGGGTTTCAATCCTTAAGGCCCGGGATCGAATCTACTCACCGTATGGGCATGTTTTGAGGTCCCGAGAGTGGGGTTTAGGTTAAGACCCTATCTTTGGTAATTTTCATTAATTGGAGATTGTTTTGGTTATGACTAGGTGACCGCTAAAGGATTAAGGATCGATCGTTCTCAAGGGTCGTTCTTGTTTTAACCTCTACTTGAACCGGAGGTAAGAAAACTGCACCCTGTGTATATGTGACATGCATGGTTATTATGATGCATGTTAGTTGATTATTATGTATGACATGCATGGCTATTCTTGATGCATGTTGGTTGATTATTAAACGTGACATGCATGGCTGTTATTGGTGCATGTTGGATGGCTGGATATTGCATATGATGCATGAGAAACATGTGATTAGGACATGCTTTGTATACTGAGTATGATATCGTCCAGAGCTTGAGCCTCTGTGTTTATGCATGGTCCTAATTGTACTAGTACCTGTTTAATAAGCATGTTGAATACCTTGTTTATGGATATGGAACATGTGATATATGATTGGCGGCATGACTTATTTGTGAATGACAATGACTAGTCAGGGACCGACTCTAAAGTCGAGAATCACGCATTGAATGGCTCTATGGCATTAATGCTAGACCGACCCTAAGGTCGATGAATCAAGCATTGAATGGCTCCATGGCATTAATGCTGGACCGACTCTAAAGTCGAGAATCGTGAATTGAGTGGTTCTAAGGCACTAATGCCAGACCGACCCTAAGGTCGATGATCACGCATTGAATAGCTCCATGGCGTTAATGCGGGACCGACCCTAAGGTCGAAGAACTTATAAGCGCTTGCCTGGTCTACGACCAGATGACTATAGCCAAGGTATATGACCCCGGTGACTGTTTGTCACATGGCTAAGGGACGTTGTCCATAGTTTCGACTCTAGGGTCGTGAGGAAGGTTATGTTGGTGACTAATCACCTTGCACCTGTCCTAACCAAGCATATGAAAGAATCCCTTATCAGTTGAGCCCTGGTGACCCTATCGTCACATGGCTAGAGGGAGCAATGTTCATTATTGTGACTTTTGGCTATTGTCACCCATCTGTATGGACTGTTGGTTCTGATTGGTTATTTTGGTTATTGTTGATATTATATCATGATATATTATGTTTTCTTGCTGGGCTTCGGCTCACGGGTGCTACGTGGTGCAGGTAAAGGCAAGAGGAAGTTGGACCATCCTTGAGTTGGAGAGCTTAGGTGATGACGTGTACATATGCAGCTGCTCGTCCGCCGCGGCCGAGGTTTAAAGTGGAACTAGGGTTGAACCCTGCTTTGCCGCTTAGAACAGCCTGTTGTAAATATTTTCTGTAATAAACTCTGAAATTATATTTTCGGGATCCCAAAGTTTAAATTAAACGTTCTAGTGAAACGTTACATCCTAACCAAAGTTTTTAATCCCTAAACCGCTAATTACACTTAGTTCACGATTTTGGCCAAATGACTCGATTAGCGAGTTTAGCACTGTTTACAAGGCACACTGTAACGGTCCCTGGAGTTTGGGGCGTTACAACTTGGTATCAGAGCGAGCCAAGGTTTATGGTTCCTGAAGACAAGCTGGGCATGTACACTCATCACTGAAGATAGCTTCACTCAAGGAATGGTAACTATTTCTGTAGCTATGTGTATAGCTGTTTGAATAAAATGTGAATGCTTTACCTGCATATTGTATTAGGGAGCATGAGATTCTGATAGAGCCTGGCTCTTGACTATGTGATTATATGCTCCGTGAATATATATATGACTGTGATCATATGGTTACCTGCTCTGTGAATATATATATAATTGTGTTATTTGCCTGCTGGGGTCAGAAGCATGGTTTGAGTGTTGGAAGAGCAGGGATTATGAATAATGTATGAATGCCATGGGCATGTTGTAGCACTACAAGTGGTTTATGATTATGGTGTGGTAAGGATTATTCCGTGGGAGAAAGCCCTTGACATGGTTATTGTGACTAATAGGTCAAGTTATTGACTGCAGATTGAAACAGCAGGTTTATATTCAAGGCAGATTATGAGGCCTAGTGATACTTATACAGGGGCTGGGAGTTACAGCCAGGGTATCAGTTCTTCGTCTGCATCTTTGAATGTTCAGCAGACGCTTACAGACTTGCAATTAAGATTGCAGAGGTAGGAAAAAGAGATCAAGTATTTGATGCAACAGTGGAGTCTGTTGGGTAGTACCTCTGCCTTTCCTATGCCAGGGGTGGCATCAGTTTCAGCTCAGCCTAGGGTTGAGAACAGATGGGAATTTCTCTATGGAAGATTCCTGAGGTTTTATCCCCCAATATTTGAGGGAGGCCTAGATCCATTCAGAGCTGAGCAATGGATGGGCATGATCAGCTCCATTCTTGATAGTATGGGGTTGGTGGATCACGATAGAGTGATCTGTGCTACATGTGTACTGCGGGATGATGCCCGGACATGGTGGGAGGTAGTATCCCAGACACGAGACACAGCTGTGATGGATTGGAAAGAATTTAGGCAGTTGTTTAATGAGAGGTATTACTGTGATGTAGCTAAGACTGCCAAGATGAATGAGTTTTTGAATCTTGCTCAAGGTAATGCATTAGTGACCGAGTATGTTACTAAATTTGATGAGTTGGCCAAGTTTGCCTTAGACATGGTACCCACAGATATGGCTCGGAAGGAAAGATTTACTCAGGGATTGAATCCTGGAATAGCTCAGGGCATTAGAGCTGCTCCAGTGTATGAGGTCTCTACCTATGCTCAGGTGGTAGAGAAGGCTCTTGCTGTTGAGAGTTTAGTGGTTGGGCAGCAGAGTGCTGGAGAGCACAGAGCTCAGATAGTTGTACCTCCATTTATTGAGACGAGTAACAGGGAAAGCTGGAAGACCCGTCCAAAGTGCACTCGGTGCAAGAGGCATCATCTGGGAGAATGCCGAGCAAAGGCATGTTTCTTTTGTGGGATGGTTGGGCATCTTAAGAAGGATTGTCCAAGTCTAAGAGAGCCTAAGCAAAGGAGGATAGTCAGCTCAACTTCAGCTCGAGTGTTTATTCCAGGGCAATCAGAGTCTGAGACCGAGACTAGTTCCTCGGGGGTGACAGGTCAGTTTTCTAGTTCTGAGTTGTGAATTATGCTGTTTGGCTTTGGCGCCATGTTATCTTTTGTTGGTGTGTATATAGAGAAGGTATATTGATGGTATATATGGAACACATGGTTATGTTGTGATGGGAAACGTAATATGGTATTGGCAACTTAAGAGATAAGTTGAGTTATGGCAAGGACTGATCAGGGATTCTGATAAAGCTGGTTATGATAGGCTTGGGTTTGATCCAGGGTTTGGATTGGTTAAGTAATTAAAGAGCAGTCTTGAATGGAAAGGAAAGTATAGTAATTCTTAAGTTTGTGAGCGGGAAGTCTTGTGACGGTTGGCACTGTGCATGGATTTGATATGTTTGTGATACTTGTAGTGAGAGCTAGAGTTGTGCAGGGGGATGCATGGAACTCTTGGCTAGCGAGGTGGATATCACCTAGATTGTATTAGTGAAATCAGGACAGACTGGATTAGTCTGTGGGTTTTCTTTAAATGTGTTTCCAGATGGTCTGTCAGACCTTCTTTTTATTAAAAGAAGATTAGATTGGTGACTGATTTAGTACCAAAAATGGAATCAGATGTAAGTACTGTTTTGGGTGGCTCAGTGGAATTATAAGAATTAAAGGTTTAATTGCTGAGTAAGATGGAATCCTTTAAGGTGGATCTTGGATCTGGTTAAGACCAGTTAGAGATCAGAGTGAGGAAATTATGTAAAAGATGGTGTTGGTATCAGATTAGAGCACTGTGAGTGCTGAGTATATCTTGGTAATTGGTTTGATGCTAGGTGTTTGTGAATCAGGTTAATAGTGCATTCAAGGGTAGACTTGAATGGGACTTATGATCGTCTTGGACGATGGAATAGTGGTGTTTTCTCTACGGAGAATTGCCAAGAGTGAAGAGTGCCTTGGGGACAGGGGTGTCCATGGATAGTAAAGATATTTCAGGTGCCTTGGGGAGAAAGTGCTGGGTCTTTATAGACCAGGATCAGTTAGTGGGTTGCACGAACACAGAGGCTCAATCTCTGAACGATATCATACTCAGCATATTAAGCATGTCCTAATCACATGTTTCTCATGCATCATATGCATTATATTTAACAATCCAACATGTACCAATAACAGCCATGCATGTCACATATACATAGGGTGCAGTTTTCTTACCTCTGATTCGAGCTAGAATGATTAAAAGAACGACCCTTGAGAACGATCAACTTTTAGTCCTTTAGCGGTCACCTAGTCATAACCAAATACGGGACACCAGTAATAAAAAATGATTAACATAGGTTCCCAAACCAATCTCTAGCCTCTGGGACATCAATCCAAACTAAACCAAGTAGTAGGATCGTTCCCGAGGCCTAAGGCTAGCATCCCCAAGTCAAAAACTCATTTCTGGCAAAAAATGCCTCTATGGGTTGCGAACCTCCCTAGCCGTGCCGCGGCTCACACCTCAGACAGAGGCAAAACCTCCCCAGAAATCCACACAGGCCGCGGCTCACCATAGCCATGCCGCGGCCCTTTACGCAAACCAGCAAGCCACTAGCTTTCTTCCCCTGCGTTTTTCCTTGAAACCAATCCCTCAAACCAGTCCCAAACATCATCCAAAGATTCAATTCAACCCCTAAACTTCATCTACAACACACCCTCATCAAAACCCAAGTTAACACCAACCAAAACTTCCATTAATTCCAATTTCCCACAAATAACTTACAAGCTGAAAGTCTAAAGCCAAAACAGAGTATACTATAAAACTAATGGCCGGAACTTACCTGAAGCTTGATTTAACTGCCCCTCACTGATTGAACCAAGGTCCTAAGTCCTCAAGCCTTGCTCTCCTAGCTTGTTGCCTCAAGTTGGTTCTCAAAATTCAAAGGTAAATGAAGGGAAGAACATGTACGGGAGAGAAAGAAGGAGATGTGAATGATGCTCTATTTTTGTTCTGAAGGTTTCTACAGCCTTGGGTTGATATACATCCTAGGGGTGAAACGACCACTTTGCCCCTAGGTCAAATAAAAGCTTCTAAAGTCTCCTAAGGGTAAAACCGTCCTTTCCCGCATATCTCGTTAATTATAATTAACACTCTCCAATTCCCACTATTCTCAATAATCTAAAATACCAATAAATCATATCCTGTTACCCTATAATTCCCGGTAACGCTCTAATCATTAAATTCACCCCGAGACTCACCCCGAGCCCCGGACTTAAACCCGTTATGACTAGACCGAGCATTTGCATTCCATGATTGCCTCATGCCGACTAGCTCGAACCAATCCACCTTATAATGTGGCTATATTAATTAATCACAACCATACACCCAAAATACACAATTATGCCCACAGCAGTCACATTACCAAAATACCCTTATAATTATAATTACTCCCATATGCACGCATTTATCATCATATAATAATATAATTCACATAAGCATGCATATGATCATTAAATAGCATCATAACTCAATTATGGCCCTCCCAGTCTCCTAATCAAGGTCCTAAACCCTATTAGGAAATTCAGGGCATTACAGGTCCTGTCTGATGTAACAAATACATCCGATCTTATCTACTTTGCTAATGTTCTGAAAATAACATAACACTGTAATGTGTAAGTAGATCATATCGTAGATTGGCAAGTCAGTGTAAATCCGGTGCACTGACTAATCTTAGGACTAACTTATTTTGAACATATAATCATATTTATATTCCACTGTGATTACGTCACTATAAATAAGATTAGCTATATGCTCGGGATTTAATATAAGTTTATATTAAACAAATAATCACGAAAATAAAACATGTGAGAAAAGTGATTGACCAAGTCAAAAAATGATTTCTATTCTTTTATTGATAATAAAATGAGATTACAAAGAATTTGGATTTTAATTAGGGCATAAAACCCCAACAAAATCCCACTTGCACTAATTGAAACTAATGCCTTAATTCTACTAATCCCATTTCCTTGATATGCTTATCAAATGTAGCTTATGTTAGTGTCTTTGTAAACGGATCCGCAAGATTGTCTTCAGTTGCAATCTTCATAACCTTCACATCTCCTCTGGCCACATATTCTCGAATAATGTGATACTTCATTTCTATATGCTTACTCCTCTTGTGACTTCGAGGTTCTTTCGAGTTGGCTATCGCTCCTGTATTGTCACAAAACAACACAAGCGGTTTATCCATTTCTGGAATAACACCAAGATCCGAATAGAACTTCTTTAGCCAGACTATTTCCTTAGCTGCTTCTGACGCAACTATGTACTCAGCCTCCATGGTGGAATATGAGATTGCAGACTGCTTTACGTTTCTCCAAATCACAGCTCCACCCCTAAGAGTAAACACCATTCCAGAAGTAGACTTTCAGTCATCGACATCAATCTGAAAATCTGAATCGGTGTAGCCTACAAGGTTCAGAACACCACCCTTGTAGACTAACATATAATCCCTAGTCTGTCTCAAATACTTCAGGATATGCTTAACTGCTATCCAATGTTCCGGTCCTGGGTTTGACTGATACCTGCTCACTACTCCCACTGCATAGCAGATATCTGGTCTAGTACACAACATGGCATACATCAGACTTCCAACTCCAGATGCATAAGGAACTTTTCTCATTGCATCTTCCTCTTCAGGAGTCTGGGGAGACTGCTTCTTTGAAAGATGAATTCCATGGCGGGACGGTATACACCATTTCTTGGAATTTTTCATTGAGAAACGTTCAAGCACTTTATCAATGTAAGCTGCTTGAGATAAAGCTAAGAGTTTGTTCTTTCCATCCCTGATGATCTGGATACCTAGAACATAACTTGCTTCACCCAAATCCTTCACCTGGAATTGAGTGCTCAACCAATTCTTCACATCTGATAATTTCTTAACATTGTTTCCAATGAGTAAGATATCATCTACATAAAGAACTAGGAATACCACTATTTGATTTGCCTTCAGTTTGTAAACACAGGGCTCATCAATATTTTGTTCAAAGCCATAGGTTTTGATTATTTCATCAAACCTAAGATTCCATGAACGAGAAGCTTGCTTAAGTCCATAGATGGACCTATTCAACTTGCAAACTTTTCCTTCTTGTCCAGATACTTTAAATCCTTCTGGTTGATCCATATAAATGACTTTGTCAAGCTTTCCATTAAGAAAAGTTGTCTTGACGTCCATTTGCCATATCTCATAGTCGAGAGCGGCTGCTATGGATAGAAGGATGCGAATGGATTTGAGCATGGCTACCAGACTAAAAGTTTCCTCACAGTCCATGCCTTCTCTTTGGGTATAACCCTTTGCCACTAATCGAGCTTTATAAGTCTCAATATTTCCATCAACGCCTCGTTTCTTCTTGAAGATCCACTAGCACCCAATGGCCCTAAAGTCACTAGGTGCTTCCACAAGATCCCAGACGGAATTTGAGTAAATGGACTCCATTTCCTGTTTCATGGCTTCGAGCCATAGTTCATTTTCAGGGCTAGCCATTGCCTGTTTGAAAGACAACGGATCATCGTCACTAGTGTCACCAACAACCATATTGGTTTCACCATCCAAACCATAGCGAACTGGGTTCCAGAAACCCTCCCGCTACGACGAGGCTTCGTGACTGTTTGCTCAGGAACAGTGGTACTTTCTTCATTTAAACCGACACGTGAAGAGTGGGAATTTTATCATCAACTCGCATTGATGACGATGGAACATTGGTTGGAGTCAATTCTTTAACCATCTCCTCTAGAACTACTTTGCTACGAGGTTTAAAATTCTAGACATAGTCATTTTCCAGAAAAGTAGCATTTATAGAAGTAAACACTTTTTTTTTTCCTGAATGACTATAGAAAAGTCCACCTTGAGTACCTTTAGGATTGCCAACAAACATGCAAACTTCAGTTCGCGGTTCTAGCTTTCCCTCCTTTTTCCTCAGGACGTGAGCGGGACACCCCCAGATTCTATAATGGCGTAAACTAGGTTCACAACCATTCCAGCGTTCTAAAGGTGTTTTGGGGATTGATTTTGACGGCACGACATTGAGAATGTCATTCGCGGTTTCAATTGCATGTCCCCAGAACAAAGTTGGTAGAGTTGAGTAACTAAGCATGCATCTAACCATTTCCAATAAAGTTATGTTTCGATGTTCCGCTACACCATTTTGTTGCGGAGTACCTGGGGCAGTAAGTTGTGATAAAATCCCAAGTTTAGTTAAATGATCTTGGAACTGCATATCCAAATATTCTCCTGTTTAACGCCCAAAATGTGACAACCACTAAGCGGTGGTTGTAGTATAATCGGGCGGTCGATCCACAAGGAGGTAACCTAAAATCAAAAGGTTAGTAGGAAATAACACAAAAAGTTAGTAACAAGAAGTAAATAAAATTGTAAATGGAAAGAGGTTTGAGATTTTGGTATTGTATTTTTGATAAAGTGATGAAATAAGATAAGTGAAATAAAGGTAAGATGTAATCAAGAGTTTGAGAAAATGAAAGGTTTCAAGAATCATCCATATGCTTGTTTAGTTACTTGGTTACTTGATTTATAAAAATACACAAGTAAATAGTTCACATCCCAACATTTACTTGGAAAATCTAACATTAAAGTTCATAGTCTTTTCTAACAAAAGTTCATTTGAGTTATAAAGTTCTTTACTTTAAAAGCACAATGTTAATCTTATGAAAAATCTAAAAATGACAAAATACCCAAGGGCAATAATGCAATAGAAGATTAGACATAAAATTATGTATCAATATTACTTTTGCTAATTAGAAGCACATAGAAAGAGCATGACTAATCCTATATACTATTAGCATAAGTAAATACAGATAACAAAATAAAGATAGAGATGAAAGAACATAAATAACTCAAATATATTACATTAAGAACATAGTAAATCAAAGTAGCAAAATAACATCACTTGCATATGGAATCATCCCTAACCTTCTTAGGAAGATTAGGTCATTATGCTCATGATTCTCACAAAATTCTAAGAAGAAAATATGAGAAGAAAGTGAGTGGAAATTTCGCTATAGTTTCTCTACTCTAAAAATTACATACCTAATGTTAAGAAAGTGTCCCTATTTATAGATGGAGAAAAGGACTAAAAAGAAATTAAACAACAAAATGGAGTTTACAAAATAAATCTGAAATATTAATATTACCCTAGCTATTTTTGTGTATAGTCAAAATGCTCATTTTCTAAAATACCACAAAAGCATGATCTTTAAAGCTCAAAATAGAAATTTACAAAGCCCAATATCCACAAAACATGGTTGGTGACACAAGAGGGTTTTGACCCATTTTCAGCCAATGAGGGAGTGCCACGTCACACTGGCTGGGAGAGGATTGGGCTGCTTCAAATGAGCCTCAGCTGAGTTGGGCCTGGAGTGAGGCTGAAGGGAGTTGTGTTGGAGGAGTCACGTTGGTGGCCTGGCAAATAGATGTCCAAATGGGTTTGCACTTTGGCTAATGGTATCAGACCATTAGTAAGGAGGAATCTCCAAAGATTAATATGCATATGTGATTAGTATACCCATTAATTAACCATGCATATCCATATGCATCTAAATGGTATAAAAGAGACATATTTTGTTGGGCTTGGGCTATTTGGGCCAAATTTTAGACTTCAATTTTGCAAAAATGCCAACTTTTCCTCCTTTCTTCAACTTTATTTCTTTCTTTCTTCTTTCTTTTCTTTATGACAAAATGCAACTTTAATTCCTACAAAATAACAATAAATTAAATTATAATCAAATATTTTCATTTATAAAATAAATGATAATAATTCCATGAAAATATTAATTAAAACTTAATTTATTTTGACAATTAAAATCAACAAATGTGCATTTTTCACCACTAATCATCTCCACCCCTATCAGATCACAAGATCTTTAACGTTTTACCTAATTGGTTCTGAGCCATTGCTATGAATTCCTGAAACTTTGAAAATGTTTCTGATTTCCTATGCATTAGGTAAAGACATGAGTATCTAGAGTAATCGTCAATGAAAGTGACGAAATACTCAAAACCACCCCTAGCTTGTACATTCAAAGGTCCACAAACATCTGAATGCATAAGACCAAGTGGTTCTTTGGCCCTATCACCCTTTGCAGAGAATGGACGCTTGGTTAGTTTGCCTTCTAGACAAGATTCACAAACAGGTAATTCACCTAAGGTGAGTTCTCTCAAAGGTCCTTCCTTTGTAAGTCTTTGAATCCTATCATAGCCAATGTGACCTAGTCTCAAGTGCCATAAACACGTCATATTTTTGTTATCGGTCTTTTGACGTTTATTGGTCCTAGGTTTAGCTACTTTGAATAAATCATTGTTAAGAGCGAGGGGTTCGTTAGGTCGCAGAATATAAAACCCGTTTTCCAAACATGCAATACACAATTGTGATCCATTGAAAGAAATAGATATATTAAAACTTGTGAAAGTCATAACAAATCGTTCTAATTGCAACATGGAAACTGAAATTAAATTTCTACTGAAATCCAGAATAAAAAATACATCTTTTAAAATTAAGTATTTATTTCCGAACTTCAGACAAGCTATTCCTCTAGCTTGGACCTTAACGAACGCTCCGTTCCCAACTCTAAGCTTTAAGCCACATTCGTTCACTTCCTCCCACGATTCAAGAAGCTGTAAAGAGTTACAAAAATGGTTAGTAGTTCCATAATCAATAATCCAAACGGATTTATCATTCTCTAAAACACATGTTTCCAAGATAAATGAACTATAATCGTTAACTTTGTTTTTCGCTGCTAGAAACTTAGGGCAATCTCGTTTCCAATGCCCCTTCTCTTTGCAGTGAAAACACTTATCTTTACCTTTCTTGTTTTTCTTGTTCTTCCCCTTAGGCGTCTGTGCACTTGGTTGTGCACTCGTCTTTGCAGCCTTTGCAGGCTTGGGGTTGTTTATTTGTCCACCTTTCCTCTTGTTTCCAGGTTTCGAAGACGAAGCTTGGTTAGCTTCAGCCTTAGCTAGATGAGCAGCAACATCAGTAGTCTTATTTTCACCTCCTTTACTAGGTCCACCCATGACAGGTTCAATAATCTGAAGCTCGTTCATGAGCTGCGTCAGACCATAGTTGAGTTGAGTTGAGCACGAACGTGCAGACACGGTGCCATCCGAGAATTTACGGTGCCATCACGAACGTGCAGAGACGGTGCTATCCAAACATTTACGGTACCATCACGAGCATTGATGGTGCCATCACTAACGTGCGGACACGGTGCTCATTCTTGGGATTCCTCAATCATGACGAATTCAAAGTTGTCACCAATCAACTCTATGTTGATATTCTGCTTCCAGTTAATGAAGTTTTCTCCAGTGAGTTTGTCCATTGAAAGTTGAGAAAGGATGGGAGTATACACAGACACTACTTAGCTTAAAACTACAAATTATCAATAAAATAGAAATCAATCACATTTGCTCAATAAAACTTCTATTCACACAAATTTCAATAAATAGCACAACATATATAAAAAATACGTAAGATATGAGAAAAAAATACCAAAAACAGTCATATATCTATTTCTTTAGGTTTTTAACTAATCTATGATATCCTTGTCCCGGTTGGTGAGAGTAAAAAATATCACTAGTTAAATAGAGTTGTAAACTCATTTAATAATGGACACCACTATTAACAACCTACTATTCGATCAAAATAAGAAAACAAAATCTCTTATTTTATGAGCTAGACCCACGGTTTTAATAATCATAGATTTAGTCCTAGTAGTCACCGTAGGGGTGAGTCTAGTAGAATTTGACCTATAATTATTTATCTTTCGAAATCTAACATTGTCAAAATAACTAATGAATACCTTCCGTAGGGGGACGAATCAAAGCGCCTCGAGGCCCCATTAAGCTATTGACTATGTTAAATCAACGGTGGAGATCGAATAAAATTCTTAAAATAAGCTCATTATAAAATTAAAAATTGTATTTTTATTATTTATTTTTAGAAAATTAATGACTATGGTTTTCCCAAAAAAAAATTAAACAGATTAATTTTTTTAAAACCAAAGTCCTATAATTTCTTATTAATTCTAAAGTTTCACATTGAAACAAATTCAATTAATTTAGAATTAATTTGTTGCTAATCAATATTTAGGTTTAACTAATATAATGAACCTATACAATTAAGTCAAACTCAGGTAAATGAGCCTTAACAATTGGGCTTGTATGGAGGAGGGCTGGGTCCAGTATGTCATTCCCACTACAAAGGCCCCTATCTTCCATACAAGGTCCAAAAAACAGGAATTTAAACCTTTGTTTTATTAATTGTTATTAATTGATTAGGCCCATTATAGTCATGCAAAGCAAATGAGCATTCACAAGTGGAATCACTCATAATAGAGGAATTTAAACTTTACATTTTCTAATGGGCCCAAATAAAACCTATCATTTTATGAATATTTTATTTGGCAAAATACCATATATCTAACAAACATATGTGCCACTATATGCATCTAAGCCCAATTGCAAAAATACCACATATGGTGCAAATAGACATGTTATAATTGGATGAGCCTAATCATGTTACTATATGAGCAATTCTATGAATTTATCCAAAAATACCACAATTTATTTCATTTGCAAAAATACCACAATTAATTATCTAGAATTTATCAAAAAATTCAAATTAATTAAATTTGTACAAAAAATAAGTCTATTTAAATGAAATTTATCAACAATTAACAATACTTAATTTAAATTTCATTTATCAACAATTAACTTAGTTTTAGGTTAATTTGATAAAAAAAAAAAATTTAAATATGATTTATCAACAATTAACCAAAGTTAATTTAAACCTCATTAAAAAAATATTTTATTAATTAGCTGAAAAAAATGATATTTTTCAAAATTTAACCAATTTTAAATTTTAAAATCAATATCTTAACTATTTTCAAAATATATTGTGTTGTTATAACTATTAGCTAATATTTTAACCATTAAAATATATATATATATATATATATAAATAGTTATAACAACCCTAAAATATCTCAAAATAGTTAAACAAATTCAAATATCCATAAAAATATCTAACTAACAATGTTCAAATTTCAAATAATTTAAATATTAAAAATTATATTTTCAAATAAAGATTTAATAAAAATATCAAGAATTTAAATGAAAATATCTTAAATATCTGATATCATAATTCTAATATTTTAAAATATTAAAAAATTTAAAATTAAGTTGTTGATTAGTGGTGAAAATTGCATTATTTATTTTGGTTAATAGCCAAAATAAATTAAGTTTAATTAATATTTTCATTAAATTAATATGATTTATTTTATAAATGAAAATATTTAATTATGATTTTAATTTATTGTTATTTTGTAGGAATTAAATATGCATTTTGTCACAAAGAAGAAAGAAATAAATAAAGTTGAAGAATGGAGGAAAAGTTGGCATTTTTGCAAAAATTGAAGCCCAGAAATTCGGCCCAAAGCACCCTAGGCCCGCAGCTTTCCCTTCTCTCCAGCGCGCCACTTGTCGCGCTCCTTGCATGCCACGCGTCCCAGCAGCCATCTTTGACCTTTGACTCACCTTTGACCCAGCCTTTGACCTTTTGTTAGTCCTTGCTTCATTCCTTCAGCAAGCTCCCCACGTGACCTCCCATCAATCCTCCAAATGCATTGACCCATATGCACATATATGCATATCCTTCAGCATGTTAACGTGACCATTCCACAAAGGCCCAAATGCATATGAAAGCCCAACATCACATGCCCCTCATCATTCCATGTCCCTCCCAAAGCACCCAACGACCCAGTCAAGGCCCAAGGCATTTTCTTCAGCCAGGGCTGCCTACGTGGCACTCTCTCATTGGCTGAAAATGGGTCAAAACCCTCTTGTGTCACCAGCCATGTTTTGTGGGTATTGGGCTTTGTAAATTGCTATTTTGAGCTTTATAGATTATGTTTTTGTGGTATTTTAGAAAAAGAGCATTTTGACTATACACAAAAATAGCTAGGGTAATATTAATATTAAGATTTGATTTTTCAAAATCATATTTTATTATTAATATTTCAGATTTATTTTGTAAACCCCATTTTGTTGTTTAATTTCTTTTTAGTCATTTTCCCCATCTATAAATAGGGACACTTTCTTCACATTTGGTATGTAATTTTTAGAGTAGAGAAACTATAGCAAAATTTCCACTCACCTTCTTCTCATATTTTCTTTTTAGAATTTTGTGAGAATCATGAGCATAATGGCCTAATCTTCCTAGGAAGGTTAGGGATGATTCCATATGCAAGTGATGTTATTTTGCTACTTTGATTTACTATGTTCTTAATGTAATATATTTGAGTTATTTATGTTCTTTCATCTCTATCTTTATTTTGTTATCTTTATTTACTTATGCTAATAGTATATAGGATTAGTCATGCTCTTTCTATGTGCTTCTAATTAGTAAAAGTAATATTGATACATAATTTTATGTCTAATCTTCTATTGCATTATTGCCCTTGGGTATTTTGTCATTTTTAGATTTTTCATAAGATTAACATTGTGCTTTTAAAGTAAAGAACTTTATAACTCAAATGAACTTTTGTTAGAAAAACTATGAACTTTAATGTTAGATTTTCCAAGTAAATGTTGGGATGTGAACTATTTACTTGTGTATTTTTGTAAATCAAGTAACCAAGTAACTAAGCAAGCATATGGATGATTCTTGAAACCTTTCCATTTCTCAAACTCTTGATTACATCTTACATTTATCTCACCTATCTCACTTTATCATTTCATCAAAAAAATACAATACCAAAATCTCAAACCTCTTTCCATTTGCAATTTTATTTACTTCTTGTTACTAACTTTTTGTGTTATTTTCTACTAATCTTTTGATTTTAGGTTACCTCCTTGTGGATCGACCGCCCGATCTTACTGCAACTACCGCTTAGTGTAGTCACATTTTGGGCGTTAAACAGTTGTTAGTCTATTTTTAAATTTGAATTTGAATGTTTGTAGAAAATATCTAATTATTTAAATCTCAACTAACAAAAATATCATTTTTTTAAAAAACAATTTTAAATACAAAATAAATATGATATTTTTGGCTTTGATTATAAATAATAAATATCCACAATTTTAATTTTATTTATTTTTTTAAAAAAAAAAAGGATGAACATGGGCTGCAGTGGTGTGCGCGCGCAGCACAGAAGTGTAATGACCCAACTACTCTAGACTTTTGGACCATTAATGAAACTATACATACAAATCCTTCATAAAGCTTACATTGCGAAAATACCATAATTTTATTAGGTAACTTGTAAAAATAAGAGTTACTTACAAAAATATCAAGAAGGATATGGGATCCCATTGTCTTAAAAACAAAACATAATTTAAAATAAAGGAGTTACATAGAAAGTGCAGAAAATTACACATAAACCCATAAATAAAAGACTACATCCTCGAAATCGAACTCTCGACTCCTTGAATCCATTCACCATCGATACACAATCTCCAAGCATCCACGAACCTTACCGCCACTAATAGCTATTTTCCTGCACATTTAAACAAAAAGGAATGAGCCTAATGCCCAGCAAGGAAAATCTAACACATACTTCATATACATAAATTTCATGAGAAACATAAAGACATAACATAACACTTTATCATACACATACTATAATAGCCATTATTACTTGGGGTCCCATAGACTAAACAAGTCATATGCCCATGAGATTAGTGGGGTCCTACTAGCTAAGTAGGTCATATGCCCATAATCTATTTGGGGTCTTGTTAGTCATATAGGTCATATGCCCAAGCCTACAAACATACATATCATAACATAAGAAACATAAGATAACATATAAGACATATAACATATGCATTTCTATCCTATTTTCCTTACCAAAGTTACCGGGATAAGAGGACAGCGTTGAGACTTTTGGAACACTCCTAAAACCATATATAACATGGTGAGTAGATTGAAGAAAAAGTAATGAAAAGAATGGAAGGAATGGAATGACTAAACCTTTGAGAAACATACTTACCAAAAAACTTATGTGTAAGTTCTTAGATTTCCTAACCAAAATAAGAATAAGGTTAGAAGACTGAGTAGAAGACTATGAGAAAGAAATAACATAATATCAATGAACTAGGGTATAGAAATACCTTGAAGACTTGTAGACCAATCTAAACCTCGAACCGAAATACTATGAAACCTTACTTCCCAAAGTGTTTGATAAGCTTATGGTGATCAAGCTTATGATTCCCCAACCCAGGTGTTTACACTCTCACACTCACTTAGCAACTTGCAGCCTCTGAACTTAGAGTAAAAGGTGAATAATGGCTGGGTACTAGGTCCTATTTATAGAGTTTAGGAATGAAAGGATCTTAATTTTACTTGAATAAAAATAATAGCTTTTTAGGTGAAAATAATTTGAATAATTGTTCAACAGAGGCTGAAGACTCGTTCAAAAAGTGTTGGACTTATCAAGAGGTTGAATGGCTGAAAGGAAAAAGAATTCAAAAACTTTTGAAATATACTGAAGGAGGCGATATATCGCCTGGGCCAGTATGCCCGAGGCTATCGTGCATCGTTTCGTGTTTTCCGTATCTACGTGCTGCGATATATCGCCCCCTATAGCTGCGATATATCGGTACACGCTGATTAATTAAACACGAAATTACACATTTTTAGCTAAGTTTGAATGGAGTAAACAGCCTTGACTAAGCCCTCAACGTATTCAAAGCTGCTGACTGACCTTATAGCATTCAAACTTTACCCCTTATTAAATTTATTCTTCAAAAATACTTAATCCTTAATCACCCATTCATAACATGTGCTTAAAATCCTATTGGTCCTTATCTAAACCTTATAGTATAATAAATATTATCCTTAATATCAGTCATATAATCAAACCTTAGGTTAACATTAATATTCTTAAACTATAGGTTAAACTTAGAAAATCTACAAGTACTACTATGAGTGTCCAAATAATTCCCGGTCTGAACAAAAAATCCACAGTTACAAAGATAATACTATAATTACTATAATACTACTATCTAACTAGCTAAGTAAAGTTCTTTGACTCTACAAGAAGGCTGCCGAGGGATGCGCGCGTGCGTGCGCATGTGTGTGTGCATGGCAGTCAGAAGAAAAAAATTCGAAAAAAAATTTGTGTGCAATTTTTTCAACCAAAACCATTTTCTAATTAATTTTTAACACGTTTTACACAAAATAAAGCATATATAAAAATTAATAGCATAGAAAACACAACAAAATAACCTAAAAATTGATAAAATTCACATAAAATCAATATGTTCATAAAAACTTGAAAAACCATCAAATTATTCAAACATATCAAATAATCAAATTTTAAACATGTTCATGCATGAAAATAAAGATTACCAGTTGTTGGATTAGCTTATACATGATATTTATTTATTTTCATGTATATCTCATATTAAACAAATTAATACGAGATAGCCTAAAACATGTTTCTAAAATTGAATTCAAAGAGAAACAAAGAATAGAATACTTACAGTATACGCAACGGAATTAAAGAGTCATTCCTTCAGTTTCTCTAACTCTTGTATACTCTCTGTCGCAGAGTATTATCAAGAAACTGAACCGATCTTCTATTTTCTTCACAATCTTCCAATGTATCCTTAGAACCACCTAGACTAGCGTAGGCAATTCTCAACACATGAGATAGATATAGAGAGAAGAAGAGAAAATAACAAAGTGGCTTAGAAAAGGACTTGTGTTTAGAGAGAATCTAAAACTATTAGAAAATCTGACTTGTGACTTATCAAAACTTATGTTTTGACTTCTCTCTAAGCACTCCTTTTATAAACTCAATTAGGCCATTTAATTTAATTAAAAAATCAATAAAATAATAACAATTTTGAAGCCCTATGTTGAAATTATCATGGGCTATAGGCCCGTGAAATTTCCCATTTGATTATAAGCCCATTGGACTTAAAATCAAGGCCTGTATTTGTAACGCCCTGGCTACCCCAGAACAGTTACGGAGAACGGTGAACCGGAAATTTGACCCGCTACCCGAGTCCTTTGGTTAAAAACGTGATCTAAGTGTTATTAACAAGTTAAGGTGGAAAACCAGTAAAAAGGAAAGGGTACTTTTCATTAAGTAAATAAACTGCTCATGAGCCCTTTTAAAATGTTTACAAGTAGTTCATGTTACAAAAGAGTTGCTACAGTTCCAAATATACAATCCCCGCCGGCCTAAGCGGCAAAAATAGGGTAAACCCCTAGTCCCTCTGAGAACTCCTTGACCGTGGCAGTCAAGCGGCCCTGTATGTACATCACACCGCCCAAGCTCTCCACTCAAGGCTGGCCAAGCTTTTCCTTCCCTTTACCTGCACCACATAGCACCCATGAGCCAAGGCCCAGCAAGAAAACATAATAAAACATGATATAATATCAACAACGATCATAATAACCATTCAGGACTATCAGTCCAACAACTAGGTGACAATAGCCAAAAGTCACAATAATGAGCATCGCTCCCTCTAGCCATGTGACGATAGGGTCACCAGGGCTTAACTGAGAAATGAATCTTTCATAAGTTGTTTAGGACAGGTGTATGGTGATTAGTCACCAACATAACCTTTCTCACGACTCTGGAGTCAAAACTATGGACAACGTCCCTTAGCCATGTGACAAACAGTCACCGGGGTCATATACCTTGGCTATAATCATCTGGTTATAAGCCAGGCAAGCGCTTGTAAGTTTCTCGACCCTAGGGTCGGTCTGGCATTAATGCTATAGAGCCA
Source organism: Humulus lupulus (assembly GCF_963169125.1). NCBI lineage: Eukaryota > Viridiplantae > Streptophyta > Magnoliopsida > Rosales > Cannabaceae > Humulus > Humulus lupulus. The sequence goes on along the minus strand of NC_084799.1, from coordinate 15,928,928 downwards.
TTCAATGCGTGATTCTCGACTTTAGAGTCGGTCCCTGACTAGTCAGTGTCTCAAGCAGGTAATCAGCGTTCAATAGCATTTAATATGCAATCCATGTCCACATATATCAACCAGCATGCCTCAAATATCAAACCAAACATGCCATATATCTATACAGGGTGCAAATATATTCTTACACTGTTTTCTTACCTCTGGTTCGAGTAAGAATTATAATATGAACGACCCCTGAGAACGATCAACCTTTAAATTCCTCGACGGTCACCTGGTCATAACCAAAATATAGGGTTCATCAATAAAAATGATAACTGAGGGTTCCCAAACCAAATCCCAGCCCCCGAGACCTCAAATACTACCCAACCGGGTACTAGGTCCAACCCCGAGACCTATGGTTTGAATCCCTAAGCTAAAAACCACTTTTAGCAAAATTTGGCCTTATGGGCCGCGGCCCCAAAAAGCCGTGCCGCGGCACGCCCCCAAGCCCTATCTGCCAGACGCGTATGGGCCGCGGCACACAAAAGCTGTGCTGCGGCACCCAGCCCAGTTCAGCAACTAGCCCACGCACGAACCAGATTTTCCCCCTGTGCGTTTTTCTCTCAAACCAGCCCCTCAAACCATCATAAAACCTCCTCCAAACATGTAATTAAACCCCCTTACAACATCCTTATCTCACTCACACCAAACCCCAATCAACTAACACCAAAAACCTCCTTTGATTCATACTTCCCACATCAAGAACATGAATTGAAAACTATAAACAAAAACAGAGTACCAGCTGTGATTAATGGCAAAACTCACCTTGAAACTTGTCTTGAACCTTCCACACAAGTCTCCAACCCAGCCCTTAAGTTTCCCTAGCTTGAATTATCACCAAAAACACAAAACCACCAAAGGAGCAATGAAGGAGATGAGGTACGGGTAAGGGAGAGGCGAACCCCTGTTTTTGTTCTGTTTTATTCTACAGCCTTCAACCACTAAACATCATATAAATCCTCCCTAAAATGACCAAAATTCCCTTATGTCATCTTAAGCCTCTAAAGTCACCCCAAGGGCAAAATTGGTACTTCTAGCTTAACCCGTTAATCATAATTAACGCTTCCCAATTCCCGCTAATCTTAATATCCTCGAACACCAATATTTCATAACCCGTTACCCTAAAATCCTTGGTAACGCTATAACCTTTAAATTCACCCCGAGACTCACCCCGAGCCCCGAGCTCAAACCTGTTATGACCAACCCGATAAAATCATGTTTAAAGATCGTCTCATGTCGGAATACTCGAACCAATCCACATTATAATGTGGTCTCACAATATATCATTATCATACAAGCAAGTATTCAGTTATACCCTCAACGGGCCAAATTACCAGAATACCCCTGTAAACACATGTGGACTCACATGCATGCATTTAACATCATATGATAATATAATTCTCATAAACATGCATAAACACATTTAATGGCATAATTAAACAGTTATGGCCCTCCCGGCCTACTAATCCAGCCATTAACCATAATAGGGAATCCGAGGCATTACAGTATTATTTTCTATTGATTTAATTAATTAAATAATTATTTAAATCCTTTATCAAATTAATTATTTATAATTTGAACCTTGATTTAAACTTATTTATTTATTTAGATATCAATTTATCTTAATTAATAAATCTGCTATAATTTCTATTTTCTTCTCAAAATTACACAACTCTGTGAAACTATCCAAAATTGACCTGGTCAACTTTGATAATTCTAATTGATGATTAAATCAATTAATTGAGAATATCTAGATGATTTTATCCAAGGTACAATGGGGACCATGGGCCTATGAAATCAAGCTCCTATAAGTTATCATAAATCTAACAAATAAATTTACTAACTTATTAATTCCTCGTGACTCCACTATAGACTCGGAATTGCACTATTGAATTCATAGAATGCTCTATAACAAACATAGATACGCTATTAATTATCCATTGTTACAACCATAATTGTCACGCAATCCTCTATAGATGGTCTACAATGAGATAGGACTAAAATACCATTTTACCCCTCATTGTATTTTATCCTTAAAACACTTAGTTCCTTGTAAATGATATTTCAGTAAACTAATTTAAGTACTGAAATGAGATCTCTATCATTTAACACCTTGAACCAAACTAAAAGGAAACCATCGTTTCACTTCTTCATCAGAAGCTATAGATGTTCATATCTATGATTAACACTCCCACTCAATTATACTACCGAGTTCCCAAGATGTAAGTATGAGCTAGTCCGTAGGGTAAGCTGGTAACGAACAAGTCAAAGAACTGAGATTGAATACTAACCACTCAAAATTGAGATTGAATTGACCTATGGCCAACTATATGATATGACTAGAATAGATAATAACGGTATGTTTACTTATCTTATCAACTGTCAATATCGGTCCTGTCCGATGTAACAAATACATCCGATCTTATCTACTTTGCTAATGTTCTGGAAATAACATAACACTGTAATGTGTAAGTAGATCATATCGTAGATTGGCAAGTCAGTGTAAATCCGGTGCACTGACTAATCTTAGGACTAACTTATTTTGAACATATAATCATATTTATATTCCACTGTGATTACGTCACTATAAATAAGATTAACTATATGCTCGGGATTTAATAGAAGTTTATATTAAACAAATAATCATGAAAATAAAACATGTGAGCAAAGTTATTGACCAAGTCAAAAAGTGATTTCTATTATTTTATTGATAATAAAATGAGATTACAAAGAATTTGAGTTTTAATTAGGGCATAAAACCCCAACAAATAGGTGTTGCTGTACATTGAGGTCGGGAAAGGTCACACCTTTACTAGTGACCCCAATCAATGGAGATCCCTAAATCTTCTCCTGAAGACTATAAGAGTTGTGTTCAAATTACAACTTGTATTCACTCATGAATGTGGTATAGACTCACCACAAAACTAAACACTCATTTTACTACAAAAACATGCGAATACAATGATCTTGATTACAAATTATGAACTCTTACAAATATTACAATTCACTCACAAATTATGCACCAAAGAGTTCACTTTTTCTCAAGGTCCTATAGGCCTATTTATAAAGACCATTTCGTGCGCAGAAAGGCTAAGAAAAAATCTCCAATAAAAGCAAGAATATTTGAAGATATTATTGATTAATGAATATTTGCCATTTTTAGTTGATTCTGATCCGATAGACATGAATTTTGCGGGGACAGCTAATACCTGCGTCATGTCAAATTTTTCAAGTTAAAAATAACAATTAATTCTTTCAAGGATTGTTTTTCCTGAAGTATATTATCTCGAGCAACATGAAAATCAATAGACAAATATTCTAGAATTGAATTCGAATAAGCACATAATATTTTATTTATAAAATCAAGATACAAATTACTTTTATAACCATATTGTGAGAACATCAAACTAAATAAGAAATTATTTGCAAACCTTACAAATTAATCCAAGATATTATTTCCGAAATAAAAAAAAAATTTAAATCATCTTTTAAATAAAAATATATCTCTTTACAATTATGCACAAGATTTTTTTTTTCTATATTTATATATTATGATAATTTTTTCATGCCCATAACAATATTTTATGACTAGTGTTTTTGTATGGACTTTGTTCCAATTTAACCATTAATGAAATTTCATTTGTTTTTTTTTAAAAAAACATTTTAGCACCAGATTTTTTTTTGTTAAATAATTAATACACTAAAATAAAATGAACACATCATCATTATTATTGAAAAAAAAAGTTTATTAGATTTGCCCCATGCTATAACAATTACATAATTTGGGATAATCTATTCAGTAACGTAATTAACAATAGTCTTAATTTTGAAGGCTATTAATGTATACTCAATCATAGTCTTTATTCCGTTTTCTTCACTTTGATGTCGTTTTTAAAAAATGTGAAGGTTTTGTCTGTTCTTCCATTGTCGTTTATAATGTACTGTCGTTTTCTTCAAATATTATAAACCATCAACTAAGCCAAAATGTCGTTTGGATCTCAGACCAGATCTTCGTCCTTCCCCCACTGCACCGCCCCCTACCTTGCTGGGAGCGAGTCCCCTCATCTCTCTTATTTGTCTCTCCGCCTTCGACCTAACCGCCACCGTAGCCATCTTCTCCGGTGAGTCTTCACTCTTTTCTACACCAGCCCATATTTTGAATGAGCCATTCTTACTATTATCTGGGTTTTTGAGCTTTTTTTATTTTGCTTCTGTTTTGCCAAATTCATATATGTATGTATATAATCTACGTAGGTCCAATTTTACCTAACCTGTTTATGCAGTGACTATTGGAACTCAAATAAATTATACCCACTAAAGCACTGATGCTAGTAAAAAGCTTTGTTGATGTCCTCTTTATCTGGTCTTTTGTGTATATTCATTGTTAGCTTAATACGCTGCTAATTTCTAACGTCTGACTCGGGATCAATACTTCATTTGTGGTTGAATTATATAATGTGCGCTTCTTGTATTTTAGGAGGTGAAGTTTGATCTCCTTACTTTGAAATTTCATTGTGTGAAACATGTTAATGTGGTCTGTTTGATTAGGAGATATGCCGGAGAAGAATGGCTTTTGCTATTAAGTGAGTGGTTTGTGTTTGATTTTTGTGGTTGTTCGGACTGTTTCTCAAGAAATACATGTATTATTTGATTGATTTGCTTGTTTTGAATTGTTTCTCATTTGATTTACTCAGTTTTCACTCGGATAAGGTATGGAATATGAATGACCATAACTTTGTTCCATTTTTTTTGTTTCTTTTTCTCTTAATGCAGTGCTCAGCTTAATTTTTAAAAATGCTTTAGAGAGTACGACACCTTTAGTAGTAATGTAGTATAGTATTGGTTTGATAGAAAGTTCTTTGGTGAGGTCATGTATGATTGGTACTTGCTCTTAACTGTTTGGTAGGACAAGCACTACAGTGGGTCAGCTTCTTTCCATGCAAAAGTCTCAGAATGTATTCACAAATCATTGGCAACACTTTGTGCAAGAAAAATTCTGAAATTATTTTTTCTCTATCTTGCTTCTGCCACCATGGATCTCAGTTTGTTCCATCACAGTATCGATCAATATTCTCAACAGCGCAGCTACAAAGTTCATGGGTGAACAAGATCAAAGGAGTCTTCACTGGCCAAAAGAGCTCTCAAGAAGGAGCTCAAATCAGCTCCGAGTCATTCACTCTTCTCCGTATGCCCTTGCCTGATTCTTCTGCCATTTTAACCCAACAGTTTATTTTTCTTTCTCTTTAACTTTTACTTATGATAATTAATTAATTAATTATTTACTTGTTTAATCATAGGTTTTGCGGAGGAGTTGAGTAAAACAAGAAAAGTAGGGGCCTTTAAGCAGTATATAGTAGGTAGAAGCAGTGAAGCGACATTTGCTGAGGCTTTTGAGAAACAAGAAGCTGTAATTCGATGTCTTGGAGGGTTTGATCCCACTGGTGATGTATTAATTTTGTAATAATATAATTTCTCAAATTTCATATACTGTGATATTTTTGTAGTTATAAACCTTCTATTTTGTAGAATCTCCAACTCAGTCATAAGAAAGAGGCAGCAAAACTCTGTAATTGCACAATTACTGATGTTGAGAATGCTCTGGCAAAGTTTACATGGGCTAAAGAAGCACAAAGGAAGATAGAAAGTTTACAAAAAGAAGGGAAGCCAATGCCAAAGAGTCTTGCTGAGGTGTCGCTTATCTTGACCTATGAAATTCTTCTATTCTTTAGTTTTATTTATTTAAAGTTTTATGTCCTGCACATGTTGATATATATGTGTATTGCGATTGTCTTGTGCCATGGCTTATATTATAGAACATACAAACGTCTAGGTTTATGGTGACATTGTTGTTATTAGTTTCTTAAAACTTATTTGGAAATGAAGTGAACCAAATTTCTTGTCACCATCCTTATTATTATTGTCACATACAAAACGTCTAGGTTTATGGTGACGTTGTTACTTTTAGTTTCTTAAAACTTATTTGGAAATGAAGTGAACCAAATTTCTTGTCACCATCCTTATTATTATTATACTGTATTTTATTTACTTCAGGTGCAAAAGCTGATGGGATCTACACCATTAGATATTGCCAAGTCTAATTTGGCCAAGAGTGGACAAATAAGTAGGAATGCCCTTTGCCCATGTGGTTCTAAGAAGAGATATAAATGGTACCTTTCTGTTCTTATTGCATTTTATATCAAACGGTTTGTTAGTCTTATGGGCTGGTTTTACTTGGTCTATTCATCTAATTGTTCTTATCAAAAGGTGCTGCGGGAAGAATTAAGGTGATTGAAGACGTTTACAGCTCTTTAGAAGGTCCGTACTCTAACTAGCATGAAATGGAGATTTTGATAGATGCCTGGAACTCCTAGAATCAACTTTGAGATTTCAGATGGTTTTTCCTAAGCAGATTTGTGACCAGATGGTCAGAATTGCTGAACCTTGATTTGTTACTTCTCCTTTATACTTTCATTTGTAATAAAGCTAGGTGAAGCATGTTTGAGAATAAATTCTCAATTGCCAGATTTTTAATTCTCATTTTTTTTCAATCATCACGTGCCATCTGTATTTCTTCCACATTGTGTGGCAACTCTCTTTTGGCAGTACCCGAGTTGTGGCACTACTGCAATGAACCAGCCAATTTTCCTGAAAATGGCTTCACAATTTGATTTTAAGGTATCTTTTTTCTATGAATGTTTAGCTATTCAGTTTAGTATGTATGCGTTGGTCATTGCTTATTGTATAGCAACATACCAATTTTTATAGTTTTGAATTGAGGTTTATAATTACTTGATGATTGCATCTATCAAATGAAAATCCAATTTGATTCAGTACGTTATTGTCATATTGATCATATTTGCATATAGTGATAATGACTTCATAACATTAATAGTAATAGAGACACTAAAAATGTAAAGGCAAGGGGCTTACTCAGAATTGCGTATGCTCAAAGTAAAAGATAGGAAAATACTCCAAATCATGCCTTTTACTTATGTCCAGTACATAGTTTCTACTCTTTATAATTCTTGATATATGCTTGTTATGAAAGGTAATGGAATTCAATTATTTTCTAATTCTTACACATTACATATACAACTTCAAACTTGAAAGAATCAGTTTGCATTTCATTCAAGCTTACTGCTAAACAGTTAACAGTTTACATATAAAGAAACTTGTCTGCAGGAGGGTTTATCAAATAAGCCATCCTTCAAGGGAAAAAAACACATTAGAATTTGTTCTTCTGAAATCTTATGTGAACTTATAAATATTATTTATGGAATTAGGAGGCTCCAAAATAGATTTTGCAGTGGATTATTTAATCCCACTTGCCCTTATATACGAAATTCAAACTTTTCTCCTTTATACGAGGGATTAAAGCTTCTCAAAGCAGTGAGCAAATGAACAAAACCAATGTCTCTGTCTCTTAAACTACTTCCTAGCACCAGGTATATATGCATATGCATTGGTTAAACATAAAGATTCACTGCTTCTTTCATATTCTTTGATGATAATCATATCAATAGCTATAAATCAGAGCAGAATTTCTAAGACAACAAACCATTATAGCAAAAATCCCCACCTTGATACGTTTTCTGCTTATCTTCATCCTCATGACCTGTGGTAGTTATCCAACCAAGCTATTACTCTTCGATCTAAATTATTATCATTTATTTTCATAATTTTTTGAATTTTCAGAGGAGAAATTGGTGACAGTGGCAGAAAAGTTTAATGCTTATGCTCCTTGATTAGTCTTCTCTTTATAGAATATGCTTAGATACTATAATTTTGAAACAAACATCAGTTCCAAGAAATTTCGGTTAAATAAATAAAAGTTTAAAAAAAGAATGCATACCCATTTATGGTTTTTCTATTTTATGCTTTGTGAACAAAATGATTTAAGGCCCGAGGGGTACTACTGGGGTCCAATACCACAAGGAGGTAGCGTATCGCTACTGGTGCAATCAAATATCGAGTTACACATATTTGAATTTAATAAATATTATGGAATATCACTAATCAACTATAAGTGCCAACTTATGTGTTGTTTGACATCTTAAGATATCAAATAACAATATTATTTTAGATTGGATATAAAAAGTGTTATTATTAATGCGCTCAATATAATTTAATGCTTCACATGAAAATTATGCAATTCATGCCAACCATAAAAGTCACTCTTTTCATGGATCCGACTATGTTATTATAGGATATGATGTTAGAATATGCTATATGTGTTATATTATAGCATATGTGTTATAGCATATGTGTTATTATAACATTTAGATACAAAGATTTGTTATGGCCGTTTGGTAAAATTTTTGTTTTTGAATTTTTTAAATACAAAAATAAAAATTATTTTATTATTTTTTTTTTGTTTTTTTATTTTTAAAAAATAAAAATATGTTTGGAAACTATTTTTGTTATTTATTTTTAAAAACAAAAAATAATAAACGTGTTTGATAACTTTTATTTTTATTTTTTGTTTAACAATGAGGTGTTGATTTGAAGAAGTAAAGAAAAAAATGAAAAGAAAAAATAAAAACTGTTGGAAAATTTTTTATTTTTAAAATTTAAAAAATAATAAATAAAAATAAAGTTATTAAACACATTTTTATATTTAATTTTCAAATTTCTGATTAATTTAATAAAAAAATATTATTTTTTAAGTGTTACCAAACTTAGTTTTTTTAAAAGATAAAGTGAAATTTATGTGAGACTTTAAAATAAAAAAAAAACATATAATCACATCAATCATCAATATAAACAATTGAGTATTGACAACTTTGTGCTTCAGAAAAGCAATCTTCTGGATATCGCATCAATTGAAACGCGATACGTTCAATCATTTATTTGCCATGTCAGCAACCACGTGGCATTCAACTTTGTTACAGTCATACGGATATTTGCTCTTTCTGCGTGTAGTGTTCTTTCTTTTTATTTGATAAAAAATGCAATTTCACCGATACATTACATGGTCTCCAAGTTTCAAATCAATGTGAAAATCTTTAAACGTTTGTGTTTTTTTAAAGATTGATTTTCTTTTGGAGGAACTGGGCACAGAAAAGTAGAGAGACGCTTTCCCTTTTACTTTGTCTGTATATGCACTAATCTTTCTTTGCTTGACTGGGTTCTTTCCTCAGCTCTCTTTTAATTCAGGGAAAGCAGAAAAGTCTGAACTTCATTCTCTACTATAATTTTCAAGAGTTGTGGAGCAAGGTTTGTGATCTTTATATCGTTTCAGATTTTGGGTAGCAATTATTCTATGTTCTTTTTTTATTCTTCATCTGCTTGGTTTCTCTCCCTTTCTTTGTGTGTGAGAAGTGAAAGCAACGTGTTTGGTTAAATGGGTTTCTCTTGTATCTTGATGTTTTTGATAAAAATGTGAGAAAAATTACATATATTGACTATTTGTTAATGTCTACTTGAAAATATGGATTTTAGTCTTTAGTATATTTTACATTTGATTGAATTTTCTTTGGGTTTTTGTTATAATTTTTTTTTTGGTAGTATTATTAGTGCGGTGATTCTCTATAACACTAGCAAGAATTAAACAGATCTCAGAAATGGGAACAATTGGAAAGCAAAAGTGGGATGAAGAATGTTCCATCATTGGAGACAAGCAAGAGATTGGCTTTATTGATTTTGAGGATGATAGTTCTGTGTTTAACTATGACATGGATGAAGATGAGCCCGTTGTCATATCCACCCCATTCCCTCCCATAAGAGGAAAACCACAATCTGCTCTTATTGGAGGAACATCAAAATGTTCAATCACTATAAAGAACACTACTAGTGATCCAGTAGAACTTTGGGGTGTTCGGATCTTCTGCTCTAATCCTAAAGGCTCATACACATTGTCTCTGTTGGAACCGCCATCAGTCCATTCAGATGCTGCATATGTTCAAAACTTTTTGGAATCAGATTGTCTTGAAGATAGAGTTCTTCAGCCTTACCAGACTCTGACCATTTGGTTATCTTGCAAACCAAAAGAACTGGGTTTGCACACATCTGTGGTTTATTTTGATGTAGGTGATGAAAGGATTGAACGTTTGGCGTTTCTACTGGCTGAAGATCAGGTTTCCCAGTCTTTGGCTTCAGGCAAGCCTTATTTAAGAGCTCCAAGAAGAAAACAGTTTGTTATTGATGAGCATTGTGGTTCTTCTCAACCGTCAAAGCCAACAAAACATGAATCAAAGTATAATTATAAGCTTCCTGAATACAACATCTCAAATGATGTTAGAGAATTACTTCAGAACAAACAAGTTCCCGAGACTCTTATGGAAGGTCTAAGGAGGGATAACTATGTCAGTTACTTCAGTACATTAATTAATATGGAAGAGCTGCATTTAGAGGTAAGTATGTAGTTTTGTGAAGTCAAGGTAGTTTTAATTAGCCCACAACTTATATTGTTGGCTTAAATATTATTTCTACTGTTTTAGAAAGAAATGAGGTGTTATGACATGGCCTGCATCAACTTAAGGAGGAAAGGACCTCACTTGGTATCTGTAGAGGTTCTTGGACTAGCTGAGAAAAGGCCATCACTCGTACATGGTGACAACGTTTTTGCAAAGCTTGCATCTGGAAATGCAGTTAATAATATTACATACAAGGTTTGTTCTGAATCAAAATATTAATAAATTCTTTACAAAGCTTTGACAAATCTTAAGCATATTTTGAATGTCACTTAATCTTTCATATTTATTGATAATACTGATAACAATGAGCTCATTTGCATATATGTCTAAATTACTTGATGGTTTTGTATATATTAGTTTGTGGCAATAGAAAAAAGTTTCTGTATTCAAACTTGAACTGGGACAATCTCAGGGCCGCATCCACCGTGTTGAGGCAGATGAAGTACTTATAAAGTTTTCGGAAGAATTTCACACCAATCACTGGAATGGGAATTTGTACAATATTTGGTTCACATACAATAGGTTGAACATGAGGAGGCTGTATCAAGCTCTTCATGCGGCAGCTGATTTAGATACTGATCTTCTTTTCCCATCTCAATCAACCAAAAGAAGATTAATTAAAACAACCCCATCTGTGCAAGTTACCTCTAGTCTCAATAAAGAGCAGATACATTCAGTTGAAATGATCCTTGGTTGCCGAGGTGCTCCACCTTTTGTGATATATGGTCCTCCAGGCACTGGTAAAACAAAGACTATAGTGGAAGCCATCTTACAAATATATGCAATGAACAAACGTGCCAAGATACTTGTTTGTGCTGCTTCAAACAGTGCTGCTGATCATATACTAGAGAAGATCATGAGCAATAATGTCATCGAAGTAAAAGAAACCGAGATATTTAGGCTAAATGCTACAAGCCGTCCTTACGAGGATTTGCAGCCTGATTACCTTCGGTACTGCTATTCTCAGGACAATGTTTTCAGATGTCCTCCTCTCAATGCCTTGCTGCTTTACAGGATCATCATTTCCACTTATATGAGTACTTCCGTTCTTCATGTTGAAGGGGTTAATCATGGTCATTTTTCTCACCTATTCTTAGATGAGGCTGGCCAAGCTTCAGAGCCAGAAATCATGGTACCTATGGCCAATCTTTGTAGAAGTGAAACAGTAGTCGTTCTAGCAGGAGATCCAAAGCAATTAGGTCCGGTTGTGTATTCGCAAGATGCAGCCGCTTTTGGCCTAGGGAAATCATATTTAGAAAGGTTATTTGATTGTAAACATTACTGTGATGAAGATGAATCATTTGTGATCAAATTGGTTAGGAACTACAGATGTCATCCAACCATTCTAGACCTCCCCTCAAAGCTCTTTTATAATGATGAGCTACTTCCATGTAAAGAAGATAACTCTTCCTCCAAATATTCTCAAGTTGACTTCCTACCTAACAAAGAATTTCCTGTACTATTTGTTGGCATTCAAGGATGTGACGAGAGGGAAGGCAACAACCCGTCTTGGTTTAACCGAATTGAGGCCAGCAAAGTTGCCGAGATAATCAGAAAGCTAGTTTCTGTTACAGTATTAAATGAGACAGATTTTGGGGTGATTACACCATACCGCCAGCAAGTGGTGAAGATCAAAAAGGTACTTGAAGCATGGGAAATGCAAGATATTAAAGTAGGAAGTGTAGAACAATTTCAGGGGCAAGAGAGAGAGGTTATAATTGTATCCACTGTTAGATCTACTGTCAAACACAATGAGTTTGACAAAATTTACAGTCTGGGATTTCTTAGCAACCCAAGGAGATTTAATGTTGCTATTACTCGCGCCAGATCATTGCTTATCATTGTTGGGAATCCACATGTAGTCTGTAAGGTACTTCAATATCAGCTGCTGTTATATTTCTACTTCTTTTTTACCATTGGATTACATTTTTACTATTTGACTCAACTGATCTATTAGTACAACTTTGGCTCCATGAGCATGCATATGAACTTTGATACGCCAACCACTTGTGTTGTTGAATGTTAATTAACGTTATTTTTTCTGGGCAGGACCCCTATTGGGACAGGCTTTTAAGGCATTGTTCTGATAACAACTCTTACCAGGGTTGTCCCCTGCCTGAAGGGCTAGCACCAGACCCTGAAGAGGAAGACTATGGTCGAATCGGTTGATAGGAGAAACCTGAACCTGAGTTGGGTTTGAGAATCCTTTCCATTGTAAAGCGTGGGATGAATCATTTCAATTAGAAGAAACTCCTGATGATTTAAAACAGATTTGCTAACTACATAGTCCTGAAGCTATTATCTTCGTGTCTGAGTGTTTATGTTGATTACATTAACATATGGAAGCTTTTTACAATATTTACTTTATATGTGCTCTCAAAACATGTTTCATGATCTTAAGGACTTCTATTTCCAAACAGGTTTGATAAACTTATCTTAGTTATCAGTGAATAAGGTTTTAACTTTCTCTAATTACTAAAATAAAACCATCGTTGCAGTTGTTGTACGCATTTGACATTGTGCCTACTTGTCAGTCCCACATGGAATGTTTATGAGAAATGGAGGACCAGTGTGACTATAAATATATAGCGAAACCGCAGTTATAACATACTTACCTGGACGGGGTTAATGGGCGATCAAGAAGGCCCATGGCCTAAGCTGGTGACCTCCATTGCACTTAGGAGGGGTGCCTGCTTATGGTCTCCCCAAGTGGGAGAGCCAACGTCATAATTTGTGCTAGTGGGGGCCTGCGTTCGCGCGGCCCCTTCAAATTCAAGTCTAGCTTTTGTTTAGGATGCTCTGTATTTTCTCTTGTAGAAAAATATTTTGCTTGGAAATTTCAAATATTTTGCTTGGAAATTTCAAATTTTTTTATTTAATACCTTAAGGATCAACTAGGATGTGCTTGTGCTTATCAAATATCATGAGTTGCCAATAAGGACTGCACTGCCGTAAATTAGAGTTGCCATTAAGGACTGTAGCCGTAAATAATGGAAGGGGGGAGAGAGAGAGAGAGAGAGGAGACCTCCCTCCACACCTTAAAAAATTATTCACTCTATTTTTTGAGAAATCTAAGAAAAATGTAAAATGTCACGTTGTCCTTTTAAAAATATAATAAATATAAATGTTAAAAATATATAATGGTAATTTTAGTAATTAATTTTCCCTCTATTATTCTAACTTCACTTTTAATACTAAACAATATAAAGAAAAACAATTATCATTCTCATCCATTCTATTCTCTATCTTTTCTAAGCTCTTCATGCATACTACTCTCCCTCCCTTCTGATATCAAACATAACCTAAAAGTTTTAGGCATCAAGTCGACTACGCCTAAATAAATTAATTTTTTTTTATATAATGAATCTATTTATCATATAGAAATTAATTTTAATTTATTAAATATATAAAAAAATTCCTAAGATCCCTAAAATCTAACTAACAAAAAAGTTTCTAAATATATATAACTATAATGTTTTTGCGCTACTGTATATATGGAAGAGAGAAGATAAGACACGAGGGGAAAATAATGATGATAGGTATAAAAAAAATAATATTAAAACTAAATATACAAGTAGTCAAAAAATAAAAAAAACTTGTGTGCTTATGTAAGACTAGCACAAGTTTTGAATTTTGTACGAAAAGATTAGGATGCATTGTGCTGTCAACCTCGTTTTGATTACGTTTAGAATGATATAAAAATAAAACAAGTATAGAGCATACGAATTAATAAAAATATAGTACATTTTGGAATTCCAGCTACCTCTAATAGAAAGTCATACATAATAATATATATATAACTATTGAGTGCTTACGTAATAACCTGGTAGCACCTCATGTATAAATACCTCTTTCAATGAATGAAATGATCACAAGTTCAAAGCATTTCTTTCTCAGCCTCTTGTGTTTTTTCATTGCTTCAAAAGTTTCTCAAGTCATACTAAACCAAAACCAAAGTACAAGGCTAAATTTCAAACAAAATTATTAGATATATAGATGGATATCGACCTATCAAAAATCACACTCCGTCCATTCAATCTAAGGGACGTGGATGATGTGATGCTATTCGTCGGTGACGATCAAGTGACTCGATATCTTCGACGGAGAACTTTGACCTCCAAAGATGAGGCGTTGACTTTCTTAAAAGATGTTTGTAACCCTGATCATCACCATTGGCACCGCTCTATATGCATTGATGACCGTTCGATTGGCTTCATCTCAGCATTCCCAGGCAGTGATGAGAGCATGTTCAAGGCTGAGATGAGCGCTGGTGTGGCCGCTGAGTATTGGAGCAAAGGAATATTTACACAGGCCATGAAAATAGCAGTTGCTCAAGTTTTCAAGGACTTACCTCACTTGGTAAGGCTGGAAGGTTTTGTTGATGTAGACAATAAGGCCTCTCAAAGGGTTTTAGAGAAAGTTGGGTTTCGAAAAGAGGGTCACCTTAAGAAATATAGTTTTCACAAGGGAAAACTCAGAGATTGTTTTATTAATAGTTTTTTGTCCACTGATTTGCTTCCCTCAAAGTTGTAATTACATATCTATTTTTATCTTTATTTATAGTTTCTTTAAATTAAGTATAGTTTTGTTGATTTTATTTTGCTAGACTATATTTTGGTTTGGCTGTTTCTCTTACACAAAAATTTCAAATTTAATATATTAAAATTAATGCTAAATACAATTTTACCTACGCTGATTTATAACATAAGAGTTTATTAATTTGAGTTCGACCTATCCAAAATTATATAAGAATAACCTCTTAATTACTACAATTTTTATTTAAAGTAAAACCCCAATTATGATGATATTAATTACTTGTATAATTTTGGAAATGTTTTGAGGAATTTAGAATTGCGACTACACTTATTAAATTTGACTAATTGAGCTGCCTATATACTTTCTTAATATGAATGATCAAGTTACTTGTAGTTCTAGATAGTTATTTTGGAAAATAAGTGGAAGAATTCCATTAAAAGATCAATTCGTAGGAATTCACGGTATTTTTAGAAATTTATAAAATTCCGATAGATGACTATATCATGGAATTATTTAATGTTTAGAAGTTAGGAAAAATTCCGAAGTAAATGATCTTTTATGGTATTTTGAGAGTCGTATTTGATATTGAGAATTTTGAGAATTTGTGGTTGACTACACTTAGTTTTAGCGACTAAGTTGCCTACGTATCATTTAGATGAATTAAGTCAAACGTAATTCAGGAAAACTATTGGTGATACTTTAGAATTTTTGAGGTTGATAATCTCATTTTGAAATTTGGGTATTCTTATTTTAGAGATACTTTGGAGCATTTTTGAATTTTGAAATGAATGACCTCTTTAAAATATCATTTTATATGGTTTTGAAGTTACTTTATGCACTTTTACATTTTGAGGTAAAAGACCTCTTTTAGAATTTTTGTTGAGGTGATGACATCTTTGAGATACCATTTAAATGGATTTTATCATTTGAAATGATTTAATGAGCTTATTTAGAATTTGGAAATTTTATATCATTTCACATGATTTTAGAATTTTGTCATTTTTGTGATAATTTTATGTCTTGAAATCTCTTTATATATTTTGTATTAAAAATTTGTTTTATATATAAAGAGATTATTTGACCAATATTTTAATTAATTATTCCAAAATTTGTGAAGAATAAATCTAAAATTTTATATCAGATAATATCATTATTTAAAAATTCAAATTTTACTTTAAAATTTTGAGATAAATCTAACTGTATTTATGTTTTGAAATTATCAAACAATACAATTATCTTAAAATTTGGATTTGAGATATTTTAAAAATATATTTTTGATTATTAGTTACATCTGAGTCTGTTTAAGACTTTACAGTGATAGTCATATGATACACACAAATTTTGTATACTGACAGTAAAACCCTTTTAAAAAATATGTTTTTGCATATGTACGACACACATCATTTTTTTTTTTTTTGAGATAGTTTGATTTTATGTGTATATACGTATACGTTTTATATCTGCATTATTCTTTTCTGTTTAATTAAATATATATATATATTTATATATTTCTCTGTACAGATTCGACTAATAGCAAATCTTAAAAACATTTTTTGTTTTGTTTTGTTTACAACTAATATTTCTTTACTTTTGCTTTAGTTGTTTGACTTGGGACTTGGTTCCAAATTTAATATTCATGTGCACATATTTCATTTAATACTCGTGCACATATTTCTTTACTTTTGCTTTAGTGGTTTGACTTGTAATTTTGAATATTAAAATTTTTTATTAATGCCGAACGCTGGCCATGTTTATCATTAGGGCTGACAATTTTCGATATGACACGACTCGAAAACGACACGAAATAAATGAGTTTGGGTGACACATTTAATTTTCGTGTCATAATCGTGTCGACACGTTTAACATGTTTATTAAACGTGTCATTTTCGGGTCAACACGCTTAACCCGAGACCCGAAAATGACACGCTTAAGACACGTTTAAGATGATATAAACATTTTAATTTATTTATATTATGTTAATCGTGTCAATTTCGTGTCGTGTCATTACACGTTTAATTGTGTATTAATCGTGTCAGTTTTAGATTTGTGTCAAATGACAAATTTATTAAACGTGTTATCGTGTCGTGTCGTGTGACCTGCTAGGATAATCGTGTCATGTGCGGGTTAAGATTTCTGACACGAATAATAATCGTGTCGTATTCGTGTTTACTCTAATCGTGTTGTGTCATAATCGTGTCGACACGATTATGACACGATAACACGAATTGCCACGCCTACTTATCATGTATGTCACATATATCTTCAAGCTTAACATATATATGCATATTGTACGCCCTGGTTTTCCCACGGGCTGTTAGCAAGCTGAGATACGACCTAATCATGAGATACGACCTAATCATGTCTACCACGTGGACATCCCCAAGACTGAAGCTGCCACTCGAAAGATCCTACCTCCTCAGCTCGAGGTAACCTAAGGGTTCGCCAATATTAGACTGAGTTTGGACTCTGAAGGCCACAGGTCGAGGGAAGCATCCATCTCGTGGTACGAGCTAGAGTTGGAGACTGTGACCTTTTATAAAGTCAACCACGCAAGGTAAACGTGCATATATCAGACATCATGTGTCTGATATATCCCTGACTTCTAGGATACGCAGCGTGAACGTGCGCATTCAGACACCCACGACTGGGTTGGGCCGTGCGGCCCATTACCCCCCTTACCTATTGATTAGACCACACTTCATGTGTCAGGTTTTAGGAATTAATCATGAATGTCACAGAGTTGACATGATAGGTAAGAAGGTCACGGGATGACTTTCTTACCAACTCCCAGGTGCCCTCTCCTATAAATATGGAGACCCTGGGAGTTGCAAAGGGTTGGATTCTATTGTGTAAGAAATACCCTGTAAAAGAGTACCAAGCATATAGCAATAACATTGACTGGTGGAGTAGAAGGATTTTAACCTTTGAACCACCTAAAAACGTAATTGTGTCACCAGCCCATTCCTAAAAAGATCATTCATTTATTTTGGTTCAACATAAGCACTAAGCCCTTCCTTTTATCTTCTTAATTACCTGTTGGCGAAGAACCGCGTCAACAGTTTGGTGCTTTCATTGAGAGCTAGTTAGATTGGTGTTGTCGCAAACATCCCACTATGGTGACCACTCGATCCAGACACGGTAACGAGACGGAACAGCATGATGGGCAGGAGGCTCATCATATCGCCATCCCCGGCGAACAAATTCCTGAGGTCCAACAGCGGCCGGGCAAGCAGCCAGTGGGCCAAGATGACACTGGAAGTTCGGCGCCCCGACCACCTAATCCAAACCCAGGTTATTACACGGAGGTGGAGATGGAGAATGCTCAGCTGAGGAGCCAGCTAGCAACAGCTAATCAACAGATCAAGGAGGTGTTGGCCCGAATACCCCCTCTTACAACCAACGCTAACGTCGGAAAGAGGCAAGGCGAGACTCATAAGTCCCGCCGGGGTAATCGGTCCAGGCCTAGCCGCTCGGACAGACCTCCGACAGCCAACTCTATTCCCTCATCGCACTGTCGAAAGGCAAACTTTGAAGAAATGCCTAGAGCCGAACAACAACAGTACAGCCGTTCGGTTCGAACTTCAACTCCCAGCTCCTAACCAGCCTCGAGCGCGCCCAGGAGAGCTCGAGGAAATTCCAGAAGGAGATCCGGGGAGGGCTCACAGCATCAGCCCGTCCCCACCAGCCGTCCTACGCCTCATCCAGATCGCTAGGCGCGGGACCCGCAGGTTGGCAGGGCCGCAAGGCCCCCACCTAACTTGATCCGCCTTGATGGAACCAGGATCGCATCTCCGGTCAGGCATCCTCCCTCACCAATAAGATATCCGTCTCCACCTCGGCCCATCCAAGATATTTCAGCTTATGGAAGCATTGGGAGAAACCCGCCATCTGCGGGACCTTCCCGACGTAGTAGGGCGCCGAGAGAAAGCCCGGATCCTCACCCCCAAAGGCGGACTCCGAGCCTCTCTAACAGGAGCTACTAGACCGACAGTCGCCGGAGTGACCTTTCTGGCGGAGACCTGCGTCAGCGTTTAAGCTCGGCACAAAGTCCTCAAACCACCCAGGGGGGCGACCTGCGAGATTGCCTTAACTCTCATAGAGGAGAGCTAGTCGCTCAGGGGGAGACCTGTCCGAAGTACGTAACGGCGGGAATGCCCCAAATAACCTATCTCAAGATAGGAGGGGCAATAACCCACCAAATATGCACAATGGATCCGGAGCTGTTGAGCAGCCCCGGAATAACCAAGGAGATCAGGACAAAACCCTCGAGCGCCTGGCTCAGATGGAGGAGCTGATGAGGAAGCTCCTGTCGGAGAAAGAGAAAGATGAATATGAATCGGGGGATGAGATGGAGCTCTTCGCCCCCAGCATAGCAGCAACGACTTACCCACCCGGTTTCTGTATGCCGCACCTGTCCAAATTCAATGGAGACAGAGATCCGTCGGATCATCTGGGGATGTTCAACACCCTGATGATGGCCCACAACATCGGCCCCGAGCTGAGGTGCCTGATATTTCCCTCCACACTGACTGGACCAGCCATGCAGTGGTTCAAGCAAAGCAAAAGACAATCAATCAGCTCCTAGAAGACCTTCTCGGCTGGCTTCAAAAGGGCATTCCGAGCCTCCCAGGCTGCCCGCGTCAAGGCCGATTCTCTGGCTAACGTGAGGCAGCAGCCCGACGAACCTCTGAAGGCCTACCTGGGCAGGTTCGCGAGCGTCGCTGCTCGGGCCAGAGACGCGGATGACAGCTCCAAGCTCATGGACATGAGGACTGGGATCCTCGTCGGAGGGGGACTCTGGAAAGATATACAAATGAAAGGAGTTAGCTCGGTGAACGAGTTCCTAAATAGGGCCCAGGAATGGATCAACCTGGAGGAGGCCGAAGCCTCAGCTGCAGGGACCAGCCAGGCCCCTTAGCAGCCCACTGGAGTGGGGACAGAGGTCACGACAGCGACCCAAAACGTCACACAGAACAACCAGCTCGGTGGAGGCAAAAGAAAGGGGAACGGCGAGGGCAGCCAGCACGGCCCAAAGAAGAATAAGTCCGTAGACAAGTTTAAGCCCGTCTACGCGACTTATACAGAGCTCACCCACTCTAGGGAGAACATCTTCCTAGCTAACTCTACTCGCCTCCCCAGGAAGAGGCCAGAGCCGTTGAAGCACCAGAAGGGGAAGAGAGACACCTCCAAGTTTTTCCATTTTCACAACGATGTTGGCCACAATACCGATGATTGTAGGCATTTGAAAGATGAGATCGAGACTCTCATCCGAGCTGACCCCTTGGCCCAGTACGCACGGAATAGGGTTCCAGTAAGTCGACCTGCTCCGGAAGTCCCAGTCAGTCAGCCCGGGTCTCGGGTAGATCAGGACGTCTCTCCTCCCGTGATAGGAGGAGAGATATCCACAATATCTGGAGGTCCGCATATGGCTGGCACGAGCAGGGGTGCCTAGAAGAGGTACATAAACGAACTCAAGACGCATAATGGAGTAGAGTTCGTCCCGGAACAATGTCTGCAGAAGCAGCAGCGATTGGAGAGGCAACCGATCATTTTTACAGAAGAAGATGCGGGCCACGTCCAGTTCCTTCATAACGACTGATTAGTGTTCAAAAATGCAAATTTATTAGTTTTAAAGTGTAAAAAAAAATTAAGTTTTAATTAATATTTTCATGAATTTATTGTAATATATTCTATAATTGAAAATATTAATTTTAATTTAATTTATGTTTAATTTTCACGAAATAAATTGCATTTGGACACTAATAAAAATGGAGAATAGAGAAATAGTTAAAACTGAAAAAGAAAATGAAGAAAGTGGTATTTTTGAAGAAATGAAGCTCAGACCCGTTGGCCCAAGCCCAACAACCCAAGCTGCACAGCCAGGTGTCGCCTCCTGCATTGCGCCACGTGTCCCAGCATACACATATTTCTGCGTTGACTGGTCAAACTTGACCTCCCATTTCCCTTCACGTTTCACCATCAGCAAACTCCAATGTGACCTCCCATAAATTCTCCTCCAAATGCATTGACCCAATTGCACTCCTTCATAAGCTCCCAACGTGACCCAAAGTAAGTGCCATCAAGTGTCCCAGTTGGCCCAATTGCCCAGCAAAGCCCAGTTCGGCCCAAGGCAGCCAGCTCCTTTAGCCTTCATTCCAGCCAGCCCAAAGCAGTCCAGCCCATTCCGAAAACTCCCCAGCAGCCTGCCTACGTGGCACTCTCTCATTGGCTAAAAATGGGTCAAAACCCTCTTGTGTCACCAGCCATATTTTGTGGGTATTGGGCTTTGTAAATTGCTATTTTGAGCTTTATAGATCATGTTTTTGTGGTATTTTAGAAAAAGAGCATTTTGACTATACACAAAAATAGCTAGGGTAATATTAATAATAAGATTTGATTTTTCAAAATCATATTTTATTATTAATATTTCAGATTTATTTTGTAAACCCCATTTTGTTGTTTAATTTCTTTTTAATCCTTTTCCCCATCTATAAATAGGGACACTTTCTTCACATTTGGAATGTAATTTTTAGAGTGGAGAAACTATAGCAAAATTTCCACTCACTTTCTTCTCATATTTTCTTCTTAGAATTTTGTGAGAATCATGAGCATAATGGCCTAATCTTCCTAGGAAGGTTAGGGATGATTCCATATGCAAGTGATGTTATTTTGCTACTTTGATTTACTATATTCTTAATGTAATATATTTGAGTTATTTATGTTCTTTCATCTCTATCTTTATTTTGTTATCTCTATTTACTTATGCTAATAGTATATAGGATTAGTCATGCTCTTTCTATGTGCTTCTAATTAGTAAAAGTAATATTGATACATAATTTTATGTCTAATCTTCTATTGCATTATTGCCCTTGGGTATTTTGTCATTTTTAGATTTTTCATAAGATTAACATTGTGCTTTTAAAGTAAAGAACTTTATAACTCAAATGAACTTTTGTTAGAAAAACTATGGACTTTAATGTTAGATTTTCCAAGTAAATGTTGGGATGTGAACTATTTACTTGTGTATTTTTGTAAATCAAGTAACCAAGTAACTAAACAAGCATATGGATGATTCTTGAAACCTTTCATTTTCTCAAACTCTTGATTACATCTTACCTTTATTTCACTTATCTCATTTCATCACTTTATCAAAATACAATACCAAAATCTCAAACATCTTTCCATTTACAATTTTATTTACTTCTTGTTACTAACTTTTTGTGATATTTTCTACTAACCTTTTGATTTTAGGTTACCTCCTTGTGGATTGACCGCCCGATCTTACTACAACTACCGCTTAGTGTAGTCACATTTTGGGCGTTAAACAACGACCCTCTGGTCGTAGCAGTTCAGCTCGCTAATCGGAAGGTTAGGAGGGTGCTGATCGATAATGGGAGCTCGGTGAACCTTCTATTCCGGTCCACATTAGAGAAGATGGGTTTGACTGTCGCCGAGCCGAAGGCGACCTCCATGATGCTATATGGTTTTTTGGGAGAAGGATCAGCGGCTATAGGGACTATCGAGTTGGTGATCACCCTAGGAGAATGACCTCGGACAGTGTCCAAACTCCTCGAGTTCGTGGTCATCGACTGCTCCGCTCCGTACAACGCAATTTTGGGAGGACTCACGCTCATCGCTTTTGAGGCCGTCACTTCCATTCGCCACCTCGCGATGAAATTCCCTACTTCCACAGGAATATGCACTGTCCATGGCGATCGGCTCGCTGCCAGGGAATGTTACAACATTTCCATGAAGGGAAAATCGAAACCCGGGCAGCTAGCAATGGCCATCCAAGGTGGTGGAGAGGAATCTCAGGAACCCTTAGCTGATCCTGAGATTGAAAAACCTCAGAGCGCCGAAGGGGAAAATATCGTCTTAAGTGAGGATATTGACTCCCGAATAGGCAAGGACAGGTCCGAGCTCCAGGCTATTGAGGAGCTCAAGGAAATAAACATCGATCCGCAGAACCCTTCACGGATGGCAAGCTCGGGAAAAACCTCTGTAGCAAGAGGAAGGCGGAGCTGACTAAATTTCTGTAGGACAACCTGGATGTGTTCGCGTGGTCACATGAGGGCATGGTGGGAATCAGCCCGAGTGTCATCATACACACCCTTCATCTGGATAAAAGCGTTCCTACGAAGTCCCAGAAGCAGAGGCACCTCGGAACAACCCGGGCTGAAGCCTTAGAGGAAGAAGTAGCCCGGCTCAAGAAATGCGGCTTTATACGTGAAGCCAAGTTTCCGACTTGGGTCACCAACCCTGTGCTGGTCCTGAAGCCCAACGGGAAGTAGCGGACTTGCATCGACTTCTCCGACCTGAATAAAGCCTGCCCCAAGGATTGTTTTCCATTGCCAAGGATTGACCAACTGGTGGATGCCACGGCGGGGCACGAGCTCATGTCCTTTATGGACGCGTACTCAGGCTACAATCAGATCTCCATGAATTTGGCGGACCAGGAGCACACCAGCTTCATGACCCCGACTAACGTTTATTGTTACAAGGTCATGCCTTTCGGGCTGAAGAACGCCGGTGCTACATACCAGAGGTTAGTAAATAGAATGTTCGCAAACCAGATCAGGAAGAACATGGAAGTGTACGTTGATGACATGCTAGTCAAGTCAAAGACTGCCGATAACCATGTCTTCGACCTAGAAGAATGCTTCAAGATACTAGGGAGTATGGCATGAGGCTTAATCCACAGAAGTGCACTTTTGGAGTCGCATCGGGAAATTTCTTGGGTTTCATCGTCAATACCAGAGGAATCAAGGCAAACCCCGACAAGATCAGATCATTACTCGAGCTTCCCTCACCCAGGTCGCGCAAAGATGTCCAAGGCCTGACAGGAAGGGTGGCAGCCCTCAATCGGTTTATTTCAAAATCCACCGATAAGTGCTTGCCATTCTACAACCTGCTTCGAGGAAATAAGAAGTTCGAATGGTCAGAAGAATGCAAAAGCGCTTTCCTCGACCTGAAGGCACACTTGGCCGAGCCGCCCGTATTATCCAAACCAAAAGCAGGAGAGCCTCTTTTTCTCTACCTAGCTGTCACAAAGGATGCAGCTAGTGCCGTACTGGTCCGAGAAGAAGACCGGGTTCAGAGACCTGTCTATTACATCAGTAAGAGACTTCTCGGAGCTGAATCCCGGTGCCCATTGATGGAGAAATTGACGTTCTGCCTTATCACGACCTCTCGAAAGCTCAGGCCGTACTTCCAGTCCCACTCGATACATTTCATAACCGATCAGCCTTTAAGGCAGGTTTTGCAAAAACCTGAAGCATCGGGACGTCTGTTAAAGTGGGCTATCGAACTCAGTCAGTTCGAGATTTTGTACACCCCATGAACTGCCATAAAAATTCAGGCCCTGGCCGATTTTGTAGCAGAGTGCATAGGATTCCGGGAGGATCCTGCAGAAGACTCACCCCAAGTCACCTCGGCCCAGGCATCGTGGAGGATCTTCGTGGATGGTTCATCCAATGAGAGCGGCTCCGGGGCTGGAATCATTTTAATATCCCCCAAGGGACATAGATTCCACTCGGCACTGAGATTCGGATTCAAGGCCTCTAACAACGAGGCCGAATACGAAGCTTTGCTGGCCGGGCTAAGAATAGCCCAGGAGCTGAAGGCGAGCTTCGTCCAGTGCTTCAGTGACTCCCAGCTCGTGGTAAACCAGGTTCTGGGCGAATTTTAGGCACGAGGACCCAAGATGGCTGCCTACCTGGCAAAGGTAAAAGTTGCGCTGTCCGCGTTTGGGCGAGGCTCAATCGAGCAGATACCTCGGGAACAGAACGCTAACGCAGACGCTCTTGCCAAGCTCACCACCTCCGGGGAGACGAAGGCTCTGGGGTTAGTTCCGGTTGAGTTCTTGGAAAAACCAAGTATAGAAGAAGCCAGGGCGGAGGTCGAGATGATCGACGCTAGGCCGACCTGGATGACCCCCATCCTTGAGTATCTCACCGAGGGGAAGCTACCTGAAAGGCGTAATGATGCGCGACGAGTACTATATCAAGCTCCCAGGTATACGATAGTAGACGGGGTGCTATACCGGCGTGGGCACTCCCTACCTCTCCTACGATGTGTTCTTCCAGGCGAAGCAAAGGCCATCCTGCAGGAAGTGCATGAGGGTTTTTGCGGAGATCACACTGGGGGGCAAAGCTTGGCCCTAAAGGTCCTGAGGCAAGGATATTACTGGCCCACTCTGTCCAAGGATTCGATCTCGTATGTCAAGAAGTGCAACAAGTGCCAGCGGTTCGCCTCAGTTGCTCGAGCTCCCCCAGTTAAGCAGAAGATGATCTCTTCCCCATGGCCATTTGCAGTTTGGGGGATCGACTTGGTTGGCGCCCTCCCTACTGGAAAAGGCGGGGTCCACTACGCTGTGGTGGCCATTGACTACTTTACGAAGTGGGCTGAGGCAGAACCTTTGGCCATGATAACTTCCAAAAAAGTTCTCGACTTCGTGGTTAAGATCATTATCTGCCGATTCGGGCTGCCCAAGAAAATCGTTTCCGACAATGGGACTCAGTTTGACAGCGACCTCTTCACCAAATTTTGCGAAAGGTACAGAATTGTGAAAAGTTTCTCCTTCGTGGCCTATCCTCAGGAAAATGGCCAGGTCGAGGCCGTCCACAAGACGTTAAAGGCGAGCCTCAAGAAGAGATTAGACGAAGCGAAGGGGGTCTGGCCAGAACAGCTCCCCCAGGTTTTGTGGGCATACCGGACCTCGCATCGGACTCCTACGGGTCATACTCCTTTCTCCCTGACCTTTGGGAGTGAGGCAGTCCTCCCTGTGGAGATTAAGGTACTTTCGCATAGGGTCTAGGCATATGACCAGAATCGCAACCACGAGCTACTTAGCGCTTCCCTTGACTTGGTTGATGAAAGACGAGAATATTCGCAACTCCAGCTCGCACATTACCAGCAAAAAATCACTCGTTATTTCAACTCTAAGGTCAAAAAATGCGCCTTTAGCGTTGGCGACCTGGTCCTCAGGAGAGTTTTCTTAGCCGGAAAGGATCCCAAAGATGGGGTATTGGGACCGAACTGGGAAGGACCATATCAAGTCATCGAGGTCATTAAAGAAGGAACTTACAAACTAGCTCGGCTTGATGGAGGGGCAGTCCCACGAACTTGGAACGCCATCCATTTGAAGAGATATTATCAATGATTCCCTTGTAAGGCCTAAAAGACCATTTTTTTATGTATTAAGCAATGAGAATAAACTTTTCATTTATGATTGTACATATTTACAAGTGTAATCTAAAGTAACCACGAAAGACCCTTTCCCAGTTACTTGGGGGGGGCATATGGTACCTGGATATAACCAGGTCGCCTTAAAGACTTAGAAGTTAATTCAAATCGATTGATCGTTGTTTTTCTTAAAAAACGCGAGATATTGATAAAGGATTAATGCGAACTAAGCTCTACCCTGGAAACAACCAGGTTCTAAAACTTAGAAGTTAACTTAAATCGATTGATCGTTGTTTTTCTTAAAAAGCACGAGATATTGATAAAAGTTAACATGAACTAAGTTTTCAAATTAAGTTCCTGGAAATAACCAGGTCATAAAACTTAGAAGTTAACTTAAATCGATTGATCGTTGTTTTTCTTAAAGAGCACGAGATATTGATAAAAGTTAACACGAACTAAGTTTTCAAATTAAGTTCCTGGAAATAACCAGGTCATAAAACTTAGAAGTTAACTTAAATCGATTGATCGTTGTTTTTCTTAAAGAGCACGAGATATTGATAAAAGTTAACACGAACTAAGTTTTCAAACTAAGTTCCTGGAAATAACCAGGTCATAAAACTTAGAAGTCAACTTAAATCGATTGATCGTTGTTTTTCTTAAAGAGCACAAGACATTGATAAAAGTTAACACGAATTGAGTTTTCAAATTAAGTTCCTAGAAATAACCAGGTCATAAAACTTAGAAGTTAACTTAAATCGATTGATCGTTGTTTTTCTTAAAGAGCACGAGATATTGATAAAAGTTAACACGAACTAAGTTTTCAAATTAAGTTCCTGGAAATAACCAGGTCATAAAACTTGGAAGTTAATTTAAATTGATTGATCGTTGTTTTTCTTAAAGAGCACGAGATATTGATAAAAGTTAACACGAACTAAGTTTTTCAAAATAGTAACTAAAACGCGTAAAGGAAAAAGGAAATAAATCAATTAAAAATAAAATTGATAGTTAGATTGTCTCGAGGTGGAAACACCTCATGCAAAATTTACACAAAAAAAAATTGAGAATATTAAAGGAAAGGGTGCGAAAGAGGAAGGCCCTAAGCTCCGCCAGGCTGCGCCGTCTCGACCTCCTGCTCAGCTGCGCCGGAGACTTCCCCGGTCTCGGAAGGTGCTTCTTTCTCGAGGCGAGCTTTGAACCCCTCCAGCAAGGGCTCCCAGACGTCCGCTCCCAAGAAGGAGAAATCACCGTCCGAGTTGTAGTCCCAGCAGTGGTAGAGCATGTCCTCCATGGCGGTGCTGGAGGCTGCCTTCTCGGCTTCCAGGGCGGCCTTGGCCTCCTCTGCCCCCGCCTTCACAGTGTCTAGCTCTGCCCGCACAGCGGCGAGGGCAGCTTTGGTTGCCTCGACCTCTTGAAGCTTGGGACGGGCTTATTCCAGCTCGGCCTGCGCGGCCGCCAGGGCATCCTTAGCCTCCTGCAACGAAGTCTGGTGGATGGCCAAAACCGCCTGATGCTCGCCCCTCATATCCTCGAGCTGGGCCTTGGTCCGGGCTATGCTCCTGTGAAGGGCCAAGGCGCTCTGCAAAAACAAAGAGGCAACTGCCTTAAGAAAAAGAGAAGGGAGAAAGGAAAAACAGGGCAAGGCATGCTAATAAAAGATCACAAAAGGATAAGGTTAGCTTACCGTTAGGACCATGCCCAATGAAGATTCCAGCACGCCCAACGGGCTCCTTGTTTCGATGGCCCGTAGCTCCCTCTCGTTGAAGCGATAGAAGTGGCTGACGGTGTAGTTTGCCGTCTCGTACACCATCCCCCTAAAGACATTTGGGATCTTCTCCAGATCCTGGGGGTCCACTGGGATGCATACCTTGGGAGGCACAATCGCCGAAGTCACGGGCTCCGCCCCTGTGTCCCGAATGAAGGTCGGAGCTCGCAGAGGGGGTGGGGGCATGCTCCCCCCTACAGCAGGAGGTGCAGTTTCCTCGACCTGGGCGGCTGGGGGCTGCTCTTTCTCCTTTGCAGGAGACTTGGTTGGGGTCCCGGCAGCTTTCTTCGCCATCCGGAGCTTCTTCATTTTGGGCCCAGAGACCCTAGCTGAGGAGTTCCCCCTGGCGAACACAGCCCGCAGATTTTTTCCCCTGGACTGAGACATCTCCTCTGGCAAAACAAATATATGGTTAGTACACAAGTTAGCAGCCATGCAAAAACAAAAACAAAGGGAAAAAATGCGAAATTCAAGTATATATATGTACTAAAGGGAATCCTACCCCCTGAGCTAGAAGAAGAATCTATGGTTACGACCGTCAGCCCCGGAGCTTCCGCAGGGGAATCTAAGGCAATTATTTATTGAGCTGGCGCAGGTTCTGAATCCGAGGCTGTCTCAGGACTAGAATCTTCTACGTATTGCCTAAGACCTGGAGCTACGACACCCTCCTGGAGTGATGGCCATGACTGAAGGTTAGTCCCATACTCCTCGAATAGGATCGACCTGAAAGCTAGGGTGTTGTCTACAACTATGGTACCCCTAGGACGGCTACTTTTGTAATCCAGCACGAGCTGGTCGACGCAGTGGAGCAAGGTTTCATCTAAGTCTGTGTCACTTTGATGGCGTTGGACAATCAGTCTGGGATTAAACCTAGCTAGCCGGGGGTCTGCAGTGGCCCTATCTAAGTTCTTAAACGTATAAGGGTTACCTTGGCCGGAGGGACCTGCAGCTGCTCCGGACTGGATCCTCTCATCGTTCGTTCTTTGGGCGACCTCCAACGCCCGCTTCCTCATCCTCACGAGGGGCACCTCGTCCTCCTCGTCTTCCTCATCTTCATCTCCCGCGACCTCGTCCATGATGATAGGCCTCCTATCGTGAGCTGGGGGAGGCACCTGGGGCCTCCTCAGGTTCAGAGTCTGGCCTGGGGAGATCAGCTTACAGGCCAGCATCGTCTCGTCTGTCACGAGCTGACGATAGTCCTTTTCACTGAGGGGAAAGCCCGCCAGTGTCTCGTATTGGCTCCCGAGGATCACAGACTTCTCTGTCCTCGCGAAGATAGCTGCAGAATTAATCTAAGTCAGAAATGGATACAGGAGGAGCTAACTGATACTTAACTTACGAGCTAAGGTTGAAAGGCATTTACGAGGACGGTTGAAGTAGTGCAGCTCGCAGTTTCGAAACCCCGTCGACATAAATAATTGATCTTTGAAGTCGTTGGGGTGGCTGGGCAGCTCAATGACCGCAGCCGTGTTGGGGAATCGGGTTAAGTAATAAAACCCGTCACCTCGCCCCCGCTGCTCCGGGCTGGCCTTGAGGCAGAAGAAATATAGAATGTCTGCAGGGGTTGGGACCTTCCACTCCTTTTTCAAGAACAAGTATCTTAACCCCGCCAGCAAACGGTAAGAGTTGGGGGGGAGCTGGAATGGGGCCAACCTCACGTAATTGAGGAAATCGGTGAAGTACTGGTCTAATGGGAGGAAGGCCCCCGCCTTAAAATGTTCGTCGTTCCAGGCCGAGAACACCTCATCAAGCGGTGCGCAGCTCCGCTCGCCTTCTAAGGGAGGTCGGACAACCACGGTTCCTCTCCCCAGCTCGGTGTTATGGGAGAGGAATATTTTGTTTACCCTCGCCTGATCAGTGATCTTCGAGACGATCCTCTCCGCCTCAAAGAATGCGTCAGGGGCACCTCAAGCTCCTGTTCCACTGCTGGCCCGAAGTTGGGAATCGGGGATTCAACCATCACCTCCTTTCCCTTGTTTTGTTGGGAGGACGAGCTGCCTACAGACTTCTTGGGAGCGTTCTTCTTGGGTCCCATCTGGTCGCCTAGCGAACAAAAAGAAGAAATTTTAGAAGAAGGCGACCTAAAAATGGAGAAAAATCTGGATGTGTTTCCTTGACACGAGCTGAGGTAAGCCCAGCCCGTGGAGAGTGAGACCACGCGTTTCTATGAACACGCACCTGTGCTCCCAATAGATCCTCGATTACTCGGAATTCGTGTGTCAGGAGGGTCAGGATAGAATTTTCCTTGGAAGGAAAGTTTCGATAGGCAAGAGAGGCAAAACCGCCTGTGAAGCGTGTCCCCTAAGCTACCCGGTTTTGCACCCAAAATACTGGGTATTTTAAACAAACATACCTAAAATCCTACCCAGAAAATTTCCCCAGAAAACGCACCAATGCTCTTAAATGGTTTTCTACTACAAACGATACCCTAACCTAAAAGGCTTTCACCCTTCATGCCCACAAAAAACCAACAAAACCCTGCATGTGGCTACAGTAAATATTTACCTAAGCTACAGTGAGAAATAATTTCAAAACATGCACAGTCAGGAGACTTACAGAATGTTCTGGTTGAGAAGAGGATGAAGGAATCGCCTGGGTTGGGGCTTTGTCGGAGTAGTTGTTTCCAAAGCTTCGAAGGGGCCCTTACACCTGAACTTCTTGAGTGCTGGGAATGGCAGCCGGAAAGAAGAGGGTTTTTTCTTTTGAAAATGAAGAGAGAAGAAGAGGAAAATTTCTGAAAAATTTCAAATGAACGGGTGGCCCATGCGTAAGGTTGCCACCCCTTTTATATATGTGAAGGGCCACGTGAGGAGGGCCGTTGGATTGCCCTGATGTGGGATCCAAGGCTCTCCACTCGAAAGACAAAACGACGGCTGAGTATAGGCTAGGCCATTAAATGCGGTTCTCGGAAGACGTACCGTCACCAACCACGATGTTCCACGTATTCGGCGCCTGCGTAAAATGTGGAATATGAAGAGTTCATGGGGAAGCCTAAAAGCCTCTACTTTGGCCCTATGCGACGTCGTGTACCACGAGCAGGGGCTTGGGGGGAAAATGTACGCCCTGGTTTTCCCACGGGCTGTTAGCAAGCTGAGATACGGCCTAATCATGAGACACGGTCTAATCATGTCTACCGCGTGGACATCCCCAAGACCGGAGCTGCCACTCGAAAGATCCTACCTCCTCAGCTCGAGGTAACCTAAGGGTTCGCCAAGATTAGACTGAGTTTGGACTTTGAAGGCCACAGGTCGAGGGAAGCATCCATCTCGTGGTACGAGCTAGAGTTGGAGGCTGTGACCTTTTATAAAGTCAACCACGCAAGGTAAACGTGCATATATCAGACATCATGTGTCTGATATATCCCTGACTTCTCGGACACGCAGCGTGAACGTGAGCATTCAGACACCCACGACTGGGTTGGGTCGTGCGACCCATTACCCCCTTACCTATTGATTAGACCATACTTCATGTGTCAGGTTTTAGGAATTAATCATGAATGTCACAGAGTTGACATGATAGGTAAGAAGGTCACAGGATGACCTTCTTACCAACTCCCAGGTGCCCTCTCCTATAAATATGGAGACCCTGGGAGTTGCAAAGGGTTGGATTCTATTGTGTAAGAAATACCCTGTAAAAGAGTACCAAGCATATAGCAATAACATTGACTGGTGGAGTAGAAGGATTTTAACCTTTGAACCACCTAAAAACGTAATTGTGTCACCAGCCCATTCCTAAAAAGATCATTCATCTATTTCGGTTCAACATAAGCACTAATCCCTTCCTCTTATCTTCTTAATTACCTGTTGGCGAAGAATCGCGTCAACACATATGTATATTTAGGATAGACACCAGGCCTGGTCATGTTTATGGCAATGAGCATATGCATGCACCAAAGTTAAATATCGATATGTACATTAACTTATATATATGCGTGGATCTTGTAAGTCATTCTTCTTTTTTGTTTTTTTCTTAATTTGTTTTTTCTGTTAAATAGTATATAAATATATATATATAATATAAACTGATTATATCATGTTATTCATAATTGTATATGCACAATATACATTATATTGTATTAAGTATACGAGTCATTTTTCTTTTTTGTTTTTTTCTTAATTTATTTTTTCTAATAAACAATATATATATAATATACACTAATTATATGATGTTCATTCGTAGTTGTATATGCACAATATACAATATAGTATATATATATAGATTTAATATGTATGATTATATTGTATTAAGTCCATTGCATTTATATAGTAATATAATAAAAGGCTATCATCATTTATTGAATATTAATATATACGAAGGCAACATGGTTTAATGCATGTGAAAGTTACACGTATTGATAGGATTGTTGCTCGAGTCATACTATGCTGGTGTGTTGATCACATATACGGTCATCCTTCTTTTTTATTTTTTTCTTATTTTGTTTTTTCCTTTCAATTTGTTTTTATATTTCTTTAATCCTAAAATTATCACACGTATGTATTACATTATTTTATCTTTTACTTAATAAATATAAATTTGACACTTATATTTTATTATTAATATTATTTACTTGTTATATTTTTTGTTACCATTTTTTGTTTTGTCTAAGTTTTTTTTTTCCTTCTAGAGAACCATCATCCATCATGTAAATTTTTTATACTATTATTGTATACTTGGTTTTTTCTTAAATTAATTACTCAGTAAAATTTATTCGAATATTTCTATTTTTCATTATTATTTTTATTCCCTTTCTTCTATTATTTTGTATTGAGATTTATTTTTTAATAGTATTTATTTTTAAATTAAGTAATTAAATGTGTTCTATTTTCATCATTTAAATAAATATTAACATTATTATAATATGATATATATTAGTTAATATCATATTATATATTTTAAAAAATATCATATTATTTTTTTTATAATATTTTCTTTTTTTTATATCACCCTTCAATTCGAATTAGCAAAAGCAATGTCTCCTTTCATAATATGGATTCCAAACATTCATGATCTGGATGTGAATGAGTCGAATTACTTATCCCTCGGTCTATTAATGAACTTTTTATTTCTTTTTTATTATTATAAAAATGTTTATTAAAAAAAAAGAAATATAATCAAAACAATATAATAAAAAAGGTGCACGGGTGATGAATGGGAAGATCGAAAATTTCTCTCTTCTAGTCTGAAAGTGCCACATCTGAGAACAACCTATGAATGCGCAGTAGATTCTCCAACAATAACACAGGGGGGATGCTGCGCCATAAAGCAAGGTAATTTTTGGCAGGCACCCAGAGAAGGCAAGGTAATTTATTGGAGGAGCACTAAGCCCTTATAGAGATGAATGTGCTAGCAAGGAAGCTAGCCTCATGTGTGTGGGTCTATCTTAACTAGGGAAGGAAGGCAAGTCGCAAGGCATGTGGATCTGTTTTGAGTCATTCTTCTTTTTTGTTTTTTTCTTAATTTGTTTTTTTTGTTAAATAGTATATATATATATTATATAAACTGATTATATCATGTTATTCGTAATTGTATAAGCACAATATACATTATATTGTATTAAGTATACGGGGTCATTTTTCTTTTTTGTTTTTTTCTTAATTTGTTTTTTTCTATTAAACAATATATATAATATATACTAATTATATGATGCTCATTCGTAGTTGTATATGCACAATATACAATATAGTATCTATATATATATAAATTTAATATGTATGATTATATTGTATTAAGTCCATTACATTTATATAGTAATATAATAAAAGGCTATCATCATTTATTGAATATTAATATATACAAAATGTTGACGCCGTTTTTCGTCCACAGTGAATAAGAGCACAAAAACAATAAGTAGTTATGACCAGAAAAATACGATAAAACAAATGAGATTTTTTACGTGGTTCAGCAGTTAACTCTGCCTAGTCCATGAGTCTTTGTTATTAGAACTTAAGATGATTTCTGGAAATTCTTCAAGAATGAATTCTCCAGAGTTTCTCCCAAGATTACAAAAAATTCGGTCCCTCACAATGGTGCAAACCTTCTATATTTATAGAGGAGATTTCAGAATACTATCCCACACGTTTCGGGAAGTTATTCTGTATATGAAAATAAATTTAATGGCATTAAAAGCCTGTAACTCCTATATACAAGGAAACGTCTCCTGAAGATCAGGGGGCGTATAACCGAATAATAAATATCCCTTTATTATAGGGGATTTACAACAATGAATGTAGACTGCGTCTCTCCAAAATGATTCACTAAGATATTCAAAGTTATCAATCTACATTGTCAGTGTCGTGTTCACCCAGGTCTCTTAATGACTTTCGAGTTGTAGCATTTTCCCCGAGATCATGTGGCTTCGAGCTCATACTTATGTCAGGCTCGGAACCCCTGATCCGAGGTCATCCGAGAATAGACATACTTTAATGTCTGTCTTTCGAGCTTGTGAGGGTTTCGAGGTTGCCCCGCTACTTGTAGGCTCAGTGCCTAGGTTGCGGACACGTGTTCCAGACATTACGAGCCCATTCCTGACGAATCCAGCTTTCGAGATCACAATTCTTAAGGCTCGAAATCTAGGTGTAACATTTTACCCCCTCAAAAGTATTTGTTCGAATCCTATGAGAAGGAAACTTTTGAACTACTTTCTTCGGGAACCGCACCGTCACACACTTGAGGGTGGACACGTGTCAGTTGGGTATTGCTCATCCAAGGTACTCGAGTACCTTGGAAATCTGCCCACGATCGTTCGCCTGCCACCTTTTCGGTGCCATCTTGTCGTTTATCCCTGGTCATCAAATTTTATAAGGATTCTGGCCAATGGCTCAAATTAATCCCTTTTTTTTATCACTTTTTACTATCTATATATAAGGCCCTGGTCATCTTCTTCCTCTTATTTTACACTCATTAGAGAAAAAAGAAAAGAGGCAAAACCAGAAGCCACCCCAGAGAACTTTTTGCTTTTGCATGTTCTCCCAGCCAAAGAAACAAAGGACCGCCAGTTTGTTCGAGACCGGTTATACCTGCAGCCTCTCCTTCAATCAATGATTTCTCTGCAATCGCCATCATTGTGTAAGTATCTGATGATTTCTTCGTTTTCCTTTATGCCGGAATCTGTCTGTGTTGTTCTTTTATTTTTGGGAATGCACTGGTTTATTTATTTTTTTAGTTTGACATGCTAGGAGGCTCTGGCCGATAGGCATTTAAGTTTTAGTTTCTACGCTAGGTTTAAGTCACTGGTTCTAAATCCAGTTTTGATGTAGAACAAACTCAAACAAGGTCTCTTTTTTCTGGGTTTTCAAAATTTAAAAGACATATCTTGCACACCAAAATATCGGGTACAAAATCTTGGTTTTAAAGAATGCACGATACCCAAGACTACCATTTCTGAATAATCGTCACCTTTTTCCCTGATATTTCAGGATTTTCAAGAATTAGACCCACTCCCCTCCTTTTTCTCGTAGAATACACGTTCTGACCCTTAATCGGGTCTCCAGGATCGAGCTCGTTTCGTACCCAAGCATTTTCCGAGCTTGTCTTGCCAAGCTCGTAATTCTTGAATCCTTGCATGCATGGCTCTCACCATTTTTTCTTTCTCGCTAGATGTCACAGAATCTGGAAAGATGGTGGGGGTCGCTGCTGGCAATTCCGTATTCGCCAAAAACTCCAAGCCCAAAATCGCTGTTTGCTCGGAACCAATGTCTGATTCGTGAATACGATCTCGCGCGCGAACAGGAAGAAACCCGAGCTCACTATTGCCGCCAAGTCGTCGAGGTCATAGAAAAGAAGAGGAGAATCCTTCGACAGGCTCTTTACCCGGAAACTGATTCAGGGCCCAGACCGATCCCCCTCGACCCTAGGCTAAAAGTGACCATCGCGTGCAACCCGGGAGAGCTTCAATTCTCACTAATGGGGGAGCCCTCTACTTCGCAGCCGAGGAGGGAGTTCTTCAAGGACGAGAACTACTGGAGCTCGGTTACCTCATTAGGTCAGATAAATGATATCTGATGGACCCAAAACGAGTATGTTTTAAATATTTATACTCGCAAGCGCACGAATCGTATATGGAATATAGTGTTCGTGTAAGCACGAGGTCGAACCCAAAGGAGTTGTCTAAAATCGAAAATAAAACTATTTTAAATCAAAATTAATAAATTCTAACCTAGTTCCAAAGATTGATGGGATTTTTGTATAATAAAAATAAAATAAAAGATAATAATAAAGAAATTAAAGACAATATGTATAACATAAATTAAAAGTAGAAATCAAGATAGTAAAATAAGATTATTAAGGATTAGAATCCACAAAATATAAGTTCAATAATATTTATAAGTACATTGATTCCCAAGTTTTAGTGATAGTTAAAATAAATCAAACTATCATTTTCTAAAAAGATTTATAATTTTAAGCACAAATTTCTTCAAAAAAGATAAGATTTTTTCTTCTCTTTTCAAAGTTATAATTTCAAAGCATTTAGTGTAAATCAATCTAATGAAATAAAAAATCAATCAATGAACATTATTTATAAGGCAAAACATAATATTTTTGTTCTAAGCATGGATGTGTACAATTTAATGACACATCTTACACAAAAAATATTATATATTTGCACCAATGAAGAACAAAGTTTAAATATGTGCTAACAATCCAAAATACATGATATTTAAGATGAAAGAAGATATTTGAAGAAGAAAATTCCATAAACTTTGTCGCACAAAATGGGAAATCAAAATACAAAATAAATACTATCTAGTTATAAATTGTTTCATCATCACCTTAATAATCTTAAAAATATTAGAAACTCATAACTAGGATAGAAATTACAAACAAAAAAATTACAAACATAAATAGGAAAATTTGGAGGAGAAACTCCCAAATTTTTCCTCTAAAAATACATAGAAAAAAATAAAAAGAAGAAGAAGATGAAGAGAATAGAGAGGTTTTGAAATGTGTAGAGTTTTTGGTATAGTAACCTCCCTCAAAATGGACACCCCAAATCCCTTATTTATAGCCAAAAATGATGATTAAAATAATCAATTTAAATTAAGTAAATTGATTAAATTAATTTAATTAATTAGAATATGGCAAATAAGGGTAAAATATAGGGTGTAATAATGATGTTTTGGGGTAAAATGTGTAGAAAGTGGGGTAACAATGTTGGCATTTTTGACAAGGGGACAAAATGCATTTTTGTTGGGCTCAATAAATGTGAAGAAAAAAGGTGAAGGTGGCTGCTTTGAGGCTCATGGCAGTCATGGGCGTGTGGGCCTTGCTGCTGAGGAAGGAGCCCAGGCGCAGAAGCTGCTGGAGCTGTGTGTGGTGTGCCAGGCGGTTGACAGCTGGGAAGGAAAGCAATGTCTGAAGGAAATGTGTTGATGGCTGAATGAAGGAGCACGGCTGGAGGAAAAGCTGCTGAAGGGAGAAAAAAAAAGCACATGTTGATGATTTGGGCCTACTTTTGGTGGGCTGAAGGCTCATGCCATTTTTTTCCAATCCTCTTCAAAATTGCCATAGTTCCTTCATTTTTCTTGCTTTTTCAACCCCAAAAACATGCAACAATTCTCTACAAAAATAAACATAAATGAAATTAAAACTAAATATTTTCACTAATAAAATATACAACAAAAGTTCCATGAAAATATTAATTAAAACTTAATTTACTTAAACATTTAAGCTCAAAATTGTATCTTTTTACTCCTAACTTAACAATATTAATTTTAAATAATGAAACTATAATATTTTACAACAAAATAACTATAAAAACACAAAAAAATATATAAAATCAAATTAAGACTAATAAATTCAAAATTACTTAAAAACTTAATAAATTACTTAAAAACTCAAGAATTAAGCAACAATTAGCACATAAAAAGTGGTCAAATAACTCTATTTTGTAGAGTAATCAATATCCTGGCCTTCCATGGTGTCAGACTGTCCGGATCCTTAAGGTGTCGAGCCCCTACTTCCAGGGAGCGAAGCTGCCATGCCCCAGGAGATGGAAATCCTGATAACAAGTTGAGGTATGCGGCTTGGGGCCAGGAGCATATGAAGGCAGGAGCGTTACTGCCTTTGAAGTCTTTCTTCAAGGACTTCAGAAACTTTGTTGGGTTGGCTCCATTCCAACTTAACACTAATTCTTACAGGGTTTTGTCTGCCTTGAAGTCGTTGTACCATGAGTTGAAGTGGGAAGGACCCACGCCAGAAGAGATCTTGTATCTCTTTTGTTTGAAAAGCAATCCCTCTCGAGCTCGGGGAGGGGACGACTTCTACTATCTTTCGAGCTACCCCAAGGAGAAAAATGTGTTCGAGGATCTTCCCAACCATCCTCCTGACTTTAAGAAGGCCTTCTTCTGGACAGATGGCCTGTCCCTGTCTCGATACTATTCATTCAGACGGATTCGTAAGTACCCCAACCCTCTTTATCTCTGTGCTCGGACTTTTGTCTGTAGGCTCGTGCTTAGTTGAAATGTGTTTTATTTTTCAGCCAACTATCACCGTCCTACTCCCATTGACGTGATGAAGGAGCATAGAGAGGCTCTGCTCCAACTCCCTTATGGCAGGAGATCTCTCTCATATCTTTTGCATGAGAGTAAGCTCCGAGCTTGCGGGCTTTCGGGAGATGGCCAATCCACCTCGGATTGGTCCAACAAAAAGTACGACCTCTGGGAGATCGTGCCTTTGCCAACAGGCATCCTTCCTCCGAGGAGAGAGGTGAGGCCCCCGCCTCCGGTTCGCCGACGGAGCCCGCAGTCGGGGAATAAGGCCAACGACGAAGCCTCGAGCTCGGGCTCGGATGATCAAGGTACAGTCATCCTAAGCTCGAAAATGTGGTCCCCCACCCTATGAAAACACAAACCCAATAGGTTAGTATTATGCAAGGACGATAGGGACCATTTCTATATATGGACTTAGGTAGATGATCGGGTTCATAGGTTTGATAGTTGGCTCGGGAAGTATGACACTATGTACAGTCTGAACGAGGTGTGGGACGGAATAGCCATCCAATATGGGACCAATGACTATAGGGACCTTTCGAGGTTGACGTCCACCTATAGGGAAGGTACTCCCCCCGCCTCTTCTGAAGATGGGGGAATTTCATGGTCTCCGAGTTCAAGCTCATAGGAGAGTTCCAGTTAGGTTTCTCTCCACTCGCCCTTTCATTACTTTGTATATCTATGCGATGCTGAGTTACTTTATGTACTTTTTCTCTTTTGTTATAACTCACATTATGGTGTGACTTTGTAGGTGAGATGGATTCCGACCTCGACAATATCTTGGAGAGTGGCGGTGCTAAGAGGAGCAAGCGCCCCAGGGGGTCGCGAAAGGTTGACCGACCTCCTAAGGTCCTCAAGAGGACCGAAAAAACACCTTCTCCCCCGACTCCGCCTGCCACAAGCTCCACTGTGGTGCCGACTTCACAGGTCGGTGCCTCCGTTATGGCCGAGCCTCAACCTCCTGTAGTGGTTCTCCCGACACTCGGTCCACCTCCCAAAAAGCCTTTTGCTTCTCTAACTCACAAGCTGCCGGTTTCTACTCACGTTGAGGAGTATGTAATTGACAATGCTGCTGGATCCCATGGGGCTACGCTGGCTTCGGACGTCTTGTCTCGAGTGGGCCAGAGTTTTAGCAGTTTCGACGCTCCCCAATGGCAATTTTTGAACAACGCCTGAGACTACACCGCCCTCTACGAGAAGAGTATCGAGCTTGCCGCCGCGGTAACTTTACTCTTGCTGTTTCTGCCCAGCTCAACTATAAGTTGAACAAAGAGATCCATTTGAGCAAGTCCTATGCTCAGGTGGCAAATGATCTTCAACTCAAAGTGAGTGATGACCTGAAGGCAGCAAATGCAAAGCTTGAGGCAGGATCCGAGGAGCTTAAGGCCAAAGCATCCGAGCTTAAGAAGATGAATACTAGGCTCGTGGAGCTTGAGAAGGAGAACACTCGGCTCCAAGAGGCTAACAAAAAGCTCGGAGAAGACCAGGCCGCCACTTTTGATATAATTGAGGGTGAAATGGCTCGCCTCCTTGTCGAGTATAAAGAGAAGAAGGACCAGGCGGTTGATTTGGCCATGTACAGAATGTGGGCCAATAACGAAGACCTAGATACCAGCTTCCTAGGTCCTCTTGAGGCTAAGCTCCTAGATAAGTGGAATGCTCGGCTTGAGGCGGAGGAGGCTGCTTGGGAGGCCGCCTCCAAGGTTGCTCAGAAGGATAGTCATGCTATGCGTCCTGAGGGGTCTAATGCCACTGATGCTGAGAAGGCCAAGGAGACTGCTCCTTCTTGAATCTCATCTCGGGGGAATCTCATCTCGGGGCTGCGTCCCCTTATTTTTGTAATTGTTTTATTTTATGCCCGTAGGGCTGATACAATTTCTTTTTCCTTTTAATATTTATGCTTTTCATTTCTTGGTTTGAAATATTTTGCACATTCTATATTAATGAATTGCGTATGTTTATTTATTCATATAAACATAGTTTGGATTTAGGCTCGAAGCTCAATGCATTCATGCACAGTTTGCTCGAATTATCCGCTTTCGATCTTGTTTTTCATCAAGGTCGGATATTACTTTAACTATGAACCCGAAAGTACTTGTATGGTGTGTAATGCAAGCGATTTAGTTATATCTTATTGTTTAGTTACTTTTTATCGTCCTTGGTTTTCTCTCCAAGGTTATGAGTTCAAAACTATTTTTTATAAGATACTCCAGCCTCAATCTCGACTTATCTCAAAGTAGGTTTAAGTTCCAACTCATCGTCGATTAGTTTTAGCTGGTTTGCTCCAAACCTTTTAAGGTTGTGATTGGCTTGTAATCCATACACTTATATGTTGTTGATAATTTGGTTTTATCCAAACTACTTTAGCTCGCGCATTTGGTTACATCCAAACACTTATGTTTTTAATAATTTGGTTATATCCAAATTGACTTAGCCCACGTATTTGGTTATATCCAAACACTTATGTTTTTCATATATCTTAATTTATTTTTCAAGCTGGTGGTATTTATATATATACCAATGATGCCCCCTTAATATCCTATGAATGTGACCATAGGTTATTAGATTAAGAGAGATTGCAAAAATAAATTATATCAGACGAAATAACTCTTTATTTAACAAAATCCAAAAGTAGGCAAAACAGTACAAATAAACAAGCATGGTTACAGGCAACATCCTTCCTACACTATTGAAAGTAAGGTCTTAGGTGTTCACCATTCCATGCTCGCGGTACCAGGCTCCCATCCAATCTCGCTAGCTTGTAGACACTGGGGCGGATGACTGACTCTATCTGGTAGGGTCCTTCCCAATTTGGCCCAAGCACGCCAGCTGCTGGATCTCGCATTGCCAAAAATACACGCCTTAGTACCAGGTCTCCCACACCGA
The DNA here is from genome assembly GCF_963169125.1 of Humulus lupulus. NCBI lineage: Eukaryota > Viridiplantae > Streptophyta > Magnoliopsida > Rosales > Cannabaceae > Humulus > Humulus lupulus. The sequence continues at coordinate 15,887,628 of NC_084799.1, read as the reverse complement.
ACTTTCGATCTTGAACCCTCTTGTTGAAGTACCTGGTAGCTCGTTGCTGGTAGGCAGCATTCCTCAGCTGAGCTTCGTTTCTTCTTTCTTTGATTAAGTCTAAGGTTTCTTCAAGCTGAGTGTGGTTCGAGCTTTGGTCATAAATGTGAGTTCGAATTGTAGGAATTTCGACCTCGATAGGCAACATAGCTTCGCAACCGTATGCTAGAGAGAACGGGGTGTGTCCCGTTGATGTTCGAGTTGTAGTCCTATATCCCCATAGGACTTGGGGCAATTCTTCGGGCCATCGGCCCTTTGCTTCCTCCAAATTTTTCTTTAGCGAACTCTTGAGAGTTTTGTTTACAGCTTCGACCTGGACATTTGTTGAGTCTAGTTTTTGTCATGTTTGGGTGATGTTTTAAGTAGTCTTTTATTTCGTTTTTCTTTCATTTAGTGCGGGTTTATGCTTTGTTTGTTTGTCTTTGTGAATATCAGGAAGAATTGAGTACTTGGAGGAAAATGTCAAAGAAAGGGAAGAAATAACCAAGTTTTTCTACATATTTTGAGAAAGAATGGATCTCAACATGATTTGGAAGTGTTGGTGAATTTTTGGGATGAAAACTTGAAAAATTGAGAAATCCCTTAAGAGCCACGACATGAGCAAAGTAGAGCCGCGGCTAGGTGGTGAAACAGAACCACTGTTTTGAAGGAGATCCACAGGTCGTGGCATGGCTAGAGAAGGCCGCGGCATAGATGGGCATCAACCCAGAAATCGTCGACACGGGCCGCGGCATGGCTGACTAGGGCCGCGACATGGAGAGAACAATTCGCCCAGGAATTTAGACACGGGACGCGACATGGTGTATGTAGAGCCGCGACCCGCCTCTTTTAAAAAATTGAATCCTAGGTTTTTATAAGGTGAAAAAAATAGAGAAGAAATGGACGTACGAACTGGGGGAAAAGTTCTTGCTTGAAGGCTGAAGGCTTGGAGTATTCTATCTACATGTTTTTCTTCTACTTTATGATATTATCTTTAATTTTTGTTGTGATTAGTATTATGATTATGAACTAATTTTCTATTTAGGATGTTTAATTGAATCACTTGAATCCCTATTATGAACTAATGCAATTGCAATTCTCTTCTTCTTCAATCTTCTTCAATTCCATATAACCTGTTCTTATAGACTGATTATTGATTGGCCATCTATAGTCATATATATATGTTTTTAAGTCGAAATCTGAGAAGTGAGATTTGAATCTGCTGTGGTTATATTGGACATAATTCTAATTTGGAACGAAAGTATCCAAATTAATTGTGTAACTGTTTATTAAGTTGTCAAGATTAATGCTACCTTTGTGGTTCAATTTACCATAGAAATATAGGGAATTGTCACTTAGGTTGAGTTTATAATTCATAGTATGATTATAGGCTGCTGTATCAACTTGCTAATTGAATTAGGCAAAAAGAAGAAGATCTCAGTACTTTGCATTAGGGAATAATAGGGAGGATAGTTGATGAGATTAGACTTCCTAATTGTTTATTCAGTGGTTAAATCAAAAGTTTTACTATTAGTTGTTATTCCATTTAATTTTCAATTATTGTTTCTGAACTTTATAGTTTCTTTTGCCGTGTCTACAAAAAATCAAGAATTTTAATTTATCAAATAGAAAGAGAAATTAATTAACTGGTAATTGATAATTCAGTCCTTGAGGACGATACTTGGTTTCTTTACCATTTTATTACAAATTGCGACTGTGTGCACTTGCATAACAAAAATATCGCAACACCATTCGCCTGAGGATGAGCTACTGACGAAAAACTCTTTATTATTCCATTCTTCTCGCAAAAGTTGGTGAACAAGTCACTATCGAACTGGGTTCCGTTGTCGGATACAATTTTCCTTGGCACCCCATATTGGCACACGATGTTTTTTACCACGGGGTCAAGGACCTTTTTGGAAGTTATTGTTGCTAATGGTTCATCCTCTGTCCACTTTGTGAAGTAATCTACGACGACTACAACATACTTCACACCGCCCTTGCCAGTTGGGAGAGAGCCTATGAGGTCGATTCCCCATACCGCAAAGGGCCATGGGGAAGTCATCATGGTCAGCTCGGATGGTGGAGCTCGAGGAATCGTGGCGAACCTCTGGCATTTATCGCACTTCTTTACGTACTCGAAAGAATCCGATTTAATGGTAGGCCAGAAATATCCTTGGCGTATGATTTTCTTGGACAGGCTATGCCCCCCAGTATGGTCTCCACAGAACCCTTCATGAATTTCTTCAATGATCTTCTTGGCTTCGGGTGGGGTCACGCACCGAAGTAATGTCATGAAATATCCCCTCCTATACAGCTTGCCGTCCAAAATGGTGTAATGGGGGAGTTGATACATTAACTTTCGAGCCTGGTTCCGATCTTTTGGAAGGACTCCGGTCTCGAGATATTCGACTATCGGGGTCATCCAGGTGGGCTCGGACTTAATCATACACACGTCTTCCTCCTCCGGCTCGTTAATGCTAGATGCCGAGAGGTGTTCTATGGGCACAACGTTTAGCTCATCATTCTCGGCGGAAGTAGCGAGCCGAGCTAAGGCATCTGCATTTGAGTTTTTCTCTCGGGGAACCTGTTCGATCGCATAAAACACGAAATGTTCCAATGCGGATTTTGCCTTCTCTAAGTAAGATGCCATTTTCGTGCCACGAGCCTGGTATTCTCTCAAGATTTGATTAACCACAAGCTGGGAGTCGCTGTAGCAATGTATTGCTTTAGCTTTGAGCTCTTTGGCTATACGAAGTCCCGCTAGTAAAGCCTCGTATTCAGCCTCGTTATTCGACGCCTTGAAGTCGAATCTTAAGGAAGAATGAAATCTGCTCCCTGCAGGGGTAATCAAAATGACCCCTGCCCCCGATCCATTTTCATTAGATGAACCATCGACGTAAATTTTCCACAGCTCATGGGCCAGGGTTATAACTTCATCGTTGGTCATGCCAGTACATTCCACTATAAAGTCTGCCAATGCCTGTGCCCTAATGGTCATCCTCGGGTGGTAGGTGATCTCGAATTGTCCGAGTTCAACTGCCCATTTAAGAAGTCGACCTGAAGCCTCCGATTTAGACAAGACTTGCCTAAGTGGTTGATCAGTCAACACATGGATGGGGTGTGCCTGAAAGTAGGGTCGAAGTTTACGAGATGAATGAATTAAGTTGAGAGCCAGCTTCTCCATCAAGGGGTATCTCGACTCTGCCCCCAGTAGCCTTTTGCTGATGTAATAGACGGGTCTCTGTACCTTTTCTTCTTCTCGGACGAGCACTGCACTTATTGCGTGTTCGGTGGTGGAAAGATATAAGTACAGTACTTCTCCCGTAACAGGTTTTGATAAGATGGGGGGTTCTGCGAGGTGCTTTTTAAGCTCCTGGAAGGCCAGCTCGCCCTCCTCCGTCCATTCAAATTTCTTGCCTCCCCTCAAAAGGTTGAAAAACGGAAGACAACGGTCTGTAGATTTCGAAAAAAACCTACTTAGTGCTGCCATCCTGCCGGTCAAACTTTGGACATCCTTGTGTCTTCGAGGTGAGGGCATGTCGATCAGGGCCTGGATCTTTTCAGGGTTAGCTTCTATTCCACGAGCGTTTACAATGAAACCCAGGAATTTTTCCTGATGATACCCCGAAGGAGCACTTCTGAGGATTTAGTTTAATGTTATACTTCAAGAGCACGCCAAAGCACTCTTCGAGGTCGTCAACATGGTTATTGTTAAGTTGAGACTTGACAAGCATGTCATCAACATAAAATTCCATGTTGTTCCCTATTTGTTCTGAAAACATCATATTCACGAGCCGCTGGTATGTGCCCCCAGCATTTTTGAGCCCGAATGGCATGACATTACAACAGTATAGACCCTTGTCCGTTATGAAGCTCGTATGTTCCTGGTCGGGGGCATGCATGGGAATTTGGTTATATCCAGAATAGGCATCCATGAACGACATCAGTCCATGCCCCACCGTGGCATCCACGAGCTGGTCAATCCTTGGTAAGGGAAAACAGTCCTTCAGACAAGCTTTGTTGAGGTCCGAATAGTCAATACAGGTTCGCCACGTCCCATTAGGTTTTAGGACCAACACCAGATTGGCTACCCAGTCAGGGTAAAAAGCATCCCTAATGAATCGGTTTGCTTTTAGCCTATCGACCTCCTCCTTCAGTGCCTTCTTCCTGTCGTCATCCAACTGTCTTCACTTTTGTTGCTTCGGAGGGAAGCTTTTATCAATGTTTAGCGCGTGGCTCGCTATGTTCGGACTTATTCCTACCATGTCCGAATGTGACCATGCGATGTCATCCTGGTTTCTCTTCAAAAAGCAAATTAGTTGCTATTTGGTTTCTTCCTGGAGGTGTTTTCCAACCTTTACCTTTTTCGAGGAATCAGATTCGTCGAGTTGAATCTCTTCGAGCTCTTCTAAGGGTTTGAGGTCAACCTTCTCCTCAACCCTTGGATCGATTTCTTCATCAATCTTCAAGACCGTCCCGTCTTTATTCTGAACAATGACGAGTGATTGTGCGCTCGTCTATTTCTTTCCTCTTCAGGAAATGTTGTAGCATTCCCTTCCAGCTAACTGATCTCCCTTCAACGTCCCGACGCCACTAGGGGTCGGGAACTTAATGGCCAGATGCCTTACGGACGAGACTGCCCCCAGCACAACCAGGGCGGGTCTCCCGAGCAGCATGTTGTAGGCTGAAGGCAGGTCTACTACCACGAACTCCATCATCTTGGTTGTTGAGACTGGGTAGTCTCCCAAGGTTACAGGCAGTTCGATGGATCCCATGCAAACGGTCCCTTCTCCTGAAAAGCCGTACAGTGTTGTCGCACATGCTTTCAGGTCGCGAAGAGTGAGTCCCATTTTCTCTAGGGTTGCCTTATAGAGAATATTAACTGAGCTCCCATTGTTTATGAGAACCCGATGAACTCTATTATTTACCAGCTGGAGAGTGATGACCAGAGGATCATGGTGAGGAAACTGAACATGGGACGCGTTGTCCTCAGTAAAGGTTATTGGCTGAGACTTTATCTTTTGATTTTTAGGAGCTCTAGGTTCGGGTTCATAAGGAGACCCGTCCCCAGTTTTTAGCTCGTTCACATATCTCTTTTGGGCATTTCTGCCTACTCCCGCGAGATGAGGCCCTCCCGAGATGGTTATTACGTCTTCTCCATTAATTGGAGGGGGCCTATCTTCTTCCCTAGCTTGGGAATTGTTGTTTTGTGTGGGCTGTGGCGTAGTTGCTCTCTGGCTCGCGGACGCTTGATTAGTACTCTGGTTCTTGACATACTGTCTGAAATAACCTCTCGAGATCAATCCTTCGATCTCGTCTTTCAGTTGTCGACATTCATCAGTAGTATGCCCGGTGTCTTTGTGAAATCAGCAATATTTGCTGGAGTCCCTCTTGGACTTCTGATTTCTCATTGGGTCTGGACGCCTGAAGGGGACCTAGTTTTCATTAGCCAGGTTTATGTTCTCCCGAGACTCGTTGAGCTCGGTGTACACTCTGTACACGGAGAAACATCTCTCCCCCTTCTTTTTCTTTCCTCCCTCGGCCTCGGGGTTACTCCCTTCGTTCTTTTTTCTCTTGGAAGGGTTTTCCGCAGCAGGCTTCGAAGCTGGTGGGTCCGTCGAAGTTGAGGCAGAGTTTACGTTTATCGTTGTAGTTACGGGCTGGGAAGTCACATTAAGTGTCGACCTTGCCTCCTCTACATTGACAAACCTCTATGCTCGTTTGTTAAACTCGGTTAGGGACCTCACCGGTTTTCTCTGCATGTCGTCCCAGAGAGCACTTCCTGGCATTACTCCAGCTTGGACAGCCATTAGGTGACCGCTGTCATCCATATTCCGAGCTTGGGCAACTTCCAAGTTAAACCTTGTAAGGTAACTTTTCAATGTCTCACCTGGCTGCTGCCGAACGTTAGTCAGGGTTGAGGCCTCAGGTATAACCCCCATCATGGATTTGAACTGCTTCTTGAAGTCTTTAGACAGATGATCCCAAGAAGTTATTGAGTGCCTTCTATATTTTTTGAACCAACTTTTGGTTGGTCTTGTCAGTGATGCTGGAAATAACATGCATCTGAGCTCGTAACCCACGTTACTTGCTCTCATTATGGTATTGAATGTACTCAAATGGCTGTACGGGTCGGACTTTCCCTCAAACGTTGGGACGTGAATGATCCGAAATCCTTGGGGAAATGGAGTGTTGGAAATATGGGGAGCAAACGGTTCAAGCTCCTCATCAGAATCTTCATATCGATCCTGACCTTGCTCATTTTTCAAAAGCCTGAAGGCCTTTTCTAACTGAGCAATTCTTTCCTAGACTGGGTCCGCGAGGGGTCTTGCCTGGAATTGGTTGTCTTCGATCACAATTCCAGGTTCGCGCCTCCGTAGGGGGTCTTTACGCCTATTTAAGCGATCCCTCAGGTCCGGGTTTATCGGGTTAACATTACCTCGACTTTGATTCAAGTGTTCCCGTAGGTCGGAGCGATTCCTGCGGCTCCCAGTATTCTTTCGACCTCGATCATGCATGCTGACCGATCTGGTATCTCCAGAGTCGTCACTAGTAAAACTTGTCGCATAATTATTTCGAGATGGGTCTTTTTCGTGTCGCCTCGTTTTTGCCGTGCGAGACCGGGATGTTTGACTTTTTTCAGATAGGGCGCCTCTCCGCTCCCGGAAAGTCTCCCTGTTCCCTTGTCTCCTCCCCGCTTCTTTCGTCCTCATCTCAAACTGGTTGAGCATTCCTGTGAGGAGGTGAAGGATATCTTATAGGCGATGGAGGAAACCGTATGGGTGACGGTGGCTGCCACCCATCTCGTGGTCTGGACGGTCCCGAGTTTGCCCGAGATGGGTTGGTTGCATTTTGTGTGTTCCCAGGGACTTGAGTCCGAGCCTCTGCAGGGGCTCGGTTGTTCTCAGTTCTCGCAGGTACCCCCGCAGGTGGATTAACCGAGGCCCTAGCTCGGGTACTTCTCTGGGGTCTCGAGGGAGCGGATGGCACTGCTGGTGCCGGAGGTTGTTCCGGCCTTCTTGTGGCAGCATTCTTTCGTGGACGCCCACGAGGCCTGCGGGGAGGAACATGCACGTCCCTCAAAGGGGGAGCTTGGTTTTCACGTGGAGGCGGGGGCTGAGCCGCCTGCGCCTCTGCGGCTATCTTTGCTAACTCCTCATTCCGCTTGTTGGCTTCTGCCAACTGCTGTTTCAGCTGCCGGTTTTCAAGTTCCACAATGGGAACGTACCGCTCAGGATTGTAATACATATTCTCATCCCTTGGTGGTGCGGGTGGTCCCCGAGAATCGGAGGATTCACTTCTCTCTTCAATATCCGGGTTTACCATTGGCTGTTTCTCAGGGCATCTCGGATAATTTTCTTCAGGAACGTTCTAATCGTTAGCGGCCATAACTGGTTCAGGGACTGAATGCTTAAGGCTCTCAATGAAAGCACCAAACTGTTGACAAGGATAGCCGCAGAGGCGCAGGTGGCTCAGCCCCCGCCTCCGCGCGAAAACCAAGTCCCTCCTCCAAGGGACGTACATGTTCCTCCCCGGAGGCCCCGCGGGCGTCCACGAAAGGATGATGCCACAAGGAGGCCGACTCAGCCTCCGGCACCAGCAGAGCCATCCGCTCCACCTAGGAACCAGAGGAGTACTCGAGCTCGGGCCCCGGTTAACCCGCCTGTAGAAGTGCCTGCAGGAGCTGAGAATAACCGAACCCCTGTAGAGGCTCAGACTCAGGTACCTGGGAGTGCACCGAATGCGACTGACCCATCTCGGGAAAATTCTGGACCCTCCAGGCCGCGACAAGGGTGGCAGCCACCGTCGCCTATACGGTTCCCTCCATCACCCATAAGATATCCTTCGCCCCCACGCAGAAACGCTCAACCTGTCCGAGATCAGGATCAAGGGCGTGCAGGGGAAAGACAAGGAAACAGAGAGACTTTCCAGGAGCGGAGAAGCGCTCCATCTGAGAGAAGTCAGATGTCACGGTCTCGCACTGCGGAGACGAGACGACGTGGAAAGAATTCATCGCGAAATAACCGAGCAATGAGTTTCACCAGTGATGAGTCCGGAGAGACCAGGTCCGTCAGTAAACACGACCGAGGTTGTAAGAATACTGGAAGTCACAAGAATCGTCCTGACCAGCGAAATTATCTGAATCAGAGTCGGGGGAATGGAGATCAAACAAATCTCGACCTGAGGGATCACTTGAATAAACGTAGAGATCCCTTGCAGAGACGCGAGCCTGGAATCACTATCAATGACAGTCAATTCCAGACTGCACCTCCTACTGACCCAGTCCAAGAAAGAATCGAGCAGCTCAAAAGAGCCTTTAGGCTTTTAAAGAATGAACGAGGAAATGGCCGATATGAGGACTTTGATGAGGAGCTCGAGCCGTTTGCTCCCCATATTTTTGACACTCAATTTCCTCAAGGGTTTCGGATTCCTCACGTCCCTACGTTTGAAGGAAAGACCAACCCGTGTAGTCACCTGAGCACGTTCAACACTATCATGAGAGCCAGTAACGTGGGTTACGAGCTCAGGTGCATGTTGTTTCCAACATCATTGGCAGGACCTGCCAAAAGTTGGTTCAAAAAGTACAAAAGACACTCAATAACCTCATGGGAGCAGTTGTCTAAAGACTTTAAGAAGCAGTTTAGAGCAATGGTAGGGGTCAGACCAGAAGCGTCCACCTTAACTAACGTCCGGTAGCAACCGGGCGAAACATTGAAGAGTTACTTAACAAGATTTAATCTGGAAGTAGCCCGAGCTCGGGATGTGGATGACAGTGGACACCTCATGGGTATCCGAGCTGGCGTATTACCGGGAAGTGCCCTTTGGGACGACATGCAAGGGAAACCGGTAAGGTCAATAACCGAGTTTAACAGACGAGCGCAGAGGTTTGTCAATGTAGAGGAAGCGAGGTCGACGCTCAAAGCGACCTCCCAGTCCGAAACTACAATGATAAACATCAACTCTGCCTCAACCTCGGCGGACCCAGCAGCACCAAAGCCTGCCTTGGAGAACCCTTCCAAGAGGAAAAAGAACGAAGGAAGTAATCCCGAAGCTGAGGGAGGAAAGAAAAAGAAAGGGGAGAGGTATTTCTCCGTGTATAAGGTATACACCGAGCTCAATGAGTCTTGGGAGAACATATATCTGGCTAATGAAAACCAGGTCCCCTTTAGGCGTCCAGACCCGATGAGAAATCAAAAATCCAAGAGGGATTCCAATAAATATTGTCGGTTCCACAAAGACACCGTACATACAACCGATGAATGTCGATAACTGAAGGACGAGATCGAAGGGTTGATCTCGAGAGGTTACTTCCGGCATTATGTCAAAAACCAGAGTACTGGTCAGACAGCCGCGAGCCAGAGAGTAACCGCGCCTCCAACCACACAGAACAATAACTCCCGAGCTCGAGAAGAAGACAGGCCCCCACCGATAGATGGAGAGGATGTAATAACCATCTCGGGAGGGCCTCATCTCGCGGGAGGAGGCAGGAATGCCCAAAAGAGATATGTTAACGAGTTAAAGACAGGGGACGGGTCTCCTTATGAGCCCGAACCTAGGGCACCAAAAAGCCAGAGGATTGAAACACAACCTATAACCTTCACCGAGGAAGACGCCTCTCATGTTCAGTTCCCCCATCATGATCCGCTGGTCATTACTCTTCAGCTTGCCAATAAAAGGGTTCACCGAGTTCTCATAGATAATGGGAGCTCAGTCAACATCCTTTACAAAGCAACCCTAGAGAAGATAGGACTCTCCCTTCGCGACCTGAAAGCGTGTGCAACCACCTTGTACGGCTTTTCAGGAGAAGGAACTGCCTGTATGGGATCCATTGAGCTCCCCGTGACCTTGGGAGACTATCCAGTCTCGGTGACCAAGATAATGGAGTTCGTGGTAGTAGACTTACCATCCGCCTACAATGTGCTGCTCGGGAGACCCGCCCTGGTCGGGCTGGGGTCGGGCTGGGGGCAGTTTCATCAATACGACATTTAGTCCTTAAGTTCCCGACCCCCAGCGGAGTCGGGACATTAAAAGGAGACCAATTGGCAGGGAGAGAATGCTATAACATCTCCTTGAGGGGAAAGAAACAAACGAACGCTCAAGCACTCGTTATCATACAAAAAAAAGACGGAATAGTTTTAGAAATTGACGAGGAGATTGATCCGAGGATTGAGGAGAAAACTGACCTCGAACCTTTAGAGGAGCTCGAAGAAATTCAGCTCGAAGAAACTGATACCTCGAAGAAAGTAAAGGTCGGAAAACACCTCCAAGATGAGGCAAAATAGCAATTAATTTGCTTTTTGAAGAAAAACCAAGATGTCTTCGTGTGGTCGCACTTAGACATGGTAGGGATAAGCCCGAATGTAGCAAGCCATGCTCTAAACATAGACAAAAGCTTTCCCCCAAAGCAACAAAAGCAAAGACAGTTGGACGAAAATAGAAAGAAAGCACTGAAGGAGGAGGTTGACAGGTTAAAGTCAAACCATTTCATTAGGGACGCCTTTTACCCAGACTGGGTAGCCAATCCGGTTTTGGTCCCAAAGCCCAATGGGACGTGGAGAACCTGTATTGACTACTCAGATCTCAACAAAGCTTGCCCAAAAGACTGTTTTCCGTTACCAAGGATTGACTAGCTCGTGGATGCCATGGCGGGGCATGGCCTGATGTCATTCATGGATGCTTATTCTGGATATAACCAGATTCCCATGCATGTCCCCGACCAAGAACATACGAGCTTCATCGTGGATAAAGGGCTATACTGCTATAATGTCATGCCATTCGGGCTCAAGAATGCTGGAGCCACATACCAGCGGCTCATAAACATGATGTTTTCAGAACAAATAGGGAACAACATGGAGGTTTATGTTGATGACAAGCTTGTAAAGTCACAACTCAACAAGAACCATGTTGATGACCTCGAAGAGTGCTTCGGCGTGCTCAGGAAGTATAACACGAAGCTAAATCCTCAGAAGTGCACTTTTGGGGTATCTTCAGGAAAATTTTTGGGCTTTATTGTGAACTCCCATGGAATCGAGGCTAACCCCGAAAAGATCAAGGCCCTGATTGACATGCCCTCACCTCGAAGGCACAAGGATGTCCAAAGTCTGACTGGTAGGATGGCGGCCCTAAGCAGATTCATGTCGAAGTCTACAGATCGTGGTCTTCCATTTTTCAACTTGCTGAGAGGAGGTAAGAAGTTTGAATGGACAGAGGAATGCGAGCTGGCCTTTTAGGAGCTCAAAAGACACCTTGCGGAACCACCCATCCTGTCAAAACCTGAAACAGGGGAGATACTGTACCTATACCTTTCAACTACCGAACATGCGATAAGTGCAGTGCTCGTCCGAGAAGAAATGATGGTGCAAAGACCCGTTTACTACATCAGTAAAAGATTACTGGGGGCAGAGTCCAGATATCCATTGATGGAGAAACTCGCGCTCAGCTTGATTCATTCATCCCGTAAGCTCCGCCCTTACTTTCAGGCACATCCCATCCATGTGCCGACTGATCAACCACTTAGACAAGTCCTATCTAAACCAGAGGCTTCAGGTCGACTCCTTAAATGGGTTGTTGAGCTCGGATAGTTCGAGATCACCTATCACCCCAGAACGACCATTAAGGCACAGGCACTGGCAGACTTTATAGTGGAATGTACGGGTATAGCCGACGACGAGGTAATAACCAAGGCCCACGAGCTGTGGAAACTTTACGTCGACGGCTCGTCAAATGAAAATGGAGCAGGGGCAGGGGTCATTTTGGTTATCCCCGCAGGAAGCATATTTCATTCTGCCCTAAGATTTGGCTTTAAAGCATCGAATAATGAGGTCGAGTACGAGGCTTTACTCGCGGGAATTCGTATAGCCAAGGAGCTCAAAGCCAAAGCAATACATTGCTACAGTGATTCCCAGCTCGTGGTTAATCAAATCTTGGGTGAATATCAGGCTCACGGCACGAGAATGGAAGCTTATTTGGAGAAGGCAAAATCCGCGTTAGAGTGTTTCGAATTCTATACAATCGAACAGGTTCCCCGCGAGCAGAACTCGAATGCAGATGCCTTAGCTTGACTCGCCACGTCCACCGAAAACGAAGAGCTGAATGTTGTGCCCGTAGAACACCTATCAGCACCTAGCATTAACGAGCCAGAAGAGGAAGATGTGTGTATGATCGAAACAGAGCCGACCTGGATGACCCCCATAGTTGATTATCTCGAAAATGGAGTTCTTCCAAAAGATCGGATCCAAGCTCGAAAGTTGATGTATCAACTTCCCCGTTACACAATTTTGGATGGAAGGCTATACCGAAGGGGGTATTCCATGCCGTTACTTAGATGCGTAACCCCTCCCGAAGCTAAAAAAATCATTGAAGAAATTCATGAAGGGTTCTGCGGAGATCATACCGGGGGGCATAGCCTATCCAAGAAGATCATACGCCAGGGATACTTCTGGCCAACCATTAAAGCGAATTCTTTCGAGTATGTGAAGAAGTGCGACAAATGCCAGAGATTCGCCACGATACCCCGAGCCCCACCATCCGAGCTGACCATGTTGACATCCCCATGGCCTTTCGCGGTATGGGGCATCGACCTCATAGGCTCTCTCCCAACTGGCAAAGGCGGAGTGAAATATGCTGTAGTCGCCGTGGATTACTTCACAAAATGGACGGAGGCTGAACCGTTGGCAACTATAACCTCAAATAAGATCCTTGATTTCATTGTAAAGAACATCGTGTGCCGATACGGAGTACCGAGGAAGATCGTATCCGACAACGGAACCCAGTTCGATTGCGACCTATTCACCAACTTTTGTGAAAAGAACGGTATAATAAAGAGTTTTTCATCAGTGGCTCACCCTCAAGCGAATGGCCAGGTCGAAGCTGTGAACAAAATTCTCAAGAGTTCTCTAAAGAAAAAGTTGGAGGAAGCAAAGGGACGATGGCCCGAAGAATTTCCCCAAGTCCTTTGGGGATACAGGACAATGGCTCGAACCTCGACAGGACATACCCCATTCTCTCTGGCATACGGCTGCGAGGCAATGTTGCCCATAGAAGTCGAAATCCCAATGATCCGAACTCAGATTTACGACCAAAGTTCAAACCATACTCAGCTCGAGGAAACCTTAGACTTGATTGAAGAGAAAAGAGAAGAGGCTCAGCTGAGAAATGCTGCGTACCAGCAACGAACTACCAGATATTTCAACAAGAAGGTTCGAGATCGAAAATTCGGAATGGGAGATCTGGTGTTAAGACGCGTATTCTTGGCAACTCGAGATCCGGCAGCTAGAGTGCTCGGGCCGAACTGGGAAGGACCGTACTAGATAGAGTCAGTCATCCGACCCGGTGTGTAAAAACTTGCAAGATTGGACGGGAGCCTAGTACCGCGAGCATGGAATGGCGAACACCTTAGACCTTACTATCAGTAGTGTAGGAAAAGTGTTGCCTATAACCATGAGTTTCTATTTGTATTAGCTTATTTGTTTTTGAATGTCATCAAATAAAAGGTCCATTTCATTCAAATATGTTATTTCTTTTTATTTTTGCAATCTCTCTTAATTTAATAACCTATGGTCACACTCATAGGATATTAAGGGGGCATCATTGGTACATATACCATCAGCTTAAAAAATAAAAAATAACATATATACAAGAAATATATAGTATTTGGATGTAACCAAATACGCGAGCCTAGATAGTTCGAATATAACCGAATTATCAAAGGCATATAAAGTATTTGGATATAACCAAATACGCGAGCTGAGATAGTTCGGACATAACCGAATTATCAAAAACCAAAAACGTTTGGAGTTAACCAAATGTGCAAACTTAACAGGTTTGGAACAAACCAGCCAAAAAACTAATCGATGGTAAGTAGGAATCTAAACCTATTTCGAAATAAATCGAGATCGAGGCTGGAATATCTTAAGGAAAATTGTTTCAAACTCTTAACCTTGGAATGAAAACCGAGGATGAGGAAAAGTGACTAAGCAAAAAATATATATATATATAACCAAATCATTCACATTACATACCATATAAGTACTCTTGGGTTCATGGTTAAAGTAATATCCGACTTCGAAAAATAACAAGGTCGGAAACGGATAATTCGAACAAACTATGCATGAATGCATCGAGCTTCGAGCCTAAATCCACAATATGTTTGTATGAATAAATAAACATAAATAATTCTTCCATAAAAAATGCGCAAAATATTTCGAGCCAAGAAATATAAAGCATAAGACAAATTGTATCAGCCCCGAGGGCATAAATTAAAATAATTACAAAAATAAGGGGACGCAGCCCCGATAAATGGTTTCCCCGAGATCAGATTTAAGGAAGAGGAGTCTCCTTGGCCTTCTCAGCATCAGTAACACTGGACCCCCCAGGACGAATAGCATGACTATCCTTCTGAGAAGCGTCTCGAGCAGCTTCGCTTGCCTCGAAACGGGCATTCCACCACTCAATATACGTGGCCTCGAGAGGACCCAGGAAGCTAGTGTCGAGGTCGGCATTATCAGCCCAGATCTTGTACATGGCTTGGTCGACTACTCTCTCCTTCTGCTCTTTAAACTCGTCCCGAAGGCGGGCTTTCTCACTCTCCATAATGTCGAAGGTAGTAGATTTCTCCTCTTCGAGCTTAGCATTAGCCTCCTCAAGACGAGTCTTCGCCCGCGCAAGCTCGGCATTCGTCTTCTCCAGCTCCTCGAGACGGGCCTTTATTTTCTCAAGCTCGGTCTTCGAGTCCTTGAGTTCGTCAGCCATCTTAAGCTGGAGGTCCTTTGACTTTTGGGCCAGAGAAAAACTCGTGTGCACCTCATTTGTAACGACCCAAATTCGCTAATAAGGCTTAAGGGCCTTGATTAGTGTGCCGGGAGGGCATAATGGGAATTATGTGTGATTTTTATGACTTAGATGCATGATTATGATTTTAAGCATGTTATATGACTATGTGTATTATGTTATGTGATAATTATGATATGTGAATCGTACCACGTGGGTGCGGTGATACCAATGTGATGCACGTGTCGAGATGGTCCTAGAAAACTAGATAATGGTAACTGGTGATTTGGTAACTTGTGTTACTGTTAGTAACCATAGAGAGTAACAAGTTTTGTTGGAGAGGTGGTAGAATTGTAAACCAGTAAAAGGACAAGTAAGCCCTTGAGGTCTAGTTAGAAAGGGATATTATTAGAGGGATAAATTGGTCTTTTGGCAGTAAATAGATGAGTTTGAGCTGAAGGAAATACATTTACGTATAACATTTTGGGAGTTGGTTTTATGCTGAATATTGGAGACCTAGAAGTAGAACAAAAGAAAGATAGAAAAAGGGAAGCTGAACTTTAGCTCTTGGAAGGAGAATCAAGGGGTGTTTGAAGTTATCAACCAAGCTTAGGCCAAGAAAACTCAGAGGTAAGGATTTAGCTATAATATGTTTAAGTTTCAAGTCTGGTTTTTAGATGATGAATATGAATTGAAACAAGTTGGTGGCTGGTTTTGCATGAATTTAGAGTTGGAGTAATCAAAAGGAGAAGGTGATTTGAAGCTAGAGTTGAGGAGAATTCAAGCTGGTTCTTGATTGAGGTAAGAGTGTCTCATGTTTAAATTTTCGTAGCTGTTATGGTTTAAGAATCTTAAGGGGCTGGTTTACGCATTTCTTAAGCTTTGGTTCAAAGGTTTGAATCTGAATTTAAGTGTGAATCCTGTGGGTGATTGTGTAGTTGAGCTGGATTATAGTATTTATAGGTTGTTGGTTGGTCTATGTGGGGTTTTAGATAAGTTTTGGGGCTTGGGTATGAAGTTGGGATGATTTGGAGTGATTTGGGTTCGGGGAAAACGCAGGGAAAACCCAGATTTTCTGGGCTCGCGAAGGAGCGCCGCGGCGCGAGGTTGATTTTCTGGGCAGGGCAAGTCCTCTAACTTGCTGGGTGCCGCGGCCCTACAGGGCTGCGCCGCGGCTCAAGGCCGATTTCAGGATGTTAGAATTTGCAATTTTGAGCCTTTGCTCCGGGGGTTCGGGGGATGTCCTCGGTGCACTGTTTTAGGGTTTTGGGGGTTCCGAGAGTGTGGGATTGGTTCCGGGGAGGTAGATATGGATTGATTAGTGACAAAGGATGTTTCATTTGTGTTGTGATTAGGACTTTGGAGAGGCTCGGGGTAGAGGACCGTGCTCGCGGCTTCGTGGCATCGAAAACCAGTGAATTGAAAGGTAAGAAAACTGCACCCGATTGTATGATTGAGATGGGACCAAGTGCTCCCGAGGATTGTATCGTGTCAACATTGGTATCATGCCATGGGACATGTAAAAGCGGCCTAAGAGTGCCGTACATGGAATTAGCGCACAGAGCGCAGATTGGCCACTGGTAGCCAAAGATAACAGGATAACAGAGGGAGCAGCCTGTGAGCGCTAGCCCTGGTTATCGTTTGTGAATTGTGTATTATGAACTGAAATGCCTAGTATGTAAAATACTTGATTATACCGACTGATGATATATCTGAGTTTATGAGATGCACTATGAGTTATTGATTTGTTTGTTAATTGTTCATGCTCTGTTGTTGTTGTGTTTTCTTGCTGGGCCTTGGCTCACGGGTGCTACGTGGTGCAGGTAAAGGCAAGGGCAAGCTGGACCAAGCCTGAGGTGGAGAGCTCCGAGGTGAAATGTACATAGCCAGCTGTTCCATCACCATGGTCGAGGAGTGAGTCAGGACAGGGATTACCTAACTGCTCGTTTTGCCTTAGTATGGCTGGTTAATGTATTTGAACCCTGTAACTTTTGTAAATGGCCTTTAAACTGATATTTTTGGGATCCCGTGTAAATAAAAAATGTTTCCTAATGAAAATGTGACTTTTGAGACCGAAACGCTTTTAACCCTAGTTCTTCTACAGTTTCAATAACACGATTTTATACTAATGACTTGGTTAGCAAGTCGGGCACTTTATAAACACACAGTGTAATGGTCTTGGCTATCCAGGGCGTTACATCATTAGTCAGCTTATAGTTAAGCTGTGCTGAAACGACAAGGGCCTGAAATACAAAGAACGAATTAGATCGCGAGCTGAAACACAAACATTTAAAGGAAAGTTGCGAAGGCTACCGCAGCAGTTAGCTCGATACTCTTATCATAAAGAGTATTGCAGTCTGAGGCTTTGTGCACGAGATCCCAATGCTCGGCGTCGAAGCCTGAGAAGCTCTGACCCACTCGAGAGAGGACATCCGAGCTAAGCAGAGCCCCCTGGGTCCCAGCAGTGCCATCAAGCACATATTCCTCAATATGAGGTCGGGCCGTCGACAGTTGAGCCTTGGAGACAGAAGGTTTCTTCGGGGGACGATCGACTGTTATTTGAGTATCGGTCGGAGGGAGCAAGAGGGGCGCGGTCGAGCCAGACGCATCAACCTGGACGGACGGTTCCGCGGTTGGGCTCGCAGTAGTCTGGGCCGTTGGGGTCGTCCCGTGGCGTTTGGGGATCTTGGATGGCCGGTCGGACCTCCGAGGTATTCTTGGACGTTTGCTTTTCTGAGCTCCGGCTCCCCCATCGCTAAAAAGCACAGCGTCGAGATCGGGCTCCATGGCACCTGCACAAGTCACAACACATAATGAGTTAATAAAAGAGAAGCATACAAGTTTTTTTCAGTATCACAGACATATAAAGTGATGATAGAAGAAACCTAACTAGAACTCTCCCCCGAGCTCGAGCTTGGGGACCATGAAATTCCCCCGTCTTCAGAGGAGGCGGGGGGAGTGCCTTCCCTATATGTGGGTGATAATCTCGAAAGTTCCCTATAATCGTTGGTCCCGTACTGAACAGCTATCCCGTTCCACATCTCGTCTGTGGTATACATGGTGTTGTATTTCCCGAGCCCACTATCAAACCTATGGACACAGTCATCTACCCAAATCCATATGTAGAAGTGGTATCTATCTTGTGGGCACGAGACTAACCTATTGGGCCTGTGTTTTAGTAAGGTGGGGGACCACATTCTCGAGGTAGGGAGGACTTTACCTTCATCCGAATCCGAGCTCGAGGCTTCATCATTAGCCTCATTCCCCGATTGCAGACTCCTCAAGTGAACTGGAAGTGGTGGCCTCATTTCTCTCCTCGGAGGAAGGGCGCCTGTGGGCAGAGGCACCTGCTCCCAGTGTTCATACTTTTTGTTGGACCAGTCAAAGGTGGACTGGCCCTCTCCCAAAATTCCACACTTTCGGAGCCTATCCTCGTGTAAAAGGTATAGGAGAGACCTCTTGCCGTGTGGGAGATGGAGCAGAGTCTCTCTATGCTCCTTCATTGTATCGTCAGGAGTGGGACGCTGAAAGTTGGCTGAAAGATGACATATTTCTACTAAGTACGGATCTAAGAGCTAAAATCTCGAGCACAGAAATAAAGGTAACAAGAATACTTACGAATCCTCCTGAACGAATAGTGTCGAGACGGGGACAAACCATCCGTCCAGAAGAAGGCCCTTTTGAAATCAGGCGGATGATTGGGAAGATCTTCAAAGACCTTCTTCTCCTTGGGGTAGCTCGAGAGGTAATAAAAGCCATCCCCTCCCCGAGCTCGGGAGGGGTTACTTTTCAGACAAAAGAGATACAAGATCTCTTGAGGCGAAGGTCCTTTCCACCCCATCTCGTGGTATAAGAACCTCAGGGCAGACAGTACCCTGTAAGAGTTGGTGTTGAGTTGGAACGGGGCCAACCCAATGAAATCCGTGAAGTCCTTGAAAAAAGACTTCAAGGGCAACAGAGCTCCTGCTCTCATGTGTTCCTGGCTCTAGGCCGCGTATTTCACACTGGCCTCGCGGCCCTCAGGGGCGAAGCAGCTTCGTTCATGGTCGACCGGAGCTCGACATTTCAAGGAGCCTGACAGGCTAAGGCCGTGGAAAGCCAGGATTTCACTTATCTGGCCAGTTGTGGTAACCGAGCTCCAGTAGTGCTCGGCCTCAAACATTTCTCTCCTCGGCTACGAGGAAGAAGGTTCCCCCATTAGTGAAAATTTGAGCTCTCCCGGATGGTATGCGACAGTAACCTTTAATGCAGGATCGAGAGGAATCGGCCTAGGTCCTAAATAGGATTCTGGATAGAGGGCCTCCCGAAGAACTCTCCTTTTCCCCTCTATGACCTCGTCAATCTGGCGGCGGTAGTGAGCTCTAACGTCTTCTTGCTCGAGTGCAAGCTCGTATTCTCTTATCCGACGTTGATTCCGGGCGAACAGAGATTCTGGGCTCGGAGATTTTGGCTCGTAAGGGATTGCCAGCAACGACCCCCACCGTCTTTCCAGATTCTGTGACATCTAGCGAGAAAGAAAAAATGGTGAGGGCCATGCATACAAGAGTTGCGTGCTTGAAGTTACGAGCTCGGGGGTTTAGGAGCAAAACAAGCTAACTATCATGACCCTTATTGAAGGGTCAGGGCGTGCGTTCCACGAAAAAGAAAGGAGCGTGGATAATTTTTTGAAAATCCCAAAGATCAAGGGAAAAAAGAGTGGCGGTTAATCAAAAAAGGCATTCTTGGGTTTCGTGCATTTATCAAAGGCAAGGTTTTTTACCCGAAAACTTAGTGTACAAGAAACGTCGCCTAAAAATTTCAAAACCCAGAAAATAGGAACCTTACTCAAACATGAAAACTGGGTATGAACCAGTGGTGTAAATCCAGTCTAGAAAGCACAAGAACCTATCGGATCAGAACCTCCTATCATATCATGCTAAGGATGTAAACTAATATACACAGCAAGAACAGTATGAACAAAAACTAACAAAATGGAAAACGAAGATTGCATACTTACACAATAATGGCGATTGCAGAGAGATTGTCGATTGAAGAAGATGTTGCAAATAAGAACTCACGGACTCGAACAGACCAGGGTTTCTCTGTTTCTTTGGCCGAGAAAACATGCACAGAATAGAAACTTTATAAAGAGGTCTTTGGTTTTGTTTTTCTTCTTTTCTTGCTTTTGGTGAACGAAGGTAAAAATGAAGATGAAGAGTGGGGTCTCGTATATATAGATGGAAAAAGGGGGGATTAATCTGGGGCGTTTAATGAAATCCTTGCTAAATCGGACGGATGGGAATCAATGACAAGATGGCGCCGAAAAGGTGGTAGATGGATGATCGTGGGCATGTTTCCAAGGTACTCAAGTACCAAAAATGAGCAATACCCAGCTGACGCGTGTCCATTTTCAAAAGTGTGACGGTACATTTCTCAAAGAAAGTAGTTCAAAAGTTTCCTTCTCTTAGGATTCGAACAAATACTTTTGAGGGGGCAAGATGTTACACCCAGATTTCGAGCTATGTTAAATATGACCTCGAAATTTGGATTCGCAAACAAGTGGACTCACAAGGTCGGAAATATGCTCCAGGATTAAATACCGAGCCTGCAGGACATAGACGACCTCGAATATGGTGACCTCGGAGTGTTCATGATCTCGAAAGGCAGCTCCGGGGAAGCACTCATCTTCAGGGATGACCTCGGATCAGGGGTCCCGAGCTCGACGCACATACGATCTCGAAAGCCATGTGACCTCGGGAGATATCTCTAACTCGAAAGATGACGGGAAACCTGGGAAGTTAAAGCCTTGGAGATACCTGATAACCACCTTGAATATATATAAGTGATGTCTATACGAAATGTAATCCTCATTTATTATTGTAAATCCCCTAGAATCGTGGGATATTATTTGGTCAGTTATACGTCCCCTGGTCTTCAGGGGACGTTTCCTTTTATATCTGATTATAGGCATTCAAAGTCGTTAATTGTATTCACAAAAAGAGTAACTACCCAAAATATGTGGGATAGTATTCTTCGGTCTTCTCTATAAATAGAGAGGCGATCCACCATTGAAAAAGGCCGAAATTCTGAACCTTGAGAGAAAACTTTGAAGAATTCATTCCTTTAGAATTTTCAGAGATAATCTTGAGTTTAATAATAGAGACTCGTGGACTAGGCAGATTTAACTGCTGAACCACGTAAAAATCGTGTGTTTGTATTCTCTTATTTCAATTGGTCATTATCGGTTATTGTTTATGTGCTCTTCTTTCATTGTTTGACGAAAAACGGCGTCAACAACTTCTATTTAAAAATTTTAGTCGTCTATATAAATATAGTAAAATAATTAATTATAAAATCATATAACAGAATAATTTGATTCTAATTTACAATATATTTGCTAAAAAAATTCATTGATCAAATAAAAATTACAACAAATAAATAAAAAAAATATTTTCACTTCAATTATTATTATACCAAAAATAATATATATATATATTACATATTCAATTTTTAGATTTTCTACCAAAAAACTATTCAATTTTATAAAACTAAAAAATAGTTAACGGACAATACATTCAATCAAATTTTCATAAACATATTTTCAGACACTAAATCTAGATTCTTTTTTCAGAATCATACTTTTTCAAAATAAATTTTTTAAATCACTAATCAATCATGCCCTAAAATAATATAACTTTAATTTATAAAAAAAAATCAAAGTTAATGACAATGCAATATTGTTATGAATTTAATTAATGCACTATTATTAAATTTTAATTTATCAATATAATTAAATTTTACATCCAACTGAACCAATCACATATTCAGTTTCTGTTATATTTTCAAATTTAATACCAATCACAGATTCAGTTTTTTAAAACTCAAAAACAGTTTACTAACATTGAACCAATCACATTTTCAGAAACATGTTTTTAGTCACTAAATTCATATTTTCATTTCTGAATCCCACTTTTCAAAAATACAGTTTTTTAATTGCGAACCAATCAGACCCATATAAAAAGAACTATGGCGATTTTGACAGCACAACAATCTATTTTTATTGAGATTTTTATTTTCCCTTTTGATTATGTTAGAATATTTGGTCTGCATTAAACATCAGAACACATCAACAAAGTTAAGCTTTTTCTTCTAGTCTTATGTACCCACTACTACAAAAATGAGCTTTCCCGACAGTTTTAACTGTCGCTATTGAGCAATGACGACAATTGACTAACTGTCGTATTTGCCTATGCCGGCGTAGGGGTAGCTATGCCGACAGTTAAAAATTGTCGCTATTGCGGGCAATGCCGACAGTTATTAGGTGTCGTCATTGCTTGCAAAAAAAATTAATTTATTTTTATTTTAAATTAAAAATTATGATTTAAACGAAACATTTATATACAAATCTAAAAACTTATATATTAAAATAACAAAACTTATACAAAGTATTTACAAATCTAATAAAACAAATTTTGGAACAAATATAACACTACTACTTGACTCAAAAATATATAGCCTTCTCTATAAACATAATCGTTTTGACCTTAAAAAAATATATATATATAACTAGATTTACAAAGTAAATAATTAACCACTCAAAAAAGAATCTTTTACTCTAATAAAAATTACAAATAAAATAAAACACTAAATTCATTG
Organism: Humulus lupulus; assembly: GCF_963169125.1. Classification (NCBI taxonomy): domain Eukaryota; kingdom Viridiplantae; phylum Streptophyta; class Magnoliopsida; order Rosales; family Cannabaceae; genus Humulus; species Humulus lupulus. Next base: position 15,865,203 of record NC_084799.1, on the reverse strand, counting down.
TCAAAGAACAAATTTCTTCTTCTTGTTCTTGTACTTACCCTCGTCACCGATAATCTTTCCAAAGTAAGAATTGACTTGCCATGAATGAGAAAATGAAACTACGAAAGAAGTAGAAAATGAATAATAAATCTGATTTCAAACAAGTAATATAAACATTTGCATTAAGAAACTTCAGAAAACATTTGAATGAGAACTTTGACATCCAAATTTATCTAACAATCTCTAAGTACATCATTGTTTCTACCGTCAAAGTCTTAAGATTTTTTTTCCCTCTAAGATGCATTACTTACTACGTACTCTATGTTTATGATCAAGATTGGTTTGCAAGTATTGAGCTACAAAGCCCCTTCTTATATAAACCTAAATTGTGGTAAAGAACTACGGTTATAAAATCTTGTAATCCCTATTTCTTATGCTCATTATTTTCCAGCACTTTAAATACCTGTTTTTATGTTTCCCGTATTTCATTTTTCAATAGTTTATATACAAGTAGGTCCTTATATTTAAACAAGAGCATATATACAAGTAAGTCAATATTCAACAAATACATTAAAAAAATTCATCATATGCTAATTATGGTAGGAGCATAGACGGGGCTGGCCTCTTGCTTTGCTTCTCAGTGTTTTGATATAGATTTTCATCAATTTCCTAAGGCCCAAGCTTATTAACAATGGTATTTTTATTAGAAGAGAGACAATTTTAACATCTCAAGCATCAATTATGACAGTAGTGAAACTATTACTTATGTTGCTAAGTTTGGAATGAGTAGTTATGTAAATAATATGAAAGGACTAAACCTCCAAGAATTGCCAATGGTGTAGTGGTTAGATAGTGCCATTGATCACGTCAAGGGTCCATCATTGTCATCTGATTTAAGATGAAAATATGCGCATCTGAGCTGTATTCTTATTTTATAATATAATCTTGTTTTTTGTCAACAAGAAACATGTAGTATATTGACAATTATTCACATATCATAGCAAAAAATCTTATAGAATTGAAGTATTAAAGAAAAGTACCAGAAAATTAACAGAACAACAGAAAAGGTCTTGTCTATATAAAGGAAGACAAAAGAAACTAGTAAAATGGAGAGTGAGTGATGAGCATTATTGTTATTATAAATTGTCTTGATGTTTTGATGTTAGTATATATAAAACATACAAAAATTTAATGTACAAGTACCTTAATCACTCTGATCTTGTGATAGACATTAAATCCTTGGACATAGATATGATGTTTTAGCATCCATTACAAAATCCAACGGTGACATCAGCAATCATCTAATCACATCAATTGCCTGTAATTAGGAACAACACAGAATATATGGAAAACGACTTTTCTTGTGTCAAAGACTAGGAATACAAAAAATTCCTTTTCGTTGTCTACTCATAAAAGTTACATTGACATCTTTTGAGATCCCCTCAGCACCAGGTTGCAGCATGTATTTAATCTTCTCAGATAACATCATATCATTCACAATATTATAAATTTGTGACCATACCCTCAATGAGTGTCGATAAGTCAAGAAGTGCCGGGAATTGGGGTACTGTATAGGCATTTGTATACTCTTCTCATCTCGATTGACCACTCTAATTTGAATATCCTGAATTATAAAAATAAAATAAAATCAATTTGATACTTCTTAGATATCATAAGTTTTGAAGATAAACAACACAACATTACAATTACATTACAATTATATATAAGGAAACAAAGTCAAAGAAAAAGTTACCTTCGATTAGCAACATTCTGCTCCCATCTTTCTTATTAGTAAGCATATCGATATTTGCATATGTGGCACCACTGCAGACCTGATATTGAGATAATTTTTGCTTCAGAATACTTTAATCTAGGGGGTCGGGGGAAGTCTATTCTTGTAAAAATCTCATCAAATATAAAAGAAATACCTCATCCAATGCATTATCCAATAGCTCAGCAAAAGCTGCAGAAAATTGCAAGTATATAAAATTGGTATAAGAGTCACAGTAAATGGCATATGTTTAACGCCCAAATCGTGACAACCACTAAGTGGTGGTTGTAGTATAATCGGACGGTCGATCCACAAGGAGGTAACCTAAACTCAAAAGATCAGTTAGAAAATAACACAAAAATTAGTAACAATAAATAAATAAAAAGATGGAAATGAAAAGATATTTGAGATTTTGATGTTGTCTTTTTGATGAAATGATAAAATGATATAGGTGAAATAAAGGTAAGATGTAATCAAGAATTTGAGAAATGGAAAGGTTTCAAGAATCATCCATATGCTTGCTTAGTTACTTAGTTACTTGATTTACAAAAATACACAAGTAAATAGTTTACATCCCAATATTTACTTGGAAAATTTAACATTAAAGTCTATTTGAGTTATAAAGTTCTTTACTTTGAAAGCATAATGTTAATCTTATGAAAAATCTAAAAATGACAAAATACCCAAGGACAATAATGCAATAAAAGATTAGACATAAATTATGTATCAATATTACTTTTACTAATTAGAAGCACATAAAAAGAGCATGACTAATCCTATATACTATTAGCATAAGTAAATAAAGATAACAAAATAGAGATGGAGATGAAAGAACATAAATAACTCAAATATTTTACATTAAGAACATAGTAAATTAAAGTAGCAAAATAACATCACTAGCATATGGAATCATCCCTAACCTTCATAGGAAGATTATGCCATTATGCTCATGATTCTCACAAAATTCTAAGAAGAAAATATGAGAAGAAAGTGAGTAGAATTTTGCTATAATTTCTTTACTCTAAAAATTACATACTAAGTGTGAAGAAGGAGTCCCTATTTATAGAGGGAGAAAATGACTAAAAAGAAATTAAACAACAAAATAGGGTTTACAAAATAAATCTGAAATATTAATAATAAAATATGATTTTGAAAAATCAAATTTTATTATTAATATTAACCTAGCTATTTTGGTGTATGGTCATTTTTCCCTTTTCTAAAATACCACAAAAACATGAGCTTTAAAGCTCAAAATAGCAATGTTACAAAGCCCAAAATGCACAAAACATGGGCTGAAGGGTGGTTGTGGCAGAGGAGACTTTGACCCACTCCCAGCCAATGGGAGAGCGCCACATAGGCGCTGGCTGGGAGAGTTGGGCCTTCGGGTGTGAGAAGCTGGCTTTGGGCCTGCTGGGTGCTGGGCTTGGAGGGGTGCTGGGCCGTTGAAGGATTGGCGTGATTGCAAGGTTGTTGAGTGCTGAAGGGAAGAGAAGGAAAAGTTGTTCACGTTGGAGTGAAGCTAAAGGAGCTGGAGGACAGGTGCGGACACGTGGCGCGAGGCGAGTGGCTAGCAGGCTGGCAGCGTCAGGTGGCTTGCAGGCTCGGCTCGGCTTCAGTGGCTGGGGAGAAAATTGGGCCTGGGCTTCTCCTTTAGTTGGGCTTTAATCTCAAGAATATCATTTTATCTTCTCTTTTTGTCAATTTTAACTATTTCTTTCTTCTATCTTTTTATTATTGTCCAAATGCAAATCATTTCCTGAAAATTAAACATAAATTAAATCAAAAATTAATATTTTCAATTAAAAGAAATATTACAATAAATTCATGAAAATATTAATTAAAACTTAATTTATTTTACACTTTAAAACTAATGAATTTGCATTTTTGAACACTAATCACAACCCCCAACTAGCTTATTGCTAGTCCCTAGCAATTCAAGCGAAAAAGAAAATTGTCAAGTTGAATAATCAAGTCAAACCAAGCAAAATCATCTAAGCATCTTCAAAGTATCATCAAGAAGTCAGAAATTACTATCTAAGCTACTATAGTTGCGATTTCAGAGTTGTGTGTGTGTGCACCAAACCATATTCTTTTTATCACAAGTCATAACACAAATAGTATCGAAAAATCTCAAAAGTATAAAGATCTCAACTCCAAATTCCTCACGGGCATTGAAAGTATTGGTATGGGAAGGATTATTATACTCTTGGAGTTGGAAATGTAACAGTTTATGCTCAAATGAGAAAAGATAAACTTTTTAGGACAAGCAATTTGAACAAATATTGATCACAAGATAGGCAAATCAACTTATTGGAATTCAAATGACAAACAACCTTTGGGATTTACATGAGAAGACTCCAAGAACAAAATGACAACTAACTAAAAATGATAAATAAGAAAGTGAACTATAATGATAATAATTTTTTTTAATACAATTACACAAAATAATAGTAATAGAAATATATATATATAATTTTTTTTCAACAACTACAAAATAATAGAAGGAAGTGTTGCTCTTGTTCTATTTTTTTTCATTTATCTATTGTTTTTTTTTCTTTTTCTTTTGTTTTCTTTTTTTTTTTCATTATTTTTTTTAACAAGAAATAACACAAAAATAAAAAGGAAATTACAAATACAATACAATAAATAGAACACAAATTTATTACAAAGACTTTTCTTAAATGAAAAACATCCCTCTAGTAAATGTCATGTTTTAAATTCCAAAGATGTGACTTTACCAACTCAAATGATCAATAAAAGTTCAAAAAGTTGTTTTCTCAACTCTCACAACTCACCAAGAAATGAAAAACTTTAAACTTGAAATTTCTCTCAACTATTTGTGTTAACAACCAATTTATCACATATTTGGAAAGTGTACAAAAGAATTCTGAAAATCACTTCTTAATAGCTAAACATAGTAAGAACTGACTCAAACCAACAAGTTATACTCATGCTTGGATAATTTTGAGAAAATTTGACTTAAAAATTCAACAAGACAATAATGTTTTCCAAATGAATGCTAATGCATGCTCACCACCACCAACCAAAAATCAGACAGTGTCCTCAATGTCAAAATGAATAATCAATGAAAAAGGTTAGGAGAGAGAACACCTGGATGATGACCATGCCCATGAGGCGAGAGCGAAAATAGCATGGTAGCAATACCCCAAAACAAAATACAAAAAAGCATACAAAAATAAAAGAAAGACAGAAAAATAAAGATAATGAAAAATAAAAATAAAAAGAACAACAACAACCCATTTAGAACTTCAGAGTGTATAGATTGGGTCCTTAAGAAGGACCTCTTCAACACGACTCACACCTCAATGTAATGCTTCAGTATTTGGCCATTAACTCGAAAAATTCTCCCATCGGTTGGGTCCTCGACCTCAACAGAACCGTTGGGAAATGCTTGCTTTACTACAAATGGACCAGTCCATCGCGATCGTAGTTTACCGGGATGCAAGTGCAAGCGAGAATCGTACAGATGCACTTTTTGATTTGGCTCAAAGTGTTTTCGCAGGATTTTCTTATCGTGAGCGATTTTCAATTTTTCTTTATAAATCCTGGAATTGTCATATGCATCGTTTCTCAACTCCTCAATTTCAGACAATTGGAGTTTGCGATGGATATCTGCGGCATTCAGATCAAAGTTTAGGGCTTTGATAGCCCAATATGCTTTATGCTCGAGCTCGACAAGTAAATGACAGGCTTTTCCAAAGACAAGCCGATAGGGAGACATCCCAAGAGGGGACTTGAAAGCAGTGCGGTATGCCCAAAGAGCGTCTATAAGGCGTGTAGACCAATCTTTGTGGTCGGGATTTACCGTCTTTTCCAGAATGTGTTTTATCTCCCTATTGGCTAACTCATCTTGACCATTGGTCTGTGGATGATGGGCATTTGCAACTTTATGAAGTACATCATACTTGCGCATAAGAGCCTCAAAGGATCGGTTTCAAAAATGAGTGCCTTGATCACTGATGATAGCACGAGGGGTACCGAACCTTGATAACACATTTTCTTTCAAGAATTTGACAGCTGTAGCGTTATCATTGGTTCGACATGGTACAACCTCAACCCATTTGGAAACATAATCCACAGCGAGAAGAATGTAAAGGTAGCCAAAAGAAGGTGAAAATGGTCCCATAAAGTCTATCCCCCAACAATCAAATATTTCGATAACAAGAATTGGGTTCAAGGGCATCATGTGCCGACGGGATAAGGATCCTAACTTTTGGCACCTTACACAAGAACGACAGAAATCATTGGTGTCTTTGAACAGAGTGGGCCAGTAAAGACCGCATTGTAAGATTTTTGCAGCGGTTTTCTTCACAGAGAAATGACCACCACAAGCATCATTGTGGCAAAAGTTTAGCACACTAGACACCTCATCGTCGTGGATGCATCTTCGCATGATTTGGTCGGGGCAATACTTGAATAAGTACGGGTCATCCCAAAAGAAATTGCGCACCTTGACCAGAAATTTGTGTTTGTCTTGTGAACTCCATTCAGATGGGAGTTCACCTGTTACTAAGTAGTTTACAATGTGAGCATACCATGGTAACTTAGCAACAGAAAGCAATTATTCATCGGGGAAATCATCATGAATAGGTGGACCGTCAGTGGGATCACTGAATTCAAGTCGGGACAAGTGGTCTGCGACGACATTTTCAACACCTTTTTTGTCTTTGATCATTATGTCAAATTCTTGCAGGAGAAGGATCCACCGTATTAATCACGCCTTAGCATCCTTTTTGGAAAGGAGATACTTAAGGGCGGAGTGATCTGTGAAAATCGTAATAGGCGATCCAATCAAATAAGATCGGAATTTGTCAAGGGCAAAGACAATGACAAGTAACTCTTTTTCAGTAGTGGAATAGTTCATTTGAGCACTATTGAGAGTTCGTCTTGCATAATAGACAACAAAGGGTTTCCCCTCCCTTCGTTGTCCTAACACAGCTCCCACAACAAAGTTGCTGGCGTCACACATGATCTCAAAAGGAAGACTCCAATCGGGTGACTGAATAATGGGAGCGGAAGTGAGTGAATTGACAAGCGTTCGGAATGATTCCTCACACTTAGGTGTCCATTCAAAAGTGGCATCTTTGGCTAGGAGGTTGCTTAGCGGACGGGCAATCATGGAAATTTTTTGTATGAACCTCCTATAGAAACCAGCATGACCAAGAAATTACCTAACGTCTTTGACAGTCTTAGGAGTTGGCAGGTTGGAGACAAGGTCGACTTTGGAGTGATCAACCTCAATTCTTTTTTCAGAAACAATGTGGCCTAAGACTATGCCAGAAGCTACCATGAAGTGGCATTTCTCCCAATTGAGTACAAGTCCTTTCTCAATGCATCGTTTTAAAACAGCTTCAAGATGAAGAAGACATGTCTCAAAGGAGTTTCCAAAAACGGTTAGGTCATCCATGAATACTTCCATTAATTTTTCGATCATGTCACTAAAGATGCTCATCATGCATCTTTGGAAAGTAGCTGGTGCATTACACAAGCCAAATGGCATACGTCGGAAAGCAAAAGTGCCAAAGGGACAAGTGAAGGTGGTCTTATCTTGATCCTCTAATACAATCTCAATTTGATAATAGCCAGAATAGCCATCAAGAAATCAATAGAAAGGATGACCAGCTACACGTTCAAGGATTTGATCAATGAATGGGAGTGGAAAATGATCTTTGCGGGAGGCGGCATTAATTTTCTATAATCACTGCACATGTGCCACCCCATCACCGTTTTTGTGGGGACAAGGACCCCTTTTTCGTTTTGGATCATGGTGACACCAGATTTCTTGGGCACGACTTGAGTTGGACTGACCCACTTGCTATCAGCTACGGGGTAAATAATACCAGCGTCTAGCAATTTCAAAACTTCATTTTTTACAACTTTTTTCATTGTGGGGTTCAGTCGCCGCTGAGGGTCTCTTCGAGGGATGGCTTCATCCTCCAGATTGATTCGATGGGAGCAAATTAAAGGGCTAATGCCTTTGATATCAGCAAGCGTCCAACCTTTCGCAGATTTATGCGTTCGCAGTAGTTCGAGTAACTGCAATTCTTGAGAATTTTGAAGGTTGGACGAGATGATAACTGGAAAGGTTTCACCGCCTCCCAAGAAGGCATGTTTCAAACCCTCGAGAAGTTGGGTCAATTGAACAATTGGCACCTCTTCGACTGAAGTCTTTAGCTGTGATCTCTCATGAGGTAGCTCTTCAAAGCGAGGTTGCCAAAATTGAGTCCTTCTATGGCGTGAGTCTATGCGATTTGATATTGCAAGAGTAGACTCAATAGAACTGGGACTTTCGTTGTTAGACAGAAATAGGAGTTCACCAAGATTATCAAAGTTCCTGCGCAATTGAACCTCCTCAGGAATTATAGTGTCAATCATGAATGTTTGATAGCATTCATCATCTTCTCGGGGTTGTTTCCCGATGTGGAAGTTATTGACTTCAAGAATCATGTTTCCAAACGATATCTTCATTAGACCATTCCGACAATTGATTAAAGTATTTGCAGTGGCAAGGAATGGTCTTCTGAGGATAATAGGAATTTTAGACTCCATGTTCACCACAGATTGGGTATCAAGAATAAGAAAATCCACAGGGTAATAGAATTTTTCAATTTGAACCAATACATATTCAACAATACCCCTAGGCTTTTTGGTGGAACGATCAGCAAGTTGTAGCACAACAAATGTTGGCTTCATTTCTCCAAGACCGAGTTACGAGTATACATAGTAAGGCATGAGGTTTACAGTCGAATCTGAGGTAAGAAAACTGCACCCTGTGTATGTATGACATGCATGTTTGTTATTGAGGCATGTTGGTTGATAAATGTGGACATGGAATGCATATTAAATGCTAGTGATTATTGTTTACTTGTATATGGTACTGACTAGTCAGGGACATTGACCTAAGAGTCACAAACGACAATAGCGTCCTGAACGCAGGGCCGAATGAAGATTAGATCTAATCGATATCAGTGTTGAATGACTCTAAGGCATTAACACTGGACCGAACCTAAGGTCGATGAACTTATAAGCGCTTGGCTAGTCTAAGACTAGTTACTGAGAGCCAGGGCCAAAGGCCTAGGTGACTGCTTGTCACATGGCTAGGGAACGATGTTCCAGGGTTATGACTCTATGGTCATGAGGAAAGTTATGTTGGTGACTATTCACCATGCACCTATCCTGTTTAAGCTAGTGAAAGGTTCACTTATCTGTTAAGCCCTGGTGACCCTATCGTCACATGGCTAAAGGGAGCTGTACTCGCTTTAGTGACTTTTGCGACTGTCACCTATCTGTTTTGGACAGAAAGTCCTGAATGATTATTATGATCATTGTTGATATTATATCATGCTATATTGTGTTTTCTTGCTGGGCCTTGGCTCATGGGTGCTATGTGGTGCAGGTAAAGGGAAAGAAAAATCTCACCCAACCTTGAGTGGAGAGCTTAGGTGGTGATGTGTACATATGCGGCCGCTTGACCACCAAGGCCAAGGAGTTTTCAGAGGAACTAGGGGGTTTACCCTAATTTTGCCGCTTAGGTCGGCGGGGTTGTAAATTTGAAACAGTAGTGACCTTTTTGTACTATAAGCAACTTGTAAATGTTTTGAATAGCTCATGAGCAGTTTTTTTAACTTAATGAAATATATCCTTTCCTTTTTATTGGTTTTCCACCTTAGCCTGTTAATCACACTTAGAGCACGTTTTTAACCAAAGGACTCGGGTAGCGGGTCAAATTTCCGGTTCACCGATCACCGTAACTGTTCTGGGGTAACCAGGGCGTTACACCTTTTGTTCAATCACCGCACTTACTTGCTTAGTCAAGAAAGCAGTCTTCTTGACATGATGCTTCCTTTTTGCGTTGCATAGATCCTTGATGATTTTGGCATAAGCGGGCACTTGTTTAATGATGTGAAGCAAAGGAAGATTAATCTTCACTTGTGTCAAGTGCTCTAGGAGTTTGTTGATGCGGTTCTTCGCCAACAGGTAATTTAAGAAAAGAAGAGAAAGGGATTAGTGCTAATAATGAACCGAAACAGATATGTGATCTTAGAAAATGAAAAGGTGACTCAAGACACGATTTTTAAGTGGTTCAAAGGTTAAAATCATTCTACTCCACTAGTCAATATTATTGCTCTATTCTGGGTATATGATTACAGGATATTTCTTACAAGAGATAATCCAACCCTTATTTATTCCCAGGGTCTCCATATATATAGGAGAAGGTACCTGGGAGTTGGTAAGAAGGTCATCCCGTGACCTTCTTACCCATCGTATCAACTCTGTGACATTCATGATTAATTCCTAAACCTGACACATGAGTGTGGTCAAATCAATAGGTAAGGAGATAATGGGCCGCACGGCAAAACCCAGTCGTGGGTGTCTGAATACGCACGTTCCTGCTGCGTGTCCGAGAAGTCAGGGGCATATCAGACACGTGATGTCTGATATATGCACGTTTACCTTGCGTGTGTTGACTTTACAAAGGGGTCATAGTGTTGTGATATTTTTGCTATGCAAGTGCACACAGTCGCAATTTGTAATAAAATGGTAAAAACCAAGTATCGTCCTCCAGGACTGATTTATCAATTACCAGTCAATTAATTTCTTGTTCTATTTGATAAATTAAAATTCTTGATTTTTTGTAAAAACAACAAAAGAAACTGTAAAGTGCAGAAATAATAAATGAAAATTAAATGGAATAACAACTAATAGTAAAACTTTTAATTTAACCACTGAAGAAACAAATAGGATATTTAATCTCATCAACTATCCTCCCTATTATTCCCTAATGCAAAGTATGAGTTCTTCTTCTTTTTACCTAATTCAATTAACAAGTTGATACAGCAGCCTATAATCATACTATGAATTATAAACTCAACCTAGGTGAAAATTTCCTATATTTCTATGGTAAATTGAACCACAAAGGTAGCATTAATCTTGACAACTTAATAAACAGTTACACAATTAACTCAGATACTTTCGTTCTAAATTAGAATTATGTCCAATATAACCACAGCAGATTTAAATTTCACTTCTCAGATTTTGACTTAAAGACATGTATGTCTGACTATAGATGACCAATCAATAATCAGTCTATAAGAACAGGTTATATGGAATTGAATAAGATTGAAGAAGAAGAGAATTGAAATTGCATTAGTTCATAATAGGGGTTCAAGTGATTCAATTAAACATCCTAAACAGAAAATTAGTTCATAATCATAATGCTAATCACAACAAAAATTAAAGATAACATCAGGAAGAAGAAGAAAAACATGTAAAAATACTCTAAGCCTTCAGCCTTCAAAACCAGAACTCCTCTCCCAGTCCATACGTGCCTTTCTTTTCTCTTTTTCGCCATATTAAAACCTAGGATTGAATTTTTAAAAGAGGTGGGCCGCGGCTCTACATTCACCATGTCGCGGCCCGTGTCAAAATTTATGGGTGAAATGCTCTTTCCATGTCGCGGCCCTATGCAGCCATGCCGCGGCCCGCGTCGACGAATTCTGGGCGAAATGCCCATCAATGCCGCGACCCTCTCTAGCCATGCCGCGGCCCGAAGATCTCCTTCAAAACAGTGGTTCTGTTTCACCACCTAGCCGCGACTCTATGTTGCTCATGTCGTGGCTCTTAAGGGATTTCTCAATTTTTCATCTCAAAAATTCACCAACACTTCCAAATTATGTTGAGATCCATTCTTTCTCAAAATATGTTGAAAAACTTGGTTATTTCCTCCCTTTCGTTGACATTTTTCTCTAAGTGCTCAATTCTTCCTGATATTCACAACGACAGACAAACAAAGCATAAACCCGCACTAAATGAAAGAAAAACGAAATAAAAGACTACTAAAAACATCACCTAAACATGACAAAAACTAGACTCAACAAACTCCCCCAAACTTAACCTTTACTCACCCTCGAGTAAAGATCAAGTTAAACTAACAAAAAGAAACAAACATAAAACGAACAAGCTAAACCATCATTACCATCTACACAGCTTTGCCAAAACTCATGAAATCTCAATTGCAATATTAATATCCAGAATTTCAGCTCAATTGCCTTAAAGTCCAATTTGTAAAGTTCAATTAGGGAAATCAATAATATATCACGAAAATGACTACAACACTTGGACTCTATCATATATGCTCAACTCATTCTAGACAATTCCACAAACCAATTTTTCAATATGCTTGCATTACTTGACCTTCTCCACTAATGTCAATAACACGTGTTTTGAAATCAAAAGGACTTTCACAAGTTATAGCGTTAGGCTTAGGCAAGGGTAGATGAAATTGTCATTTAGGCTCAACATTACCATAAGCATATAAACTTTACACCCAATCTTGATATTCACAACACAATTTAACACAACCCAAAGATCCTCTTTATTTCCAAAGATTGAGAAATTTAAACACTAGAGAGAATTTTTTATTTTATTTTTTATATACTATCTTTCCCCCAAACTTATGCATTTCAATGGGGACATCAAAAGAAAAGTAGTTTCTCTAAAAAAAAAAAAATTGTTTGTTTTTTTTTTTTTTTGTAATTTTTAATTTCTCAATCTTTTCTTGAATTTTTTTTTTCTATTGCCAACACCAATACACAAGAGTAACACCCATTATAAATCAATCCCCTATTATATTTTATAAACTCATGGTACAAATCTAGGAATGGAAAAATAATAAGGTATTCGGTTAAGCTCAAAAGAAGTGTTTAACAATAAAAGGTAGACTTTTAGGCTCAAAGAGGGTATCTAGGGAAAATTAAATCAAGGTTGGCTTGAAAAACACAATCGATCCAATAAAATTGCCTAAATCACTTTTCAAAACACATGTCATCAAGGATTTCGCCTCAAAGGCCAAATAATACAAGTTCTATCAAATTCAAATTGTCATACCACCAACCCTAGTCAAACATATATAATAAAATCCAAAAATGTTGCATTTTCAAAACATATTAAAAATTTCCCACAAAACTTTTAAATTAAACTCTAAAACAATTGAACCAAGCACACAGTTGAATTCAATTTCCTTTTCACGAGCAAAAACAAAGCAACAACAGACAAGAATGATGGCTTAATAGTTACACTAAACAACACAGAAAATAACACAACAGACTAAAAGCTAAACTAAATGACGCACAAAACAAAAATAAAACAAAATAAGCTCCCCCCCAAACTTAAGATGCACATTGTCCCCAATGTGATAAAGAAAAGGACAAAGGAAGAGAACTTACCTGACGCCACATCAGTATGGCGGAGGAGGTGGTGGAGGCGGCCACTGGTATGGAGAGTATTGTGGCGGAGGAGTGAAGTAATTCTCATCAGCAGAGCTCATAGTCCACCTCGTTACTAAGGCATTCAACTCCTCTATGTGAACTCGCCCATACTCATTTTGTTGCACCGTGAAGTCATTATAATGCTGATTTTGCGCATGATGCGATTGGATTAAGTATTGATTTTGCTGAATAAGATAATCCAATCAATCATGCGTGCGATGCGTATGCTCATCAATAGGTCCACCAATTGCCAAATTCGAAGGTGGGTTACTGGGACCTGCTTCATCTGCTTCCTCCTCCTCAGCTGGATCAATGTCCACTGGTTCATCAGCCCGGCTACGCTTATTATGCTGGCTAGAGGCAGGTGGCGTAAGAGAAGCCGAAGGGAATGCCGTAAACATAGTCTGATTGATTGGCCCCATTGGCTTCCGGACTAGATCGCTTGGGTAGACTGGTACCTCATAAGTGTTGCATAGGGTCGAGAGGAAAGTACCATGGGCAACACCAGGTGTAGTATTGAATCTGCTGATGTTGCGAATGTTGTAGCGAATTATTCCGCCCACATCAACTTTCATTTTGGTCATGATAGCATAAACCAACAAACAGCGCTCTCTATCAACAGTAGAAAGATGAGAGGTCGGCAATAAACGTGAACTTACAAAATAAACCCATGCCTTCGCAATTGGATTGAGCTGCCACTTGTTCATGTCTTTGGGCTTTCCATTATGATAGTTGAATCGTGCACCCTCCAAACTCAGAACTGCAGCCACAGCATCATAGTCTGGCTCATCAAAATGGGCCAACTGCCAATGTTCGTCCTTTTGTGCAGACAATGAAGGGAGGTCCAGTAATTGGTTAAATGAATAAGATTCCGTAGGCACCATTTTACCCCTAACAAAATTTTGCTTTTCTGCATCAAGATATGGGAAGTTGGCAAAGAATTCAAACATCTGAGAGTAGTTGGCCGGTCCCACATAGGTAGAGTCACAGAAGAAACCCCAATTACGTCGCAATATTTCAGCTCTGATGATATCATAGGCAGGGTTTTGTACCAAGGGTGCCTCATGAAACTCAAATCCCCTTTCCCTTACCACAGATTTCTTATGAATCTTTTTAAACAAGTCAGCTGCTTCCTTATTGACAAATAATTGCGTGTCATAATCAGCCGGGGGAGGTGGTGGTGGTTGAGTGCGGGATGAGGAGGCTTTCTTTGAGGAGGTACCTCTCGGAGGATTTCTCTTAGGACCCATTGTTTTTTTCAATACAAGAACAGACTTAACCCCCAAATTGGATTTCAAGAACTTGAGTACAACTTCCCCTTGGTTTCACTCCCCCAAAACTTTCTAAGTAACAAAATCAACAGCCCAACCACTAATCCCAGAAAAACAATTGACAAACCCCTTAAATGTCTCACAAGAAAAGCATAGCACAGTCCACAATACCACAATGTAATCTATTTTCCAATCAAAAGCGCTAGAATAGATATGAGACACTTACTTGAATGGCACAAGACTTCTTCTTTTTGTCTCTTTGGCTGATGAAAGTCTCAAGAATTGAGAGAGAAAAGGAGGTTTGAGTAGGATGGAAAATTGTGAAAGTGAAAGTGACTGAGAATGATGGCTAATTTAGGGCTTTTTACCCCAGATTTTGGACATGGGCCGCGGCATTACTTTGACCATGCCGCGGCCCGCATCAAATCTCCAGCCTAGAATGCGCGGCATCATGGTATCCATGCTGCGGCCCGCCTCTCATTTCTGGGAAAAACTGGGTTTCAATGTCGCGGCCCGCCCCTAGACTTCAAAATTTGTGGGCCTCTGGAACCCCCAATGCCGCGGCATTATATGGCTAGGCCGCGGCCCTTAAGGATTCTCCATTTTTTTTTTATATTTTTTTTATTTTTCACGTTTTTCACGGTTCTAAAAGTCCAAAAATAAACCAAATATTCATTGTTTACAAATACAAAAGTAAAATAAATAACAAGTAAAACATAGGGTGCCTCCTACAAGCGCTGTCGTTAACGTCATTTAGCCGGACGCTGAACCCCTTTTCAGAGAGGCTTCAGAAGGAGGATAGACTTTGCTTGATCGAAACTACCACCCAAGTAAGGCTTCAATCTCTGACCATTGACTTTAAAGGAATCACTTGAGTTGCCCCGAACTTCTACAGAACCATATGGAAAAACCTGAACAACAGTGAACGACCCTGACCATCTTGACTTCAATTTTCCAGGAAAAAGTCTCAATCTTGAATTAAAAAGAAGTACCTTCTGCCCTGGTTGGAACTCTCTCCTGACTAAGTTCTTGTCATGCCAAGCCTTTGTTCTCTCTTTATAAATCTTGGCGTTCTCATAAGCCTCATTTCTGAACTCGTCAAGTTCATTCAGTTGCAACAGCCTTCGTTCACTAGCGGCACTCCAATCAAAATTCAACTTTTTCATAGCCCAGAATGCCCTATGCTCCAGTTCAACTGGTAGATGACACGCTTTACCAAACACCAACCTGTAAGGAGACATGCCTATTGGTGTTTTGAATGCAGTTCTGTAAGCCCAAATCGCATCATCTAACTTCTTCGACTAATTTTTTCTCGAACTGTCAACGGTCTTCTCAAGGATGCTTTTGATTTCTCTGTTTGAAATTTCAGCTTGCCCATTTGATTGAGGATGGTAAGGAAAAGCTTTTCGATGATATACTCCATAACGAACCAGCAATGCATCAAGTTGTTTATTCACAAAGTGTTTCCCTTCATCACTAATGAGAGCTCGGGGAGTGCCAAATCTAGTAAAAATATGTTTATGCAGAAAATTAAGCACAGTTTTACCGTCATTGGCTCTAGTTGCTGTAGCCTTCACCCATTTGGATACATAATCCACTGCCAATAGAATATATTCATTGTTGTAAGATGGTGGAAAAGGCCCCATGAAATCGATGCCCCATACATCAAACAGTTCCACTTCAAGAATCCCCTGTAAAGGCATTTCATTTCTCCTCGAGATATTACCAGTTCGCTGACATCTATCACAAGCCCTGACAAAAACATTGGCATCCTTGAATAATGAAGGCCAATAGAAACCACTTTGTAATACCTTGGCCGCCGTTCTTGATGCTCCAAAGTGCCCTCCACATTGTTGAGTGTGACAGTGATTAAGAATGGACTGCATCTCTTCTTCAGGAACACACCTTCTGATAATCTGATCAACACAATGCCTATAGAGAATAGGCTCCTCCCAATAGTAATGTTTGAGCTCAGAAAATAATTTCTTTAATTACTGCTTTGACATTTCAGGAGGCACAATCTTGGCAACCAAGAAGTTCACTGTGTCAGCAAACCAAGGGACAGCTAAAGTCTCACTTACCCCAAACAACTGCTCATCAGGAAAGTGATCATTGATTTGCACTGCTTTCTTATTTTCAGTCTCCTCCACTTCAAGTCTAGAGAGATGATCAGCTACCACATTCTCGCTGCCCTTCTTGTCACGAATTTCCATGTCAAATTCTTGAAGCAAAAGAATCCATCTAATCAGGCGGGGCTTGGCATCTTTCTTTGACATCAAGTATTTAATGGCAGAGTGATCAGTGTAGGCAATCACATTGTTACCAATCAGATATGGTCTAAATTTGTCACAAGCAAACACAATAGCTAGCAGCTCTTTTTCTGTAGTAGCATAATTCAGCTGAGCATCATTTAGAGTCCGACTAGCATAATAAATAGACCTGAATACCCTGTCAATTCGCTGTCCCAAAACTTCCCCCACTGCGTAGTCACTGACATCACACATCAACTCAAAAGGCAATTCCCAATTTGGAGCTATCACAATTGGATCAGAAATAAGCTTTTCTTTCAAGAAATTGAAAGCCCTCAAACATTCATCATTAAAATCAAAGACAACTCCATTCATAAGCAGATTCGAGAGAGGCTTGGACACCTTAGAGAAATCTTTTATGAATCTTCGATAGAACCTAGCGTGACCAAGAAAACTTCTAACACCTTTGACTGAAACTGGTGGAGGCAGCTTTTCAATGGTAGAAATTTTTGCTCTATCTACCTCAATTCCCTCACTCAAAATTTTATGGCCAAGAAAAATCTTCTCTTTCACCATAAAATGACATTTCTCCCAATTCAGCACCAGATTTTCCTTCTCACAACGATTTAGCACGTTCTCCAAGTTACCCAAACAGAGGTCGAATGATGAGCCAAAAACAGAGAAATCATCCATGAATATCTCAATACACCGGTCTACCATATCTGAAAATATGGCCATCATGCACCGTTGAAATGTGGCAGGGGCATTACATAGTCCAAATGGCATTCTCTTGAAAGCAAATGTGCCATAAGGACATGTAAAAGTTGTTTTCTTTTGATCCTCTGGTGCAATAGCGATCTGATGATATCCTGAGTACCCATCCAAGAAATAGTAGTAGCTATGGCCTGCCAATCTGTCAAGCATCTGATCAAGGAAAGGCAAAGGAAAATGATCCTTCCTTGTTGCCTTGTTGAGCTTGCGGTAATCTATACAAATCCGCCACCCCGTTACAGTTCTTGTTGGAATGAGTTCATTGTTCTCATTTTTCACCACTGTCATACAACCCTTTTTAGGGACCACTTGCACAGGGCTCACCCATGCGCTATCAGAAATTGGGTAGATCACCCCAACATCCAACCATTTAAGAATTTGCTCCAATACTACTTCCTTCATGGCTGGATTGAGTCTTCGCTGGGCCTCTATGGATGGCTTGCTATTCTCCTCCAATAAGCTTTTATGCATCACTGTTGATGGGCTTATTCCTCTAATATCTGCCAAGGTCCACCCAATGGCCAATTTATCTCCCTTAGAACCCTCAACAATTTCTCCAATTCTAACTTTGACAGGTCAACTGACACAATGACAGGTAAAGTTTCATTCTCTCCCAAATAAGCATATCGCAAGTGATCTGGGAGGGCCTTTAATTCCAACTGCGGTGGCTGCTGAATGGATGTTAACGGTTTATCAGTCACATCTGCTAATTCTTGAAACTTCTTCCAATATGGCAAGAAAGAGTTGATCCAGTTTACACAATCTCTGATCTCAGCACCATCATCATCATCATCGACCTCATCACCCAATAATACTGCCTCTAAGGCATCACTGTTCATCCTTCTCTTGGAGACTGCCTTCTCTATCACATCCACACTAAAGCAACTGTCACTAGCCACTGGATACTTCATAGACTTGAAGACATTAAAGACCACCTCATCTCCTTGAACTCTAAGCTTAAGCTCTCCTTTGTGAACATCAATAAGAGCTTGGCCTGTGGCGGCCTACCAAGAATAATTAGTACATTTGTATCCTCCTCCATGTCCAAAACGATAAAGTCAGCTGGAAATATGAACTTATCCACCTTCACAAGAACATCTTCAATAATACCCCGTGGATGTGTCAACGATCGGTCTGCGAGCTGTAAAGTGACAGTTGTTGGTTTTGCCTCCCCTAAACCAAGTCTTCTAAACACAGATAAGGGCATCAGATTTATACTTGCCCCCAGATCACATAAGGCGTGCTTGCATTCAAACTTGCCAATGGTGCAAGGTATGGAGAAGCTCCTTGGATCTCTCAGCTTTTGGGGTAACTTCCTTTGTAAAATCGCACTGCACTCTTCAGTGAGTGCTACAGTTTGATAGTCCTCCATCCTCCTTTTCTTTGACAGAATCTCCTTCATGAATTTCACATAGCTGGGCATCTACTCCAGAGCCTCAACGAAAGGAATGTTTATGTGCAGCTTTTTAAACACCTCTAAAAACTTAGAAAACTGTTTATCTAATGTAGTCTTTCTAAGCCTCTGAGGGTATGGAACTCGAACTGGCTGCTCATCAACAACTGGCGGACTCTTTTCTGACTGCTGGTGGCCTTCAGTAACCCTTTCTGAATCAGACTGTTCACCCATCTATTTATTCTGAACTACTGCCTGTGGAGGTCTAGGCTGCTCAGTTTGCTTCCCACTCCTCAGAGTAATTGCCTGAACTTGCTCCTTGGGGTTGACTTCAGTATTACTGGGCAAATTTCCCTGCGGTCTGTTATTGAGCATATTGGCCAACTGCCCAACTTGTGTTTCCAGGTTTCTGATAAAAGATCTAGTCTCTGTCATAAACTGAGTTTGAGTGTTGGTGAGGGTCAACAATGCAGCTTGCAGTTCATTAGGCCTCTCAGGTTGAGCTTGATTCATTGATTGTTGAGGCCTAGGCTGTTGTGATGAAGAAGCTTGATCCATAGGTGGCTGAGACATGTTATTCTGAAATTGGCCCTGAAACTGAGGTTGTTGGCCTTGATTATTCTTCCAAGAAAAATTGGGGCGATTTCGCCACCCAGGATTGTAGGTATTGGAAAATGGATTATTGAGTGGTCTTTGAAAGTTTCCCACCGCTTGAACTTGAGCATGATCCATCGGAGTGTTATTATTCATACAGATAGGGCACTGATCGACAGAATGAGAACCACCACACATTTCACACCTCACTGCCATCTGAACCGCATTAGCAGATACAGTGCTCTGTTGTAACTGTTTCGTCAAGGAGGCTACTTGTGCTGTTAGAGCAGTGATTGCATCCAGCTCATGCACCCCAGCCACCTTTCTGGCCCCTGATGATCTTTCCTTAGACCACTGATGATTTTTTGTGGCCATGTCCTCTAGCAGCTCATAAGCACCAGTTGCGCTCTTGCTCATAAAAGTGCCACCTGCTGCAGCATCAATAATGGTTCTGGTTGTAGGACATAAACCATTGTAAAAATTCTGTACTAGCATCCACTGTTCAATGCCATGATGAGGACATCTTCTCAAGAGTTCCTTGAACCGTTCCCAAGCTTCATACAAAGACTCTCCATCATTCTAGAAAAATTTGTTGATCTCTCCCCTCAATTTAGCAGCTTTGGACGGGGGGAAGAATTTTGACAAAAATTTATGAGCTAGATCTTGCCAGGTAATAATAGAGTTTGGTTGCAGCGAGTTCAACCAAATTTTAGCTCTGTCCCTCAGAGAAAATGGGAAAAGCCTCAGTTTAATTGCGTCATCACTCACCCCATTGTATCTAAAAGTTCCACACAGCTCCAAAAAATTAGACAGATGGGTGAGAGGATCTTCAGAAGGCAACCCATTAAATTGCACAGAGGATTGCACCATTTGTAGAATAGCTGGCTTGATTTCAAAATTGTTGGCCTCTACAACTGGTGGGCGTATACTGTTTTGTACTCCCGTCAGAGTGGGCAGTACATAATCTCTCAGGCTCCTCTCAGCATTGTTCTGAGCCTGACCCCCTTGTACAACTCCAGGAATTGGAACATTCCTGCCATCCCCATCATTCTGTGCCATCTTCACAGATTTCTGGGCCTCCCTCTTGTTCTTTCTGATTTGCTTGCAAGATTTTTCAATCTCAGGATTCAAAGTAACAAGACTGTCTGCTCCTCTTCTGCCACGCATATACCAAAATTCACCTGAGATAGACAAATTAAGCAACTAAACAGATTAGAAACAAGAGAAATTAAAATCAAATTAGAATAAAAATTAATTAGACTGATATTGATAATTATTTTCAATCCCCGGCAACGGCGCCAAAAACTTGTTGCGATATTTTTGCTATGCAAGTGCAAACAGTCGCAATTTGTAATAAAATGGTAAAAACCAAGTATCGTCCTCAAGAACTGATTTATCAATTACCAGTCAATTAATTTCTTGTTCTATTTGATAAATTAAAATTCTTGATTTTTTGTAAAAACAACAAAAGAAACTGTAAAGTGCAGAAACAATAAATGAAAATTAAATGGAATAACAACTAATAGTAAAACTTTTAATTTAACCACTGAAGAAACAAATAGGATATTTAATCTCATCAACTATCCTCCCTATTATTCCCTAATGCAAAGTATGAGTTCTTCTTCTTTTTACCTAATTCAATTAACAAGTTGATACAGCAGCCTATAATCATACTATGAATTATAAACTCAACCTAGGTGACAATTTCCTATATTTCTATGGTAAATTGAACCACAAAGGTAGCATTGATCTTGACAACTTAATAAACAGTTACACAATTAACTCAGATACTTTCGTTCTAAATTAGAATTATGTCCAATATAACCACAGCAGATTTAAATCTCACTTCTCAGATTTTGACTTAAAGACATGTATGTCTGACTATAGATGGTCAATCAATAATTAGTCTATAAGAACAGGTTATATGGAATTGAATAAGATTGAAGAAGAAGAGAATTGAAATTGCATTAGTTCATAATAGGGGTTCAAGTGATTCAATTAAACATCCTAAACAAAAAATTAGTTCATAATCATAATGCTAATCACAACAAAAATTAAAGATAACATCAGGAAGAAGAAGAAAAACATGTAAAAATAATCTAAGCCTTCAGCCTTCAAAACCAGAACTCCTCTCCCAGTCCGTACGTGCCTTTCTCTTCTCTTTTTTGCCATATTAAAACCTAGGATTGAATTTTTAAAAGAGGCGGGCCGCGGCTCTACATTCACCATGCCGCGGCCCGTGTCAAAATTTATGGGCGAAATGCTCTTTCCATGTCGCGGCCCTATGCAGCCATGCCGCGGCCCGCGTCGATGAATTCTGGGCGAAATGCCCATCAATGCCGTGGCCCTCTCTAGCCATGCCGCGGCCCGAAGATCTCCTTCAAAACAGTGGTTCTGTTTCACCACCTAGCCGCGACTCTATGTTGCTCATGCTGTGGCTCTTAAGGGATTTCTCAATTTTTCATCTCAAAAATTCACCAACACTTCCAAATTATGTTGAGATCCATTCTTTCTCAAAATATGTTGAAAAAATTGGTTATTTCTTCCCTTTCGTTGACATTTTTCTCCAGGTGCTCAATTCTTCCTGATATTCACAAAGACAGACAAACAAAGCATAAACCCGCACTAAATGAAAGAAAAACGAAATAAAAGACTAATAAAAACATCACCTAAACATGACAAAAACTAGACTCAACACATAGCCTCCATATCCAGCTCGTACCACGAGCTGGACACTTAACTCGACCTTTCGGCCTTCACAGTCCGGACTCAAGTCTTAGGCAATCTTGGCGAACCCTTGGGTTGCCTCGAGCTAAGGAGGTATGACCTTATGACGGAAGCTCCAGTCTTGGGGAGGTCCACGAGATAATCATGATTAGGCCGCAACTCAGCTCGCTAATCAGCCCGTGGGAAAATCAGGGCGTACATCTGCCCCCCAAGCCCCTGCTCGTGGTATACGACGTCGTATAAGGCCACAGTAGGGGCTTTTAGGCTTCCCCATGAACTCTTCACATTCCACATCTTACGCAGGCGCCTGATATGTGGAACATCGTGGTTGGTGACGGTATGTCTTACGAGAACCGCATTTAATGGCCTAGCCTATGCCCAGCCGTCGTTTCGTATTTCGTGTGGTGGGCCTTGGATCCCACATCAGGGCCATCCAACGGCCCTCTATACGTGACCCTTCATGTATATAAAAGGGGTGGCCACCCTACGCATGGGCCACCCTTTCATTTGAAATTCCTCGGAACTTCTCTCCTTCTTCTCTCTTTATTTCAGAAGAAAAAGAAACCCTCTTCTTTTCGACCGCCATTCTCAGTTGCTTAAGAAACTCAGACGTAAGGATTTCTTCAAAGCTTTGGAAGCAAACACTCCGACGAAGCTCCCACCTAGGCGACACCTTCAACCACCTCCCAACCAAACACTGTAAGTCTCCTGACCTTGTGTGATTTGAAAATATTTTTCACTGTAGCTTAGGTAAATATTTACTGTAGCCACATGCAAGGGTTTACTGGTTTTTGTGGATACGAAGGGTGAAAGCCTTTTAGGTTAGGATATTTTTGCTGTAGGAAAACGTTTGGGAGTATGGCTTACAGGATGCATTTTCTGGGGAAAATTTCTGGGTAGAAGTTTTGGTATTTTAGTTCAAAGATATCCAGGATTTAGGTGCAAAACCGGGTAGCCCAAGGGACACGCCTCACAGGCGGTTTTGCCTTCCTTGCCTATTGAAACTTTCCCCCCAAGGCAAATTTTATCCTGACCTTCCTGACACACGAATTCCGAGTAATCTGGGATCTGTTGGGAGCACAGACGCGTGTTCATAGAACCGCATGGTCTCACTCTCCACGGGCTGGGCTTACCTCAGCTCGTGCAAATAACACTTTGATTCTTCCTCATGCTTAAGTCGCCTTTTCTAAAATCTTTTTTTTTGTTCGTTAGGCGACCAGATGGCACTAAAGAGGAATGCCCCACAGAAGACCGTTGGCAGCTCGGCCTCCCAGCATGACAAAGGAAAAGCGGTGATGCCCGACTCCCCGATCCCCCGCTTTGGGCCGGCAATGGAGAAGGAGCTCTAGGTGGCTCCTGTTGCATTTTTTGAGGCGGAGAGGATCGTCTCTAAGATTACCGACCAGACAAAGATCAATAAGATATTCCTCTTCCACAACATTGCGTTGGGGAGGACGTCAATGATTGCCCGGCCTCCCGCGGAAGGCGAGCAGAGTTGTGCGCCGCTCGACAAATCGTTCGCGGCCTGGAGCGGCGAGCATTTTAAGGCGAGGGCCTTCCTCTCGTTGGATCAGTATTTTGCTCACTTCCTGAATTACGTGAGGTTGGCCCCATTTCAGCTCCCCCCCAACTCTTATCGGTTGTTGGCGGGGTTGAGATATTTATTTCAGAAGCACGAGTGGGAGGTCCCCACTCCTGCAGACATTTTATACTTTTTCTGCCTCAAGGCCAGCCCGGATCAGCGAGGGCGAGGCGACGGGTTTTACTACTTAACCCGATTTCCCAATACGGCTGCGGTCATCGAGCTGCCCAGCCACCCCAACGACTTCAAGGATCAGTTCTTCATGTCGACGGGGTTCAGAAACTGCGAGCTCCACTACTTCAATCGTCCTCGTAAGTGTTTCTTTTTATCCTTATCTCTTAAGTTAAGTGTCGTTTTAGCTCCTCCCGTATCCCTTTCTGACTTGGGCCAATCATGCAGCCATCTTCGTGAGGACAGAGAAATATGTGACCCTTGGGGCTCAATACGAGAAACTGGTGGGCTTGCCCCCCAGTGAGAAAGATTACCGCGTGCTCGTAACGGACGAGACGATGGTGGCCTGTAAGCTGATTTTCCCAAATCAGACTTTGAACCTGAAGAGGCCTCAGGGGCTTCTCCCAGCTCGCGACACCAGACCCATCATCGTGGAGGAGGTCGCGGGGGATGAAGATGAGGAGGACGAGGACAACGAAGTTCCACTCGTGAGGAACAAAAAGCGGGCTTTGGAGGTTGCCCAAAGGACGAGCGAGGAGAGGATCCAATCCGGAGCAGCCGCGGGTCCTTTTGGCCAAGGTAACCCTTACATGTTTAGGAATCTAGATAGGGCCACAGCAGACCCCCGGCTGGCTAGGTTCAATCCTAGGCAGCTCGTCCATCATCACCGAAGTGATCCGGACCTGAATATAACCCTACTCCATTGTGTCGACCGGCTTGTGCTGGATTACCAAGATAGCCAGCCTAGGGGTACCGTAGTAGTAGATAATACCCTAGCTTTTAGGTCGATTCTATTCGAGGAGTATGGGACCAACCTTCAGACATGGCCATCACTCCGGAGGGGTGCCGTAGCTCCGGGGCTTAGGCAATATGTAGAGGAATCTAGCCCTGAGTCAGCCTCGGACCCAGAACCTACGCCAGCTCGGGAAGTAATCAACTTAGATTCATCTTCTAGCTCGGGGGGTAGGATTCCCTTAGTATACATATACTTGACTTTCTCTTTACCCCTTTGTTTTTGTCTCTGTATGGTTGCGAACTCGTACTAACCATGTTTTTGTTTTGACAGAAGAGATGTCTCAGCCCGAGGAGAGCCTGCGAGGTGCGGTCTTCGGGGGGAACGCCGCAGCTGGGGCCGCTGGGCCAAGAATGAAGAGGCTCTGGATGTCCAAGAACGTCGCCGGGACCCCCACCAAGTTTCCTGTAAAGGAGAAGGAGCAAGCCTCAGCTGCACAGGTCGCGGGAGGGGTTCTTCCTGCTGCAGGGGGAAGCAACATGCCTCCACCAGCTCTGCGAGCTCCAGCCGCCGCCCGAGACTCAGAAACGGAGGTCGGGACTTCGGCCATCGTACCCTCCGATGTACGCATCCCAGTCAATCCCCAGGACCTAGGGAAGATCCCCGAGGCCTTCCGGGGAACGGTGTATGAGTCGGCGAACTACGCCGCCAGCCACATATACAAGTTCACCGAGAAGGAGCTCCGAACCATCGAGACAATGAGCCCGGTGGGCGTGCTGGAGTCTTCATTGGGCATGGCCATGACGGTAAGCTAACTTACTTTTTTGTGGTTTTTATCATTACACTTTGCCCGGCTTTTCTCTTCTCCTTTTTCTTTCTAAGGCAATTGTCTTTTCACCTTCCCAGAGCGCCGTTGCCCTTCACCGGAGCATCGCCAGGACCAAAACTCAGCTCGAGGACATGAGGAGCGAGCACCAAACTACCCTGCAGGCGGCTAAGGATGCCTTGGCGGCCTCTTAGGTCGAGTTGGAAAAAACCCGCTCGAAGGTCCAAGAGCTCGAGACCTCCCTCGCCACCTCGCGGACAGACCTAGATGCCGCGAAGACTGAGGTTCAGGCCACCCAGGCTGCCCTAGAGGCCGAGCGGACAACTTCGGAAAAGTACATGGAAGATCTGTTCTACCATTGCTGGGCCTACAATCCAGATGCAGACTTCTCCTTCATGTCAGCAAGCCTCTGGGAGCGCTTGCTGGTGAAGTTCCAAGCTCGCCTTGATAAAGAGGCGCCCTCTGAGACCGGGGAAGGCTCTGGCGCAGCTGAGCAAGGCGAGACGGTGACCTCCAAGGGGCCACCTGGCGGAGCTTAGGGTGTTTCTTCTCTTGTGCCCTTCACTATTTTTTTTTTATATTTTTTTATGTAACCCTTGCATGAGGTGCTTCCACCTCGAGACAATTTGATTCCATGCTTTCAATTGATCCTCCTTTTTTGCCTTTACGCGTTTTGGTTACAATTTCTTGACAAACTTAGTTCGCGCTAATCTTTATCCATATCTCAAGCTCTTTAGGAAGAACAACGATCAATAGATTTAAATCAACTTCTAAGTTTTATGACCCGGTTAGGACCAGGAACTTAATTTGAAAACTTAGCTCACGTTAACTTCTATCCATATCTCGAGCTCTTTAGGAAGAACAACGATCAATAAATTTAAATCAACTTCTAAGTTTTATGACCCGGTTAGGACCAGGAACTTAATTTGAAAACTTAGTTCGCGTTAACTTTTATCCATATCTCGAGCTCTTTAGGAAGAACAACGATCAATAGATTTAAATCAACTTCTAAGTTTTATGACCCGGTTAGGACCAGGAACTTAATTTGAAAACTTAGTTCGCATTAACTTTTATCCATATCTCGAGCTCTTTAGGAAGAAAAACGATCAATATATTTAAATCAACTTCTAAGTTTTATGACCCGGTTAGGATCAGGAACTTAATTTGAAAACTTAGTTCGCGTTAACTTTTATCCATATCTCGAGCTCTTTAGGAGGAACAACGATCAATAGATTTAAATCAACTTCTAAGTTTTATGACTCGGTTAGGACCAGGAACTTAATTTGAAAAATTAGTTTGCGTTAACTTTTATCCATATCTCGAGCTCTTTAGGAAGAACAACGATCAATAGATTTAAATCAACTTCTAAGTTTTATGACTCGGTTATATCCAGGATAGGACTTAGTTAGCGTTAACTCTTATCAACATCTCGCGTTTTTTAAGAAAAACAACGGTCAATCAATATGAATCAACTTCTAAGTCATTAAGGAGACCTGGTTATATCCAGGTACCATATGCCCCCCCCACCAAGTAACTGGGAAAAGATCTTTCGTGGTTACTTTAGATTACACTTGCAAACATGCATAAAAATCTGATTCTCATTAATACATAAAAAATCGCCTTCCAGGCCTTACAAGTGAATCACTGATAATATTTCTTTAAATGGATGGCGTTCCAAGTCCGCGGGATTGCCCCTCCATCAAGCCGAGCTAACTTATAAGTTCCCTCCTTAATGACCTCGGTGACTTGATATGGTCCTTCCCAGTTTGGTCCCAAGACTCCATCTTTGGGGTCCTTACTGGCTAAGAAGACTCTTCTTAGGACCAGGTCGCCAACGCTGAAGGCACACTTTTTGACTTTGGAGTTGAAATAGCGAGTGATCTTTTGCTGATAATGGGCGAGCTGGAGTAGCGAATCCTCTCGCCTTTCATCAACTAGGTCAAGGGAATTGCATAGGAGCTCGTGGTTGCGGTCCTGGTCGTAAGACTGGACCCTATGCGAACGCACCTTAATTTCCACGGGGAGGACTGCCTCACTCCCAAAGGTCAAGGAAAAAGGAGTATGACCCGTAGGAGTCCGATGCGAGGTCCGGTAAGCCCATAGGACCTGGGGGAGCTGTTCTGGCCAGACCCCCTTCGCTTCATCTAATCTCTTCTTGAGGCTCGCCTTTAGAGTCTTGTTGACAGCTTCGACCTGGCCATTAGCCTGAGGATAGGCCACGGAGGAGAAACTTTTCACAATTCCGTACCTTTCACAAAATTCGGTGAACAGGTCGCTGTCGAACTGAGTGCCGTTATCGGAAACAATCTTCTTGGGCAGGCCGAATCAACAGATAATGCTTTTAACCACGAAGTCAAGCACTTTTTTGGACATTATCGTTGCCAAGGGTTCTGCCTCAGCCCACTTCGTAAAGTAGTCGATGGCTACCACGGCGTAACGGACCCCGCCTTTTCCAGTGGGGAGGGCGCCAATCAAGTCTATCCCCCAAACGGCAAATGGCCATGGGGACGAGATCATCTTTAGCTCGACTGGAGGAGCTCGGGCAACTACGGCGAACCGTTGGCACTTGTCGCATTTCTTCACGTATGAAATCGAGTCCTTGGACAGAGTTGGCCAGTAGTACCCTTGCCTTAGGACTTTTAAGGCCAAGCTTTGCCCCCCGGTGTGGTCTCCGCAAAATCCCTCGTGCACCTCCTGTAAGGTGGCCTTTGCTTCGTCTGGAAGAACACATCGGAGGAGAGGTAGGGAGTGCCCACGTCGATATAGCATCCCATCAACTATAGTATACCTGGGAGCTTGATAGAGTACTCACCGCGCATCATTACACCCTTCAGGCAGCTTTCCCTCGACGAGATATTCAAGGATGGGGGTCATCCAGGTCGGCCTGGCATCGATCATCTCGACCTCCGTCCTGACATACACTATGCTTGGTTTCTCCAAGAACTCTATGGGCACTAGCCCCAAGGTTTATGTTTCCCTCGAGGGGGCGAGCTTGGCAAGAGCGTCTGCGTTAGCGTTCTGCTCCCGAGGTATCTGTTCGATCGAGCCTTGCTCAAATGCGGACAGCTCGGCTTTTACCTTTTCCAGATAGGCGGCCATCTTGGGTCCCCATGCTTGATATTCTCCCAGAACCTAGTTTACCACGAGCTGGGAGTCACTAAAGCACTGGACGGAGCTCACCTTCACCTCCTGGGCTACCCTCAGACCGGCCAGCAAAGCTTCGTATTCGGCCTCGTTGTTGGAGGCTTTGAATCCGAATCTCAGCGCCGAGTGGAATCTATGTCCCTCGGGGGATATCAAAATGATTCCAGCTCCAGAGACGTTCTCGTTGGACGAACCATCTACAAAGATCCTCCACGAAGCCTGGGGCGAGCTGATTTGGGGTGAGTCTTCTGCGGGATCCTCCTGGAATCCCGTGCACTCTGCCATAAAATCGGCCAGGGCCTGACTTTTTATAGCAGTTCGTGGAGTGTAAAAAATCTCGAACTGACTGAGTTCGATTGCCCATTTCAACAAACGTCCCGATGCTTCAGGTTTTTGCAAGACCTGCCTTAAAGGTTGATCGGTCATGACGTGTATCGAGTGGGACTGGAAGTACGGCCTGAGCTTTCGCAAAGCCGTGATAAGGCAGAATGCCAATTTCTCCATCAGCGGGTATCAGGATTCAGCCCCGAGAAGTCTCTTGCTGATGTAGTAGACTGGCTTCTGAACTCGGTCCTCTTCTCGTACCAATACGGCACTAGCTGTGTCCTCAGTAACAGCCAGGTAGAGAAAAAGAGGCTCTCCTGCTTTGGGTTTGGATAGCACGGGCGGCTCGGCCAGATGTGCCTTCAGGTCGAGGAATGCGCTTTCGCACTCTACTGTCCATTCAAACTTCTTGTTTCCTCAGAGCAGGTTGTAGAATGGCAAACACTTATCGGTGGACTTAGAAATAAACCGGTTGAGGGCTGCCACTCTTCCTGTCAGGCCTTGGACATCTTTTCGCGACCTGGGCGAAGGAAGCTCGAGAAGTGATCTGATCTTGTCGGGGCTTGCCTCGATTCCTCGTGTATTGACTATGAACCCCAGGAATTTCCCCAACGCGACTCCAAAAGTGCATTTCTGTGGATTGAGCTTCATGCCATATTCCCGTAGTATCTTAAAACATTCTTCCAAGTCGGAAACATGGTTATTGGCAGTCTTCGACTTGACTAGCATGTCATCAACATACACTTCCATGTTTTTTCCGATCTGTTCTGCGAACATTCTATTTACTAACCTTTGGTAGGTAGCTCCGGCGTTCTTCAGCCCGAACGGCATGACCTTGTAACAATAAACGTTAGTCGGAGTCATGAAGCTGGTGTGTTCCTGGTCCGCTGGATTCATCGCGATCTGATTGTAGCCTGAGTACGCGTCCATAAAGGACATGAGCTCATGCCCTGCCGTGGCATCCACCAACTGATCAATCCTGGGCAATGGAAAGCAATCCTTGGGGCAGGCTTTATTCAGGTCGGAGAAGTCGATGCAGGTCCGCCATTTCCCGTTAGGCTTTGGAACTAGCACGGGGTTGGCGACCCATATTGGAAACTTGGCTTCACGGATAAAGCCGCATTTCTTGAGCCGGGTCACCTCTTCCTTAAATGCTTCAGCTCGAGTTGTTCCTAGGCGTCTTTGCTCTTGGGACTTGGCGGGAATGTTTTTATCCAGATGAAGTGTATGCATGATGACACTCGGGCTGATTCCCACCATGTCCTCATGGGACCATGCAAATACGTCCAGGTTATCCCGTAGAAACTTAGTCAGCTCCGCCTTCCTCTTGCTACAGAGGTTTTTCCCAAGCTTGACCATCCGTGATGGATTCTGCGGATCAATGTTCACTTCCTCGAGCTCCTCAATCGCCTGGAGCTCAGATCTGTCTTCGCCTACTCGGGGGTCAATGTCCTCACTTAAGACGACATTTTCCCCTTCGGCACTTTGAGGTTTTTCAATCTCAGGATCAGCTAAGGGTTCCTGAGATTCCTCTTCACCATCTTGAATGGCCATTGCCAGCTGCCCGGGTTTAGACTTTCCCTTCATGGAAATGTTGTAGCATTCCCTGGCAGCGAGCTGATCGCCATGGATAGTGCAGATTCCCGTGGAAGTAGGGAATTTCATCGCGAGATGGCGAATGGAAGTGACGGCCTCGAAGGCCATGAGTGTCGATCGTCCCAAAATGGCGTTGTAGGCTGCGGAATAGTCAATGACCACGAACTCGAGGAGTTTGGAGACTGTCTGAGGTCCTTCTCCTAGGGTGATCACCAGCTCGATCGTCCCTATCGATGCTGATCCTTCTCCCGAAAAACCATACAACATCATGGAGGTCGCCCTCAGCTCAGCGACAGTCAAACCCATCTTCTCCAACGTGGAGCGGAATAGGAGGTTCACCGAGCTCCCGTTGTCAATCAGCACCCTCCTCACCCTCCGATTAGCCAGCTGAACTGTCACGACCAGAGGGTCATTGTGAGGGAACTGGAAATGGCTCGCATCTTCCTCCGTAAAAATGATTGGTTGCCTCTCCAATCGCTGCTGCTTTGACTGACGTTGTTCCGGGACGAACTCTACTCCGTTATGAGTCTTTAGTTCGTTCACATATCTCTTCTGGGCGCCTCTGCTCGTGCCGGCCATATGCGGACCTCCAGAGATGGTAGATATCTCTCCTCCAACCACAGGAGGAGGGACGTCCTGATCTACCCGAGGCCCGGGTTGACTGGCCGGGACTTCTGGAGCAGGTCGGCCTGCTGGAACCCTGTTCCGTGTGTATTGAGCCAAGGGGCCGCCTCGAATGAGAGTCTCGATCTCATCTTTTAGATGTCTACAGTCGTCGGTATTGTGGCCAACATCGTTATGAAAACGGCAAAACTTGGAGGTGTCTCTCTTCCCCTTGTGGTGTTTTTATGGCTCCGGCCTCTTCCAAGGGACTCGAGGAGAGTTAGCTAGGAAGATATTCTCCCTAGACTGGGTGAGCTCTGTATAAGTCACAAAGACGGGCTTGACTTTGTCTACGGACTTATTTTTCTTTTGGTCGTGCTGACTGTTTTCGCCATTTCCCTTTCTTTTGCCTCCACAGGGCAGGTTGTTCTGTGTGACGTTTGGGTCACTGCCACGACCTCCGTCCCCACTCCAGCAGGCTGCTCGGGGACCTGGCCGATTCCCGCAGCCGAGGCCTCGGCTTCCTCCAAGTTTATCCATTCTTGGGCCCTGTTAAGGAATTCATTAACTGAGCTGACTCCCTTCCTTTGTATATCCTTCCAAAGGTCTCCCCCAACGAGGATTCCAGTTCTCATGGCCATGAGCTTGGAGCTATCATCCGTGTCTCTGGCTCGAGCAGCGACGTTCGCAAATCTGCTCAGGTAGGCCTTCAGAGTCTCACTGGGATGCTGCCTCACGTTAGCCAGGGAGTCGGCCTGAACACGGGCGGCCTGGGAGGCTCGGAATGCCCTTTTGATGTCAGCTGAGAAGGTTTTCCAGGAACTGATTGACTATCTTTTACTTTGCTTGAACCACTGCCTGGCAGGTCTAGTCAGTGTGGAAGGGAAGATTAAACATCTTAGCTCGGGGCCAATGTTATGGGCCATCATGAGGGTGTTGAACATCCCTAGATGGTCCGATGGGTCTCCGTCCCCATTGAACTTTGACAAGTGAGGCATACGGAAACCAGATGGGTATGCCATTGCTGCTATACTGGGGGCGAAGAGTTCCATCTCGTCCCCTGAATCATATTCATCTTTTTCTTTTTCTGACAGGAGCTTCCTCATCAGCTCCTCCATCTGAGTCAAGCGCTCGAGGGTTTGGTCCTGATGTCCTTGGTTATTCCGGGGTTGTTCAACAACTCCGGATCCATTGTACATATTTGGTGGGTTATTGCCCCTCCTATCTTGAGATAGGTTATCTGGGACATTCCCTCCGTTACGTACTTCGGACAGAGCCCCCCCTGAGCGAGCATGGCCATCTCCTCCTGCTTGTTCCCCTCTATGAGAGTTGAGGCGATCTCACAGGTCACCTCCCTGGGTGGTTTGATGACTTTGTGCCAAACTCAAACGCTGACGCAGGTCTCCCCCAGAGAGATCACTTCGGCGACTGCCGATCCAGTGGCTCCTGCTGGATAGGCTTGTAGTTCGCCTTTGGTGGTGAGGATCTGAGCTTTCCCTTGGCGCCCTGCTACGCCGGGAAGGTCCAGCTGATGGCGGGTTTCTCCTACTACTCCCATAGGCTGGGATATCTTGGATGGGCCAAGGAGGAGACGGATACCTGATTGGGGAAGGAGGATGCCTGACTGGAGAGGCGATCCTAGTTCCGTTAGGACGGCTCAAGTTTGGTGGCGGCCTTTCGGCCCTACCCACCTGCTGGTCCCGCGCTTGACGATCTGGACGAGGCGCAGGACGATTGTTGGGGACGGGCTGATGGTGCGAGCCCTCCCCGGATCTCCTTTGGGAATTTCCTCGAGCTCCCTTGGGCGCTCTCGAGGATGGCTGGGAGCTAGGAGTTGACGTTCTGACCGAATGGATGTATTGCTGTTGCCTGGCTTCAGGCATTTCTTCAAAGTTTGCCTCTCGGTGATGTGATGAAGGAGTGGAATTGGCTGTCGGAAGTCTATCCGACCGGCTATGCCTGGATCGGTTACCCCGGCGAGACTTAGGAGCCTCGCCTTGCCTATCTCCGACGTTTACGTCGGTTGTGAGAGGGGGTAGTCGGGCCAGCACATCCTTGATCTGCTGGTTAGCTATTGCTAGCTGGCTCCTCAACTGAGCGTTCTCCATCTCCACCGCCGTGTAATAACACGGGTTTGGATTAGGTGGTCGGGGGGCCGAACTTCCGGTGTCATCTTGGCCCACAAAGGGGTCATAGCCTCCATATCCAGCTCGTACCACGAGCTGGACACTTAACTCGACCTTTCGGCCTTCAAAGTCCGGACTCAAGTCTTAGGAAATCTTGGCGAACCCTTGGTTGCCTCGAGCTAAGGAGGTACGACCTTATGACAGAAGCTCCGGTCTTGGGGAGGTCCACGAGATAATCATGATTAGGCCACAGCTCAGCTTGCTAATCAGCCCGTGGGAAAATCAGGGCGCACAGAGTTCAGCTCGGTTATCAGGAATTTTCCCAACAGGTTTCAAAGCCTGGGGAATGGTATTTTTGGAGAGGCATTGAGTGGTTGATTTTCTGGAGTAACTTTTGGAATACTGGGAGAGTTAGATTTTATGGGTGGGCTTTGCAAAGTTTTACCGCTTCTCATCGTGATGGCATTCACTTCCTTGATGTTTTGATCATTTGAATTTGAAGATTGGGCCATGTGTTGGCCTTGCACATTGAATTTCGGTTGGGAAGGAAGTTTTCCTTTTTCCGGAATGGCCAAGGATTCAGTCAATTTTGAGAATTGACATTTCATTTCCTTGATTTCTTCCATCATTTGGCGATTAAGTTTGGATTGCTCCTCCATGAATGCATGAAGAGTATTCTCGAGAGAATTTCATTGTGGATGAGAATTGTGTTGAGGTGCAAAATACGCCTTTGATGGTTGAACTTGCTGCTCATTTCTCCATTGGCCTTTAGATGATTGAGCTTGGTTGGAATCTCTCCAACTGAAATTTGGGTGGTTTCTCCAACCAGGGTTGTACGTATGGGAGAATGGCTTGTTATATGCCCCTAAGGCATTGCATTGCTCCTCATAAACCCCTCTCATTTCGTTCAAAGCTAAGCAGTCCTTAGCTAAGTGCTCCGTCCCTCCACAAACAAAGCATGGTTCTTGCAGTTCCGCTTGAGCGACCATGTGCGATTTTTGGTCATTTCTCGTCATTAAGACCTCAAACTGCTTTTTTCAAAGCTTCAAGTTGGGCCTTAACACTATCCCCTTCTCGAAGTTGATAGATCCTAGATGGTTTGTGTCGGTTGGTGCTGTCAGTAGCACTTGGTCTAGTCCAGGTGTGAGACTTTTCTGCGGTTTCTTTGAGATATTCAAGAGAACCGTCTGGCTCTTTTTCGAGGAATTCACCATTGCATAGCATTTCTACAAACTGGCGCTCACGACTCGTGAGGCCTTCATAGAAGTAACTGACCAAACGCCAGTTCTCATAGCCATGGTGCGGGCATTGATTTAACAGATCTTTGAATCTTTCCCAAACTTGATAGAACGTTTAATTGTCATTTTGGGAGAATGTGGAAATCTATCATTTTAGACTGTTGGTCTTATGGCTGGGGAAGTGTTTCAGAAAGAAAGATTTGGTCATCTCCTCCCATGTTCCAATCGACCTAGGTCTCAAAGAGTATAACCAGCTTTTGGCTTTGTCCTTCAAGGAGAAAGGGAAGAACTTCAGTCGCACAACATCGACATTTTCGGCTCGGTTATAGAATGTGGCTACTACCTCCTCGAATTCTCTGATATGCACGTATGGGCTTTCGTTTTCCATTCCATGAAATGTGGGTAAGCGTTGAATCGTGCTAGGTTTAAAGTCTAATGCAGGAAAATTAGGAGGGAAGATAATGCATGAAGGCGTGGAAGTGCGAGTAGGATGGAGGTAGTCATTGAGAGTTCTTGGTTGGATTTCATCATTGCGAATGGATTATTATCAACGAAAGTTTGTGGAGAAGCAAGATTGGTGGAAGGAGTTCCGGAAGGAGTGGTGGATGAATTGGAAGAAGTGTCACTAGAAGTTTTGTGATGATTCATCCACTCTTGAAAATCATAATTAGATTTATTATTTTTTTTATTTTCTTTGCTTTTCTTTTTTTGATTTTTTTTAAAACTTGTTCCCAGGTAGATTGGGAGGTTTTGGGGTGATCTCCAACACCTTACTAGAACTCATTGAGGTTACTGAGTAAGTATGGTGGATCACAAGTCAACCTTTTCAACCAAACAACCTTTAAGCAGAGTGAAATTGCTTATTTTGACAGAACAAGCTTGGTTTTCTTATAGTAATAAGTTCAACAATGTAATAGTGCAAAGGTAGATGCTCGAAATGTTCCCAGGCCGATTGGGAAGGTTGCCAAGGTACCGCTTTAGACCCACACTTGCCTAGACAGAACTCCCCGAGGTTCCCGGGTAAGTGTGGAGGGTAACACTATCACAAATCTTATTTAACAACCAATCTTTCTAGACAGAACAATATCGGTTCTACCATTTGTAATATTACAAAATTGTTCCCAATACTAAGCGTTTTATGATTGAAATTTTATGAACAATTTTATGCAATTTTATGTTGTTTTTTTTAAACCTAAATTATAAGGAAAACTAAGGCAAATAAAAAGGAAAATCCTAAACTAAGCAACAAAATAAACAACACAAAAATAAAATAAAGAAAAAAAAATTAAAGTGAAGATAAATAACAAGTTTAATCTTTTTTTTTTACAAATATTTATTTAACAAAAAAAAAGAAATTAAGAAAGAAAGAAAGATTAATGAAACTATAGTTAAAAAGAAAAAAATATAAGCTTATATATATTTATATAATGTTTTTTTTTTGTTTTATCCGAAAAGTAGAGAAAAAAATATATTAAGAGATAGATATATATGTCTTTTTTTATATGTTTATTTATATACGTATATTTATTTTTTTTGTATTACTAAAAAAAAAGAAGAAAGAATTTATATATATATATAAATAATTAACTTTTTTTTATTTTTTTTAATAATAATAACCAAATTAACTAAAAATCAAAATAAAAAAAATAAAGACTATACTAACACAATATTCACACTAACAAAAATACAAATAAAGTTACCAACATTTTTGTAAAAATTTCACTAAACCTTTGAAAACTACGTCCCCGGCAACGACGCCAAAATTTGTTTAACGCCCAAATCGTGACAACCACTAAGCGGTGGTTGTAGTATAATCGGACGGTCGATCCACAAGGAGGTAACCTAAACTCAAAAGATTAGTAGAAAATAGCACAAAAATTAGTAACAATAAATAAATAAAGATGGAAATGAAAAGATGTTTGAGATTTTGATGTTGTCTTTTTGATGAAATGATAAAATGAGATAGGTGAAATAAAGGTAAGATGTAATCAAGAATTTGAGAAATGGAAAGGTTTCAAGAATCATCCATATGTCTGCTTAGTTACTTGGTTACTTGATTTACAAAAATACACAAGTAAATAGTTCACATCCCAACATTTAATTGGAAAATCTAATATTAAAGTCCATTTGAGTTATAAAGTTCTTTACTTTAAAAGCACAATGTTAATCTTATGAAAAATCTAAAAATGACAAAATACCCAAGGACAATAATGCAATAAAAGATTAGACATAAAATTATGTATCAATATTACTTTTACTAATTAGAAGCACATAGAAAGAGCATGACTAATCCTATATACTATTAGAATAAGTAAATAAAGATAACAAAATAGAGATGGAGATGAAAGAACATAAATAACTCAAATATTTTACATTAAGAACATAGTAAATCAAAGTAGCAAAATAACATCACTAGCATATGTAATCATCCCTAACCTTCCTAGGAAGATTAGGCCATTATGCTCATGATTCTCACAAAATTCTAAGAAGAATATATGAGAAGAAAGTGAGTAGAAATTTTGCTATAGTTTCTTTACTCTAAAAATTACATCGTAAGTGTGAAGAAGGAGTCCCTATTTATAGAAGGAGAAAATGACTAAAAAGAAATTAAGCAACAAAATAGGGTTTACAAAATAAATCTGAAATATTAATAATAAAATATGATTTTGAAAAATCAAATCTTATTATTAATATTAACCTAGTTATTTTGGTGTGTGGTCATTTTTCTCTTTTTTAAAATACCACAAAAACATGAGCTTTAAAGCTCAAAATAACAATTTTGCAAAGCCCAATACCCACAATACATGGGTTGAAAGTGGCTGGTAACACAAGAGGGTTTTGACCCACTCCCAGCCAATGGGGAGGTGCCACGTAGGCGGCTGGTTGGGAGAGTTGGGTCTTTGGATGGGCTGCTGAAGGCTGGGCTTTGAATGGCTGTTGGAAGATGTCATTGGGTCAATGTGGTGCTGCTGGAGGTTCGTTGGTCCTGCTGGAGTTGTTTACGTTGGGCCTGCTGGAGTTGTGTTGAAGGGCAGCTGACAGGTGGGCTGGGAGATTGCTTTGGAGGAGAGGATGCGGACAGGTGCTTCGGGGAGCTTTATATTTTGTAATCTTTTTATTTTTAATTTATAAAAGTGTTATAATATTCAAATATTTGAGTTTTATTATTTCTATAATTATTTATGAAATTAATATTTATTATTAATTTTATATAGATTCAGTCAAGCTTTTTCTATGTAAGTTTACTAAAATAATTTATATTAATTTTATTATTTTGTGGGTAATCTTTTACTGCATTGTCGCCAAGATGGTATAGTGTCGCTTCTAGATTTCTCATAACAATAGTATTAGCATTAGATATTAATTAGTTATTTTGTGAGTAGTCTTTTACTACATATTGCCAATGGTATTATGTCGATTCTAGATTTCTCATAACAATAGCATATGCATGTACTCAACTAAGAGATTTTATTACTCAAATACATTTGCAAATTATCAAAGTAAATAGGTGACCAAAATATATTGTGGAACCCCTATGCCTCACCAAACCCCTTTTATCATTTATTTTCCTTTCATTTCAATTCTTCAAAACCACAAAAATATAATTTATTTTACTACTTTCACATTACTTACCTTCTAACCGTTTTATTTGTTCTTTGTTTCTTTACCTCCTTGTGGAATCGACTGCCAATCTATACTACGACTACCGCTAAGTGGAAGTCACGATTTGGGCACATGGATTGTCATTATTTGTTGGAATGAGTTGTAATTGACATCTCTTATTGGTGGAGAAGAAATTGCATGGATTGGTGACATGACATCTTCATGAATTGGATTGGACTTTTTCAATTTGGGCTTGACTTCTTCAAAATGCCAACTTTCTTCATTTTCTTCCACTTTTACTTCATTTTCTTTTTGCTTTATTTTATTCAACCAAAATTGTATCATTTTCCTATATAATAAAAACAAATTAAATATTTTCATTTATAAAATATATCACATTAATTCCATGAAAATATTAATTAAAACTTAATTTATTTTGACAATTAAAATCAATAAATGTGCATTTTTGACCCTTAATCATGGGCCTTTGGTAATTGTAATTGGTTTTGGTAGAAAAAACCTAGCTTCTTCATCAAGTTTGTCATCTCATTTCAGCAATCAAAATTTCTTTTGAGCCGTACTTTCATATTCAGTCACTCAATTTTTTTTTTAATAGGGAACTCGGGAAGTTTTATCTATCTAAAGGCTAAAGCTCTCATCTTTGGTCATTGTAACTGCAACAATTCAACAAAGTCCTTTATTTTTCATCATCAAGTAACTTACTCATCATTTACAATTTTTATTCATCAACCTTTAATACAAAAATTACTCAGCAGTCATCGTTTTCTTCTCATGTGTATTAAGAAATTTCATAAACTATCTTAATGTAGATGGAATGAATGTGAAAGGAACAATTGTTTTTATAATTGTTCTATTTTTTTTTAAAAAAAAATAACCAAATATAATCTGAGCTAGGTTGGAAACACCAAATAAATTATACAAGAAAATTATCACTTTATTTTGGGAGTTGCTATTGGAATTTGTAATACCCTTATGAATAATATATAGTTGATGCATTTGAAATTATAGATATTTTGGTATTAAAATTTTTTATTTACCTTTCGTACTCATAGTGTGTATAGATAAAAACTCTCACAATATAATTTTAGGTTCAACTTCAAATACTCTTCATGGTGGGATAACACAATATTGATACATTTTTCAAAAGAAAAATTATTCAAGATCAACAATTTGGAGAAAAGGATCAAACATCTATTCCAAATTTCGAAGATTCAGTTCCCACACATCCAAGAAAGGTTCAAAGAATTGAAAGTGAAATGATTGATATTTCCTCTTTGGAGCATGATCTTCTAAAACGTCCCCCGATTTGGGAATACCCAATTAATCAACAAGATGAAATTCATCGAGCTTATATTAAAGTCGGACCATATCAAATAAAACTTGAAAACTATCCACCATCTAGATCAAAGGCACATCCTCGACATTTTTGTAGCTCTTGGTTTGAATTGTTTCGTTCTTGGCTAGAATGCTCTCCATCAATTGATGCAATTTTTTGTTTGCCTTGCTATCTATTTAGTAAGCCACATGGACGAGTGGAATCAA
The DNA here is from genome assembly GCF_963169125.1 of Humulus lupulus. Classification (NCBI taxonomy): domain Eukaryota; kingdom Viridiplantae; phylum Streptophyta; class Magnoliopsida; order Rosales; family Cannabaceae; genus Humulus; species Humulus lupulus. Next base: position 15,825,651 of record NC_084799.1, on the reverse strand, counting down.
ACAAATTTGTTCTTGGAGGTTTCAAGAATTGGAAGAAATTCAACGATGGAAATAATTGTGCTTTCTTGCTACATGTGGGTAAAAGTCCTAACTCGGTTCATAAAAATAATGTAAAAACATGCAATGTGTTGACCCTCGATTTGGCCAACGACATGGAGTCAAATATACGACAGAAAATGAGACGACAATTAAGAGTTTAATCTAATGGTAAAGAAGAAAATACCAACGATTTATAGTGGTTTGACCCCAAATAATGGTAATGACCTATGTCCACTTAGTGCTTTTATTAATATTGAATCTCAAAGCCGTGATCAAAGAACTAGGGTTCTTGAGTTTCACAAACCTTGGGAGAATTACAATGAAACGATGGATAATTGCACTATAGCTCTTTCTCTCAATATTCAAGAAAAAGATTCAGAGATCAAAAAGTCCCCTCCTTGAGCTATTTCATGCATATTTATAGGCTCAAGGGGGGCTACATGGGCCAATGGGCCTTAACTTTCCTTAATAACTGCGTATCAAGGTAATAAAGAGGAAATATTCAATGTAATTACTATAGGATTACAATCTTATAAGGGAATAAACAGAATCATACGACCAGCCTGGTCGTACCTAAAAGTCAGCCTTGATGAAGTAATGTGTAGCTGGTCGGTAATCGAACAGTACCGCCTCATTTGAATTCCGCCACGTGTCATCTACGTGTGAAAAATACCTGCCACATCATAAGTAACCATTTTTTGGTAAACATTTTCTTCCCAAGTTTACTTTACTGCGACTAGCATAAAGTAAACTTAGGTGTTTGAACTTTCGTATGCCCCATGAAACCTATCAAAGTCGTCATGCCTCTTCAAAAAAAGCAACCAATCATGCTCAATCAGGACCTTTCGGTTTCCCAAAAACCTGTTTGACGGCTATTACAGTTCCCCATACTCCGAAAACAGTAATTCATATTTACCTCTTTTATAGTGTCGTAGTCATTATAAATAATACCCCTAATTCACCTTTTAACTTTTCACTTTTCACTTGTCATCCCCTTATCAAGAACTCCAAAGAACTTCAACCTCTAGAGCCTAGAAATCCCAGGAGCTTTCATCGCTGATCCAAGGAATCTCCGTTCAGACGCTCAAAGTTTTCCATGTTCATAATCCACCTTTCATCCAAGTAAGTTTTACGAACCATTCAGTTGTTTAAGTTGCCATGCTAAGTTGTTTTTTATTCGCTTTTATCTCTGAACTTTTGAATGTTCTTGGCTAAAACTGTTATGGGGTAAATGTGCATATTAATCGATGCTTGATAGGGAAGTGAAATAATGTTGTATAGGAGTTAGGAGTCAGCTTGGTAGTTGAGACTGTAGATTTAAGGCGTAAAATCGAAGTAAAAATTCAATTTTTAAGCTAGTTGAAAAACTGGGTTTTTCCCGCCCTCTCGAAGTTGAAAAAGTTTTCTCTGAAAAACTTTTTACTTCTGCTTTTCAATCTGTTTCTCAAACTGCTCGTAAGAGACTTAGTGTTTTTGTTAGAATGCTGCTGGCCATATAAAAACTTAATTTTTATACGCGAGCAACGTTATTCCAACTCTCAACACAAGCTTTTAAGCTTTAAGTTCTCATCTCCCCTTTTTCTGTTCGCAGCTTTTCATGCAAGATCTGTGGGGAGGTGAGACACCTATCGGTGACGACTTGCTAGCTCAATTGCTTGAGGACGAGGATCAACCATCGTTACTGATACCGGAAATTCCCTTTTCTCGCGCCACTTCAAACACTCCATCGACCCTCCTAAAAAATATGGGTCGAGCAAAAACTAAAGGCCAGAAAAAGAAACCTTCCAATCCTTCAAACCAGCCTGCTCCTCGGGCTGAAATTCCCTCGACCAGTGGTCGAGAAAGAAATATCCCCGACCCTAGCATCCAAACCCATGCTCAACTTCGAAACGCCATTCAACCAGATGTTGAATGGTATGTCGCTCCTTCTAGCCGAGTAGCAGTTAGGATGATTGTGAATTATATTAAAAAATACGGACTTCCTAGGGTAACCCTAGTCCAACCCACCAAAGATCAATGGGCGAATTTTCCTGGAGGCGCTTTCAACGCCTGGTCGAGATATCACATTGAGGCAGGAGCTATCCTGCCTCTTCATCCTTTCTTCCAAGGAGTGGCCAACTATTTCGGGGTCGCTCCTTTTCAAATAACCCCTAATGGATATAGAATGCTTTCGGCACTCTATATCCTTTATAGCCATAAGAAATGACCTGTCCCCACACCACACGAGGTCAACTATCTGTTCGACCTAAAATCCAACCCCAATAAGGAAAACACGAGGTTCTTCCACTTCTGTCACCAGGAAACGTCCCATACTTTCATGAGTGACACAACTTTTATTTCCAATGTGGGGAGGTACCACCTTGAGTACTTCCTGACTAGGGACATGGTTGCCAAAAATCTGGCCTTCACCCAAGGAGGTAATACTTTAACACCTTTAGTTGTTTATTTTTCTTTAATTTTTTCCTGCACTTTCCTTAGATTTTTAGCGCCTTTCAGGCCCATGGTTGCGACCAGACCCTACTCCAGACATGGAGATCCGATCAGCCCTCTTGGCCAGTATGACTGACATGGAGAAAAGCATCAAGCATCTGGTCACAGAGGCTAACCTTAGGCTGGTCGGGCTTTTGGCACCTCACTAGGATGTGAGGGAGTCAACAGCGGGAAGTGCCACTGGCAAGGAGATTCTCGAGCAGCACCCAGACGTGTCACAACTTCAAAGGAGGAGGACGACTCGAGTGAAAATCAGGGAACCCTCCAGCATCCCGTGAGCTGCCGCTCCCCCCGCCCCACTAGGAAAGGGAAAAAGGAAAGCCACCGAACCTCCCACTCCTATCGACGGATCTTCAGACGAGAACGGTACTGATCTCTCGGTCTTAGATAGTTTGCCAATTCCCTGTCACTTATTTGACGGGGATGGCAACTTTAAGTATACTCCAAACTTAAGTTCAGATTTCTTCCAGGCACTAAGTAGTTCAGTAAGTAATGTAGCGACCAGTAGTTGTAGCACGGGTACTTTACCTATAATCTCCTTACTTTCATTTTTAGTTCAGTATATATATCTTGTCTCAGTGCTTGCGTTGTTTCTTTTTGTGCAGACATGTCATATGAAGACGTGTTCGAACATTACAAGGTTGTCGCTGCTTCTTCAGGCAGGAAGAAGGACAGCAAGAGAACTCGGGGGGAGAGCAGTAAAACTGCCTCAAAGAAGGCTCGAACTGAGGACCCTCCAACCACTGTTCCTTCGAAGGAGAACACACCACCTCCATCGCCACTCGAGAAGTCGGCCTCAACGCCTCCGGTCGACCAGCATTCCAGTCCTCCAACACCTGTCAACCAGCTCCCTACTCCTCAGGACCCTACCAGCCAAACACAGCACACTCAACCTAAAGGCTCCCTGTCCAGCTCCGTGGTCAGTTCAGACAGGGAGAGGATATACAAGCTCTCCAAACACAAACGTAGTCAAGAGGCCATTGACGACACCATCTCCCTGGAGACCGACCAAATACTCAACCGAGGGCTGAATGAGATAGTTAGCGTAAGTTACTTCCTGATGTTGAATAATTTGCTTTTGATTTTTTGCCATCGCCTTACTCTTTTCATCTGATTGTAGAGATTGATGACCATGACTGCTGGCTGGCGCCGTGCGGGTGCAATGGTGTTCAAGACCAAAATTTTTGACACCAGGCTTGCTGAGGCTAAGAAAGCGCTTGAAGGGAAAAATGCTGACCTGCTCGAGAAGAACAATGAGATAACCAAGCAGAACGATGAGTTGCTTGAGAAAAATGCAGAGCTGTTTAAGCAGAATGAGGAATTTCTCGAGCAAAAAGCCACTCTGACCGAGGAGCTGCTGGAGAGTCGGGACGCCTTGAAGAAATCCAATGAAGACAAAGAAAAATTCAAGAAAAACGCCAAACTCAACTACCAACAATCCAAACAGCTCGAGCTTGATTTGATTGTGAGCAGGCAGGAGACGGAGGAGCTGGAAAAGCGCATGAAGGAGCTTGAGGAACTTGAAGCCAAGAACTTGGAGAAGTACAAGGAAGCAACCCATCTTTGCTTCTACGATTTTTGAAAGCACAATCAGAAGGCTAACTTCAGCTACCTATCAGATCGCCTGAGGTGGACTCTAATGTCTCAGTGTGCCACTCGCCTGGAGGAAGAAGAGAGGGCTAAAGTTCCTGCTTCCCCAGAGATCTCCCTGGCAACAGGGATAGATGGTGCAGATAATGAAGCTGGCACAGCTATGAACAGGGATAGTCTTTTTCCTTTCTATCTTTTACCCTTTTGACTACACGACCTATGGGTCATGATGTAAAGACACTTTAATTTTCTGGTTAAAATTTTATTGTTGCATGGGCAGCTTTTACTTTTAATTGAACAATTACATCCGAGCAGTAACTGCTCGCGGTGTAAAAGGTTTCCTTAAGATATTACAATATTTGCATTTTATTATAACATCTGTTCGCATGACCAAACTTAGCATAGTACTTTGGATTGATTTAACAAAATACAAAATTTTGAAAAATACTCTAAGTACCTCAGCATGCTTTCACTTATTTTGCTCATGTGTTTACATATCTTTCGATATGCTTTGCTTACTAGATGCCTTATATGCCCCCCAAGTGATTGAGGAGCTTTAGGTCCTTAGTCACTTGCCTTGACCAAAACCTGTTCAAACATTACTGCTCGGAGCAAAATAATTAAAATGATAATATAGCAAAATAACACACGTAATGAGCAAATACTTGTAATAAATACAATAATTGGCAAGAATGACTGGCTGCGCACAGTCCCTTATATTTCTCGTAATAAATGGAAAAAACGTGTATGTACGAGTGATCAATAAGATCTTACACTTATAAGCGATTAGTCACATAAAATGACCAACCCTTTTTCATAACTTGTAAAAAGTAAAATTAATACAAGCCAATTCTTTAAGAAGAATTTCTTATTGATAGTACTTGAGCAGGTGTTCTCCATTCCAATAGAGAGGAATGAGATCTCCATTTAAGCGAGCAAGTTTGTAGGGGCCTGGATGGAGGACTTCTTCAATCTGGTACGATCCTTCCCAATTAGGTCCGAGTACTCCAGCAGCCTGGTCGCGGGCATTTAGGAAAACCCTTCAAAGTACTACATCTCCGACATTGAATTTTCTTTCACGTACTTTAGAGTTGAAATACCGGGCGACTTTTTGCTGGTACGCAGCTACTTGGAGTTGGGCTTGTTCACGTTTCTCATCGATCAAGTCCAGGGATTCTATCAATAATTGGCTGTTAGAGCCTTGATCGTACGTTATTCTGTGATGTGAGGGTGGATCTAACTCAACAGGAAACATAGCCTCATATCCATAAGCCAAAGAGAATAGAGTATGACCTGTTGATGTTCGATGAGAAGTTTTGTACAACCAAAGGACTTCAGGCAATTGCTCTGGCCATGCACCCTTAGCTTCTTCCAGTCTTTTCTTCAGGGTATCCTTTAGCGTTTTATTGACTGCTTCGACTTGTCCATTTTCTTGGGGATGAGCGACTGAAGAAAAGCTCTTGATAATCCCATACTGTTCACAAAAGTTCGTGAATAAATCATTATCAAACTGTGTGTCGTTATCTGAAACGATTTTCCTTGGCAATCCATAGCGACAAACGATGTTTTTGACCACAAAATCCATCACTTTCTTGGTCGTTATGGTTGCGAGTGGCTCGACTTCGACCCATTTAGTGAAATAATCGATGACAACCACAACATACTTGACGCCGCCCTTTCCTGTGGGTAAAGATCTGATTAAGTATATACCCCACACTACAAATGGCCACGGACTTTGCATCTGTTTCAGTTCATTAGGGGCTGCTCGCGGGATTTTTGAGAATCTCTGGCATTTGTCACAACTCTATACAAATTCCATCGAGTCTACATTCATTGTTGGCCAGAAATACCCTAGCCTCAGGATCTTTTTTGACAAGATTTTCCCCCCGGCGTGGCCCCCGCAAAAGCCTTCGTGTACATCTTTCATCAATTCTTTGGCCTACTCTTTCGAAACACATCTGAGGAGTGGCATTGAGTATCCCCTTCGATACAAGATTCCATCGACTAGGATATACCTAGCAGTCTATCGCTGAAGGGTCCTAGCTTTGTTTCTGTCCATTGGTAACACGCCTTGCGTCAGATACTCTATGTATGGTGCCATCCATGTATCCACCACCTGGATAACCATAGTGGTCTACTCTGCTTGGATGCTTGGCACAGATAGTCGTTCAACTGGCACTATGTTCAGAGTATTAGCATCTTTTGCACTTGCTAGCTTAGCCAAAGCATCAGTATTTGAATTATGGTCGCGAGGTACCTGCTGAAGGGTGTACTTGTCAAACTATGCTAATAGATCCTTTGTTTTGTTTAAATAGGCAACCATCTTTAAACCTCGGGCTTGGTACTCTCCCATGACTTGATTTACCACCAGCTGAGAGTCACTGTAGATGTCAAGTATCTTTATATTCATGTCCCTGGCTAATCGTAACCCAGCGAGCAATGCTTCATACTCAGCCTCATTGTTGGAAGTAGTGAAGTCGAACCTGATTGCACAGTGAAATCGATGCCCTTCGGGCATAATCAGGATCACCCCTGCCCCTGCATGATGCTCATTGGAAGAGCCGTCTGTTAATAACTTCCATTAGGGAGGTTGGATTTGAGACTCAGGCTCTTCAGGCTCTTGGGTCTGCTTGCTATCTGTAAGTTCAGTGAACTCTGCAATGAAGTCAGCCAGGGCTTACCCTTTTATCGCTGCTCACGGTAAGTAAGATATATCGAACTGCCTAAGTTCGACTACCCATTTCAAAAATCTCCCCGCAGCCTCTGGCTTTTGCAGAACTTGCCGTAGAGGTCGGTCAGTCAAAACTGTTATTGGGTGAGCTTGAAAGTAAGGTCGCAGCTTCCTAGAGGCCGAAATTAAGCAATAGGCTAACTTTTCAATAGGTGAGTATCGTTGCTCCACTCCAATTAGCCTTTTGCTTACATAATAGATGGCCTTCTGTACACTTTCTTCTTCTCTTACTAAAACAACACTAGCAGCATACTCTGTAATCGCCAAGTAGACAAACAAAGTTTCTTCATCGACCGACTTTGATAGAACGGGTGGTTGCGCCATATGAGTCTTCAATGCTTGGAATGCCTGCTCGCACTCCTACGTCCACTCAAATTTTTGGTTGCCTCTAAGTAGATTAAAAAATGGAATGCACTTGTCCGTTGATTTTGAAATAAATCTACTGAGAGCAGCAATTCTTCCGGTCAAACTTTGAACATCCTTAATCTTTGCTGGCGATTTCATATCGATCATGGCTTTGATCTTCTCAGGATTGGCTTCAATTCCTCTCGAGTTAACTATAAATCCCAAGAACTTCCCTCATCCTACTCCGAAGGAGCATTTGAGGGGATTCAGCTTCATCTGATATTTGTTCAATATGTTGAAGCACTCCTACAAATCCTCTATATGCCTTCTGCCTTCTTCGACTTAACCAGCATGTCGTCGATGTATACATCTGTACGCCCTGGTTTTCCCACGGGCTGATTAGCAAGCCGAGCTTCTAACTAATCGTAGTTATCTCATGAACTCCCCTGAAACCGGAGCTTCTATCATTAGCTCGAGGAAGCCCAAAGGACTCGCCTCCATTGTCCAAGATTGGAGCAGGCCCTCTAAAGGCCGAAGGTCAAGTCCAGCATGCAGCTCGCGGTACGAGCTGAACATGGAAGCTATGACCCCTTGAGAAGTAAACACACGCAAGGTAAACGTGCATATATCAGGCATCACGTGTCTGATATCCCTCTGACTTCTCGGACACGCAGCAGGAACGTGCGTGTTCAGACACCCACGGTGGGGTTGGGCCGTGCGGCCCATTACTTCCTTACCTATTGATTTGACCATACTTATGTGTCAGGTTTAGGAATTAATCATGAATGTCACAGAATTGATACGACAAGTAAGAAGGTCACGGGATAACCTCCCTACCAACTTCCAGGTGCTTTCTCCTATAAATATGGAGACCCTGGGAGTTGATAGGGGTTGGAAAAATAATCCCTTGTAAGAGATACTTTGTAACCAAATACTCAGTATAGATCAATAATATTGACTAGTGGAGTAGAAGGATTTTAACCTTCGAACCACTTAAAAACCGTGTCTTGAGTCACCCCTTTCGTCCCCTAAGATCATACATCTATTTCGGTTCACATTTAGCACTAATCATTTTCTCTCATTCTCTTAATTACCTGTTGGCGAAGAACCGCGTCAACAGTTTGGTGCTTTCATTGAGAGCAAGTTCGATTAGTGCTGCTGCAAACATCCAACTATGGTGACTACACGGTCCAGGCATGGCAATGAGACAGAACAACATGATGGGCAGGAGGCTCATCATACTACCATCCCTGATGAACAAATGCCTGAAGTCCAGCAGTGGCCAGGAAAACAGCCGGCGAGCCAAGATGATACCGGTAGTTCGGCGCCTCGGCCACCTAATCCGAACCCATGCTATTATACTGCGGTGGAGATGGAGAACGCTCAACTGAGGAGCCAGTTAGCAACGGCCAGCCAGCAAATCAAGGATATCCTGGCCCGACTACCCCCTCTCACAACCGACGCTAACGTTGGAGAGAAGCAAGGTGAGGCTCCTAAGTCTCGCCGGGGTAACCGGTCCAGATATAGCCGGTCGGATAGACTTCCAGCAGCCAACTCCACCCCTTCATCACACCATCGAGAGGTAGACTTCGGGGAAGTGCCTAGGACCAGACAACAACAATACAGCCGTTCGGTTAGGACATCAACTCCTAGCTCTCAGCCATCCTCGAGGACGCCCAGAGGAGCTCGAGGAAATTCCCGAAGAAGATCTGGGGAGGGCTCGCGACGACAACCCGTCCCCAACAACCATCCTATGTCTCATCCAGATCGCCCGGCGCAGGACCAGCAGGCTGGCAGGGCCGAAAGGCCCCCACCAAACTTGATCCGTCCAGACGGAACTAGGATTGCCTCTCCAGTCAGGCATTCTCCATCTCCGATCAGATATCCGTTTCCTCCTCATCCAGTCCGGGACGTCCCAGCCTATGGGAGTAGTAGGAGAAACCCACCGTCTGCTGGACCTTCCCGGCGTAGCAGGGCGCCAGGGGAAAACTCAGGTCGTCACCACCGAAGGCGGACTCCAAGCCTATCCAACAGAAGCCACTGGACCGGCAGTCGCCAGAGTGATCTCTCTGGGGGAGACCTGCGTCAGCGGTTAAGTTCAGCGCAAATTCACCAGAGAACCCAGGGAGGTGACCTGCGAGAATTCCTCAACTCTCACAGAGAAGACCGAGCTGGAAGTGGTGGCCAGGCTCGTTCAGGGGGGGTCCTGTCCGAAATACGCAACGGAGGGAATGTCCCAAATAACCTATCTCAAGATAGGAGGGGCAATAACCCACCAAATGTGTATAATGGATCCGGAGCTGTTGAACAGCCCCGGAATAACCAAGGACATCAGGACCAAACCCTCGAGCGCCTGACCCAGATGGAGGAGCTGATGAGGAAACTTGTATCAGAAAAAGAAAAAAGACGAATATGATTCAGGGGACGAGATGGAACTCTTCGCCCCCAACATAGCAGCGACGGCATACCCGTCTGGCTTCCGTATGCCTCACCTGTCAAAGTTCAACGGGGACGGAGACCCCTCGGACCATTTAGGGATGTTCAACACCCGAATGATGGCCCATAACATTGGCCCGGAGCTGAGATGCTTGATCTTCCCCTCCACGCTGACTGGACCCGCCAGATAGTGGTTCAAGCAAAGTAAAAGACAGTCAATCAGCTCCTGGAAGGTCTTCTCAGCGGACTTCAAAAGGGCATTCCGAGCCTCTCAGGCCGCCCGTGTTCAGGCCGACTCCCTGGCCAACGTGAGACAGCAGCCCGGTGAGACTCTGAAGGCCTACCTGAGCAGATTCGCAAACGTCGCCGCTCGAGCTAGAGACGCGGATGATAGCTCTAAGCTCATGGCCATGAAAACCGGAATCCTTGTCGGAGGAGACCTATGGAAGGATATACAGAGGAAGGGAGTCAGCTTGGTCAACGAATTCCTTAACAGGGCCCAAGAGTGGATAAACTTGGAAGAAACTGAGGCCTCAGTTGCGGGAACCAGCCAGGTTCCCGATCAGCCTGCGGGGATAGGGGCGGAGGTTGCAGCAACGACCCCGAACGTCGCACAGAGCAACCAGCCCGGTGGAGGCAAGAGAAAGGGCAATGGCGAAAACAGTCAGCACGGCCAAAAGAAAAATAAGTCCGTAGATAAGTTTAAGCCCGTCTTCACGACATATACCGAGCTCACTCAGTCCAGAGAGAGTATCTTCTTGGCCAACTCTACTCGGGTCCCCTGGAAGAGGCCGGAGCCATTGAAGCACCACAAGGGAAAGAGAGACACTTCCAAATTTTGTCGTTTTCATAACTATGTGGGCCACAATACCGATGATTGTAGGCATTTAAGAGATGAGATCGAGACTCTCATCCAAGCCGGTCCCTTGGCGCAATACTCGCATAACCGAGTCCCAGCGAGTCAACCTACTCCAGAGGTCCCAGCCAGTCAGCTCGGGTCCCGGGTAGATCAGGATGTCCCTCCTCCCGTGGTCGGAGGAGAGATATCCACCATATCGGGAGGTCCACACATGGCTGGCACAAACAGAGGCGCCCAGAAGAGATACGTGAATGAACTAAAGGCTCATAACGGAGTGGAGTTCATCCCGGAGCAGCGTCAGTCAAAACAGCAGCGATTGGAAAGACAACCGATCATTTTCACGGAGGAAGATGCAGGCCATGTCCAGTTCCCTCACAATGATCCCTTGGTTGTAGCAGTCCAGCTCGCCAACCAGAGAGTGAGAAGGGTGCTAATAGACAACGGGAGTTCGGTGAACCTTTTATTCCGATCCACTTTAGAGAAGATGGGTCTGACTGTCGCCGATCTAAAGGCAACCTCCATGATGCTGTATGGTTTCTCGGGAGAAGGATCAGCAGCGATAGGAACGATCGAGCTGGTGATCACCCTAGGAGAAGAATCTCGAACAGTATCCAAACTACTCGAATTCGTGGTCATAGACTGCTCCGCTGCTTACAACGCCATTTTGGGCCGACCCACGCTCATAGCTTTCGAGGCCATCACTTCCATCCGACACCTCGCCATGAAGTTCCCCACCTCGACGAGAATCTGCACAATCCAGGGCGATTAGCTCGCTGCCAGGGAGTGCTACAGCATTTCCATGAAGGGAAAATCTAAACCCGGGCAGCTGGCTATGGCCGTTCTGAGTGAAGAGGAATCCCAGGAACCCTTGGCAGCTCCTGAGATTGAAAAACCTCAAAACGCCAAAGGGAAAAATTTCACCTTGGGTGAGGACACTGACCCCCGGGTAGGCGAAGACAGATCTGAGCTCCAGGCTATTGAGGAGCTCGAGGAGGTGAACCTTGATCCACAAAATCCATCACGGATGGTCAAGCTTGGGAAGAACCTCTGTAGCAAGAGGAAGACGGAGCTGATTGCGTTTCTGCGGGCTAACTTAGATGTATTTGCCTGGTCCCACGAGGACATGGTGGGAATTAGCCCGAGTGTCATTATGCATACGCTCCATCTGGACAAGAGCGTTCCTGCCAAGTCTCAGATGCAAAGACGTTTAGGAACAACCCGAGCTGAAGCCCTAGAAGAAGAAGTGACCCGACTCAAAAAATGTGGCTTTATCCGTGAAGCCAAGTTTCCAATTTGGGTCGCCAACCCCGTGCTAGTTCCAAAGCCCAACGGAAAGTGACGAACTTGCATTGACTTCTCTGACCTGAATAAAGCCTGCCCCAAGGATTGTTTTCCATTACCAAGGATCGATCAGCTGGTGGATGCCACGGCGGGGCACGAGCTCATGTCCTTTATGGACGCGTACTCAGGCTACAATCAGATCGCGATGAATCTGGCGGACCAAGAACACACCAGCTTCATGACCCCGACTAATGTCTATTGCTACAAGGTCATGCCTTTCAGTCTGAAGAACGCTGGAGCTACCTACCAATGATTTACTTGTAAGGCCTGAAAGGCCACTTCTTATGTATTAATGAAAATCAACTTTTTATGCTTATTTGCAAGTGTAATATAAAGTAACCACGAAAGACCCTTTCCCAGTTACTTGGGGGGCACATGGTACCTGGATATAACCAGGTCTCCTTAATGACTTAGATGTTGATTCTTATCGATTGACCGTGGTTTTCTCAAAAACGCGGGATATTGATAAGGGTTAACACTAACTAAGTCCTATCCTGGTTTTAACCGGGTCATAAAAACTTAGAAGTTGATTTAAATCTATTGATCGTTGTTCTTATTAAAGAGCTCGAGATATGGATAAAAGTTAACACGAACTGAGTTTTTCAAATTAAGTTCATGGTTTTAACCGGGTCATAAAACTTAGAAGTTGATTTAAATCTACTGATTGTTGTTCTTATTAAAGAACTCGAGATATGGATAAAAATTAACACGAACTAAGTTTTTCAATAAATTATAACCGAAATGCTTAAAAGCATAAAAGAGCATAAATTAAAAATGTTAAAGCAAATTGTCTCGAGGTGAAAACACCTCATGCGAAGGTTACAAAAAAAAAATATATACTTAAAAATGTTCAAGGGCCACAGGAAAAGAACGCCCTAAGCTTTGCCAGATGGCCCCTTGGAGGTCGCTGTCTCACCCTGCTCCGCCGCGCCAGAGGCTTCCCCAGTCTCCGAAGGCGGTGCCTCTTTCTCAAGGCGAGCTTGGAATTTAACCAGCAAGTGCGCCCAAAGGCTCGGTTCCATGAACGAGAAGTCCGCCTCCGGATTGTAAGCCCAGCAATGATAGAACAGATCCTGCATGGACTGCTCCGAAGTGTTTCGTTCGACCTCTAGGGTGACCTGGGCGGTCTGGAGCTCAGTCTTCGCAGCCTCAAGATCCGCCCGCGAGGTGGCAAGGGAGGTTTCGAGCTCCTGGACCTTCGAGAGGGCTTTCTCTAACTCGGCCTTCACGGTCGCCAAGGCATCTTCAGTCGCCTTAGTCTCCCGAAGGGAGACCTGGTGCTCGGTCCTCATATCCTCGAGCTGAGTTTTGGTTCTGATGATGCTCTGGTGTAGGGCGACAACGCTCTGCAAAGACAAAGAGACAATTGCCTTAGGAACAAGCAGAGCAAAGAATAAAAATAAAAAAACAACACAAGTCTAGGTTGGCTTACTGTCATGGCCATGCCCATTGAAGATTCCAGCACGTCCACTGGGCTCATGGTCTCGATGGCCCGGAGCTCCTTCTCGGTGAACTTGTATGTATGGCTGACGGCGTAGTTCGCCGACTCATACACCGTCCCCCGGAAGGCCTCTGGGATCTTCTCCAGGTCCTGAGGGTTGACTGGGATACGCACATCGGAGACCGCCATGACCGGAGTCCCGATCTCCGTTCCTCCGTCCTGAATGGCGGCTGGAGCTCGCGGAGGTGGGGGAGGCATTTGGCCTGCTCCTGCGGCAGGAAGAATTGCTCCCGTGTCCTGGGCAGCCGGGGTTTTCTCTTTCTCCTTTGCCAGAGACTTGGTGGAGGTCCCAGCGGTGCTCCTGGACCCCCGGAGCCTTTTTAGTCTTGGTCCGGCCGAGGGGTTTCCCCCGAAGACCGCGCCTCGCAAGCTATCCTCGGGCTGAGACATTTCTTCTGTCAAAACAAAAACATGGTTAGTACAAGTTAGCAACCATACAGACAAGGATAAAGGGTTAAATATAAAAAGTGTGTGAATACTAAGGGAGCCCTACCCCCCGAGCTGGAAGAACCTAAGACGATTATTTCCCGAACTGTCGCAAGTTCTAGGTCCGGTTCTGACTCAGGGCTAGATTCTTCTACATATTGCCTAAGCCCTGGAGCATAGATACCCCTCTAGAGTGATGGCCATGTGCGTAGGTTGGTCCCATACTCCTCGAATAGGATCGACCTAAAGGCTAGGGTGTTATCTACTACTATGGTACCCCTAGGTCGGCTCTCTTGGTGATCCAGCACGAGTCAGTCGACACAATGGAGCAGGAGTGTGTTCAGGTCCGGATCGCTTCAGTGACGATGGACGAGCTGCCTAGGATTGAACCTAGCCAGCCGGGGGTCTGCAGTGGCCCTATCTAGACTCCTAAACAAGTGAGGGTTACCTTGGCCAGAAGGACCCGCGGCTGCTCCGGATTGGATCCTCTCCTCGCCCATCCTTTGGGCGACCTCCAAGGTCCTCTTCCTGCTCCTCACGAGCGGAACTTCGTCACCCTCGTCCTCCTCATCTTCATCCCCCGCGACCTCCTCCACGATGATAGGTCTAGTGTCCCGAGCTGGAGGCGGCCCCCGGGGCCTCTTTAGGTTCAGGGTCTGATTTGGAAAAATAAACTTGCAGAACACCATTGTCTCGTCCGTCATGAGCGCGCGATAATCCTTCTCACTGGGGGGCAAGCCCGCCAGCGTGTCATATTGGCCCCCGAGGGTCACAGACTTCTCTGTCCTCGCGAAGATGGCTGCAAGATTAGTTTGAGTCAGAATGGAGTACGGGAGGAGCTAAAATAACACTTAAGAGGCGAGCTAAGGACGGAAGAGACTTACGAGGACGATTGAAATAGTGGTGCTCACAGTTCCGGAAACCAGTTGACATGAAGAACTGGTCCTTAAAGTCATTAGGGTGGCTGGGCAGCTCGATGACCACCGCCGTATTGGGAAACCAGGTTAAATAGTAGAACCCGTCACCTCGCCCCCGCTGGTCCGGGCTGGCTTTGAGGCAAAAAAGTATAAAATGTCTGCAGGAGTGGGGACCTCCCACTCGTGCTTTTGGAACAAGTACCTCAACCCTGCCAGCAGACGGTAGGAATTGGGGGGGAGCTGAAATGGGGCCAACCCCACATAATTAAGGAAATCAGCAAAGTACTGATCCAATGGAAGGAAGGCCCCTGCCTTAAAGTGTTCACCGCTCCAGGCCGCGAACGACTCGTCGAGCGGCGAACAGCTCCGCTCGCCCTCCGCAGCAGGTCGGGCCACCACAGACGCTTTCCCCAGGGCGATATTGTGGGAAAGGAAGATTTTGTTAATCTTCGCCTGGTCGGTTATCTTCGAGACAATCCTTTCCGCCTCAAAGAAGGCATCAGGGGTCACCTCGACCTCCTTCTCCACTATCGGCCCGAAGCGGGGGATCGGGGAGCTGGGCATCACCGCCTTCCCTTTGTCCTGCTGGGAGGCCGAGCTGCTGACGTTCTTCTGTGGGAGATTTCTCTTTGGAGCCATCTGGTCGCCTAACGAACAAAAGAAAACATTTCAGAAAGAGGCGACCCAAGCACGAGGAAAAATCAATTATTATTTGCACGAGCTGAGGTAAGCCCAGCCCGTGGAGAGTGGGACCACGCGGTTCGATGAACACGCGCTTGTGCTCCCAACCAATCCCTAATTACTCGGGATTCGTGTGTCAGGAGGGTCAGGATGGAATTTGCCTTGGGGGGAAAGGTTCAGTAGGCAGGAAATTGCAAAACCGCTTATGAGGCGTGTTTCCTAAGCTACCCGGTTTTGCACCCAAAATTCCCAAAACTCCTACCCAGAAATTTTCCCCAGAAAAAGCATCCTGAAACCCTTGCTCTAAAGCAATTTTCTACAACAAATATGCTAAGACCTAAAAAAGGCTGTCACCCTCCATATCCACAAAACTCAGCAAACCCTTGCATGCAACTACAGTAAAAAAATTTACCTAAGCTACAGTAACATATTTTCAAAACATAGAGGGTCAGGAAACTTACACTGTATGGCTGGGAGGTAGACGAAGGTGTTGCGTTGGTAAGAGCTTCGTCGGTGTAATGGCTTCCAAAGCTTCGGAGAAGTCTGTGCGCCTAAGCTTCTTGAACGCTGAAAGTAGCAGTAACGGGATCAAGGGTTTTGTTCTTCTGGAGATATAGATTGAAGAAGAAGAGGAGCTTGAAGCTTGAAAAATTTCGAATAAAAGGGTGGCCCATGTGTAGGGTGGCCACCCCTTTTTATATGCGTAAAGGATCACGTATAGAGGGCCGTTGGATGGCCCTGATGGGGGATCCAAGGCCCTCAACTCGAAATACGAAACGACGGCTGGGCATGGGCTAGACCATTAAATGCGATTCTCGTAAGACGTACCGTCGCCACCCACGATGTTCCACGTATCAGATGCCTGCATAAAAGGTGGAATGCGAAGAGTTCATGGGGAAGTCCAAAAGCCCCTACTGTGCTCTTATATACGACGTGGTCTACCACGAGCAGGAGCTTAGGGGGCAGATGTACGCCCTGGTTTTCCCACGGGCTGATTAGCAAGCCGAGCTTCTAACTAATCGTAGATATCTCATGAACTCCCCTGAAACCGGAGCTTCTGTCATTACCTCGAGGAAGCCCAAAGGGCTCGCCTCCATTGTCCAAGACTGGAGCAGGCCCTCTGAAGGCCGAAGGTCAAGTCCAGCATGCAGCTCGCGGTACGAGCTGAACATGGAAGCTATGACCCCTTGAGAAGTAAACACACGCAAGGTAAACGTGCATATATCAGGCATCACGTGTCTGATATCCCCCTGACTTCTCGAACACGCAGCAGGAACGTGCGTGTTCAGACACCCACGGTGGGGTTGGGCCGTGCGGCCCATTACTTCCTTACCTATTGATTTGACCATACTTATGTGTCAGGTTTAGGAATTAATCATGAATGTCACAGAATTGATACGACAAGTAAGAAGGTCACGGGATGACCTCCCTACCAACTTCCAGGTGCCTTCTCCTATAAATATGGAGACCCTGGGAGTTGATAGGGGTTGGAAAAATAATCCCTTGTAAGAGATACTTTGTAACCAAATACTCAGTATAGATCAATAATATTGACTAGTGGAGTAGAAGGATTTTAACCTTCGAACCACTTAAAAACCGTGTCTTGAGTCACCCCTTTCGTCCCCTAAGATCATACATCTATTTCGGTTCACATTTAGCACTAATCATTTTCTCTCACCCCTTTCGTCCCCTAAGATCATACTTGTTTTCTGTTGTCTCTAAGTTTTTACCAACTTTCAAAACCCTGGTCGGATTTTCATCATCGAGTTGGACCTCTTCAAGGTCCTCGATGGGTCCTATTTCCTCCTCAAAATCCCCGAAGCAAGGATCCAAGTCTCTATCCTCACTTTGGGCAACGCCCTATTTGGTGACATTATCACCTGACTGGGCCTGAACATCAACTGCCATTTGCAATTATTTTCCGGGAACATCTCTCGACACACCTTTCTTTGCTTTGGTTATCGAGGCATTGTAGCATTCCCTTGCTTCCTGCTGATTTCCCAATACGCATCCTACCCCTGCATCTGTTGGGAATTTCATGGCAAGGTGCCATATTGAAGCGACGGCTCGTAGGTCGACCAGAATTGGTCTCCCAATTACAGCATTGTATGCCGAAGGAAAATCAACTACTATGAAAGTAGCGAGTAATGTCTTGTTAGCAGGTGTAGTACATGATGTAACTGGAAGCCTAATCGACCCAGTTGGGGCGAGCCCTTCGCCGGAAAAACCATAGATGGTTTGGTTGCATGGCTCCAGGTCCTTGACGGACAGCTTCATTCTCTCCAGCGAAGACTTGTATAGGATGTTGACCGAACTTCCTGTGTCGACCAACACCCTCTTCACCATCATGTTGGCAATTTGTACGTCTACGACTAGCCGATCAGAGTGTGGGAATCGTACATGCTGGGCATCATCTTTAGAGAAGGTTATTAATTCCTCCTCTATTCGAGCCTTCTTTGGTGCTCGATCCTCCACACTCATCATCTCGATGTCCTGGTCGTAGCTTAGGGTTCGAGCGTATCGTTCCTTCTGGCGTATCTCGACCAGCTGGTTGGCTTTTGTGGGGTGTACGCGACCCGCGTAGAATTGTCCGTAAAATTCATTTACGAAAATCTCCCAAGATACTATACTAGCAGGATGGAACTTAAAGAACCACTCCTGGGCAGTGTCAAATAGTGTCACGGGGAAGATCCTACAACGGGCTTCTTCCGAAACTTTCTGTATATCCATTTGTATCTCAAACTTGTTAACATGAGATACTGGGTCTCCATACCCATCAAAGTTTGGCAGTGTTGGCATCTTGAATTTACTAGGGGTTTCATCCGTAGCGATCCTTTGTACAAAGGGAGTGCCCCTCCTCCTATCGTACTTTATATGGGATGTTGTTCCCCGACCAACTGTTGTACCGCCTGGTTCAGAGCATCAATCTGAGCCTGGGGGGAGCGTACTCGTCGTGCCTCTCGCGACGGTCGTTAAGTACGTCCCTTAAATCATTGTCCCTGCGTCTCTGCTCGCTAAATCCTAGCCGATCAAAGACGTTCTGCTGCCTGGGTTATCCCTCAGCGTTATGGCTAGATGGCCTATTTTCTCTAGGTGGGGGGCTTCTGCCTCCACCTCTCTCCTCATTTCTCCGACCAGCATTTCCTCTGCCAGAATCGACTTCATTATAGTCATGACCATCTCTAAACTGTGGCTGACTACGGCGTGACCGACTGTTCACGCTATTTCCTCCTTGAACTGGCATTTCTCGAGCGTCAGGGGTAGGCCTGCGCTGGTCGTTGGGTCCCCGTGCATTGTTATGCCGTGGGGGACCCCTGACTGTAGAGCCTGACTCGATGTTCCTTCTGTTGGCAGAAGAACGTTGTCCCCTGCTCGGTAGATTCGGCTCTTCATCCCCTGGGCGTCTAAGGCTGCAGGGCGGTTGCCCGACCCTATTCTGCCTCGGGCGCTGGGGATTTCCTCGACCAACTTGAGAGGGAGGTTGCTGCTTAAGATCCCTAGCTGGGACATCATCCTGAGCCACAGGGGGCTGTTCCGGCCTTAGAGGGCTTGCTGGCTGGAGGGGAGGACTAGGATTAGGAGCCCTCTGAGGCGGCGCACTCGGCGACTGATCTGGCTGAGAGACTAGCATAGCCTGACTCCAAGCCAATTTGATGGCTGCTTCGAGAGCGGCCATGGCATCCCTCTGCCCACGGTCCATGTCCGCCTGTCGCTCACTCAGCTCCTGGCGCTGGCGTTCAATTTCCCTCTGCTGCATCACCATTGTCTCCGCAACATTCTCCCGATTGGCCCTCAGATTAGCCAACTCATCCTGCAACACCCTTTGTGTTGTCCTCAGCATTTCCGATTCTAACTCCTCCTCTTCAAATTCCAAATGTGGTTCATTCTCAGCCACATTTGGGGGAGGAGGTTGGGATGAGGCAGCGCCAGCGGTCTGTCCAGCCTTCTTGGATGTCTTCGCCATTAGATTTTCTTACAGATTTTTATTAATCTCTCAATGAAAGCACCAGAATGTTGACCCTCGATTTGTCCAACGACACGAAGTCAAATATATGACAGAAAATGAGACGACAATTAAGAATTTAATCTAATGGTAAAGAAGAAAACACCAACGATTTATAGTGGTTCGTCCCTAAAGAATGGTAATGACCTACGTCCACTTAGTGATATTATTAATATTGAATCTTAAAGTCGTGATCAAAGAACTAGGGTTCTTGAGTTTCACAAACCTTGGGAGAATTACAATGAAACGATGGATAATCGTACTATAGCTCTTTCTCTCAATATTCAAGAAAAAGATTCAGAGATCAAAAAGTCCCCTCCTTGAGCTATTTCATGCATATATATAGGCTCAAGGGGGGGTTACATGGGCCAATGGGCCTTAACTTTCCTTAATAACTGCTGTTATCCCCATTTCCTGTATGGGCTCGGGACCTTCGTCCGGGCCCACTGTCAGGGGCCATGTAAGCGTGCGGGCCCGGCCCAAGGCCTCCTGGTACGGAGGGCACCCAAAGGGAGGGGGTACGGACCGGGGATGCAGGTCTGGGCCCATTAGAGGGGTCCGGCATGTTCCTCCGGGTCCGTCCTCCGGGATGACAATCCGGGCAACGTACAGAGCGTTCGGATCCCCCGCGGCCTACGCGTCCAGGTCTTGGACCCCGGTACGGTCCAGGCCTATGGTAAACGAAGCAGGACAAAGGTAAATGGACCCGGATCACCTCACCCCCGGTTGGAGGGGTCAAGCGTCCCGGACCCTGAAGCCGCCTCACTCCAAGTGGGCGTTGTCCCCACTTTTCACCTGCAGAAAAGGGCACATCGGGATTGCACGCCGTTGTTTCAGGTCTGCGCTGTCAGGTACTCTGACTGGTCTTGTCTCCTGAATCTGCCTCAAAACTCGAAGTGTCCAGACCAAAAGCACCGTTTTGTCGGGCGAGATATAGCTCCGAGGTCAACCTGTTGGGCCTTAGCTGGTTTGGAATTTACATATTTTGTACCTTTTGTATTGGGCCTCCACTAGAAAGGCCAGGAATATTCCCATCTCTGATGGGCCCGGGTCATACCCGGCCCAGACCCGGTGCTCCCATGAGCCTATAAATATAAGCTACAGAACACCGTAAAAAGAGGTCTCTCCTCACAAAAGAAAATACAGTAACTCTGTCAAAATATCAAGGAAACTCCATTGTAAAAGCTTCTTCGAGCTCTAATAATATAGACTCGTGTACTAAGGCTAGTTAACGCCCCAACCACGTAAAAACCCTGTGTTAATCTTCTGCTTTCATTATAATTTCAGCAAATATTAGTCATTAATAAAGTTGCCGAAAATCTCGGTTAACAACTGCGTATCAAGGTAATAAAGAGGAAATATTCAATGTAATTATTATAGGATTACAATCTTAGAAGGAAATAAACAGAATCATACGACCAGCCTGGTCGTACCTAAAAGTTAGCCTTGATGAAGTAATGTGTAGCTGGTCGGTAACCGAACAGTACCGCCTCATTTGAATTCCGCCACGTGTCATCCATGTGTGAAAAATACCTGCCATGTCATAAGTAACCATTTTTTGGTAAACACAATGATTTGATGAATGCTTCTACACATATTAGAGGTTTTATTGAGCAAGTTGAGAATAATCGATTAAGGCTTCAAGTTGTAATTGATGTTGTCAAATGGCTTGCCTTTCAAGCTTGCACCTTTAGATGACGTGACAAAAATAAAGAATCACTTAACCGTGGAAATTTTCTTGAACTTGTGAATTTATTGGCATCTTACAATGAAAATGTTTTTTTTTCCATATTACATATATCATTCTAAAAGTTTTGTATTATTATTTTTATTTCTTATCTCTTTATATTCTTTCATAAAATAATTTGTTTACTCAAAACTAATGTGTAGGTTGCAAGTGTTGTTTTAGAAAATGCTCCTTCAAATGCGTCATATACATCGCCCGATATTCAAAAGGAGATTCTTTATGTATTCTCTAACAAGGTTAAGAAAGAGATTCGCCAAGAAATTGGAGACTCAAAATTTTGCATCATAGTAGACGAAGCACGTGATGAGTCCAAAAGAGAACAAATGACTCTTGTTTTGAGATTTGTAGATAAAGAAGTGTTCATTCGTGAACGATTTTTTGGTGTTGTTCATGTACGTGACACTATGGCATTGACTTTGAAAGAAGGTATATTTTTTGCTCTTTCTCAACATAATTTAGCTATTTCTAACATACCTGGACAGGGGTACGATGGAGCTAGTAACATGAGAGGTGAATGGAATGGCTTGCAAGCTTTAATTTGTAATGAATGTCCATATGCATATTACATCCATTGTTTAGATCATCACCTCCAACTTGCTTTAGTTGCGGCTTCTCAAGAAGTAACTCCAGTTCATCATTTTTTTCTCTAACTTGGTTTTCATTATCTATATTGCTATTACATCTTGCAAGTGTAATGATGAACTCATGGAGACTCAAGTTGTTGAACTTGCTACTAAGATTGCTAATGATGAAATTGAATCAGGGAGAAAGCTCAATCAAATTGGCACCTTAAAGCAAGCTGGAGATACTCCCTCGGGTCCTCATTTGGATTCTATTTCTAGCTTGCTCAAAATGTTTAATTCAACTTATGTGGTTTTGAGTAAAATTACAAATGAAAGAGTTTCATAGTCTCAACGTGGAGATGCAGACTTCACTTGCAATCAATTATTATCTTTTAAGTTTGTTTTCATATTGCATCTTATGAAAGAAATTTTGGAAATTACTCGTATGCTTTGTGTAGCATTACAATGCCAATCACAAGATATTTTGAATACTATGCATCTTATTTCAAGCACAAAAAGGCTACTTAAGAACTTTCAAGATTCAGGATGTGATGCTTTCTTTATAAAGGTTAAATCATTTTGTGAGCAACATCAAGTTGATATTCCAGATATGAATGCTCAATATGTTGCAAGGCGTGGAAGTTCTCGAAATCAACAAGTTAAGATTAATGTTATGCATTATTATCAAGTTGATATCTTTATTACTACACTTGATTATCAGTTGCAAGAATTAAAATATAGATTCAATGAACATTCAGTAGAGTTGCTTGTTCTTAGCACTGCTTTTGATCATAGAGATAGATTTAAATTGTTCAAGATTGATGATATTTGCAAACTTGCAAAGAAGTTCCATCTTGATGATTTCTCAGAGGAGTTGGTGGTACATCTAAGAATTAAGCTTCAACATTTTGAGCTTGACATTCCAAATCATCCTGAATTGCAAAATTTATCTAGTATTCATGAATTATGCCAAGGCTTGGTGAAAACAGAAAAAGAAATTGTATATCCTCTTATTGACAGGTTACTTAGGCTTGTTCTTACTCTTCTTGTATCAACAACAACTACAGAGCGAGCATTTTCAATCATGAAAATTATCAAGACAAAGCTCAGAAACAAGATGGAAGACAATTTTTTGAGTGATTGCTTAACAGTTTGTATTGAGAAAGAAATTGCTGCAAAATTTAGTAGTGACTCCATTATAGATGATTTTGCATCTATCTATGAAGAATCGTCGAGTACAACTTACTTTTAATAAAAGAAATTGAAGTTTTCAAGTATATATGAATTTAACATAATTATCATTTCTTCTATTATTAAGACCATTATAATGTTATTCGAAAGCTTATAATTTTTTGTTTTCCTTTACTTTCACATTTTATTATATACATGATATACTTGGATCTTCAAGATGAATTATTATAAATAATAATTGTATTACAATGTGATTATACAGTACAATTTTTATTATATAAACAAAATTGGCCCCCCATCTCGATAATTCCTGGCTTCGTCACTACTCTCATGTAAATTACATTAGTGACTAAAAGTGAATTAAAACTTTTCGAAAAAAAAAAGTTGTATGATATACTAAAAGTAACTTTTAATAATAAGTTATATAGTAATTTGTTATTATTTATTGTAACTCATTAGTTTTTAAAAAATAACTAATCGACAATGTAAATGTATCTTAATAATAATAAGACACCATAATATAATTTAAAAATGACTAATCGGTATATTAAGATAAAAAAGTTTCAACAAATAAATTTTGTAGTTAACCGAAATGTATATAAAATAATATGCTTTAAAAAAAAATTTATGAAAAAGTAACTAATTAGTAACTTATTAACATTTCAAGTAACTAAAATATTACTTTTTAAAACAAACAAAATACGGGGAAAATGAGATTTTATGAATATTTTAAATTCATGTATATTACTCTTAAAATATGGTATTTTTTTTTTAAGATGGTGTGACAAAATATTTTTGTAATTATTTTATATTATAGGTATGTTATTGCAAAGATACTTTTGTCTTTTGTACAAGTAGATTGTATTGCTGTCATCTTCGTATACTATATATATATATATATATCAAAGTATCAAACCAAAGTTTTACAAGGCTAAATTTCAAAGTAGAACATAGCTATACAGATCTGACTTTCTAACAAGATTATTAGATATTATCTATATACATATGGCTATCGACCTATCAAAAATCACACTCCGCCCATTCAATCTAAGGGACGTGGATGATGTGATGCTATTTGCCGGTGACGATCAAGTGACTCGATATCTTCGACGGAGAACTTTGACCTCCAAAGATGAAGCGTTGACTTTCTTAAAAGATGTTTGCAACCCTGATCATCACCATTGGCACCGCTCTATATGTATCGACGACCGTTCGATCGGCTTCATCTCAGTGTTCCCGGTAGGTAGCGGTGATGAGAGCTTCTTTAGGGCCGAGATGAGCGCTGGTCTGGCGGCTAAGTATTGGGAGCAAGGAGTAGCGACACAGGCCATGACAATAGCAGTTGCTCAAGTTTTCAAGGACTTGCCCCACTTGGTAAGGCTTGAAGGTTTTGTTTATGTAGAGAACAAGGCCTCCCAAAGGGTTGTAGAGAAAGTTGGGTTTCAAAAAGAGGGTTACCTTAGGAAATATAGGTTGAAGAGAGGAAGATTCAGAGATGGTTTTATTTATAGCTTTTTATCCACTGATTTTCTTCACTCAAAGTTGTAATACAATTGTTTTTGTTTTTATTTGTTTTATAGTCTCTAAAATAAGAATAAATTTATTTCTAGATCTTTTTCTTGTTGGACTTGAACTTGATTTTGGTTTGGATCGTTCACTAATGATAGATTTCTTTTACTACTATTATTATGATTGGCCGTACGTCATTTATTTTTGCATAAATTTTAAAAAATAAATATGTCGACGATTTCCGTGATTGTGTTTATGGGAATAATGGTGTGTTGGATGATCTCGTGTGGAATGACAATCGGTCGATATATAGCAGAAGGTGATTGCTTCAACTTGTGGACGACCTACAAGTTGAGGAGCTATAGCGTTGGACTAAACTGGAGAGTGGTAGAATCAAAATCAATGTTGATGCAGCTATTTTTGCGACTGTTGGTTGGTTCTTACTTCTTTTGGTGTGGCGAGGAATGAGGAGGGTGCTTTGATTGAGGCTTGTCAGCGTGGTTACAGGGGTGTTATTCACCCTCTCATTGCAGAAGCCATTGGTGTTGGTGTGAAGGAGGTTCTGAGTGAACTCTGAAATGAATTCAGGTTGGACCAAAGTTGATATCGAGTCTGATTCGGCTGTTGTTGTGGCAGCAATCAACAGCAGTATTAAGTTTTGTTCTCCCTTTGGTCTGGTAGTTCGGGATTGTAAAAATTTTATTTCTCTTTGTCCTTCCGTCACTGCAAAATCTGTCAAACCTTCTGTGAATAAGGTAGCTTATTTTTAAGCTAGGAGCTCTTGTTCTGTATTAGAACGTGTCCTCAGCAGGCCGGACCGTGAGCATTCGCGGTACAAGGAAAATTTTGTTATTTTTTACAATATTTATATATAAAGGGAAATTTCACTTTTTATCTCTAATAATACCTAATATTACCAAAAAATCCCAACATTAATAATATTTTCAAATTAATGCTAAGCTTTTCCCTCCTACCGAAAATACCCTTCCCATTCAATCTCAGCCTTCTCTCTCTAAGTCTCGGTTTCTCTCTCTTTCAGTCTCACAAAAATCCCCCAAAAACCATCGAACCCCCACCTCCGTCGAGCCGTCGAGCCGCCATCTCCGCCGAGCCCGCATCTCCGTCGAGCTCCCACCTTCTCCGTCGAGCCCCCACCTTCTCCCATTTCTCCGGCGATCTCGAGCCCACTGCAAACTCCCATTTTTCTGTCAAACCCGAGACCCACGGAGCATATTTCCTTCAAAGTTTAAAAAACTAAGGTAAAATCTTGAACCCAAGTCCATATTTTCTTTATATCGTTGTTGAATCTGTGATTTGTGGAATGGGTTGTCCGATTTTGTGGGAAATTTTTTATGGGTTTGAACCAGTGGTTCGATAGGTTCGATTATGGTTCGATAGTAGGCTCGATAAGGTAGTTTGAACAGTTCGATGATGGATCGATTATGGCTCGATATGAGCTCGACATGAGCTCGATAGGAGCTCGATAAGAGCTCGGTAGGATATGTTGTATTATATTACAAGGGCTCGATAGGTTCGATAATGGTTCGATATGAGACTAGACTGTAGCTCGATGGTTATTTATCTAGACAGACAGATTTTTCATAGCTCGATAGGTTCATTAATGGTTCGATATGAGACTAGACTGTAGCTCGATGGTTATTTATCTAGACAGACAGATTTTTCTTAGCTCGATAGGCTCGATGCTGGCTCGATAGGCTCGATAAATTTAGGTTGTTGATATTTCTCGATGGAACTCGATAGTTTTTCGATAGTGCTCGATAGGGTATGTTTCAGCTCGATGATAGCTCGATAGAGATCGATAGAGCTCGATGACAACTTATTTCAGTGTTTTTTTGAAATTTTTTTTATTCTGTTTTCTTACAAAAATTTTTTCATGTGTTGTTACAGATGCCTAAGTTGCTTGTTCCGTTCAGTGATCACTTTCCTGGTCGAGTGACATATCGGGGTAGTAGTACTTTAAATCACATCAAGACCAGGTTTTTGGAGCTCGGGCTGCTTGAAAGGGCTAAGGAATCCCCTTTTAAGCAATTCTTTTTGGCTTCGGAGTTTAATTTCTCCGGAGTCTTGGTGCATCAACTGTTGTTGAGGAAAATCGCCAGCAACAACGAAGATGAGGTGCATTTTTTCTTGGGGTCGAAGTCTTGTAGATTCGGCATGGGAGAGTTTGCCCTGGTGACGGGGTTGGATTTCAGTGCCTTCCCGTCACCAGAAGAGTTGGAAGGGCGTAATCTCAGCGATCGGTTGATAAAGGAGTATTTCAACGATGCTGAGAAAGTAAAGCTGTCACAGGTGGACCATGCTTTCAAGACTTGTACGGTTGTGGAAGATGTGTACAAGCTTGGTCTATGTCTGTTTGTTGAGGGGGTTCTGAATGCCATTGAGGGAAAACTGCACATTTGGCGAGATATTCTAAAAATTGTTGAGAATGTAGAGTACTTCTTCAGCTATCCATGGGGGAAGTACTCTTATAGGAGGCTATTGCATTCTTGTAAGAAGGACATGGTGAAGCAAAAGGCCAACTATGATGCCAAGAAGGATGCCAAGGTGCAGCAAGAGTCCAAATACAGTATGTATGGTTATGCCCCCGCCTTACAGTACTGGGCATATGAGGCTATCCAACAGCTTGCGGTGGAGCTTGTTGTGAGCTCGGGAAACATGTTCCCGAGGATGGTTAGCTGGTCGCATCGGAAGAACAAGGATTTCACCAAGTCCGTCATCGCACCGATATTATTGAAGAAGAATGTAAGTTATGTTGTTTTTTTTTTATCTATATGCTTATCTTTTATCATTATTTGAGTTAACCAAATGTTTTATGTTGTTTGCAGTTAATTGTTCTTCCGATGTTGAAGCCTCGGCCAGCAGAAAAAGACTATTACTTGTCTTTGACTGAGGGAGATCTTCCCCTTTATCCTGGGCTTGGCCAGGATCCCTCGGAGACTGATGAGGAGGAGGATGCGACTTTTGAGAAAATGGCAGAGAAAGTTTCTCAGGCTGCCGAGGCAGCCAAGATATTTGTTGATGCTGCCCCGGGGGAGGAGGTTGCAGGTCCCACCCCTCCTATTCCCCCAGCCTCAGCCCCAGCCTCAACCTGTGCCCCAACATCAGCCCCAGCCTCAGCCCCAGCATCAACCTGTGCCCCAACATCAGCCCCAGCCTCAGTGTCAGCCCCAACACCAACCCCACCACCAGCCTCAGCCTCAGCCCCTGAGCTGGCCGACTTGATTGAGCGGTTGGACAGAGTCGAGGGTCGACAGGAGACCCTCTTGAAGAACCAGTCAGTGATCTTGGACGTACTCAGTCAGATCCTGACATTTGTTAAGGAGAAACCGAGGGGGTCCAATGAAGATTCAGAGTCAGAGTCATTGGATCTTCCGCTAGACTATGTTGATGATCCAACGACGCCCCCTACCATCATTGTGACACCAGATGCTGAGACTCCGGGAGTCGTTATTGTCAACCCTGAGGATGTTGCTGGGGTTCAGTTTCAGAGGGCTAGACGCCAAAGACGCAAGCCAGATTGGTTTGAGGACTATACGGATCCCACGAGGAAAAGACCTCGCACTGCTGCAGCTGCACCAGCAGACGAGGCTACACAAGAGGCTACACATGTGCTGGACCCTCTCAAGAAGCCAGATCCCAAACAGTATAGGACAATGTGCAAGTGGCTTCTTGGAGACATGCCCAACAAGACCCCGCGGGATGTAAAGACTGGGAGTCACGGTCCAGCATGGTTTCTGACGTTGAAGACACCCCAGTCGTGGCTCAATGATGGGGTAAGAAATTTATACCTAATTATGGACTGTTTTCAATTTTACATGTTTTATTTTTACTGACTCGATAGGAGTTCGATAGTAGTTCGACATGGATGTTAAAATAGGGGTTGTTCTTTACTATTTCAGAGTGGCTCGATGTGAGCTCGATGGAGCTCGATAGGTAGTTCGATAGGGATGTTAAAATAGATTGTTTTTTTACTGTTTTAGAGTGGCTCGATGTGAGCTCGATATTAGTTCGATAGGGATGTTAAAAGCTCGATGTGAGTTCGATATGAGTTCGATAGTGAAAATTCCCTTAACAAAGTGGCTCGATGTGAGCTCGATGGAGCTCGATAAGGAGTTCGATAGGGATGTTAAAATAGGTTGTCTTTACTATTTCATGATGGCTCGATGTGAGCTCGATAGGAAGTTCGATAGGGATGTTAAAGTAGGTTATTTTTACTGTTTCATACTGGCTCGATGTGAGCTCGATAGGAGTTCGATAGTAGTTCGACATGGATGTTAAAATAGGGGTTGTTCTTTACTGTTTCAGAGTGGCTCGATGTGAGCTCGATGGAGCTCGATAGGTAGTTCGATAGGGATGTTAAAATAGATTGTTTTTTTTACTGTTTTAGAGTGGCTCGATGTGAGCTCGATATTAGTTCGATAGTAGTTCGATAGGGATGTTAAAAGCTCGATGTGAGTTCGATATGAGTTCGATAGTGAAAATTCCCTTAACAAAGTGGCTCGATGTGAGCTCGATGGAGCTCGATAGGGAGTTCGATAGGGATGTTAAAATAGGTTGTCTTTACTATTTCATGATGGCTCGATAGGTAGTTCGATAGGGATGTTAAAGTAGGTTATTTTTACTGTTTCAGACTGGCTCGATGTGAGCTCGATGGTAGTTCGATAGGGATGTTAAAGTAGTTTGTTTTTTTACTGTTTCATACTGGCTCGATGTGAGCTCGATATGAGCTCGATATGAGCTCGATGTGAGCTCGATGGAGCTCGACATCAGCATTTTATGATGGTTTTTGCTAATTTTTTTATCGTACTCTCTTTTGCAGCATATTGATGCGGCAGAACACATGCTTCGTATGCGTCGCAAGTATTTTCCCAATATATATCGACAGAATGCAGTTATGATGAACAGTTATTTCTCACAAGTGATACCTGCCCGATATGATCAGTTCAAGAAAACAGCCGACAAAACAAAGTATTATTGGGATGCTGACATTATGTCCATGTTGACCGGCATCGAGCAGCAGTTTCTGGCATCTTGGGGAGGAGTTGAGGATGTATATTGGTGCCAGAACTATGGACAACAACATTGGTTTGCCATTGAGGCTTCCATTTCTAGTTGGACTCTGACTGTTTACGATTCAGACAACTCGGTGATTAGTGACGCAAAGCTTGAGGATATTATGAGTCCATGGTGCTTTATGCTACCTTCTCTGTTAATGCAGAGTAAACTGTTTACTGATAGCTTGATGTTGAAGATTCCATCAGCAGGAAATAGGCCGCATCAGTTCACATTGCGTCGCAAACAGAAACACGAGCTCCCTCAGTCAAAGAGAAGGTAACAAACATCATCTTCATACTAATTTTGTTTCTAACTAAATTTATAGTAATGTGCACTTAATATATTTTTTTTTTTTACAGTGGGGATTGTGGTGTGTATGCTATCAAGTATATTGAGCATCTAATGGTCGGTCTTCCATTGGAAGCTATCTGCGATGAAAATATGGAGGTGTTCAGGAACAAGTGGACCACAGACTTGTGGTATCAAAATTTGTTACCTTGATGATTGTATATATACAGGGTCTTTACATGTACAGTTTGTTGTTCACATTTTTTTATAATTTTCATGGGCTGTTATCGAGCTAATATCAAGCTATATCGAACTGTTATTGAATTATCAAAATTTGTTACCTTCATAAAAAGAGTTTATTAATACAACAAGTTCAAATGGGAAAAAAGAGTTTAAAGCCTAGCTT
Organism: Humulus lupulus; assembly: GCF_963169125.1. Lineage (NCBI taxonomy): Eukaryota > Viridiplantae > Streptophyta > Magnoliopsida > Rosales > Cannabaceae > Humulus > Humulus lupulus. The sequence goes on along the minus strand of NC_084799.1, from coordinate 15,795,512 downwards.
TGCCATAAACATAACTTTTCAGAAAAATCAAATAAAAAGAGTTTATTAATACAACAAGTTCAAATGGGAAAAAAAAGTTTAAAGCCTAGCTTTGCATGTAGCCCTGTTGTGGCCAAGACCACCACACATGCTACACTTGCGATGACTGGGAATGATTTCTCCATTCGATGGAGTGCGGTTTGTCTTCCTTCTTCCCACCTTATTCTTCTTCGGTCGACCAACTGGTTGTTTTTCAACGGGAACCCCAACTTGCATTTTCTCTATGTTCTCGGGAACTTCCCAATCATCCTCATTGCCAGTTGGGTAAATTGTTTCTTTGTAAGACTCCCTCCACATCTCAGTAGTGTAATATGGTGAACACAGTGAGTAAATGTTGACATTGCGCAACATGGCCGCAGCCACACCATGAACACAAGGGTAACCCATTATTTGAAACTGACCACAAGAGCATGATTTGGTCATCAAATTCACCTCACCATCACCTTCTGGGTCTACCACATGAAATTCAAACTGTCCAAGAGGATGGACTTTCAAGTACCTTGCATCATCTGCAATGCCTGAGACATCTTTCTCATATGTTGTTGCTAATTTCGATGTGCACTTCTCTACCTCCTCACGACGCGCGGCAAACCATGACTGAATTGTGAAACGAATGAATTCCACAAAAGTAGTGACTGGGAAGGTTCTTGCGTCTCTGGTTTTGTTGTTGAAACTTTCAGCGTAGTTGCTTGTCATTACATTGTATCGATTCCCAGGAAAGTATACACGAGTCCACTTATCGAAGCCAATACCCTCGAGATATTGAGCTATGGCAGGATCCATTTGCTTTATATTATTGAAGAACCTGTGAAATTTTGACTTCCGAAATGCATATGCCGCATTATACATCTCCTTGTGACAGTGATCGGTCTTGAACTTAGCGATTACATTCATACTTATGTGATGGTAGCATGCGCCGTGGTAGGCATCAGGGAAGACCAACTCAAGAGCATGAATAATGCTAGCATGCCTGTCTGAAACAAAAGACAGATTATCAACAACTCCAATGGCTTCCTTCAATTTCATCATGAAATACTTCCAAGAAGCATGATTCTCACTGTCAACAATCGCGAATGCAATTGGATAAATGTGGTTATTCGCATCCAATGCGACAGCACACAACATGTGGCCACCGTACCTTGACTTTAAGAAAGTGTCGTCCACACATATAACAGGACGACATGATGTAAGTCCCCTTCTACAAACTCCGAGTGAGAAGAAACAGTAAAGAAAGCGACCGTCATCTGTGACAAAATCAGTAATTGTACCTGGATTCTTTTGCTGCAGCATGTACAGGTAAGAAGGTAACTTGGAGTACGATTCTTCAGGTGTCCCCCTAACATAACCGAGTGCCTTCTCTCTGCATCTCCAAGCCTTAATATAACTCATATCGATCCCAAAATTATTCTTCATATCCTCCTTTATGCTGTTTGGTGGATAGCTAGTGCCATCAGTAGCATATTTGTTCTTGATAAGGTGCCCAATGACAGAAGGTGCTGCTTGACGGTGGTCTTTTTGTCGCAATTCTAGTGAGCAAGTATGTACACTATTATAAACAGTGATCTCAAACATCTCTGATCGCGCTACTTTTTTCCCTCTTATTCTCCAACCACAATCAGGATCCTTGCAGGTGATATACAACACATCAGTACCAGACTTCTTAACCATAAACTCAAAATTATTCTTCATTGCAAAGAGAGCCGCTTTGGTTTTCAATTCCATCTTGTTCTCAAATGTCTTCCCAAGATGTAATTCCCCCAACGCTATACCGGATGAGGGTGATTCAGAATGACTACAAGCTATGATATCTTCTTTTGTAAACATGGGAGCACTCCATTTTCTGTGATCTTCTGTTGAACATATTGAAATGTTCCCTGTATAGTTATATTCTGTTCCACCATGACGACTAGAGCTGGTGCCAGGTGTTCGGCGTCCTTGACTTGGTGGGTTCGTCCGTGCAATATGACGTATTGGTTGTTCTTGTGCTTCTTCTACTTGCAAATGTTCAGCTAATAGATCATCATCCACCGAATTGTCTCCTAATTCCTCATTGTGTTCGGCTACCGGATCGTCATTCACATAGGGGTTGTACTCATACTGGTTGTCCCTCAGGTCACCAATAGGAAATCCTAAAGTACTGGCTGCTCCCTCAGGTCCGGGAGTGGAATATGGGTCTGCAATGACAATCTTTTTAACAGGAGTGACACACAAGGCCAACCTTTCTTTAGATGTTACTCCTATGAATGCACGGACACCAAGATCACTTTCAACATGAACGGGTGTAAACGGTTGGTCGCCGCAAGTGTAAGGAACCTCCAATTTCAACTCATACATCTGTTTATCAACTTTAAGTTCCTTGTGCAATATGTCAAGAAGTTGCAAGTACGTTACAGTATCCTCCATCGGTATCACCGTGCATTGAGGGTCCTTGAAAATCCACTTATTCCCTTGTAATTCCCAAACACCATTGTAGGATACAAAAACGTAGACAATAGAGCCTGTGTTGGAAAAAAAAACATTAACATTGTCAGGAAAACTGTCATTTTTCCAGAAATGCAATAAAAAATAACATTATCGAGCTTTATCGAGCTATTATCGAGTTGGAATCGAGCTACCATTTCTCAAAACAGAATACAAACCTAACCAAACCCTCCATCGAACCCCTATCGAGCTATTATCGAGTTATCATCGAGCTACCATTTCTCAAAACAGAACATAAACCTAACCAAACCCTCCATCGAACCCATATCGAGCTATTATCGAGTTAGCATCGAGCTATCATTTCTCAAAACCGACTATAAAACACAACCAAACCCTCAATCGAACCCTATCGAGCTCATATCGAGCTACTATCGAGCTCACATATTATAGATCCATTCGACCCCTTCTCGAACCCTTATCGAGTTTCCATCGAGCACTAAACCGAACCTATCGAGCTATTATCGAGCTACATCGAGCTCTTACAAAGACCTTCTTCTACATACCATCGAACCGTTATCGAACCGTTATCGAGCTTCTATCGAGCAAAAAAATTGCAGAAAACCCAAAAAAACACAAATCGCGGAATCTCTCAAAAAATCCCAAAAAAATACACCAATATAGGCTCAGATCTGTTCAAAATAGCCAAAAAAAAATGTAAACAAATAATACCCAACACAAAATGTAAAATCTCATTACCCATGGTTTTTCTCCTCCAAAAACTCTCAAAATAGATGTTGCCTTTGATATTAACGAATTCACAGAAACAATGGAGATAACTAACAATGATTTTGACAAGAAAATTATACAAAACTGTAGGTTTTATGGAGATTTCGTGAGAATTAGAGAGAGAGAGGGAGGAGAGTGGAAGAGAAGGTTTTGTGAATTTTTGATATAATGGGAGGGGTATTTTGGGTATGGGAGGAAAGTTTAGCATTAATTTGAAAATATTATTAATGTTGGGATTTTTTGGTAATATTAGGTATTATTAGAGATAAAAAGTGAAATTTCCCTATATAAAATAGTATTTTTGTAAAATTATAAGGCTTTTTTTATAGAAAAAATAATATTTTTAAAAAAGGAATTTTTTAAAAATATGGCTTTTATACCATCAATGTGCAAAAATATGAAAGTTATACTTTTCTTAATTTATATGGGAAATTTATTAAAGAAAAAGTTAAAGTATGGAAAACACAATTAGTAGCTAACTAAAATATAGAAATGTCACATTTTTTTATCATAGTTATGTTTTCTTTGATTTTGAAGATAATTTTTTATTTTTATTTTTTCCATCATTTTTTTATTATCTTTTATTTTTTTTCCTTACTTGTTTTTTCTTCCATTTTTTCTTTTTTCTTCTTTTTTTCTTTCAATTTTTTCCTTCATTTTTTTTTCTTTCAATTTTTTCATTCTTCTTCTTCTTCTTCTTCTTCTTCTTTTTATTCATTTATCTATATTTTTCTTTCATTTGTATTTTTTTTTCATACTTTTTCAGTTTTTTTTTTCATTTTTGTATTTATTATGCTCTCCTTCTATTTTTTTTTCGTTTTTCACACATATGAGCTTTTTTTTTCTTTTTTTTTCTTCTTCCATTTTTTTCAATCAATTTTTTCATTCATATTTTTTTTCTTTTCATTTTTCCATTATTTTTCTTCTTCTTCTTTTTCTTCTTATTTATTCATCTATTTTTTTTTCATTCATCATTTCTTTTCTTTTTTTTTTCATTTTTGTACTTATTCTTTTCTCATTCTATTTCTTTTTTTTTTCACACATATATTTTAACATTACATAATTATTCTACTATTTTTTTATCTATTATCTTTTATTATTGTAATTTTTTTATAGTTTTCTCCGCTATATATAAAAAAAAATTCAAATCAATTTTTTCAGCATTTTCTTTTTACTGTAACACTTATAGGAATACCCAAATTTGGAAAGAAAACTAATAAAAATATGAAAACGTGTATGGGTAACTGGTTACATTCACATTCTTTGTGTGTATATTTCTGATGGTAACTGGTTACTTTCACGTTCTGGTGTGTGTATATTTATGGTTTCTTTATGGTAACTAGTTACTTATGTTACTAAAATCATAGTTACTTCTTCTTCATTTTTTAATGAAGTGTTCTTCCATTTTTTCCTTCAAATTTGATGTTTCTTTTCATATTTAATATGAGTAACTCATCACCCCTCTTAGGTAACTGGTTACCCCTCTTATGGAAGAAAGTTACTCATCTCAGGATAATTGGTTACCCTTCCTGGTGCATGTTATTTAACCTAGCTCTAGAATTTTTTTTTAAGATCAATCAAGTAACTGGTTACCCTACCCAGTATTTGAAAAAAAAAATGTACAATCTTAAAAAAACATGTTTATAATAAATAAATAATAATTTTAAAAACAATTCATATTACAAAAAAAGAATTTGCAAAACAACCAAAGAAAAATTTAATATAAAATTAATAATATAAAAAAACAAATAACCTAAAAATATAATAATTAAATTACAAATATACCCTCTCAAATTTGATTAAAAGTAATACTATGGCATAAACCAACTTTTATACAAAAATATGGAAAAATAAACCCATAAAAGTAAAAATTCTTAAAAAAAAAAGCCATAAATTAACTTTTTTTTTTTTAAAAAAACCATATTTTTGCACACTTTATTAAAAATCTCATATAAAATGTAATTTCCTCTTTTAAAAATTGGAGTCTTTTTATTTGGGGTGCTAGACATAGGACTGGCCCGCCTATGCCTAGAGTCGGCCCTGGTCTTCAGGGTTGTTCTATTCCTGATGATGTTCTCTGTATTCTTTTAGCTGATTAATATGATTATTTCGTTAAAAATATGTTTGACAATTTTGTGAGAAGATAATTATACTATGTTTGTTGTCCTCTTTGTATCACTCTTTTTTTGAGGATGCTAACAATCAACTTTTTTATAGATATATTTTTTAATCAATATATGAGGAATGTATAGCGTAGGATAGTAATTTTTATACTACCAGTACATACTCTTTAAAAGGGCATTTAGAGTATTTTTATTCTAATTTTTTTCATGACGTAACTAACTTTCTGTAATTTTTTAAGAAATTTTGGATAATTTATAATAACTAATAAATAGATAATAATAAAAATTAATATAAACTATTGGACCGTTGTTTGAATTTTTTCAACTTCTTTTAAAAAAGTGTGATTTTTTTAAGTAATCTTTCTATTTTTCTTCTTTTTTATTGAACTTTTATGATTTAGAATTTTATACAGTTTTTCTAACGTATTTTGACAGTTATCCAGAAGATATGTCATTCTTTTGAAAGAAATTGTTGTTCTTAAGAAAATTGTTGTCGTTCTCCTTAAATGTTGTCGTATGTAAATAATATTGACGTTTTTAATAAAGTTGTCCTTTTGAAGAAAAAAAGTTTTTGATGAACATATCCCACTAAAGACCACGGTGGAATTTTTAACCGAACCACGTGGCAACATCTAATAGGCTTTAGTCTAATATTTATTAAAAAAAAATCATTTTTTTTCTCTTTCTACTTCGTTTTCCTTTATCTAGTGGCAATTTGTATGTTAAAGACTTCTTTTTATATGACATGAATATAAAAAAAAAAATGAGTTGGTCTGACAAAAAAAAACAAAAGAAATCGAGGTGTAGAAATTGGAAATGAAGAAGAAGATTAAAATAAGACCAAGAAGAATAACAAAAATTCTCATATTAATCTTAATCGAATGTTTTCTTTACGTTTCAAATTTCACAACTGTGTTCAAATGAAGATAGTCCACAATCGTCTTCTACCACAAACTGCTAGGAGCGAGGCGAAACACAGCAGCAAAGAAATTTTTTACTTTACACAAACAAACTAACTATAATTGTCGACACTGGCCTAACTAAGGTTAAAAATAAGACTAATGAATAAAAAAAATATAACCGATCCCACAGTAGCCCTAACTTTTGTACGAATTACAACCAATAATATTCATCTAAAAGAGGCACACTTTACATGAGTCACACCATAGAAAAATTCTATATATATTACATAAATGAATCAATTTTAATAAAAAAAATATATATGATGAACCAGTCTTGCTTTTACGTTTTCCTTATTAAGTACTCATATCATATCTATAGCCTTCGTTTTGTTGAGCAATATTAAACAAACTTAAATTGCACATAATAAAGTGTGTTAAATTTTAATTATGAATAATTTTAAGTATGATCACATCTATTTTAATTATATAGTTGAAATTAATTACACATTATCATATAAATAATGTACAAGTATGTCTCAATCATTACTTTTTTTTTTCCACACTACAACCAAATCGTCTCATGGAGGACATGATAGGAAGTTTCATTATTTCTGTAAGTCTTGATTTCTAGACGCTTTTTCTTAAAAAATATATATTTATATATATCAAGGTATGTTGTATAATTTCAATAGGACATTTATAATGAGAAACCGGAAGTTTCACTGCAATACCACTTATATTAAAAAATAAAGAAAAAAGTCTACATCAAAATATATTTAATAACAGTAAAGTCATACACTATTACGTAACAAAGTTTTAAAGCTATTTTCAAAGCAGAACACAGCTATAGTTCTCTGTATTTCTTCATCTCTTAACAATTTTATTAGATATTGTCTTTGGTGAGTAAATGGAGATAAATCCACCAAAAATTACACTCCGTCCATTTAATCTAACGGACGTGGATGATTTGATGCTATTTGCAGGTGATGATCAAGTGACTCAATATCTTCGATGGAACACGTTGACCTCCAAAGAAGAGGCGTTGACTTTCATAAAAGAAGTTTGTATTCCTCACCCTTGGCGCCGCTCCATATGCATCGATGACCGTTCGATCGGCTTCATCTCAGTCTTCCCTGGTAGTGGAGAGGACATGTTTAAGGCCAACATAGGCTATGGTGTGACCCCTAACTATTGGGGCCAGGGAGTAGCCACACAGGCCATGAAAATAGCAGTTCCTCAAGTTTTCAAGGACTTGCCCCATTTGGTAAGGCTGGAAGCTTTTGTTGAGGTAGAAAATAAGGGCTCTAAAAGGGTTTTGGAGAAAGTTGGGTTTCAAAAGGAGGGACTCCTTAGGAAAAGTACTTTCTTTAAAGGAAGGCTCAGAGATTTTTTTGTTTATAGTTTTTTATCCACTGATTTTCCTCCTCAAAGCTGTAATTAAATGTTCTCACTAGTGCGAGGACTTGGAAAAAAAAAGAGAGGAGATCTTATGTTATGAAATATTTGTTGTTCGTTTATGAACGGATATGATGATTAATGCGATAGTCATGTTTACCACTTCGAAGTTATGGCTATTTTTGCTCGCATTGTACTATTATAAACTTGTTATAGTGATAATTCCATTGAAAAAGAAAAACTTGTTATAATTAATGATATTTCTTTGAGCAAAGGGATATAATAAAATGGATTCCACAAGAACTTTTATCACATTCGCATCCTTTTGTTTTTAACTACCAAATCCTAGCATGAAGGGTATGTGTCCAAGAACAAGTCTATAGATCTAGAGAAATATCACTGCGACTAATCGAAGTTCACCACAACGACGATTTCCTTCATGAGCCAGTAATAATAATGTGGCACGCTATTGCCAATGGTATGCTTATACAATAGGGATGATGCTTTGGTGTTCCTCGGACAGGTCATTAGTAGCGGCCCGATCGGACCGATCTAACATGCTTCCCGGCAGCAGCCGGAGAGAGGTTTCGCTGTGAGCACAAAGTAATGGAGTCAAGGAATAGCAACCAAGGCAGTAAAGTTACTAGTTAGCCATTTCATGTGTTTAGATATATAGGTCGAGGGTTCGTTTTACCCGACAAAGCTTCACAAAGGGCATTAAAAAAAGCTGGATTTGTTAGGGAGGGTCTTCAATGTTTTTCTGTGTAAGGTCGAAAGTAAAGATATTATAATCTACGAAGACAATTGTGGAGATTTTTTTCTTAGTTTTGACATGTACAACTTTTCTAGTCCATAGTTTGAGTACTGTTCTTAATTCTATGTAATTACTACTACTCTATTAAGATAAAAGGACAAGTATCTTTAAAAGATAGTTGTACATTGATCTGCCCAATGATCCACCCAGATTAGTCTCTTCAAATGTACGTTATCATAAAAAATGAAACAGAAAACAACCATTAGATGAAATAGTTAAATTGCGTCATTCTATGAAGCTCGAGTTTTTTAAATAACAAGTTTAATCCTTTGCCGGATTTTGGACAAGAACAAAAGCAGAGCATTACATATTTTGTAGTCGACAATACTCTTCAACTGTATTGCAACTATTGCAAATTAACGAGACATCACAAGGTTACCCAAAAAAACACACACACAACAGAGGTCATATATGTTGCTATGAAAAATAAATTTATATTTATATTTGTATGAGGTATAGGCACGTGGTTTATAAATTATGGACAACTATACAAAAAGGCATGCTGCAATCCTTTGGCAGCACAAGTAATTAATTACACATATCACACATTCATACTTATTAATCACACTAGAGAGAATCTGAGAATGGAATTTCAAGGTGTAGAATTTACTGAGATTTCTTGTGGTAGAGGTGAACTTGGCTGGTCCTGATTGGATGGTACAGCAGCAAGTCGCTGTAAGGGCTTGAGAGCTACTGTGAGCTCTGCAAATGAGGGACGCAAGTTTGGTTCACTGCAAAAGAAGAAATAGTCAGTTGAAAATAGATATTTGGAAGAGTAATATATTATACTAATATAAAGGATTTGACTTACGTCTGCCAACATTCCCAGATTATTCTTCCAACCTTAGGATCAACTTCCACGGGGATTTCCAGGCGACGATTCTGAAAACCAACAGCACCGACAACTTGCATGGGGTTCATCCCGCTCCAAGGCAATCTAAGTGTAGCAAGCTCCCACAAAATCACTCCAAAGCTATATACATCGCACCTACACATTTGATAAAATATATATATATATATTAGGTTTAACATTCAAATCATAAGGTGGCCCCGATTTAGTAACACGTTATGAAGTAAAAACAAGAAAAAGAAATTAGCTTATCAGAGAGACAAAAGGGGGAGAGTGACTAAGCAGCTCTCTAGCTAGCTGTTTCATGGAGGGTTCGGTTTAGCAATAAGGTTTTAAGAGAAATTTATAAGAAAACTCTCCAACCGCCTTCTTGGAAGGCAGAAAAATCATGTAATATTTTTCCAGTGAAAAAAATAGTATGCCTTTAAACAATAACAAAACTGTCATTAATTGCACAAGAACATAAACATACAATAACCAAAACAAAATGCAATACAAGAGTGCTTACTTTTCATTTGAGGGTTCATTGCGAAGGACCTCAGGTGCCATCCACTCAGGCTAAATACACACAAATGAAAATACATTACACGACTAATTGATATGGAAATCAAGGTAAACTCACTCCTCTATTGTGTCATTCTGTGGAAACTACTAAAAGCTTTGACCAATACTTACCGTTCCTGCAGTTGACTTGGATGATAAAAATGTATTATGCTTCAAGCGAGACAGTCCAAAATCACCAACCTGCACAATTGAATTGCATATTTATATTAGAAGGACAACTCAATCAGCAACAAATTAAAATGGCACATTATTAAAGTGTCAACAAACGCTATAGTATTCTGATCTTACAGAACCAACAAGAAGTCAAAAATAAAAGGCATGAGCAAAATTCATTTAAATTTTTAAGGTTCTCCATAACCTAGCTAGCTAAACTTCACTTTTAAGGTTAAATAAAATAATGGTGGAACCAGAAATTAGTGGATGCTTCACTAACAATATTGCACTAGATTAAATAAAAACAAGAATGTTGTACTTGTAACATACTTTTCAGATACATAAGAAACAAGCAAAGCTCAAAGTTTTTCTATTCAATTACCCATCTAACATCAAAATGAGTTATCAATCGCATATTTATATCAAAGTACATAATTCTCCAGGTCAAGAGGAAAGCTTTCAGAAATTCGCACAAAGTTTGAATTCAATAGTAACAATTAGTGCTACCTTTAGGTCGCACTAGTTTATCTAAGTTGATACACACACACATAATTTATATAAAAATAAATAGATATAAATCACAAGCTAACTGTTTGGCTCAAACAACTAGTTACTTGCTATTTTTATTTCATTTTCTATTTGACCCTAATCTCTATGTTCCCCTGACTCAATAAGTTAGCCTAGAAGTAAGAGTGTCATTGAAAAATCTATAATACAGCACAAAAAAAGTGCACAAGTACAAAAAAGTGTCCTTGAAAAATCTATAATGCAGCACAAAAAAGTGCATAAGTAACCAATAAGGTGCATGCTTATTTACAATAATATATTTTATATAAAACTCATTACTCAAGCATTGGCATACAACCCCCCTCATCCCCAGCCAAAGGAAAGAATCCAAATAACAGATTGTAATAAATCATCAGCCAATTAACTCCACCATATTGACAAGAAATATTTACCTTCACATTCCAGTTTTTATCAACCAAAAGATTAGGTGATTTCAAATCCCGGTGAACAATTGTGGGTATGCTAGTATGTAAGCAATTCATACCCCTGGCCTGCAAATTACACATGGAAATTAGCATTAATAATAGAGTGTGGCCTGAAAAAGAAAATACAATGAATTAGCTCATACCACATCAAGAGCCATTTTAATTCTACGTTTCTCATCAATTTGACAAAGAGGACGGTGGATAATCCGATATAAGCTTCCTCTGAAAAACCAAATGACTTTGATGAGAGAAAATGATGCATGTAATTTTGTGTAAAAGCAAAGATAATACTAGATCTGAATAGTACTAGATATTGGATCAAATTTAGTGCGCATTATAAATAAATGCAAGGAGAATACCAGATTTAAATAGTACTAGATATTGGATCGGCAACACCACACAAACACACACAGAAAGAAATTACTACTTCAGTAAGGAATAGAGTAAAGATGGATGATGAATGTTTATACCTTGGAAGAAACTCAGTAATAATAGATAGGTTTGGTGGTCGAGTAACAGCACCCATAAAAAGAACAACATTTGGATGCCGTAACCTACGCATAATTCGTACCTGACATGATATACAAGGTTAGAAACTTCAAAACATTAGAATATCAATAACAACAGGACCAGCGTCATTAAATCTTTATTCTATCGGCACTGGCACTTCTGCCACTAGAACGAAGACTACTGAACATCATATCAAACTACCAATGTCACGAAGTTCTGTGCATTTTATTTCCTTTCGAATTTTCTCATAGCTACCTTACAACTGTACAAAGGCCTTCAAATTTTTTTTAAAAAAAAAAACAAAAATTTCCGAATATCATTGGAAAACAAATAGCGCAATATTAATTAATCCGAAAGACTAATTGCTTACTTCTCTTTTAAACTCGTCCAAAGCAGCGCCTGAGAAATCTTGGTCCAAAAACTTCTTTACAGCTACCTCCTGCAATTCACCAACAGTCCTTTTAATTCACAAATAGAATTATCATTCTTTCTATCCTTTATTTTTTTTTGTTTATTTTTTCCTTTTCTGTTTATTAGTTTTGATCACACAAAATATAACATAAATCAGGAAAATCGTTTGCTAAAAAAGAAACCCTCTCTAAGTGAAATAAGAAAAATAATAAAAGAAAATTCCACATATCAATAGCAACAGAAGTGTAACATTGTAAGAGGTAGTGATTTGAGAATCTGCAAAAATAGATCGCCCAAAATATTTTTCTTTATTGAGAGTAAGGAATAGTCTGAACCTAACTCAAAATAAAACGACAAATTGCATTAAAAGAAAATGAGATGCAAAGAAACTCACTGTTCCATTCCAATCTGCATGGTATACTTCCCCATATGAACCTAATAACCAGAATACAAGATAGAAAAATAATTAGACTCCAGCATGAAACATATTTCTATAGCTATACAAAGAGCTAAGATTTAATATTGACAGATACATTATCATAATTAGAAAACCTTTCAAACCTTGCAAAAGCGTTTGGCCATAATCTATAACATATTCAAAAAGGTAAGAAACTACATTCCAGATACAAAATATATTTCACACTAAAATAAAATAGCACCCAAACAAGATGAAAGTCAAGCACAAGCATAAGTATATATATACATATATATGTATATAAGTGTATGACTACGTCTGTCCTATATGCAGTGAGCCAAAGACAGGGAATAAAGAAATTAGCTGAAAGACAAAAACAAAAATAAAAATTAACAAAAAAAAAGTGTAAAAATTTGTGATCACTGCCGCACTTGCCAAAAAGATTGCATTACCTAGACCAATCCTTTCACCAATAACTAGATCCTCCCATGGAATTTCACATTCACCTACATCTACATCATCAAATACTTGATCCATCCTATTTCTGGCAGAATTAGCTGTTGCGGAAGGACCTTCCGGGGCCTTCAATTTCAGATTGGTATCCATGAATCTGTCATGTGTGCCTTTTCTACGGTTATTTAAGACATTTTCATTGCTTTCACCTTCTTTGTTCACATATATCCAATCAGTCTGCAAATCCTTCGAATCCCTGGGTTTTCCTTCCACAAAACTAGTGTTTCGATCATCTCCTGAAGTCACCGTTTCAAATTCACTTGTTTGTGCTGCCGACAATGAACTTGAATTGAACGCAGAATTCTTTTCATCATAGTTGTCCTTACTGGATGTACTTGTATTACCAGATGACTTAAAACCGTCATTATTGACCTTTTCAGATGAACTGCTGGTGGAAGCTAATGATGAAATATTATTATCATTAGGTTCACGGTTAATTCTTGAAAAGATATTCTCCGAATAATCACTCTCTTTCTTAGGTATTTCATTGCAAGTATAACGACTTTTCCACATCAGTGGTACAGGAGGTCGGCCAGGGACAATCTTATTCCTTGCTCTTTGAAGCTCATCAACTTTACTCTCTGCCGGTTTGTTATACACAGAGTTTTTTCCAGGTCCTTTTATTTGGAATGGATTAAGATCCGCAAAGAGGTTCTTAGGATCCTCCTGGTTTTGATTATATGGAACTACATTAATATTCATCCTCACACCACCATCAACTGCATGAGCTCCACGACTGCCTTTATAGTGAGTATTCCCCATGGCTGCTGATGAAAAATTATCCAATTGATTAGAAGGACTTGCTTTATTGGATACTCTAGAAGAACCGACACTGTTGTCAACACTTGAATCTGAAATTGCAGGCACAGATTCAATTGGTCTTGGTCTTCCATCTTGTACTGAACTACTTTCAATCATAGGATTGTGGCTGCTGCCCTCACCTTGGAAAGGTTTTTGTGTGGAATAAGCAACTCCAGTATTGTTTAAGGAATAGCGAGCCGGAACTTTGCTTATGCTTGGATTGAATGGTCTATATGTAGAATCTTTTGCATTTGGGACGTCAACTGGTATAAGTGTTCCAGGAGCTGCCATGAGATCAACCAAAAACTCCCTGAAGGCAGAAAGTGAATGTTTAAATTCATGTAGAAGATACAATTCAAAGCAAAAGCAAACAATTAGCTACTGAAAAAATTGTAGAGGCTTAAGTGCACGTCTTCATCTATACAGTGAGTTCTAAGTATAAGACTTCAGCACTTGAGGGGCTAAATATAAATAACCTATAATAGAAAACACTGAAGATGACACAATACAACTAATCACCTTGGAAACCAGCGAACAACTTGATGTTATCATTTTATAGCCATTGATAAGCATAAAATAGTGAAAGAAATGAAAAAGGTTCTGATTTTTTTTAAAAAAATAAATAAATTCAGATAAGCTAATCATATTAATAAAAATAAACCAATAGATTATACAGATTCTATCAACACTAAAATTTACAAGTAAAAAAACACATTTAAAACCTTTCATCCTCCAGCTTTATTACATTCACAGCACCATCCTCAACACCTGTATAATGACTACCCTTCAGAAGTCTACAAGGCATTTTGATATTGTCTGCTAATACCTACATCCTCAAAAATGAAAAGTGTAAATATAAAAGATGCAAAGATAGATAAACTGTGGCAAAGAAGCAAAGTAGCAAATGATAAACTGCAGCTAACTAACCTTAAAAAGCAGAGCACGGTGTCTTGAGAGGCCAATAGTTATAGACCCAATAGGTAACACACTTGTATGTAGAGATTGCCTCGACTCCATACTTCTTTCCATCCACCTAGCCAACATGACATTAGCATCCTTAACAGGGCCACCCATATGTCCCGCAACAAGTTCAGCAAGCCTCAGAACCAAAATGCCAACATCGCTAACAGGACAGTCTACAGCAATGCATTGTGTAATTTGAATTAACTCTTCCAAAGCAGGATCAATGGTTCGGTTGACTAATAAAACTTCAAAGCCAGAACTCCCATTGCTTGTTTCAAGATCTGTTAGAGATGGCATTTTTCCTTGAATTGCTGTTTCTGTGGGGTGTCCATACACATCATAAAAACCATCAACCACTTTCTCCTCGTAATCAAGCACATTGTACTCCTGTTGATGAAGATAACCAAATATACAGAACTTTCAGTGGAAGTATAAGCAAACAATATCCTTTTTTGAAGAAAAAGTAGCTAAAGTCAGAGTACACTTGGAACATACTACGTCAATGCAAATTGCTTTGTAGATTTTATGCGTCTGCTAGATAAATCCTACCATCTAGATTCCACCGTGACAATTATAAAAGGAACTGAAGTAAGTGAGAAGTGGATCAAATATAAATTATCCTTATCATCCTCTCTTAATACCTCCAATTCAAGGGTAAAGAATTTCAAAATTGGATTAGTGTTGATCGCATTCAGAAGGTAGAAATCATATGCTACCCAAGGTTTGAGCATTTGGCTGGAAATACTTCTAAAGAGCAGCCGATGCGTGCAAAAGAACTGAAAGTACGAGATTGGATTCTCATTCATCACTAAGATCTCAAGTAAATCAGTCCAACAATGTAATGGCCAAAGACAAGGTAAACGCTTGAACAATATCACTTCTAACCTCAATAACATAATACTATCAAGCAGGGAATAAGGTCACATTATTTCTACCAAAAGTAATCAAAATCCTTGGCATTCCTGCCTATTCAGTACAATTCAATAACTACGCCAATGATAAGTAATCACCATGTAAAGTTACACTGTCAAAACTGGCCCCCAATTTATCAGCAGCCTGCCTAATCAACTACAATAAAAAATATTCGGATACAAAACTACTTAGACGTATAGGACCAGCAATAATCAATCATAAAACCCTAAATCACAAGTTAGACAAAAATTCTAGTGAATTTCCTTTACAATAATCAACCACAACTCACCCAGTAGTGCTTCGACAGGGCCTCTGCAGCAGCCTCGTCCTTCTCCCTCGCCGACTCGATCTTATGATTTCCCAAGCTCAAGATCGTCGCGGCTCGGATCTGATCCTTCTCAGGATCATCGCGAATTTCCGAATTCGAAGCGCTGATTGCCAGGGCAAGTTGAAACTGGAACTCCTCCTCGGAAGACATATAGTCGGACCGATTCGCAGCCGTTGACGGTGGAATGGTGTTGGTGTTGGTGTTGGTGTTGGTGTTGGTGGTGGTGCTCACAGTGCTGACAGTGGAAGCCGGCGACGGGGAGGGCGAAGACGAAGGACTCCCGGGAGAATTGGCGGATTGCGGAGTGGAGGCGGTACGGTGATCGGAAGAACATGATAACGAAGTAACAGGAATTGAAGTTGAGGTCGAACCTTCGGTGGACGATCGATTGGGCTCGTGGTTGCTCCCTATGTGGAGCTTCTTGAAAATGTGTTTCATCTTTACTTTACTGGATTTTCTGAGTGTGGAATCCAGTATTTCACTAGTTTTCTCGGAAACTTTCTCGGCAATTTTTTATCAAACTTTCTCGGCAAAATTATTGTTCTTGTTCTTGTTTATTTTGATTGAAATTTATGAAGACCAGGGTCAATCCACGTTGAGGGGGAAGAGAGAGAGAGAGGAAAGTGTTATGTTATGTTAGGAATTGAAAGGAGGGAAAACTTAAGGGAGTGATGTTATATGGTGCGAAGCCAAGCCAATGAGCCATTTATAAGAATAAAAAAAAGGCTTAAATTTCAAAGAAACCACAAGAATGACATAATCTCCTTTAGTACGCTAGATTGACACGCTTTTACTTGTATTATTATCTATTAAAACACCCTAGTCAAACTGCCACGCTGGCAATTTATGTCAGTCATATTCGCTTACATTGCCCCACCATATTTTGCCACCTGTCCCCTTAATTACACACATATTTTCCGTACGGCTGGAGTATTGAGCATTTTTTATTTTTTTATTTTTTTTATAAAAATAAGGTTTATACTATTTTTTTTTTAAATATTTGTTTGTTTTGCTTAAACGACAAATTAAAAAAACAAAGCAAATTTTAGGCATAATTTCAATCAAATTAATTTATAATATAACTAAAATATTCATATATTTAATGAAGAATCAATCACTGCTCAACATTCAAATGCTAATTAAAAGAGTAAATAAAACCACTAAAATATAGGCCTCTAATTATAAATTGACAGAAATTAAAATGTAGTGAAAAGCATGAGGGAATTATATTGTTATTTTCCACTATTCCGGGTACATATATAGAGAGGCTCATTACAACATTCCAAGGCATAACAGAAAGTAAATATTACGTGTACCATGAAAAGGAATCCAATGTAACTAATTATGTAATTAGAGCCTTGTGATTAATTAGCTAACTGCTTAACATCCTTGTAACGCCTCAACTCCAGGGACCGTTACGATGTGCCTTGTAAACAGTGCTAAACTCGCTAATCGAGTCATTTAGCCAAAATCGTGAACTAAGTATGATTAACGGTTTAGGGATTAAAAATTTTGGTTAAGATGTAACGTTTCACTAGAACGTCTAATATATACATTAGGATCCCGAAAATATAATTTCAGAGTCTATTACAAAAATATACTTACAACAGGTCGTTCTATGCGGCAAAACAGGGTTTAACCCTAGCTCCTCTTTAAACCTCGGCCGTGGCGGACGAGCAGCTGCATAAGTACACATCATCACCTAAGCTCTCCAACTCAAGGATGATCCAGCCTTCTCTTGCCTTTACCTGCACTACATAACACCCGTGAGCCGAAGCCCAGCAAGAAAACACAATAAAGCATGATATAATATCAACAATGATCATAATAATCATTCAGGACTATCAGTCCAAAACAGGTAGGTGACAGTAGCCAAAGTCACAAAAGTGGGTACAGTTCTCTTTAGCCATGTAACGATAGGGTCACCAGGGCTTAACTGATAAGTTATCCTTTCATAAGTTCAATCGGGATAGGTGTATGGTGAATGGTCACCAACATAACCTTCCTCATGACCATAGAGTCATAACCTGGGGACAGCACCCTTTAGCCATGTGACGACAGGATCACCAGGGCTTAATAAGTAAGTGAGCATCTCACTAGCTTTAGCAGGACAGGTGCATGGTGATTGGTCACCAACATAACCTTCCTCCCGACTCTAGAGTCGTAACTATGGAACAGTGTTCCCTAGCCATGTGACAAACAGTCACCGGGGCCCTATGCCCTGGCTCTAAACATCTGGTCTTAGACTAGGCAAGCGCTTACAAGTTCATCGACTTTAGGGTCGGTCCAGCATAAATGCCATGGAGCCATTCAACGCTGATATCGATTAGATCTAATCTTCACTCGGCCCTGCGTCCTCGACGCTTATGCCGTTTCTGACCCTCAGGTCAGTGAAACACGACCAGTGTCAGCTCATTGTGAACTTGACTAACAAATCACAGCCTCACAGATGAATCCAACGCCATTGCCAATTCTGACTAATAAGTCAGTGCCATACACAAGTAAGTCATGCCACCAAACATATGTCACATGTCCAATATCCATAAACAAGGTATTCAGCATGCTTACTCAACAAGTATAAATATAATTAGGACCATGCACAAATCCAGAGGCACAGGCTCTGAACAATATCATACTCAGTACTCAAAGCATGTCCTAATCACATGTTTCTCATGCATCACATGCATTGTGCTTAACAATCCAACATGCACCAATCATAGCCATGCATGTCATGTTTAATAACCAACCAACATGCATCAAGAATAGTCATGCATGTCACATGTACACAGGGTGCAGTTTTCTTACCTCAGATTCGAGCTAGAATGATTAAAAGAACGACCCTTGAGAACAATCAACTTTTAGTCCTTTAGCGGTCACCTAGTCATAACCAAACATAGGATACCATCAATAAAAAAAATGATCAACATAGGTTCCCAAACCAATATCTAGCCTCCAGGACATCAATCCACACTTAACCGGGTAGTAGGATCAATCCCGAGGCCTATGGCTAGCATCCCATAGTCAAAAACCTATTTCTGGCCAAAACTGCCTTGATGGGCCGCTGCTCACCATAGCCATGCCGCAGCTCACCCTCAGACAGAAGCATAATTCTTCCCAGAAACACACTCAGGCCGCGGCACACCATAGCCAGGCCGCGGCACATTACGCAAACCAGCAAGCCACTAGCTTGCTTCCCCTGCGCTTCTCCTCGAAACCAAACCTTCAAACCAGTCCCAAACCTCAACCTAACAACCAATTCAACCACTAAACATTATCAACAACTCACCCACATCAAAACCCAAGTTAAACATCAACTAAACTTCCATTAATTCCAACTATTTACCAAGAAATCACAAGCTGAAAGTTTAAAGCCAAAACAGAGTATACCATGAAACTAATGGCTGGAACTTACCTCAAACTTGATTTTGAATCCCCTTAAATGGCTGAATCAAGTTCCTAAGCTCCCACCTTTGATCTCCTAGCTTAACTCCTCAATTTGAGCTCTCAAAATTCAAAGAAAAGCAAAGGGAAAAACATGTACGGGTAAGAAGAAGAAGATGAGGATGAGACTCTGTTTTTGGTTCTGTTTTTCTACAGCCTTAAAGTCATATACATCCAACCCAAATGACCTAAATGCCCCTAGGTCATTTAAGGTTCCTAAATCCACCGCAAGGGCAAAACCGTCCTTTTCAACCTATACCGTTAATTATAATTAACGCTCTCTAATTCCCGTTAATCTCAAAATTATCAAACACCAATAACCCATATCCCATTACCCTTTTATTCCCGGTAATGTTCTAGTCATCAAAATGACCCCGAGACTCACCCCGAGCCCCGAACTTAAACCCATTATGGCTAGACCGAACACTTACATCTCATGATCGTCTCATGCCGAATAGCTCGAACCAATCCACCTTATAAGGTGGCCATATTAATTAATCACAACCATGCACCCAAAATACACAATTACGCCCACAGCGGCCAAATTACCAAAGTGCCCTCATAACTATAAATACTCCCATATGCATGCATTTACCATCATATAATAATATAATTCACATGAGCATGCATATGATCATTAAATAGCATAATAAATCAATTATGGCCATCCCGACCTCCTAATCAAGGTCCTAAACCTTATTAGGAAATTTAGGGCATGACAATCCCCCTGCAAATGAACAGGCTTAGGAAGGACTGTGAGTTTGATTCGTAACTCCTGAAATTTGGCTGTAACAAGAGGTTTGGTGAGACAATCTACAATTTGGTCATCTGTAGGAGCATAAGCAAGAGTAAGAGCACCCTGAGTCAGTTTGTCACGAACAAAGTATTGATCAATTTCAACATGTGTTCGTGCGATAATGCAATACTGGATTAGAGGCAAGGCGGACAGTACTGATATTGTCGCAAAATAGAACAAGAGCAGAGGACAGAGGTACACGCAGTTCAGTAAGAAGAGATTGGAGCCAGGAGATTTCAGCAGCACCATTGGCCAAAGCACGGTATTCCGACTCAGTGCTAGAGCGAGAAACCACCTTCTGTTTGGAATAAGACCAGGAGATTAAATTATGACCAAGAAAAACACAGTACGCACTAGTACTTCGACGATCATCGGGACATGATGCCCAATCAGCGTCTGTGTAGCAAAAAAGAGACGATTCAGACCCGCGGTAGAGAGTGAGACCAAAGTTGGCAGTGCCTTTAAGATATCGTAGAACCCGCTTAACAGCTTGAAAGTGAATGTCAGAGGGAGCATGCATAAACTGACATAGTTTATTAACGACAAACGCAATGTCAGGATGGGTCAAAGTGCAGTATTGAAGAGCGCCGAGAATGCTACGATATTCAGTGGCTGAGGGAAGCGGTTTGCCATCATGGAGGGACAAGGAGCCAAGAGCCAAAGGTGTAGGTAGAGATTTAGAGTCTGCCATGCCCGTTTTAGTGAGAATATCACGAATATATTTGGTTTAGCTGAGATGTAGGCAATTTGTGAAAGTATGAACCTCAACACCTAAAAAATAATGGAGAGGACCAAGGTCCTTGACAGCGAATTGGGCCTTCAAGAAGTCGAGTAACTGAGTAATTAGAGTAGTAGAAGAGCCAGTAAGGATGATATCATCAACATAAATTAATATGACCAAAGTATGACCTCCATGATGAAACAGAAACATAGATGTATCAGCCTTGGAAGATATGAAACCCCACTGTTGAAGAGCAAGACTAAGTTTGGTGAACCAGGCCCGTGGGGACTGTTTGAGACCATACAATGATTTATGAAGCTTGCACACATGAGTGGGGTGATTAGAGTCAATGAACCCTTGTGGATGAGTCATAAAAACATCTTCTTCGAAATCGCCATAGAGAAAAGCATTTTGGATATCAATTTGACGAAGGGGTCATTGACGAGAGACAGCCACTCTAAGAACCAAACGAATCGTCGTAGGCTTGATAACGAAACTAAAGGTTTCATGATAATCCAGGCCAGCTGTCTAATGAAAACCCTTCGCCACAAGACAGGCTTTATATCGATCAATAGAGCCATCCGGACGAAGCTTAAGGCGATACACCCATTTACAACCAACAACCCGAGAACCAGGAGGGAGAGGTACTAGAGACCAAGTCCCTTGCGCCTGCAAAGCATTAAATTCTGTACGCATAGCATCTTGCCACTGAGAATCTTTATTAGCTTCAGTGAAGGAGGATGGCTGACATGGGGTACCTGCAGCCACACTAAAAAACACACGAGGCTTAACAATACCAGCTTTTGATCTAGTTATCATGGGATGTGTATTCATAGTGGTAATAGTAGGCTGAGAAGAAGGTCCTGGTAGATCAACAGGGAAAGGAATGGGAAGAGGGGACAGATCTGTTGAGGAAGAAGAAGGGATATCAGCTGGGGAAGGTACGAGTGTAGGGGAAGGCAGAGCTGAAGAAGAAGAAGGAGGGCACGGATGAAAGGAGGGAGCATGTTTTGGGGGAAAACAACCACCAAGAAAAGGTAGAGATCGAACAATAGGAATAGAAGAGGAATCGGTGGAGGAACTGGAAGGAGAAATAGTGGAGAATGGAAAGTGAGACTCATTAAACACAACGTGATGGGTGACATACAACCGAGTAGTGTCAAGTTGAAGACAGAGATAACCCTTGTGATGACTGCTATAGCCAAGAAAAATGCAAGGTCGAGAGCGAAATTCAAGTTTATGTGTGTTATATGGTCGAAGAAAGGGGAAGCATTGATAGCCAAATGTTTTGAGATGAGAATAGGAAGGGTGTTTATGGTAAAGGACCTGATATGGAGAGTGGTTGTTTAAGACACAAGTGGGAAGAAGATTGATGAGATAAGTGGCAATGCTAAAAGCATACGCCCAATAAGAAAGAGGCATGGAGGAGTGAACAAGTAACGCTAGCCCAGTTTCAACCACATGGCGGTTTTTACGCTCAACCCGACCATTTTGTTGAGGAGTGTAAGGACAGGACAGTTCATAATGCACCCCTTGATAAGTGAAAAAAGTGGAAAGTGAACGAAATTCCCCACCCCAATCAGAACGAACATGCTTTATCACAGAGTTGAATTGTGTTTGAACATGTTTATGAAATTGGATAAATGCTGTAGAAACCTCATCTTTGGATTTTAACAAATAAAACCAACAAAATCGACTATAATCATCAATAAACAGAGAAAAATATTTAACACCAGTCACTGAAGGAACAGGGGAGGGACCCCAAAGATCGGTATTATTTAACGCCCAAACGTGACTTCCACTTAGCGGTAGTCGTAGTATAGATGGGCGGTCGATTCCACAAGGAGGCAAATGAATAAAGTTAATCAATAAATAAATGTTAGAGATAAATAATGTGAGGAAAATAGAACAAATGACATTTTTGTTGTTTTTGAGATTTAAATATTAGAAACAAATATAGAATAAAGTGTGATGTAACAATAGGTAACAAGTAGGAAGGATCAAGAATCACCAATATGCATACTTATTTATTTGGATTTTTTATTCACAAAAATTACACAAATGGATAGTTCACATCCCAACTATTCATTTGGAAGATTTAACATTGAAGCACAAATATATTTAACAAAAATGTATTCAAGTGATTATTATTCTTTACCATGAAAAGATGAGATAATTCTTATGAGAAATCTAAAAATGACATTATACCATTGACAATAATGCAATAAAAGATTGGACATAAAACCTAACACAAATATTACTTTTACTATTTATAAAATACATAGAAAGAGCATGACTAATTCTATATAGATTTAGCAAAAGTAAATATATATGAATGAGATGGACAAAATGATAAATATGTTATCTATATTAATTTTACTAATTGGATAATACATAGAAAGTGCTTGACAAAATCTATATACTATTAGTAAACATACATATAGATAACAAAATGAAGGAATAGAGATGAAGAAGTAGAGATGAAAGAAAATAAATCACCCAAATATATAAACTTTAGGCACATAGTGAATCCAAAATACCAAACAAAGTCATAGTGCATATAGGATCATCCTAACCTTCCTAAGAAGGTTAGCCTATTATGCTAGACATTCTCATGAAATTCTAGAGAGAAAATATGAGAAATGAGACTAAAATTTGGTAGAGTTTTTGCTACCTAAAAATTACATAGAAAATGTGAAGAAAGTGTCCCTATTTATAGATGGATAAAATGACTAAAAAGAAATTAAACAACAAAATGAGGTTTACAAAATAAATCTGAAATACTAATAATAAAATATGATTTTGAAAAATCAAATTTTATTATTAATATTAACCTAGCTATTTTGGTGTATGGTCATTTTTCCCTTTTA
This sequence comes from Humulus lupulus, assembly GCF_963169125.1. NCBI lineage: Eukaryota > Viridiplantae > Streptophyta > Magnoliopsida > Rosales > Cannabaceae > Humulus > Humulus lupulus. The sequence continues at coordinate 15,771,792 of NC_084799.1, read as the reverse complement.
TAAAATACCACAAAAACATGAGCTTTAAAGCTCAAAATAGCAATTTACAAAGCCCAATACCCACAAAACATGGCTGGTGACACAAGAGGGTTTTGACCCATTTTCAACCAATGAGGGAGTGCCACGTAGGCAGGCTGCTGGGAAGATTTCGGATTGGGCTTGCTAGGCCTTTGTTGGGGAGAAACTGGCTTTGGTTCACGTTGGAGGCTGCTGGGGAGGTTTGATGGGCTTGAAGGCTGAAGGGCTGAAGTGGGCCGTTGGGTGCCTTGGGCCTTGCTGAAGAATGCCTGGAAAGTGTGGATGATGTGAGGCAGCTGGGAATGGTCACGTTGGAGCTAAAGGCTGAAGGAGAGGCTTCTGACAGGTGGCGCCAGATGAGTGGATGGCAGGCTGGGCAGCTGTTGGCGTGGCGGGCTGTGGCGGTGACACGTGGCGGCTGGGCAAAGAGAAGAAAGAGCTTGCTGCTGGGCTTGGGCCGAAAAAAATGGGCTCCTTCACTTCAAAAATGCCACATTCCCTTTTGTTTTTCAGATTTAACTCTTTCTTTATTCTTTCTTTTTCTTTATGCCAAAATGCATCTTTAATTCCTACAAAATAGCAATAAATTAAATCATAATCAAACATTTTCATTTATAAAATAAATTATATTAATTCAATGAAAATATTAATTAAACTTAATTTATTTTGGCTATTAAAATCAATAAATAATGCATTTTTCACCACTAATCAGGTATGCACTAAATCAAAGGGTCTAGAAGCCCGAGTTACAGAAGCATTAAAAGGCAGCCTATGCAATTTTGTTTGTTGACAAGAAGTACAGAAATCCATATATGAAGACTTAACATTAGAAAGATTACAAGATGAGATTAAAAGAGAAACAACGTCCTTGGAAGGATGGCCCAAACGAAAATGCCATAGATTGGAGGGATTAGCAATAGCATGATAGAGTTGAGGTGGAAACGATGTGGAAGCAGAAGTAGAAGAGGGAGAACAAACACGATTCAAGCCATGATCAAGCAAACCCTTGAGGAGGAGCTGGCGGGTGACCTGATGTTTTACCAAAAAGAAAGAAGGATAAAATTCAATGAATGCTTGATTATCTTGACAAAGTTTAGAGACACTGAGCAAATTTGTAGTAAGAGATGGAGAATGATAAACATTATGAAGTTTGAGGAGAGTGTGATAGGCAGGAAGAGAAGCGGAATCAACATGAGAAATAGAGGAAGTCTTACCATTACAAATTGTTACCTGATCGGACCCATGATAAGTGGATGCAATCTCAAGCATGTTAAGGTCGGGTGTGAAATGGTGTGAGGCTCCCGAGTCCATGTACCAGTTAGGATCGGCCACAGTAGATGGTTGAGCAGCCTGGGTAGAGACAGGGAAAGGAGAGGAGGTGTTGGGGGTAGCGACCGTGTTGAAATTGCGAGGAGAGGGTGAAGTGGGCTTGTAACGCCCTGGATAACCAAGACCGTTACACTGTGTGTTTTAAATAGTGCAAGACTTGCTAATCAAGTCATTTAGACAAAATGTGAATCCAATGTCATCAACGGATTAGGAATAAAAGATTTTGGTTACATACAAGCTATTTTCATTAAAAATGACAGTTTAATACATGGCAACCTAAAACAGGGTTTAAATGACTTAGTTACAGCAAATTCGGAAGCTTATAAGCAATTTAAGCCACTCTAATGGCAAAATATACATTTTAGGTTTCCGTCCCTGTACAATTCCTCGACCGTAGTGGCCGAGCAGCTGACAATGTACACCTCGCCCCCAGACTCTCCAACTCATGGTTGACTCGGTCTATCCTTGCCTTTACCTGCACCACGTAGCACCCGTGAGCCGAGGCCCAGCAAGAAAGCATGATATCATAGCAAGATCAACATTATTAATCAAATATTCCACAATGCACAACCAGGAATTTAGCAATTCAGAACATTTATCCAATCAGGGATAACAATTAGCAGATTAACAGTTTACCATCCAGACAGTCAACCAATCATATCCATAACACAATATTCACGTTCATAATCAACAGTTTATCACATCCATCAAATAATATTCAGGGTCAGCGCCCTTAGGTCGCACCCTCTATTTAACACACTGTCTTCGGCTCACTTGGGCCGCCCCCAGTGTAATACTCACTGACTCCGACCAGCTTAACCGAGCCCAGTGATAAATAAGCTGCCTAAGCTACCAGTGGCCGAGCCGCGCCCCGTGCGCAAATATTGATTCCGACACTCTTAGGCCGGTTATCGCATGTCCCATGGCATAATAATACCATCTCATGACATGATATACAAATATAGGGAGCTCTTAGTCCCATCGTGTCCACATGGTTAATCGCACTCACATAACAATGCATACAAACATAGGGAACACTTAGTCCCAACCTAACCACATAATCAGGTGTAGCTTTCTTACCTTTAGATCCCGCTAGCTTGCTCAATTGATCCTCAGACACGATCCCGTCTAAACCTTAGTGCGTACCTAGTCACAGCCATAGATCAGAATCACCACCAAACTTCAAATCCAAAACCTAGCCTCGGGACCAATCCCGAGCCCCCGGGAAGCCCTATTTCCACCAAACAGGGTGGTGGAATCAAACCCCGAGCCTCTGGGCAAAAACCCTAAAGAAAAACTCAAAACCCCCTTCTTGGAGACAGGGTAGCGCTATAGCTCTTTAATGAGGGCGCTATAGCGCTACAAGCAGAACCAAAACGCCCAGGAAGCCCTAGCCTAGTGCTGTAGCGCCCAAAGGCTAGCGCTACAACGCTAGTCACAGACCAGCAGCACCCTGTTTTCCCTCTTCAACTTTCCTCGAACCAAAACCCCTTGGAACCCTTCCAACCCTCAATTACTCACCAAATTGAGTCTACCATCACCTATATCTCATCCCACACAACTCAATAACACAAGACCTAACCACATGCATCATCAAACTAGAAAAACAAACATTGAACCCAAGAACTGAATGATTTAACCAGAAACTCAGATACTTAGAACATCAAAGCCAGAACTTGTTACCTTCTATGGAGGATTTCGACCTTAGATTATTCCTAGCATCCAACCAGCCTCAAGCCCTTCAACTCCTCAGGTTCATATCCCTTTATTCCATCCAAAACTCAAACTTAGAAACCACCACATTAAAACCCAGAAAATCACATCAGGAAACCTTAAAACTTACCTCAATTGATTGGCTAAACCCTGCTAGTTCTTCTAGCTTCACCAAGATCCTTAGCCCTAAGCTCCATCTTGAGCTTTCTCTGGAATTCCAGCTCCAAAACTCACAAGGAATGGTGAAGAGATGACCCAGCCGAATGAAAGAGAGAGATAACTCTAAGTGTCTTGTTTTTCTTTCTTTCCTTCTTCCTTTCTTTTCCTTAAGCTTCTGAGTTAATCTACAACTTCCACTAAGACATAAAGACATATGTTACTTATCCCTTATAGTCAAATGACCATATTGCCCTCCCAATTAAACCAAGCTTCTAAATATCCTAAGGGCATTTTAGTCATTGCTCCCAATTCCCACAAACTCCTCAAATGTCCTAGATATTTACCACTTAATTTCCATCATCTAATTAGTCACCAATTATATTTCTCAATATCAAATCGTCTCCAATATATTCTCTAAATTCCCAGATACATCCCTAGGCTCACGCCGAGCCGAGTATAAATCCACGCTGTGACTTTCTGGCTTAACCGCTTGTTAGGATCGCCTCGAGCCACAAGCTGCAGACATATCCACATAATAATGTGGTCTCAACATTAGCCTACCAATATACACACAAGTATGCAATTACGCTCTCAACGAGCCAAATTACCAAAATACCCTCACAGCAGAGTATATAGCCCCATGCATGCCTTTATCATCATATAATAATATGACCCACATAATCATGCATATAGTCATATAATAGCACAGTAAATCAATTATGGCCCTCCCGACCTCCTAATCAAGGTCCTAAACCTTATTAGGAAATTTGGACTAAACATGTGATTAAGCCACTAAGGTTTGGGTATTAAAACTTTTGATCATCGCATAAACATTTCCATTAAGTTAAAAACAAGTTCTTTACATGGGATCCCAAAAACATCAGTTTAAAAACTAATTACAATACTCAGATTGCACAATAAGCCGACCTAGGCGGCAAAAGCTGGGTTTAACCCTAGTTCCTCTGAGCATCTCGACCGTGGTGGTCGAGCGAACTGCATATGTACATACCACTGCTAATGCCCTCCGACTCATGGCTGGTTGAGCTTCTCCTTACCTTTACCTACACCACAAAGCACCTATGAGCCAGAAGACTCAGCAAGAAAACATAATCAACAGTTCACTGAATAAAACAACCATCAAACAGTAATAACTGAAGCCAGTACATTCATCAAACCCAATTGGAGACCATAGAGTCCCACAAGTGCATGTTGCACTTTCTTTCAAGTTGTTGGCATCCGAGCCAGTCAAGTGCATGTCGCACTCCCAGGGTGGCCCAGCCATGGTGGCCTGCACTCCACATGCATTATGCCAATCTTAGCTTATAAACTAAGTTCTTTAAGCCCTTGACTTATAAGTCAAGTCACCACGTGCCTCCAACTTATAAGCTGAAGCCTTGGAATTCTCAACTAATAAGGCGAGTCTCCTAGAGCCTATTATATTCTCAACTAATAAGTTGATCCCCACTTAACACCCTAATAATACCCTAGTTTATAAACTAAGCTTCACAGTCATAACAGACAGTCACATGTTTCATATAACATACTTATCAACAATCACAATGCATTATAATACATTCACATAGCAGTCATTAGCATAATCATAATTATGCACGTTACAATGTACCTAATCTGATATTCACAAGCATAATTATAATCATGTTCATCACCTTGACTAAGCTCTGATCACGCATTCACATAACAGGTGCAGTTTTCTTACCTTTGGTCCGTATGCGGGTTATTAGCGACGACCCTCTGAGTACGATCCCCGATTCAAGGCCTTAGCGAAAACCTAGTCACAACCGCGATAAGGAAGTTCCCATCAATAACAGGTAAATAACAACTTCCAGACCAACTCTTAGCCTCCGGGACATCGAATTCCACTTAACAAGGAAGTAGAATCAATCCCGAGCCCAAATGGTTAGGTTCCCAATCTAAAAATCTCATTTAAGCCAAAATTCTCCTTAAGACCCGCGGCCCCTCACACCCGAGTCGTGGCCCGCCTCTAATTCTAGAGGCTCGGCCTCCTTGGAAACCAACGCGCGCCGCGGCGCCCCCTTGAGGCGTCGCGGCCCGCCCCTGCCTCCGAGCCCTGCTGGCTCAAAATTCTCTTCGCAGGCCGCGGCTTAGCCCCACGAACCCAGAATTTTCTGGTTTTTTCTTCAACCGAACCCAGCCAAAACTTAACCAAATCCGTCCCACACCTCCAATTCAAATTTCCACAACATATATACTCATTCTCACCAATAAAACTCAACTAATTATCACAGTAAAGCTCATCAAACTTACCAAACCCAACCTTTCAATTATCAAGCATGCATAGACATCCTTACTCTAAATATTCAGCAAACTAACCATACAATTTCAGTTAAGAATTCTTACCTCAGCTGTGATGAAACACTTGAGCCTAGCCTCTGTTTTTCCCCAAGGCTAACACCTTGATTTCCCAAGCTTTCCTCTTCAATTTTCCAAAATCTACTCAAACCCCCATGGAGCATAAAGAGAACGTGAGAGAGAAAGAGAGGGTTGCTGAAGTCTTTTCTTTTTAATTCCCTATGATTTCTCAAACCTTCTCAACATAATTCAGCCAGCCAAGTCCTAAACCCCAAGTAGAATTGACTAATTTGCCCCTTGCCCTTAGCCTATTCAACAAGTGCTCACAAGAGCAATTTTGTCATTTGCCTTAAATCCAGTTATCCACAATTTACATCCTATAATTCCCGCTACTTCCAATATTCTCACACAGTTACCAATAAATTCTCATTACCCACTAATTCCCGGTAATGTACTAAATTACTAAAATACCCCTAAGCTCACCCCGAGCCGGGTATTCAGACCCCGTTGTGACTTTTTTGCTAACTTGCTCATCGGGATCGCCTCTCGTCGAGTAACCCAAATATATCTACATAATAATGTGGTCTCAATCACACAAACACATATTTAATATCTCTAACATACAAGCATGATTATATTATAATATAATTCACATAATAACTCAATTATTTCCTCCCGATCCCCTAATCCAGGCACTAAGCCACATTAGGAAATTTGGGATGTTACACCCAGAGGTTGATTTACAAAGGGAAAAGTAGGTAAAGGGACAGAGGAGCCAAGGGTGGAGGGGAAAGAAGAAACAGGGGGAGAGGAAATGGGAGTGACAGGTGTTTGAAGAGGTACAACAAAGGATTTAGGAGGAGGTGGTGTAGGTGGTGGTGGTGAGGTCTCGCCTGACCCGGATGTGCTTATACTAGAGGCCAATGCTGTTGTTAGTGGCCTGATACCATGACAGAAATTAAAATGTAGTGAAAAGCATGAGGGAAATTATATTATTATTTTCCACTATTCTGAATAAAGTACATGGTACATATATAGAGAGAGGCTTATTACAACATTCCCAAGGCATAACAGAAAGTAAATATTACGTGTACAATGAAAAGAAGTCCAATGTAACTAATTATGTAATTAGAGCCTTGTGATTAATTAGTTAATTGGTTAACATAAATTAAGGTTTTGATTAGGGGTATGATCCTTAATGATGTATGAAAGTAAGTAAATGTCTGTATTTTTAATGATGTCCATATTTTTAATTTTGTAATAAAATAACTTAACCACATTTTTAATATTACATATTACCAAATATGTCATTTAGCAAATTACTATTTTATTCTAAATATTTTAATATTATAATATATGTATATTAGTTTTTATTTTAAAGTTATTTTGATTTTTTTTCGTTTTTATGGATTGTTGAATAATATATTATACCACAAAATACATATATTGAGTTGAAAAATAATATACCAACAAAACTTACAAAATTATTACTAAAAATTTTATATACTATACCAACAAAATTATATACTACCATTAAAATGTATATACGATGTTACAAAATTATATACTACAATTATGTATAATATAATAGAAACTAAATATCATTAAAAAAAATGATATATCATACCACAAAAAACATATACATTAGTTGGAAAATAATATACCAACAACTCATAAAAAATTTAAAATATCAATATAACTTTAAAATAAAAACTAATTAAACAAAACTAATATACATATACCAATATATTAATGTCATACGATCCTAAATAAATAAATAAATTATAGAAAATGACAATTTAGGTAATCAACAATGTAAAATGGTAATTTCTTTACAGTTTTTAAAATGAGGATATTAGCTTATTGATGTCATTATTTTGAGTAATTTACTATAATTTCTCTTATGACTATATATTTGACGGATTCATTTTAATAGGGGTAAATAGCACCAGAGATCCCCAATTCGTTCATAATGTATCACTTAGATCACCAAATTATTTTTTGTAGCATTTAGGTCCCCAAATTCATACTTTTGTAACAAGTTGGTCCCAATATTTAATTTTTGTTAAATGGTCGTTAAAATAAACATGATTAGAGACTTAAGTGATACGTTTGGAGAAATTTGGGGACCTAGGCAAAACACATGACAAAATTTGGGGGCTTTAGATGTTATTTTTAATAGAAATCATACAAAATAAATTAAAATTCATATTTTAAATTTAAAAAATTAAATTGAAATCATTAAATAAGACAATTTTTTAACTAAAACAAAAATGAAATCATTAAAGAAAACAATTAATTTTAAAATACTTCTTGATATTTTATTTTAAAATTACGCTTATTTGATTTTTTTTCAATATTTATAAATATGTAATTTACATAATTTATTTTTAAATTTTAAAAAATATATAATTATAAAAATCACACTATAAATTAATATGATTTCTATTGAACATATAGGGCCTGTTTGGTATTGTTTTTTGTTTTTTGTTTTCAAAATTGTGTTCTCAGAAATAAGAACAGAAAACTGTTTTTGTAGTTTTCAAAAAACAAGAGGTGTTTGGTTAATGTTTTCTAAAAACAATTTTTTAGTTTTATTTTTTTTAGATCTTAAATAAAAAATTAACAAATATATTTACAAAGAGAAAAATATTTTAAAAGTTTGTAATAAATAATGAGATAAAATAATTTGAAAGAAAAAATGATGAAAAATAAGAAGTGAGAAAATTTGAGAACAACAGAAAACAACTTTTTCTTGTTCTCAAAATTTTCTGTTTTTTGTAACTTTGTTTTTAAAAATTGTTTTCTAAAATCAATGCCAAACACCCCCACTTGTTTTCAAAAAACTGTTTTTAATTTTTAAAAACAAAAAACAGTTTTTTAGTTAAGGTGCCAAACACCCTCATAACTTCTATTAAAAAACTTACACTTGTTAATATTACTTTATCAATATATTAAAATATTATAAATTATATATAGTTTTAATTTTAAAATAAATTATATAAATTACATATTTATAAATATTAAAATTGAATTAAATAAGCTATAAATCATAATTTTAAAAATAAAATATCAAGATTTTTTTTAAAAAAAAAGTTATTAACATAGCAAGTCGGTTCACGTGGGACTAACTTGTCTTGCTAAGCAGGTCGGTTCAGTTGTACTACAAATGACTTGTGGTGTAATGATTGTTACTATTTATTTGACACAATTATAATTTTAAAAATATATTAATTTTATAATATTTTTATATTTATTTTAAGCTAATTTAAATGATAAATATATATTATTAGTTTGTGTATAATTAGTTGTAAAAACTTTAAATTTTTATAATTATAACAAAAATTTATAAATTATATATCTTTTCAAAATTTAAAATAAATTAAAAATTTTAAACATTGAAATCAAATTAAATAAGCTTTATATTATAATTTTAAAATAAAATATCAAGAAGTTTTTTAAAATTTACTTGTTTTCTTTAATGAATTCCTTTTGTTTTAGTTTATTAATTGTTTTCTTTAATGATTTCATTTTATTTTAAAAAAAATTGAATATATAATTTTAAAAAGGAAAATATTAGTTTAGCCTCTGTATTTTACTCAAATACTTGATTGACCCTGTATTTTGTTAAATGATATTTCAAACCAATAAGCCTAATTTTTGTTACGACTAAAAACCCTCAAAATTTGTAATTAATAAATTAAATTTATACAATAAAACATTATTAAATTAAAAAATTTTGATATAAATTTTTAAAAAATATGTATTTCGATTAATTAAAAACTAGATTAAAACCTAAACTTAATTCATAAACTTAAACCATTAACCAACTCAAATATTATAATGGGATTTTGTTCTTGAGTGCATCGTGTTTAACCTAGATTTAAAAACAAAAAAATTCATCAATAGATCCAAAACCCATAACAAAAATTCATTTATACCCTATTTCATACATAAATATCTATCATCAACAGATCCAAAACCCATAACAAAAATTCATTTATAACCAATTTCATACACAAATCTATACATGAACAAAATAGTAAAAAAAAAAAAAAAAAACCTAGCAAAAATATGAATAAAACCCAGAAGAAAAGGTCATTGAACTCAGATAAATACGAAAAAAAAAACCCATAAAAATGGAAAGAAAAACCCATCTACCGAGCCCCTGCCCCTTGCCCATATCCAACCACCTACTATATCCTATGTTTGCCCTCTTTGTTGCTAGCTCCACGTCAAAATTAAACCAGAAATAGACTTTATGCCCATCATGCCTGGAAGAACAATCGCAAAGCTCAATGTCTAGAAAAAAGGTTCGCGAAGCTCATTGTCCAGACCGTCTCCCACATCTTATAATCGCAATCTGGTGGCACCCCTACAAATCTAAGCATGCCCACATCGATAATCACCCAACAATAGTTGTTCGTTAGCCCAACTTTGCCGCTCTACAACGGCTGCTCGTCTGGCCAAAAGAAGAAAAGGAGGAGGATAAATCGTTCGGCCAAAAGAAGAAGAAGATGAAGAAGAGGAGCAGGATGAAGGAAGGGTAATGTTCAAATTTAGGTTTAGGGTTTCTAATTTGACTAAAGTTATTATAAGTTTAATTTAATACAAATTTTACTTTTGATAGAAATTTATTTTTTGTTCTTAATTTAGACTAATTTGGTTTATATTTTAGGTTTATAGATTAATTTTAAGTTTTAAGTTTGGTTAAGTATGTTAAAGTGTTAATTAATTAAAATATGATATTTTTTATTATTAAATTATATATCATTTTTTATTAGTTTTAATTTATTAAATTATTCATTAATTAAAAATTTTGAGGGCATTTTAACCATATTGAAAAATTATTTGACTAAAATCAGGTTCAGGATATCATTTTGATCTGTTTTGCAAAATACAGAGTCTGAAATGTCATTTAACAAAACATAAGGGCCGATCAAGTATTCGGGCAAAACATAAGAGTCAAACTGATATTTTCTTTTTTGAAAATGTAAGATTTTGAACTTAAAAAAAACCAAGATAATTGTTTATGTTTTGGTTAATTAATTTTTTTGTATAAAGATTTCATTTAACTTTTTTTAAATTTGAAAATATGAATTCTAATTTATTTTGTATGATTTCTAATAAAAATAACATCTAAAGTCCCCAAATGATGTCATGTGTATTGCTTAGGTCCCAAAATTTCTCCATATCTCTTAGATCCCTATTCACGTTTATTTAATAGTCATTTAACATAAATTAAATTTTGGGGACTAACTTGTTACAAAAGTATGAATTTGGGACCTAAATGCTACAACAATAATTTGGGGACTTGAGTGATACATTAGGAACAAATTGGTGTGGATGACACATAAGTACTCTCTTTTCTGATGATCATTAAAATAAGTAAGAATACTATTTTAATAAAATTGTAATTATTGATAAAAATTTATCAATCACATTATTCATTTCTAAATAGATGTGGGAGACCCTAATTTGAGATATCAAATCTTTCAACAAATGATGGTTTGGCTATCTTTCTTATTGTGATGTTATAGTAGATTCAACTTTCATTAATTTTAGTAAAAAAATATTTATATTATCTTTAATCCTTAAAAATATTACAATTTTTTATTATTTATGTTAAAATATTAATGCCTTATATCTTTATTTTCTTTTTTTAATAAATTACATTGAAAATTATTCATATAACATAGCATTCGTCCTTTTTAACATCCCATCTAATTGAGAATTAGTAATGCATTTAACCGGATATCATATAATCTATTTATAAAATATAATGATAATAATGAAAGCCAAAATAATTAACTGAAAAAGCCACCGACACTTAAAATGTAAAAAATATATGTATAAAATAAATAAAAGAAATTCCCGACAAAAAAAATATAAATAAATAAAAGAAATTAAGAAGAGAATTAGTGCTGAGTTTTGTTAGTTGGTGAAACGCAAGTTGTTAGGTCATTTGGGAGAAAGTATTTGATATAATAATTAAGTCATCAATCAAGATATATTTATGAAGAAACTCTTATTTGTCAATAATTGGGAATTTAAAGTCCACAAAACTACATGTATTGTCTTCGCAAATTCGCTTTATTAAGATCTGAAATGGTCTCATACTCTCCTGCGTACATGATACTTATAAATCTTTCTTCAATTAAGCACAATGACTTATATAACATTTATACATGTCATTAGTCAGCCTAGTTCTTTGGAAAGTCTTTGCTTTGTAATATCTAATATTATTTTTGGTGGCACGAAGCTCGTTTAATTATATATTAATTGCAATTTGCAAATAGTCAATTGTTAAATTCTTTGCTTAACTAATTGCTTAGCCTGGCTAACAAGAAAAAAAATAGTAATAATAATAAATCTACCAAATCTAACATCAGATTATTAATGATGGACTTGTTTTGGTATAATGATATCTTATAGTTAGGCAAACTATTTTTTATATAATATTTGGCTTTAAAGCATTTTTAGTTTTGTTTTGGTGCATGTTATGTAATTGTATTATTTTATTAAAAAAATATATACATTATTTGCTGATAAAATCTTTATTTTGATGGATGTGTATTAATGATTAATTAGCTACTTGCAATTTATCAAGTAGTTCTAATTAATATATAAGTTAGTTCGTTAAGTTTATGTTTTCATTTTATCTATATTAAAATGATTAGAAAAATATTTTTATACTTTATTTGTCTAATATATTTTAATAAATTATGTTAATTTGAATGAGAAATTTCTTATTGTATGTGCCACAAAAATATTTTAGCTTTATCACCCCCACACACATACACACCAACCATAGCATGCATGTTACATACTAAGTTCAAGTCCAATGCCAAAAGGGTTTCACTATTGATACTTAATAGTGTCTAATATAACCAAAAACTTTAGCACTATTTATTTTTTCAATTTGATGCTAAACATTCCCCTCATACTCAAAATATCTCTCTCATTATATCAAGAATCTCTTTTACCTTATCTTCCTCCTTCTCTCTCTCTCATTCTCACCAAAACCCACAGATTTGTATCATTTTCTTGCTGAAATCGTTGTTAGCCATCTCCAATGTCTTTATGAAGTCCCCAATATCAAAGGCAACATCAATTTTGAGGGTTTTTGGAGGAGAAAAACTATGGGTAAGAAGATTGTTCATTTTTTGTGTTGGATATTGTTTGTTTACTTGCTTTTGGTTATTTCTAACAGATCTGAGCCTATATTGGTGTGTTTTTTGGGTTTATTAGAGAGATTTCGCGATCTGCGTTTTTCTGGGTTTTTTGCAACTTTTGAGCTCGATAATAGCTTTATAGGGGCTCGATGGTATGTAGAAGATGGTTCTTTCATGGGCTCGATGATGCTCGATATAGTTCAATTATAGCTCGATAGTTTTAGGCTTCGTTGCTCGATTGTGCTCAATGACAACTCGATAGGGGTTCGATTGGACTCTAGAATATTTGGTTTAGTAGTTTTCTCGATATGTGCTCGATAATTGGTAGATAGGTATGTAATGTTTAGAGTTTAATGCAGCTCGATTGTGGCTTGATGGTGAGTGCTCGATAAGGGCTCGATGAAGGTTTTGGTTAGGGTTATGTTCGGTTTAAGAACCGTTAGCTCGATAAGAACTCAGTAATATCTCGATGGGAGCTCGATAGAGTTTGATAAAGCTCGATAATATTATTTTTCATGACTTTGTGTGAAAATTTACAATTTTTTTAACAATTTCTTTATTTATTTTTTTCCAACACAATTTCCATTGTCTACGCTTTTGTATCTTACAATGGTGTTTGGGAATTAGAAAGGAAGAAGTGGATTTTCAAGGACCCTCAATGCATGGTGATACCGATGGAGGATGATGTAACATACTTGCAACTTCTTGACATATTGCATAAGGAACTTAAAGTTGATAAACAGATGTATGGGTTGAAATTGGAGGTTCCTTACACATGCGGCGACCAACCGTTTACACCCGTTCATGTTGAAAGTGATCTTGGTGTCCATGCATTCTTAGGAGTAATATCTAAAGAAAGGTCAACCTTGTGTGTCACTCATGTTTAGAAGATTGTCATTACGGATCCATATTCCACTCCCGATCCCAGTGTTAATAAAGTTCATAGTGAGGTGGGCACTTTTGTTCCAGAAAGAGATCTTGCGGGAGATCCTGCTGGACCTGAGGGAGCTACTTTAGGAAGTCCTATTGGTGACTCGAGAGACAACCAGTATGAGTACGAGTACGACCTCCTTTATCAAGCGGTCGCTGAGATTACACTCCTCCAACTCTTCTGGTGACGGGATGGTACTGAAATTAAACCCCGTCACCAGGGCAAACTCTCCCATGCCGAATCTACAAGACTTCGACCCCAAAAAGAAATGCACCTCATCTTCTTTATTACTGGAAATTTTCCTGAAAAGCAACTGATGCACCAAAACCTAAGAAATTAAACTCTGAAGCCAAAAAGAATTGCTCGAAAGGGGATTCCTTAGCCCTTTCTATCAGCCCAAGGTCCACAAACCTAGTCTTAATGTAATTTAAAGTGCTACTACCTCGATATGTGACTCGACGAGGAAAGTGATCTACAAACAGAACAAGCAACTTAGGCATCTGCAACAACACATGAAAAAAATTGGTAAGAAAACATAATCGAGAAAAAATTCAAAAAAAATTCATCAAAAACTAAAATAAACAATGTCATCGAGCTTATATCGAGCTGTTATCGAGCTATACATCGAGCCTCTATCAAACTTCCATCGAGCCACTATTAAAACTAATATTTTTGGTTACCATTGATCTTATATCGAGCTCATATTGAGCCTCTATCGAGCCATATCAAACCTAACTATATCAACCCCATTGAGAATTGAGTCATATGCCTCCTATTGAGCTCATCTTGAGCTTTTATCGAGCTCCATCGAGCTAACATCGATCCCTAACAAGCTCTAATCGAACTCAATGTAAACCTAATGTGTATATCTAATCGAGCTTGCATCGAACCCATCGAACAAAATTGAAAAAACCAGAGAAAACCCCAAATCTTTGAATCGCCATACCCATTCCACAGATCTCGAATAAACATGATTTTACCTACAAAAATGGATGAAGGTTCATGATTTTACCTTAAAATCGATTGTGATGTGGTTCAATGGAGGCTCTTTGTTTGATTCAAAGCTGTGGAGGAGGAGGAGGAGATCTGCACTATCGATTGTGGGTCTCGGTTTTCACTTTCGACGGGAGGAGCTCTACAAGTGGATGAGTGTCAGAGTGTTGTCGCCGAGATGCAGTCAGAAATCCAAGGTAAATGGGTAGATAAATGGATTTAGGGTGTGGGTTTTTGGGGGCTTTCTTCTTCGGGTCTGAGAGAGAGAATCGATAGAGAGAGCGAGTGAGAGATTTGGGGGGGAAATAAAAGGGGTATTTTTTGTACTCCTTGAATGTTTAGCACCAAATTGAAAATGTGAATAATGCTAGTATTTTTTTTGTAATAGGACACACTATTATGCCTAGATGGTGAAATTTCTCTGCCAAAATTACTACCACTGGTCGGGCCTCACTCAAATTATCAACCTGGGCAGAGCCAACTCACGCTCAAAGAGGACCATATGCCCCCTTGTAATGCCCTACTACCCAGGCACCGTTATGTTGTACATCTTAAACAGTGCTAAACTCGCTAACCAAGTCATTTGCCCATAATCGTGTAACTAAGTGTGATTAACGGTTTATGGTTAAAAAATTTGGTCAAAGATACAACGTTACACTAAAACATTTATTGTACACATTGGGATCCCAAAATATATTTTAAAGGTTAATTACAATAAAATATTTACAACCAGCCGACCTAAGCAGCAAAATAAGGTTTAACCCTAGTTCCTCTTTAAACCCTCGGCCATAGTGGTCGAGCAGCCGCATATGTACACATCATCACCTAAGCTCTCTAACTCAAGGATGCTCCAGCTTTCTTTTTCCTTTACCTGCACCACATAACACCCGTGAGCCGAGGCTCAGCAAGAAAACTCAATATGCTCATGAAAAGGTAATAACATGTCACTAAATCATAATAGGCATGCCTAGCAATAATAGCACTATTCATGCATGTAAGCAAGTCCAAATAAATTATTATGGGCCCTGCCCCATGTATAGATGATTATTAAGTCGATCTAGGAATAGATGGCTAATGTGTCCATCTTTGAATAGGTGACTAATGAGTCACATACTTGGGCTCTGCGCCTTAATCAGATAAGTGACTATTGAGTCACGCACTTGGGCTCCGCACCCTAATCAGATAAGTAACAAATGAGTCATGCACTTGGGCTCTGCACCCTAATCAGATAAGTGACAAATGAGTCACACACTTGGGCTCTACACCCTAAGCCATGTGACGTTACAGTCACCTGAGCCTTTTGGCCCTGGTTCTAAGTAACTAGCCTTTAGACTAGACAAGCGCTTTTAGTTTTCATCGAACTTGGAGTCAGTCAAGCATTTAATGCTTATGTTTATTAGATCTAATCATTTCGACTCTGCATTCAATACGCTTATGCCACTCTTGACTCATAGGTCAATTCCATACGACTCGTGTCGTTTCTGACTAATAAGTCAGTACCACTCACAAGTAAACAATGCATGCAGGCATATATCATATGTCAAATATCAATATATAAGGCATTCAGCATGCTTACTCAACATTCGCTAGCATAATTATGATCATGCACATTTAAAAAGACTCAAGCTTTGATCAATCTCATATTCAACATTCATGCCATGCCCTAATCACATGTATCTTATGCATCACATACTGGGTGCAGTTTTCTTACCTTTGGTCCAAGCACATGTTACCAATAAACGAGCCACAAGCACGATCTTGTCTCCGAACCCCTAGCGATAACCTAGTCACAACCATAATATAAAACCTCATCAAAATTTGAGTAAATAAATACTTCCAAACCAAAACCTAGCCTCTGGGACGTCGAATCCTACTCAACTGGGTAGTAGGATTGATCCCAGACCCTTAGAATTAAGTTCCCACGATTAAAAACCAAATCTAGGAAAAAATGCACAAGTCAGTCGCGACTTGGCCTAGTGAGTCGCGACTTGCCCCAAGTCAGAGAGCCCCTTGCCTGGGCTCTTGTAGAGTCCAAGAACTTTACTTAGCTAGTTAGATAGTAGTAGTAATAGTAATATCTAGTAGTAGTTATAGTAGGTTTATTACTGTGGATTTTGGTTCAAGCCGGGACTTAGTTGGACACTCGTAGTAATACTTGTAGATTTTATAAGTTTAACCTATAGTTTAAGAATATTAACTATAGCCTAAGGTTTAATTAATATGACTAATTATGGAGATGATATTTATTATACTATAAGGTTTAGATAGACCCAATAAGATAATAACACTTGTCATGAGTATGTTTAATGAGAAATTAAGTATTTTTGAGGAATAGTTTATTAAGAATAATATTTGAAAATCCTAGAGTCTGCCAGCAGCTTTGAAATCGTTAAAGGACTTAGTCGAGGTTGTTTACTTAATTCAAATTAGGCTGAAAAAGTGTAATTACATGTATAATATTTCAGCGTATGCTGATACGGAAAATACGTAACTTCGCACGACCATTTCGATGAGCCTCGGGAATATGAGCTCAGGCGATATATCGCCTATGGTAGGCGATATATCGGCTCTAGGGCTGTATTTTCAAATGATTTGAAACCAAGCTCATTTTATTCCATAAGCCAGAATCTTTTTTGACCGAGTCTTCAGCCTCTACTGAACGATTATTCAAATGTTTTTCAATTAAAAATCTATTATTTTATTCAAACTAAATGAAGATCTTTTCATTATTGAACTCTATAAATAGGACCTAGTACCCAGCCATTTCTTCATTCTTCAAGCTAAGTTCAGAGCCTACAAGCTGCTAGGATTACTTTAGAGTGTTAAACACTTGGGTTGGGGTTATAAGCTTTATCATTAGAAGCTTATCAAACACTTGGGAAGTAAGATTTATAGTGTATTTCGGTTTCGAGGTATAGTTTGGTTATAAAGCAATCAAAGGTATTCCTATTCCTAGTTCATCTCTGTATATTTCCTTAGTTTTTTTATAGTTTTTCTCTACTCAAATCCTAACTCAGTATTCTTTATTCTTGGTTAGGCATCTAAGTTCTTTGAACTTGAGGTTCTTGTTGGTAAGTATCTTTCTGATGGTTTAGTTCATTCTTTTCATCTATTTTAGAATACTCACCTCTCTATTAATGGTTTTTAGGAGTGTTCCAAAATCCTGACCTTGTTCTCATCATCCCGGTATTTTTGGTAAGAAAAATAGGATAGTTCTTATGTGATATGTGCTATGTTTATATAAAAGTGTTATGATTATGCTATAGTATGATTTTATGTGTTATGATATATGCATGTTTTGGGGCTTATAGTTGTTATATAACAAACCCTAACATTTTTATGTTTTGGGCTTATAGTTATTATATAGCAAACCCCAATATTTTTTACGTTTTTGGGGCTTATAATTGCTTAACTAGCAAACCTCATTGTAGTTTGAGGCTTATAGTTGCTTAGTTAACAAACCCCAATAGTTACCATGTACATGGGTTAGAATTATGATATATGTGTTATAGTATATGATATATGTTCATAGTTTATGTGTATGATTATGTTTCATGCTTGTAGTAGATTTTCCTTGCTGGGCATTAGGCTCATTCCTTTATGTTTTATATGTGCAGGAAAATAGTTATGGCGGCGGGAAGGTTCTTGGCAGCTTAGGAATATGTATTGAGGGAGAATGGAATCGGTGGACTGCGTGAACGGTTCAAGGATGAAGTTGTTTCTAGTTATTTAAAATTATGCTTTACATGTATTTTCCGCACTTTGTTTTGTAACGAATTTTAAGATTTAAGTTATGTTCTATTTTATTTTCAAACAATGGGATCTCATACCCTAACCGCATTTTTATGTATGTTAAACCTTTATTTTACAGTTTTTAATAAAGTTACGACTGTTTTGTATGTAAGTTTTTCTTAAGATTAGTATCTATGAATAGTAGTTATTCATGGTCCAAAGTCTAGAATAAGTTGGGTCGTTACAGCTCTGGGTGCGGGTCGCGACTTGACCCCTCTTGGACCACAGCGCGCCCCCCAGGCTTCCTCCTTCTGGCTTCTGGCTTCATCCAAGTCGCGACTTGCTAGAACAAGGTCGCGACTTGACCACGAAACCAGCCATATCTGTAATGCCTCAAATTTCCTAATAAGGTTTAGGACCTTTGTTGACGCGATTCTTCGGCAACAGATAATTAAGAGAAGAAGAGAAAGAGATTAGTACTAAAAGTAGAACCGTCACAGATAGGAAATCTTTGGGGAAGGAACTAGGTGACTCGAGACACGTTTTTAAGTGGTTCGAAGGTTAAAATCCTTCTACTCCACTAGCCAATATTATTGATATTCTCTGGGTAATTGGTTTACAAAGTACATAGTTCTTTGAAGACTATTTTTTCCAACCCCTATCAACTCCCAGGGTCTCCATATTTATAGGAGAAGGCACCTGGAAGTTGGTAGGGAGGTCATCCCGTGACCTTACCATTTGTCATGTCAAGTCTGTGATATTCATGATTAATTCATAAACCTGACACACAAGTGTGGTCTAATCAGTATGGAAGGAGATAATGGGCCGCACGGCCCAACCCGTCCGCGGGTGTCTGAATACGCACGTTCCTGCTGCGTGTCCGAGAAGTCAGGGGGATATCGGACACGTGATGGCAGGAATATGCACGTTTATCTTGCGTGTTGACTTCCCATAGGGTCGGAGCTTCCCGAGAAGCTCGCTATCAGAGCAGTTCATAACCCGAGCTTATCCGTCCGTGGCCGTCGGATGTTATTCCCAGCTCCTGGGGCAACAAGTGCGAGCTGGAAACAGGACCCCCTCGAGCTAGCAAGGGCCCGTCCTGGAAATAGAGCCTCCGGCCTGTGGGAGCCTCGGACTAAATCATGTTTAGTCCGAGGCTCGTCCTGCTAAATAGCCCGTGGGAAATCCAGGGCGTACATCTGCCCCCCAAGCTCCTGCTCGTGGTCTATGACGTCAGATATGGGAGACCATAGTAGGGGCTTTTAGACTTCCCCCACAACCCTTCGTATTCCATGCTTTTCGCAGGCGTCTGATACGTGGAACGCCGTGGGTGGCGACGGTACACTCTACGAGAACCGCATTAAATGGCCTAGCCTACTGTCCAGCCGTCGTTTCACATTTCGAGTGGAGGGTCTCCCAAGAGCCTTTTGCACGTGATCCTTCCCTTGTATAAAAAAGGGGGTGGTCATCCCACGCACAAGCCACCTTACCATTCAAAATCTCTCAAATTTCCTTCTTTTCTCTTTGACCTTCCGAAGAACGAAACCCTCATTTCCATTGCTCTCATCTTCTCCGTTCACGAAGCTTTAAGCGTACGAGTTCCTTCAAAGCCTTGGAGGCCACTGTACCAACGAAGCTCCTACCAGCGCAGCAACCTCGCTCACCATCTAACCATATACTGTAAGTCTTCTGTCCCTGTTTATTTTTTGAAAGCATGCCACTGTAGCTTAGGTAAAAAAATTTTACTGTAGCCACATGCAGAGGTTTTCTGGGTCGCGCGGATATGGAGGGTGACAGCCCTTCTTATATTAGGGCACACTTGCCATGGGGCCTCGTCTTAGAATATGGGTTCCATGGTTCTCCCTTAGGAACAATTTCTGGGTAGGACCCTTAGGAATTTTGGGTGCAAAAACCGGGTAGCTTAGGGAATACGCCTCAAAAGCGGTTTTGCCACACCTTGCCTGTTGAAACTTTCCCCCAAGGAAATTTTTTACTCTGAGTCCTCTGACACACGAATTCCGAGTAATCTGGGATCTGTTGAGGGCATAGGCGCGTGTTCCTTGGGACGCGTGGCACCATTCTCCACGGGCTGGGCTTACCCCAGCTCGTGTACTTAATATTTGCTTCACTCTCCTGCTTGGGTCGCCTTTTCTAAAGTGTTTTCTTTTGTTCGATAGGCGACCAGATGGCTCCAAAGAGAAATCTGCCACAGAAGAACGTGGGAAGTTCGTCTTCCCAACAGGATAAAGGAAAGGCGGTGGTGCCCAGCTCGCCAATTCCTCACTTTGGGCCGGCGGTGGAGAAGCAAGCCGAGGTGGCCCCTGACGCGTTTTTCGAGGCGGAGAGAATTGTCTCGAAGATAACCGACCAGGCAAAGATCACCAAAATCTTCCTCAACCACAACATTCCCCTGGGGGTGGCCTCCGTGATCGCCCGACCTGCTGCGGATGGGGAGCGGAGCTGCACGCCGCTCGACGAGTCGTTCGCGGCCTGGAGCGGTGAACACTTCAAGGCAGGGGCCTTCCTCCCCCTGGATCAGTATTTTGCTAATTTTTTTAACTATGTGGGGTTGGCCCCATTTCAGCTCCCCCCCAACTCATACCGTCTGTTGGCGGGATTGAGGTATTTGTTCCAAAAGCATGAGTGGGAGGTCCCCACTCCGGCTGATATTCTATATTTCTTTTGCCTTAAAGCCAGCCCGGACCAGCAGGGGCGAGGCGACGAGTTCTATTATTTAACCCGCTTCCCTAACACAGCAGCAATCATCGAGCTGCCGAGCCATCCAAACGACTTCAAAGACCAGTTTTTCATGTCAACTAGGTTCCGCAATTGCGACCATCACTACTTCAACCGTCCTCGTAAGTGATCCTTGATTTAGTTCGCCTTTTAAAGGTTATCTTGTTTTAGCTCCTCCCTTATTCCACTTCTGATTTCAACCAACCTTGCAGCCATTTACGCGAGGACCGGAAAGTGTGTGACCCGCGGGGGTCAATACGATACACTGGCGAACTTGCCCCCCAGTGAGAAGGACTACCGCGTGCTCGTGACGGACGAGACGATGGTATTCTGCAAGCTGATTTTCCCAAATCAGACTTTGAATTTGAAAAGGCCCCGGGGGCCTCCCCCAGCTCGCGACAACAGACCGATCGTCGCGGAAGAGGTCGCAGACGACGAAGGCGAGGAGGAAGGTGACGAAGTTCCTCTCGTGATGAACAGGAAGAGGACCTTGGAGGTCGCCCAAGGTATGGGCGAGGAGAGGATCCAATCCGGAGCAGCCGCGGGTCCTTCCGGCTAAGGTAACCCTTACTTGTTTAAAAATGTAGATAGGGCCACTACAGACCCCCGGCTGGTTAGGTTCAACCCTAGGCAGCTCGTCCATCGTCACCCAAGGAATCCGGATCTGGACACGCTCTTGCTTCACTGCGTTGACCAGCTCGTGCTGGACAACCAAGAGAGTCGGCCTAAGGGTACCGTAGTAGTAGATAATACCCTAGCCTTTAGGTCGGTCCTTTTTGAGGAGTACGGGACCAACTTGCGCACGTGGCCTGCGCTCCAGGGGGGCATCTATGCTCCGGGGATTAGGCAGTACGTAGGAGAGTCCAGTCCTGAGTCAGAGCCGGACCTAGAACCTGCGACAGATCGCGAGATAATCGTCTTAGGCTCCTCCAGCTCGGGGGGTAGGGCTCCCTTAGTATTTGCTTACTTATTGCCTTTGAAACTTTGGTCTCTATTTCTGCATGATTGCTACCTTGTAATAACCATGTTTTTTGTTCTTAGCAGAAGAGATGTCTCAGCCCGGAAATAGTCTGCGGGGCGTTGTGTTCGGTGGGAACCCCCCAGCAGGGCCGAGGTTAAAGAGGCTCCGCGAGTCCAAGAGCTCGGCTGGGGCCTCCACCAAATCCCCGGCTAAGGAGAAGGAGAAAGCCCCGCCATCCCAGGTCGCGGGGGTGATCCTCCCTGTTGCCAGGACAGGGCTCATGCACCCGCCACCCCAACGATCTCCATTAGCCGCACAGGACGGGGTAATAGAGGTCGGGAATCTGGCCGCGGCAGCCCCGGATGTGCATATCCCGGTCGACCCCCGGGCTCTGCAGAAGATGCCCGAAGCATTCCGGGGTACGGTGTATGAGTCGGCTAGCTATGCCGTCAGCCATTTCTACAATATCAGGGAGAAAGAGCTCCGGGCCATCGAAACAACGAGCCCGGTCCGAGTTATAGAGTCTGCGGTGGACATGACCTTAACGGTAAAGTGCCCCCTTCTTTTGAGGCTTTAACACTCACACGCCGCCTTTTTCCTTCCAGTTTGTTAATTTAACATTTCTTTCTTGCAGGGCATTGCTGCCGCATACAGAGGCATCGCCAGGACCAAGGCCCAGCTCGAGGGTTTGGAAGCTGAGCGCCAGACCGCCCTCCAGGAGTCTCAGGAGGCGAGAGCCGCGCTGGCGGCCTCTAAAGCCGAGCTAGAGAAGATCCGCTCCGAGAACCAAGAGCTTAAAAACTCCCTGGCCGCATCGCGGATAGATCTCGAGGCGGCGAAGACCGAGGCCCAGGCCTCCCAGGCCGCCCTGGAAGCCGAGCGGGTCGTCTCGGAGCAGTCCTTACAAGACCTGTTCTATCACTGCTGGTCCCACAATCCGGACGCGGACTTTTCTTTCATGCCGCCGGACCTCTGGGCATTCTTGTTGCCGCAGCTCCAAGCCCGCCTAAATAAGGAGGTTCCTCCATCGGAGACTGGAGAGGCCTCTGTTGCGGCGGAGCAGGATGAGACCGCGACCTCCAAAGGGCCAACTGATGGGGCTTAGGATATTTCTTTTTTAAGTATTTTGAACTCTCTTTCTATTGTAATTCTCTTTTTTATGTGAGATGTTTCCACCTCGAGACAATTTGCTCAGCCAGTTTGACATATATATATTTTTATGCATTTGGTTACAATTCGTCTCTTTATTTTTATGAACTTAGTTCGAGTTAACTTTATCCGTATCCCGGGCTCTTTAGAGAAGGGCCACGATCTATAAATTTTAGTTAACTTCTAAGTTTTCTGACCTGGTTAAGACCAGGAACTTATTTTAAAAAACTTAGTTCGTGTCAACTTTATCCGTATCCCGGGCTCTTTAAAGAAGAACCGCATTCAACAAATTTTAGTTAACTTCTAAGTTTTCTGACCTGGTTAAGACCAGGAACTTATTTTGAAAAACTTAGTTCGCGTCAACTTTTATCCGTATCCCGGGCTCTTTAAAGAAGAACCACGGTCAACAAATTTTAGTCAACTTCTAAGTTTTCTGACCTGGTTAAGACCAGGAACTTATTTTGAAAAACTTAGTTCGCGTCAACTTTTATCCGTATCCCGGGCTCTTTAAAGAAGAACCACGGTCAACAAATTTTAGTTAACTTCTAAGTTTTCTGACCTGGTTAAGACCAGGAACTTATTTTAAAAAAACTTAGTTCGTGTCAACTTTATCCGTATCCCGGGCTCTTTAAAGAAGAACCGCGTTCAACAAATTTTAGTTAACTTCTAAGTTTTGTGACCTGGTTAAGACCAGGAACTTATTTTGAAAAACTTAGTTCGCGTCAACTTTTATCCGTATCCCGGGCTCTTTAAAGAAGAACCACGGTCAACAAATTTTAGTCAACTTCTAAGTTTTCTGACCTGGTTAAGACCAGGATAGGACTTAGTTTGTGATAACTCTTATCCGTAAATAAAAATTAACACCTAAGTCGTTAAGGAGACCTGGTTATATCCAGGTACCATATGCCCCCCAAGTAACTGGGAAAGGGTCTTTCGTGGTTACTTTAAAATTACACTTGCAAATAACGGGAAACATTTGATTTTTATTTATGCGTGGAATGCGACCTTCTAGGCCTTACAAATGGCTCATTGATAGTATTTCTTTAGGTGGATAGCATTCCAAGTCCGCGGGACCGCCCCTCCACCAAGTCGAGCTAACTTATAAGTTCCCTCTTTGATGACTTCGATGACCTGGTATGGTCCTTCCCAGCTTGGTCCCAAAACCCCATCTTTGGGATCTTTCCCGGCCAGGAAAACTCTCCTCAAGACCAAATCACCGACGCTAAAGGCACGTCTTTTGACCTTAGTGTTGAAGTAGCGAGTGATTTTCTGTTGATAATGGGCGATCTGGAGTTGTGAATCCTCTCGCCTTTCATCCACTAAGTCTAAGGAGTGGCATAAGAGCTCGTGGTTCCCGTCTTGGTCGTAGGACCGGACCCTGTGTGACAGGACCTTCACCTCCACGAGGAGGACTGCTTCACTTCCAAAGGTTAGGGAGAAATGAGTGTGACCCGTGGGAGTCCGATGTGTGGTCCTATAGGCCCACAGAACTTGGGGGAGCTGTTCTGGCCAGATCCCCTTTGCCTCATCTAGCCGCTTCTTGAGGCTTGCCTTCAGAGTTTTATTGACAGCCTCGACCTGGCCGTTCGCCTGGGGATAGGCCACGGACGAGAAGCTTTTCACAATTCCGTGCCTCTCGCAAAATTCGGCGAACAGATCGCTGTCAAATTGAGTACCATTGTCGGAGACGATCTTTTTAGGTAGGCCAAATCGACATACGATGCTTTTAACCACGAATTCTAGCACCTTTTTCGATGTTATTGTCGCCAACGGTTCTGCTTCGGCCCACTTGGTGAAGTAGTCAATGGCTACCACGGCGTAACGGACCCCGCCCTTTCCAGTGGGCAGGGCGCCTATTAGATCTATTCCCCAAACTGCGAAGGGCCAGGGAGACGAAATCATTTTGAGCTCGGTCGGAGGAGCTTGGGCAACCGCAGCGAACCGCTGACACTTGTCGCACTTTCTTACATATGAGATCGAGTCTTTGGACAGAGTCGACCAGTAATAACCTTGCCGGAGGATCTTCAAGGCCAGGCTTTGCCCCCCAGTGTGATCTCCGCAGAATCCGTCATGAACTTCTTGCAGGATGGCCTTCGCTTCACTTGGAAGAGCGCACCGGAGGAGAGGTAAGGAATGCCCACGTCGGTACAACACCCCCTCGACTAGCGTATACCTCAGAGCTTGATAAAGGACTCGTCGTGCGTCGTTGCGCCCTTCGGGTAACTTGCCCTCGACGAGGTACTCAATAATGGGAGTCATCCAGGTCAGCCTGATGTCGATCATTTCAATATCTGCCTGACCTTCGTCTATGCTAGGTTTCTTCAAGAACTCAACTGGCACCAACCCCAGGGTTTCTGCCTCTCCCGAGGTGGCGAGCTTGGCGAGAGCATCTGCGTTGGCGTTCTGCTCCCGAGGTATCTGTTCGATCAACCCCCGCCCAAACGCAGACATTTCGGACTTTACCTTTGCCAAATAGGCGGCCATCTTGGGACCCCGCGCCTGATACTCGCCTAGAACCTGATTCACCACGAGCTGGGAGTCGCTGAAGCATTGGACAGAGCTCGCCTTTAGCTCGCTAGCTATCCTAAGTCCAGCTAACAAGGCCACGTACTCTGCCTCGTTGTTAGATGCCTTGAACCCAAACCTTAGCGCCGAGTGGAATCTATGCCCCTCTGGGGATATCAGAATGATTCCGGCCCCGGAGCCGTTCTCGTTAGATGAGCCATCAACGAAGATCTTCCACGATGAACCTGAGTAGGCGAGCTGATGTGAGTCTTCTGATGGGATCTCATGGAATCCCGCGCATTCTGGCACGAAGTCGGCCAAGGCTTGACTTTTTATGGTAGTTCGGGGAGTATAGAAAATCTCGAACTGACTGAGCTCGACCGCCCACTTTAGCAAGCATCCTGAGGCTTCAGGCTTTTGCAAAACCTGCCTTAGAGGCTGATCGGTCATGACGTGTATAGAGTGGGAATGGAAGTATGGCCTGAGTTTTCGCGAGGCCGTGATTAGGCAGAACGCCAGTTTTTCCATCAATGGGTACCTTGACTCAGCTCCGAGGAGTCTCTTGCTGATGTAATAAACCGGTTTTTGAGTCTGGTCCTCTTCTCGCACCAGAACGGCACTAGCTGCGTCCTCAGTTACGGCCATGTAGAGGAGAAGAGGTTCTCCGACCTTGGGCTTTGATAGCACAGGTGGTTCAGCCAGGTGCGTTTTTAGGTCGAGGAATGCACCTTCGCATTCTACTGTCCATTCGAACTTCTTGTTTCCCCGGAGCAGGTTGTAGAAGGGTAAGCACTTATCGGTCGATTTGGAAATGAATCGGTTCAGTGCAGCCACTCTTCCTGTGAGGCCTTGGACATCTTTCCGCGACCGGGGGGAAGGAAGCTCGAGCAGTGACCTGATCTTGTCGGGGTTCGCCTCGATTCCTCGGATATTGACTATGAAACCCAAGAATTTCCCCGATGCGACACCGAAAGTGCACTTCTGAGGATTGAGCCTCATGCCATATTCTCGTAGTATGTTAAAGCATTCTTCCAGATCGGTGACATGGTTGCTGGAAATCTTAGACTTGACAAGCATGTCATCAACGTACACTTCCATGTTTTTCCCGATCTGGTCCGCGAACATTCTATTTACCAGCCTTTGGTAGGTAACTCCGGCATTCTTCAGACCGAACGGCATGACCTTATAGCAATAGACATTAGTCGGGGTCATGAAGCTGGTATGATCCTGGTCTGCTGGATTCATCGCGATCTGATTGTAGCCCGAGTACGCGTCCATGAAGGACATGAGCTCGTGCCCCGCCGTGGCATCCACAAGTTGATCGATCCTTGGTAATGGAAAGCAATCCTTGGGGCAGGCTTTATTCAGGTCGGAAAAGTCGATACAGGTCCGCCACTTCCCATTGGGCTTTGGAACTAACACGGGATTGGCAACCCAAACGGGAAATTTGGCTTCGCGGATAAAGCCACATTTTTTGAGCCGGGCCACTTCTTCTTCAAGGGCTTCGGCTCGGGTTGTCCCTAAACGCCTCTGCTTTTGAGACTTGGCAGGGACGCTTTTGTCTAGGTGGAGCGTGTGCATGATTACGCTCGGACTGATCCCTATCATGTCCTCGTGCGACCATGCGAATACGTCCAGGTTCTTCTTCAGAAACGTAGTTAGCTCCGCCTTTCTTCCATCGTAGAGGTTCTTTCCGAGCTTAACCGTCCGTGATGGGTTTTGTTCATCGATGCTTACCTCCTCGAGCTCTTCAATAGCTTGGAGCTCGGACCTGTCCTCGCCTACTCGGGGGTCAATGTCCTCGCTTAGGGCGAGCTCTTCGCCTTCGGAAATCTGAGGTTTTTCAATCTCGGGAGCCGCCTTGGGTCCCCGAGATTCCTCTTCGTCCCGAACGGCCATCGTCATCTGCCCGGGTTTAGATTTTCCCTTCATGGAAATGCTGTAGCATTCCCTGGCAGCGAGCTGATCGCCCTTGATAGTGCAGATCCCTGCTGGAGTAGGAAATTTCATGGCGAGGTGCCGGACGGAAGTGATAGCCTCGAAAGCAATGAGCGTAGGTCGGCCCAAAATGGCGTTGTAAGCAGCGGAGCAGTCAATGACTACGAATTCGAGTAATTTGGACACTGTTCGGGACTCGTATCCAAGGGTGATCACTAGCTCAATCGTCCCTATCGCTGCTGATCCTTCTCCTGAAAAACCATACAGCATCATCGAGGTTGCCTTGAGCTCGGAGACGGTCAGACCCATTTTTTCTAAGGTGGACCGGAATAGGAGGTTCACCGAGCTCCCATTGTCTACTAACACTCTCCTTACTCTCCGGTTGGCGAGCTGGACTGCTACGACCAAGGGATCGTTATGAGGGAATTGGACATGGCTTGCGTCTTCCTCCGCGAAGATAATCGGTTGTTTCTCTAATCTTTGTTGTTTTGATTGACGCTGTTCCGGGACGAACTCCACTCCATTGTGGGCCTTCAACTCATTCACATACCTCATCTGGGCGCCTCTACTCGTGCCAGCCATGTGTGGTCCTCCAGAGATGGTGGAAATCTCTCCCTCGACCACGGGGGGAAGGACGTCCTGATCTACCCGAGGTCCAGGTTGACTGGCTGGGATCTCCGGAGCGGGTCGACTTGTCGGGACCCTGTTCCGCGAGTATTGCGCCAACGGACCTGCTCGGATGAGAGTCTCGATTTCATCTTTGAGGTGCCTGCAGTCGTCGGTATTGTGCCCGACGTCGTTATGAAAACGGCAGAATTTGGAAGCGTCTCTCTTTCCCTTAGGGTGTTTTATTGGCTCCGGCCTTTTCCAGGGGACTCGCGTAGTGTTGGCCAGGAAAATATTCTGTCTGGTCTGGGTGAGCTCGGTATACGTTGTGAACACGGGCTTGAATTTATCCACGGACTTATTCTTCTTTTGACCGTGCTGGCTGTTTTCACCATTTCCTTTTCTTTTGCCGCCACCAGGCTGGTTACTCTGCGCGACGTCGGGAGTCGCCACTACGATCTCTGTTCCCGCCCCAGCGGGCTTCTCGAGGACCTGGCTGGTCCCTGCGGCTGAAGCTTCAGCTTCTTCCAAGTTTATCCACTCTTGGGCTCTGTTAAGGAATTCACTAACCGAGCTGACCCCCCTCCTTTGAATATCCTTCCACAAATCCCCGCCGACTAGGATCCCGGTCCTCATAGCCATGAGTTTGGAGCTGTCGTCGGCGTCTCTGGCTCGAGCAGCGACATTTGCAAGTCTGCTCAAGTAGGCTTTTAGCGTCTCTCCAGGTTGCTGTCTCACATTAGCTAGGGAGTCGGCCTGGACCCTGGCGGCCTGAGAGGCGCGGAATGCCCTCTTGAAGTCAGCCGAAAAGGTCTTCCAGGAGCTGATTGACTGCCTTTTACTTTGCTTGAACCACTGCCTGGCAGGTCCAGTTAGGGTGGAAGGAAAGATCAAGCAACGAAGCTCTGGTCCGATGTTATGAGCCATCATTAGGGTGTTGAACATCCCTAAGTGGTCAGACGGGTCTCCATCCCCGTTGAACTTTGACAAGTGGGGCATACGAAAGCCAGAAGGGTATGCCGTTGCTGCTATATTGGGGGCGAAGAGTTCCATCTCATCCCCTGAATCATATTCGTCTTCTTCTTTTTCCGACAGGAGCTTCTTCATCAGCTCCTCCATCTGAGTTAAGCACTCTAGGGTTTTGTCCTGAGATCCTGGGTTATTCCGGGGCTGTTCAACAGCTCCGGACCCGTTGTACATATTAGGCGAGTTGTTGCCCCTCCTATCTTGAGATAGGTCATTTGGGGCATTCCCGCCGTTACGTACTTCGGATCGGACCCCAACTGAGCGGGCCTGGCTACCATCCCTAACTCGATCCTCCCTGTGAGAGTTGAGGCGATCTCGAAGGTCGTCTCCCTGGGCAGTATGGTGACTTTGTGCTGAACTCAGTCGCTGGCGCAGGTCTCCTCCCGAAAGATCACTCCGTGCACTGCCAGTCCAGTGACTCCTGCTGGACAGACTTGGAGTGTGTCTTTGGCGGCCATGACCTGATCCTTCCTCCGGCACCCTGCTGCGCCGGGAAGGCCCGGCCGATGGCGGGTCTCTCCTACTATTTCCGTAGGTCGGGACGTCTCGGACGGGCTGAGGAGACGAATATCTGATGGGAGAAGGAGGATGCCTGACCGGAGAGGCGATCCTAGTGCCGTCCGGACGGACTAAATTTGGTGGGGGCCTCTCGGCCCTGCCGGCTTGCTGGTTTCGCGCTGGGCGAGCTGGACGAGGAACTGGACGTTCTTCGGGGACGGGCTGACGTCTCCGGATCTCCTCGGTCCTTCTTTGGGAATTTCCTCGATCTCTTCTGGGCGTCCTCGAGGAAGGCTGAGAGCTAGGGGTTGACGTCCTAACCGAACGGCTGTGCCTGGACCGATTACTCCGGCGAGACTTAGGAGCCTCGCCTTGCCTCTCTCCAACGTTACCGTTGGTTGTGAGAGGGGGTAGTCGACTCAGAATATCCTGGATTTGCTGACCAGTTGCTGCTAACTGGCTCCTCAGCTGAGCATTCTCCATCTTCACCGCAGTGTAATAACATGGATTTGGATTAGGCGGCCGGGGCGCTGAACTACCAGTGTCGTCTTGGCCCGCCGGCTGCTTCCCTGGCCTTTGCTGGACTTCAGGAACTTGCTCATCAGGGAGGGCAACATGGTGGGCCTCCTGCCCATCATGCTGTTTTGTCTCGTTGCCATGTTTGGATCGAGTGGTCACCATAGTTGTATGTTTGTGGTAGTACTAATCGGACTTGCTCTCAATGAAAGCACCAAACTGTTGACGCGGTTCTTCGGCAACAGATAATTAAGAGAAGAAGAGAAAGAGATTAGTACTAAAAGTAGAACCGTCACAGATAGGAAATCTTTGGGGAAGGAACTAGGTGACTCGAGACACGTTTTTAAGTGGTTCGAAGGTTAAAATCCTTCTACTCCACTAGCCAATATTATTGATATTCTCTGGGTAATTGGTTTACAAAGTACATAGTTCTTTGAAGACTATTTTTTCCAACCCCTATCAACTCCCAGGGTCTCCATATTTATAGGAGAAGGCACCTGGAAGTTGGTAGGGAGGTCATCCCGTGACCTTACCATTTGTCATGTCAAGTCTGTGATATTCATGATTAATTCCTAAACCTGACACACAAGTGTGGTCTAATCAGTATGGAAGGAGATAATGGGCCGCACGGCCCAACCCGTCCGCGGGTGTCTGAATACGCACGTTCCTGCTGCGTGTCCGAGAAGTCAGGGGGATATCGGACACGTGATGGCAGGAATATGCACGTTTATCTTGCGTGTTGACTTCACATAGGGTCGGAGCTTCCCGAGAAGCTCGCTATCAGAGCAGTTCATAACCCGAGCTTATCCGTCCGTGGCCGTCGGATGTTATTCCCAGCTCCTGGGGCAACAAGTGCGAGCTGGAAACAGGACCCCCTCGAGCTAGCAAGGGCCCGTCCTGGAAATAGAGCCTCCGGCCTGTGGGAGCCTCGGACTAAATCATGTTTAGTCCGAGGCTCGTCCTGCTAAACAGCCCGTGGGAAATCCAGGGTGTACAACCTTTATTAGGAGGCCGGGAGGACCATAATTGATTTATTGTGTTATTAAATGATAATATGCACGTTTAGGTGTATTAAATATGCATGTGAACCCATTTCTGAGTAATTGGGTGATTTTCATATTTTGGCAATTTCGGGCATATTTGGCATATATGTGATATGTGTGTGGTGCTTTATTATTATTTGGTTATGCCAGGGTTACTCAGCACGAGACGATCCTAGGAGGTAAGCTAGTGGGAAAGTCACAACGGGATTTATTCTTGACTCAGAGTGAGTCAAGGGGTATTTAGAGCATTACCGGGTTATTGGGTAATGAGAATAAATATTTGGTGATAAATTGGGAGTTAGTAAGATCAGGGGAAAATTCTGGAGGTTTTTACTATTTTGCTCTCGAGGATGTTTTCGGGACCCCGAGTGTTAGGATTTGTTTGACGCTACTTAAGCTTGAAGTAACCTTTTAAGAAATAAAAAGAACGTTCGGAACGTTCTCTCTCCCTCTAAGTTCCATTTTCGTCTCCCGATCACATTTTCGAAGGAAACTTGAGTTCTAGGACTCGAATTCAAGCGAGGATCGAGGCATAGCGATCCTAGGGAAGATTAAAAGTTTATTAGCCGGAGGATTTAATTGGAAACAACTCATTCGGAGGTAATTCAAGTTTTAAGTTCTAAGTTTTTAAGCTTGAATTGGAATTTGTGTTTTGATGAGTTTTTATTAGATTTGAGACTTGGGTTTTGTTGGTTTTGGATCATGGGGATGTTTGGGAACTTTTATTTTTGAGTTTGGAGATGTTTGGATATGTTTTTGGAAGGTTTTAAAAGGTTAAAATCGGGGAAAAATGGCTGGTCCGAGGTTGGGCCGCGGCCCTGTTCTTGGGCGCCGCGGCCCAAGCTCGATGAAGCAGGTGGTAGGTTGTGTGAGCTCTGGGGGCCGCTACACTAGGTATAGGGCGCTGCGGCGCTTGCCCCTGGTGTTCTTGTTTTGGCTAGGGGCCGCGGCTCAGGGTTTTGGGGCCGTAGCGCTTGAGGGTATTTATGGCCGAAATGATGTTTTAAGCTTAGGAACTCAAACCTTAGGCCTCGGGATCATTCCTACTACCCGGTATAGTGGGTAGAACTTGAACTCATTGGATCATCGTTTATGGTTGTGACTAGGTTATCACTAGAGGCTTGGATTCAGGATAGTGCTTGTGGCTTGTTTATTGGTAACTTGTGCTTGGACCAAAGGTAAGAAAACTGCACCTTATGTATATGGCATGCATGGTTATTCTTGATGCATGTTAGGTGTTTAAATGTGACATGCATGGTTATTGTTGAGGCATGTCAAGTGATTAAATGTGATGCATGTGTTGCACGAGAAACATGTGATTGAGGCATGCTATGAATATTGAATATGAGATTATTCAGAGCTTGAGTCTCTGTGCTTATGCATGATCCTAATTATGCTAGCAATTGTTAAGTAAGCATGCTGAATGCCCTGTATTTGGATATTTGACATGTGATATATGCTTGGTAGCATTGCTTACTTGTGTATGGCACTGACTAGTCAGGGTCAGCACTGGTCGCGTATTACTGACCTGAGAGTCAGAATTGGCATAAGCGACAAGAACGCAGAGCCGATAAAAGATTAGATCTAATCGATATCAGCGTTGAATGACTCTAGAAGTATTAATGCTGGACCGACCCGAAGGTCGATGAAAATTCTAAGCGCTTGACTAGTCTAGGACTAGTTACTCAGAGCCAGGGCCAAAGGCCTAGGTGACTGTTTGTCACGTGGCTAGGGAGCGGAATCCCATGGTTGTGACTCTATGGTCATTTGATAGGTTATATTGGTGACTAGTTCATCGAACACCTATCTTGTTTAAGCTAGTGAAATGATCACTTATCTACAAAGCCCCGGTGACCCTATCGTCACATGGCTAATGGGAACGGAACCCACCTTAGTGACGATTACAACTGTCACTTTTCTATTTGGGGCTAAAAGCCCTGGATGATTATTATGATCATCAGTTGATGTTGTATATTCATCATTACGTGAACTCATTTGCCTGCTTGAATAGGGCTATATTTGCTAGGTGTGTGCCTTATGATTTGATGACATGTTATTACTGGTCATGAGCATATTGAGTTTTCTTGCTGGGCTTCGACTCACGGGTGCTATGTGGTGCAGGTAAAGGCAAAAGAAAGCTAGACCATCCTTGAGTTGGAGAGCTTAGGTGACAATGTGTACATATGCGGCTGCTCGACCGCCATGACCGAGGGTTGAAAGAGGAACTAGGGTTAAACCCTGTTTTGCCGCTTAGATCGGCTGGTTGTAAATATTTTCTTGTAATAGATCTTTAAATTATATTTTTGGGATCCCAATGTATACAGGTTACGTTCTAATGAAACATTACATCTTAACCAACATTTTTAATTCCTAAATCGCTAATCATACTTAGTTACACGATTTTGGCCAAATGACTCGATTAACGAGTTTAGCACTGTTTATAAGGCACGCCGTAACGGTCCGTGGAGTTTAGGGCGTTACAACTTGGTATCAGAGCTTGCCAAGGTTTATGGTTCCTGAAGACAAGCTGGGCATGTACACTCATCACTGAAGATAGCTTCACTCAGGGAATGGTAACTATTTCTATAGTTATGTGCTTAACAGCATAAATAGAATGTAAATGTTTTACCTGCACATTGTATTAGGGAGCATGAGATTTTGATAGAGCCTGGCTCTTGACTATATGATTATATGCTCTGTGAATATTTATATGAATGTGATCATATGATTACCTGCTCCATGAATATATAATTGTGATATTTGCATGCTAGAGTTGAAGGCATGGTATGAATGTAGGAAGAGCAGGGATTATGATTGGTGTATGAATGCCATGGGCATGTTTATAGTATTGCAGTGACTTGTGAATGTGGTGCGGTAAGATTGTGCCTGCGGGGGAAAGCTCTTGATATGCTCGTAATGTTTAATGGACAAGTTATTGACTGCAGATTCAATCAG
Source organism: Humulus lupulus (assembly GCF_963169125.1). Classification (NCBI taxonomy): domain Eukaryota; kingdom Viridiplantae; phylum Streptophyta; class Magnoliopsida; order Rosales; family Cannabaceae; genus Humulus; species Humulus lupulus. Next base: position 15,737,478 of record NC_084799.1, on the reverse strand, counting down.
CATGTTTATATCCAAGGCAAATAATGAGGCCTGGTGGTGGTTATACAAAGGCTGGGAGTTACAGCCAGGGTTTTAGTTCTTCATCTGCTCCTATGGATTTTCAGCAGATGTTCTCAGATTTGCAATCAAGATTGCAGAGGCAGGAGGAAGAGATTAGGTGCTTGAAGCAACAACAGAATCTGTTGGGGAGCACTTCTTCCTTGGTTATGCCAGGAGTGGCATCAGCTTTGGCTCAGCCTAGGGTTGAGAACAGATGGGAATTTCTTAGTGGAAGGTTCCAGGAGTATTACCCTCCAGTCTTCGAGGGAGGCCTTGATCCATTCGGAGCTGAGCAATGGATAGGCATGATCAGTTCCATTTTTGACAGTATGGGGCTGGTAGGTCACGATAGGGTGATCTGTGCGACATATGTACTGCGAGATGATGCCCGGACGTGGTGGGAGGTAGTATCCCAGACACGGGATACAACTGTGATGGATTGGAAAGAATTTAGGCAGTTGTTTAATAAAAAGTATTATTGTGATGCAGCTAAGACATCTAAGATGAATGAGTTTCTGAATCTCGTTCAAGGAGAGGCAACAGTAGCCGAGTATGTTAGCAGATTTGATGGGTTGGCCAAGTTCGCTTTTGACATGGTACCCACAAATGTAGCTCGAAAGGAAAAGTTTGTTCAGGGATTGAATCCTGGAATAGCTCGGGGCATTAGATTTTCCCCAGTGCATGAAATCTCTACCTATGCTCAGGTGGTAGAGAAGGCTCTTGCTATGGAGAGCATAAGGAATGAGAAGAAGAGTGCCAGAGAGCATGGGGATCGGATAGTGGTATCTCCACTTATTGGAGTAAGCAAGAATGAAAGTTGGAAGACTCGTCCAGTATGCACTCGGTGCAAGAGGCGTCATCTGGGAGAATGCCGAGCAAAGGCATGTTTCTCATGTAAAATGTTTGGGCATCGTATGAAGGATTGCCCAATGCTAAGGAAGGATGAGCAAAAGGGGATGGACAGCTCGACTCCAGCTCGAGTGTTTATTCTGAGGCAGACAGAGTCTGAGACTGAGACTAGTTCCTCAGGGGTGGCAGGTCAGCTTTCTAGTTCTGATTTTGTATTATGCTGACTGGTTTTGGTGCCATGTTGTTCTTTTGTTTGTTGCATATAGAGGGGCATAAAGATGATATGCAGATCACATGGTTATGTTGTGATGGGAATGTGGTACTGTTGTAACGCCCTACTTCCTTAAAGTCGTTACTAAGTGAGTTTAAAATGTGCATTCAGCTCGCTAATCGAGATTTTAGATCAAAAAGTGAAGTTAAGCCATAAACAGAGTTATAAACTTTGAAAACAATTCCATTTACCGAAAATCATAAAGTGTTTGACACTTGGGATCCCAAAATATTTACAACATATAAGTACAACCAAATCGGCTAAACGATAAAATCTAGGTTTTATTACAATCATCTCCCAAAATCCACTGGCTGTGGCAGCCAGGCAGGTCAAACATGTACGCGCCGCTTCACGCTCTCCGTACTCATGGTTGGTCGACTTTACCCTTTCCCTTACTTGCACCACAGAGCACCCGTGAGCCGAAGCCCAGCAAGAAAACCCTCACGAGCAGAAAACATATGCATAACAAACACATAGCATATAAACAGGCCATCAATAGGCTAAACACATACAGCCAAGCCGTCCCAGACGCTTTACCAGGCCCTGGGTTTACGGTCCACACCGTGAGGATATCCCAGGTATCCTTTAGGGTCACGCCCTGGCAACTTGCACTCCACGTGCTCAACGCTGCTCCCGGCCCCTTGCCGTACTCGGCCTTGCACTCAACGTGCCCAACGCCGTTCCCGACCCTTTGCCGTTCCCGGCCCCTGCCGACCTCGGCCCACGCCGTTCCCGGCTCTTGCCGAACATTTACACAATTGCACCCATAACAAAATAAACAAATACTGAACATTAACAAATTCAATCAAAGGGCTACGCCCTGCAATTCAAACATATTGGGGCTTAGCCCTGCATACAAGCTCTATGGGAACAATGGTTTTCTTACCTGCGTCCCGAGCTCTCCGAGCACCGATATCCCAAGCACAATCCCCTAACTCGAGCCTCGCCGAAACCCTAGTCACAACACATTAACAATATTCATCCATCAAGTTCTAATCCATTAAATAACTTTGAGCCATATCTCTAATCTCCGAGACCTTAAATTCTATCAATCCGGGTGATAAAATCCATCCCGAGCCTTAACCTTTGAGTTCCCAAGCCTAAACACACTTAAAAACACAAAATGGCACTAAGAGCCGCAGCCCTAAAAGACCATGCCGCGGCTAGCCTCGAAACAGAGGCTAACACCTCCCTGAAACACGCACGGGCCGCGGCGCACTTGACCAAGCGCCGCAGCGCGCCTCAAGCACCATGGCCTCCCAAGGCCGCGCGCACACACGGGCCGCGACCCTCGCCTCCAAACCCAGAATTCTCCATTTTTCCTGCATTTTCTTCAAACCAACTCATCCATTATCAAACTAACAATTCCAGATAATCATCACAAAGGTTCTAGCCCAGTTTCAACATCAAAATCTGCTCCAAAACTCAACTAAAACACCCTAGAACAGATCAAATCCTACTCACATGCATTTCCTAAGAAACAATAGAAATCAGCCATAATTCTCAAAGTTAAAGCTTACCCTTGCTGAGTTATGATTCAGAGTTGATCCCCTAAATTCCAACTTCAATTCCTCCAGCTCCAAGCCCTGGTTTTCTGGTTAGAGTTTCCTAAGCTCAGCTCCAATCCTTAGTTCTTGACTATTTTCTTTCCCTTGCTTGTTTCCTTGAGTTTGTCTTAGAGAGTAAAGATGAGAGAAATTAGAATCTATCTTCAGCTGGGAAAGGAAAGTGAATGTCGGTTTCTAAGTGTCCAAAAGCTTCCTAGACTTTGTTTTATTTAACTTAAGCTTTAAGGTTACCTCAAGGCTCGGGGTACCAAAACATCCCCGAGAGCAAAATGGTAAATTTCCCCAATATTCCCTCCTAGACATTCTATCATCAAATATATCTCCAAATATTTATTTCCATAACCCGATAACCCCATAATACATCTAATACCCAAAATACCCCTCGACTCGCCCTGATTCGGATTCTCAACCCCGTTGTGACTTTCTGGCTAACTGCTCCCTGGAACTATCTTGGATCGTGCTACACAGTTATATATCACACACACATCATATTTATCACATTTATGCCCTCAGCGGGCTAAAATCACAGACATACCCCTAATATCCAAACGGGGCCCACATGCATATTTAATTCAACTAAACATGCATCTTTATCATATATTCACGTAAATTCACATATTCACATATTAAATCATTTATTGCCCTCCAGGCACGCTAATAAAGGCCCTAAGCCCTATTAGAAGATTTGGGTCATTACAACTATCCCCACCTTACAGAAATTTCGTCCTCGAAATTACCTGAATAATTCGGGATACCGCTCCCTCATCTCTGACTCAAGTTCCCACGTCGCCTCCTCAACCTTGTTGTTCCTCCATAGTACTTTCACCAAGGCGATGGTCTTGCTTCGCAAGACTTTATCTTTCCGGTCAAGAACCTAAATCGGCTTCTCCTCATAGGACAAATCCTGATCGAGCTCCAGATTCTCATAACTTAAAACGTGCGTCGAATATGACACATACTTCCGGAGCATGGACACTTGGAAAACATCATGAACCCCTGATAAAGCTGGAGGCATCACTAGTCTGTAAGCTACCTCTCCAACCTGTTCCAGAATCTCGAAGGGACCAACAAACCTAGGGCTCAGCTTGCCCTGAACACCAAACTGTTTCACACCCCTCAAAGGTGAAACCCTCAGAAACACATGGTCACCAACCTGAAATACCACGCCCCTGCGTTTCAGGTCTGAATAACTCTTCTGACGACTCTGGGAGGCGAGCATTCGCGCTCTAATCTTCTCAATCGCCTCATTGGTCCTCTGAACCATATCTGGACCCATATATCTCCTATCACCTGACTTATCCCAATGAATAGGTGATCTACACTTCCTTCCATAAAGCATCTCGTACGGAGCCACTCCGATGGTCGCCTGATAACTGTCGTTATACGAGAACTCGATCAAAGGGAGATACTTACTCCATGATCCCCCAAAATCTAGCACACAGGCTCGCAACATGTCCTCCAATACCTGAATCGTTCTCTCAGACTGTCCATCTGTCTGAGGATGATAAGCGATACTAAACCGTAACTACGTGCCCATAGCCTTCTGCACTCTCCCAGAACTTGGAAGTGAAGGTGGGGTCCCTGTCGGACACTATCGACCTCGGAGCCCCATGAAGTCGAACAATCTCCTTCACATATAACTTAGCATACTGTTCCACAGTATAAGTTGTCCTAATAGGCAAAAAGTGGGCGGACTTGGTATACCTATCCACAATCACCCACACTGAGTCATGCTGTCCCACAGTCCTCGGCAAACCAACCACAAAGTCCATGGTAATATCCTCCCACTTCCATTCTGGGATTCCCAGAGGCTGCAGCAACCCCGCTGGCCTCTGATGCTCAGCCTTGACCTGCTGACAAGTTAAGCACTTGGCCACATAATCCACCACATCCCTCTTCATGCCCGACCACCAATACAAAACTCTCAAATCCTGGTACATCTTCGTTGTACTCGGGTGCAAGGAATAGGGAGTGGTATGCGGTTCATCTAAGATCTCCCGCCGGATATCAGAATCCATCGGCACACAAATCCGACCCTTATACTTCAGTAATCCCATCTCTGAAATAGAGAAGTCCTTAGTCGCTCCGACTAAGACATTCTCTCTATGACCTCTCAATTGTGAATCTCTCCCCTGCGCCTCCTTGATCCTCTCAAGGAGCGTAGACTGAAGAGTGATGTTGGCCAACTGACCAACCACCAACTCTATACCTGCTCTGATCATCTCCTCGGCTAGCTTGTCAGATATCTGTCTCGAGCTAAACAACTGTCCTGGGCCTTTTCGACTCAATGCATCAGCCACCACATTAGCCTTCCCAGGATGGTATAGGATATCACAATCGTAATCCTTAACCAACTCCAGCCACTGCCTCTGGCGCATATTCAGATCCTTCTGAGTAAAGAAATACTTCAAGCTCTTATGGTCGGTGTATATCTCGCATTTCTCACCGTAGAGATAATGTCTCCAAATCTTAAGTGCGAACACCACCGTTGCCAACTCCAAATCATGCGTGGGATACCTCTGTTCATACTCTTTTAACTGTCTCGATGCATAGGCTATCACCTTACCAGCTTGCATCAACACGCACCCCAAACCCTGTCTGGATGCATCACAATAAACCACAAAATTTTTATTATCTGTCGGCAAGCTTAGCACTGGCGTGGTGATCAATCGCCGCTTCAACTCCTTAAAACTGTTCTCACATCTATCCGTCCAAACATACCTTGTCTTCTTCTTTGTCAGTTCTGTCAAAGGCATAGCTATTCTGGAGAGCCCCTCCACGAACCGCCGATAGTACCCTGCTAAGCCCAAAAAGCTTCTCACTTCAGGAACATTGCTCGGTCTAGGCCAATCCCTGACCACCTCAATCTTACTTGGGTCAACCAGAATCCCTTCCTTACTGACAATATGGCCCAGAAATGTAACTTGTGGTAACCAGAACTCACACTTATTGAACTTAGCATATAACTTATGCTACCTCAACCGCTGTAGAACCAGCCACAGATGCTGCTCGTGCTCTGTCTCTGACTGAGAGTACACCAGGATGTCTTCGATGAACACAATCACAAACTTATCCAAATAATCCTTGAAAATCCTATTCATCATGTTCATAAAGGTTGTTGGGGCATTGGTTAATCCAAGGGACATAACCAGGAATTCATAGTGTCCATACCTCGTTCGAAAAGCGGTCTTTGGTATGTCCTCCTCCTTAACCCTCAACTGATGGTAACCTGATCGGAGGTCTATCTTGGAAAACACTGTTCTTCCCTGTAATTGATCGAATAAGTCATCGATCCTAGGCAGTGGATACTTGTTCTTAATGGTTAACTTATTCAATTCCCTGTAATCAATACACATCCTAAGGGATCCATCCTTCTTCTTAACGAACAACACTGGAGCACCCCATGGCGAGAAACTCGGTCTGATGAACCCCAAATCAAGTAACTCCTGCAACTGAATCTTCAACTCCTTTAACTTCGCTGGAGCCATTCTGTAAAGTGTCCTTGATACTGGCTCCGCTCCTGGTACCAACTCTATAACAAAGTCAATCTCCCGCTGCGGCGGCAACCCTGGCAAATCTGCTGGAAACAAATCCGGGAACTCACACACCAATCTAGTCTCACCCAAACCAACTGACACCACCCTAGAGGTATCCACAACACTCGCTAGAAATCCCATGCAACCTTCCTACATCAAGTCTCTAGCCTTCAATGCTGAAATCATTGGTACTCGCAGTCCACTAACTGTCCCCACAAACACAAAGGGTACCTCCCCTTCCGGTTCAAAAGTCACCATTCTGCGCTTGCAGTCAATCATTGCCCCATACTTCGATAACCAATCCATCCCTAGAATCATATTAAAATCGTCCATCTCTAACTCAATCAAATCAACAGACAATTCCCTACCATCTATCTCTACTGGCAATGCTCTAATCCATTTCCTAGAGACTACCAGTTCTCCTATCGGCAACAAAGTCTGAAATCCCTAGCATACACACCACTAGGTCTACAAAGCTAATTTATCACTCTAGCAGATACAAATGAATGGGTAGCCCCTGAATCAAACAATGCAGTATACAAAGAACCAGCGCTAGAGATCTGACCTGTCACAACTGAGGGGCTAGCCTAGTAACCACATCCAAGCATAACAAGGCTTTTGATTCAATGTTTGCATCCTTGCAACTTTCTTTAAATCTTTTCAGTCTAGCTGGAGATGACCGCACATATCTCACCGCATTTCGAATGCTTGAAATTGCATCATTCAACTCTTTCAACCCATCAGTTACTATCAAATTCAAAATATGAGCTGAACACCTCATATGAAACATTTCGCCATTCAATGGAATGGTATTGTCTTTGTCCAACAAGTGCCCCTTCAATTTTCTAAGAGCAACGTCATTTGAGGAGGCATTGTCAACTGTCACTGCAAAAACTGAGGAGATACCCCACTCATTAAGACAATTTATCAACTCTTTCCCCACCAAGTCCCCTTTATGGCTAGGAACTTGGATAAAGTTGATAATTCTCTTCTGCATTTTCCAATTATCATCAACCCAATGTGCAGTCAAACACAAATAACTAATATTCTGGATTGATGTCCAACAATCGGTGGTCAACGACACTCTGTGCTTCACCAAAATCGACTTCAACTATTTCTTCTGATCTAGAAACGCATTGTAAATATCTCTCGCAACAGTAAATCTTGATGGGAACTGAAATGTGGGAAAGAAATGTTTAATGAGCTTTTGGAATCCTTTTCCGTCCACGTGCCTAAAGGATAACTCATCCATAATGATATATTCGGCGATCACTTTCCTAACAACGTTTTGATTAAACCTTAGTGGCAGCCCACTTGAAGCAACTTCCTCTTCATTGCAGGTTGTTGTCTTTTTAGTAAATCTATTCATAGTTGATTGTTGCTTCTTACTTTGCTCAACCCAGTCACTGAAAGGACACTTCTTACATTTTCTCTCCACATGTGCCCATAGTGTGCTAGTCCCATTCAACTTTGTATCAGTCGTATAATTGGTGCCACAATAATTGCAAGCAGCTCTTGGCTTCTTGGGATCACAATCAGGCAACATAGTGTAATGATCCCACACGCTTGATGTTTTCTTTCCAACCCTTTGCTTCTTTTCTGATCGTTCAACCTCTTTCTCCTTTTCTTTTTCATTATCCTCTTTCTTGGTCTCTTTGTCTTTTTCCTTATCTTGATTTTGTCGATCATTCCTCTTCTTTCGTACGTTCTCTTTCTTCCTTTCCTTCGCTTGTTCTTCTCCATCAGAACTTGACAAATTAGTTTCAGCATACTCCAACCACTCCCCCGTCATCCCTTCTAAATTTTTCTCGTTATCCATATTTACGATGTATTTACGTATTTATAAACACAATTTCAGCAACAAATATAAGGCATAATATGAATTTAGAAAACTTATGAAATCATACAGGAAGAGAACTAAAGAATTTGTGAAATGAGACTATTTGGTTCACCAAATAATATGATTTGAAGCATCATTATTATTCTTATTATTTGTATATAACACCCCTGAAGATACAACATGATTGTTTAATTATCCAATACTTCATTGTACCAATTGATATATATTTGTTGTGTTTGATGTATTGTTGAATTAGATAAATATTATACTATTTATAAATCAATTTTAAGATATCACAAACAATAATATTAGATGAGATTCACTAATATTTAATATTGTAATAATTGTACTATAACTTCTTATTATTATTATTATTATTATTAGTATTATTATTATGGTATTAGTAGTATTATACTCTCGAAAGGGGTAGGTAATACCAATTATTTATTTATTTTAAGATTTAAATAAGAAGGAAAAAAATAGAGATTTGTACCATAAATGACAACGAAATGCCATTACTTATAAAAAACACATCAACATTCAGTCTTATAAGTCAAACATAGTGTACTCTATTTATTTATATATGGTCTGAATCATCAATTTGCAAAATGCATGACCCCACAGAAAATTCAGTGCAAAAAATTGACCTGAAACAAGTTTCTAAAATTATAAAAAAAAAATGATAATATTAGCGGGGTGGTAGAGTACTTAAGAGTAAAATGAATTTGTACCTGTAAATAAAAGGTGTCTCTAATAGCTCCAAACCAAACCAAACAAAAATTACTACACGGATGTAATTAGAACAGAGAGCTAAATAGAAGAGCAAATGCAAATATGCATTTCACCTGATAGACAGCTTGTTTGATTTTAAATACAAATTGTTAAATGTACAATACAAAGACCATTACTTCTGAACACAGACAGCTTGTTTGATTTTAATAAAGAATACTCTTGCTCCCAAGTCCATGTAACCATGTCAAAAGTAGAGCAACTAAAAAAAATAAGATGAGCAAAGTGCATTATTTAATACCTGGTAGGTATCCGCCGCCCACCGCCGTGTCCGTGAACTTGAAGTGAAACAATGCAGTCGCGTGGGTCGTGGTCGACTGGTCTTGCGGCTGGGCCGTGTTGCTGCCGCCGAGGGTCGTGGTAGTGGTCGGTCCGTCGTTTGGGCTGGGATGGGTATTTGAGAGGCGGTTGCAAATGATGAGGAGAGGAGATTGAAAGTTTGAACTTTGAAAGAGAACAAAGGAGAGGAAGAAAGAGGAGATGGGTCTGTTCTGTGAGAGGCGGCTGCAAAGTGATGAGGAGAGGAGATTGAAAGTTTGAACTTTGAAAGAGAACAGAGGAGAGGAAGAAGGAGGAGATGGGTCTGTTGAACTCTGTTCTGTGAGTGAGAGGCGGCTGCAAAGTGAAAGTGATGAGGAGTATCTGAAACAAGTGCATGCCCTAAGTTTTTTTTTTTAAATTTTCAGATTTTTTATTTTTATTAAAAATTTTAATAATTAATAATTATATAATATTATATTATTATTTTATATTGTTCGGTCGGTTTCGGTTTCACTTGTCGGTTCACCCAAAATTTTCAAACTGACCGAACAGTGGCAGTTTGCGCCGTTGGCGGTTTTTTTGGTGTTCGGTTTAATTGGTTTTGGTTTTTTCGGTGTTCGGTAGGTCGGTGTACACGGTTTTTTCGGTTTTTCAGATTTTATGCTCAGCCCTACTTAATGCATGTGGATAATTGATCACTATTTACATGATTTATGATTTTGATTTGAGATCCGAGAGGGGAGAGTTGAATATTCTATAATCATATAGACACAAATTGCATATAGGACGATAGTACCTATATGGTTTGTGTAGCGTTTAGGGTTTCTATGCTTCATGCTTGCTATATGTTAAAACTTATCACAGGTATGTAGAAAGTTTGCATATAGGTTGACATCTTTTTACCTTGAAAAATAATTAAGATTGTTTTAGTTAACCCACTATTAGGATAGAAATTGAAGAATTATATGCACTGATTAGTAAGATTAATAGGTTGAAAAGTTGATGAAGTTAATACCCTAGGTTTTTAATTTTTGAATCATTTTTTTATAATTGCATACTTTATTTCAATTTTCAGTTTTAGGTTAAAAATCATTCTATTTCTGACAGCTAAATAGAAGGTTAGAATTGATTATTGGTACTTGATTGATAGTCTCTGTGGGAACGATTCTTATTTATTATCTATATTACTTGAATTGATTGCGCATACTTGCGTATTATATTTTCGCTATCATTTGACCATTTTTTTTATAGAAATCAAGAAGTGAAGAATAACAATCTGATTCTCATATAGCTAACAATAAGTTACAACAGTTTATATACAAGAATTAGTTAGAAGTTAGTTAACTACAGTTGTACAAATAGCAAACCAACTAACTAAGAAACTGAAATAACAAACTAAGCTTAATTCCTAACCCCCCCCTTCAAACTTAGAGTGGGAGGTAACACAACTCTAAGTTTGTTCCGAGTAAGGTAGAATCTAGCAGCAAATAATGCTTTAGCGAACGAATCAATTGTTTGGTCTACAGAGGGGACATGTTTCACAACAAGTTGCTTGCTAACCACCTTGTCTCTGACAAAATACAAATTTAACTCTATGTGTTTGGTGAGTTGGTGAAAAACTGGATTGGCAGCCATATGAACTGTGCTGAAATTATCGCACCACACTGTTGGAGCACAAGATAGAGAAGCCAATAACTCAGAGAGCAAAGGCTGAAGCCAGAAAATTTCAGCAGTATGATTAGCAAGGCTGCTGCTTCTTCAAAGACCATGACACGAGATTAGATCCAAAGTAAACACAAAAATCAGACGTAGACCTCTTATCATCAGGGTCAGAGGCCCAATCGGCATCACAGTAACCAACCAATTTGAGATCTGAGGAAGGTTGGAGAAGAAGACCATAATCCAGTGTATTCTTAAGATATTGAAGAAGCCTTTTTACTGCTTTCCAGTGCGAAACTAGTGGATTCTGCATATATTGAGACACCTTATTCACAACAAAGGTAATTTCAGGCCGAGTAATGGTGGCATATTGCAATGCTCCCACCAAGCTCCTATACAAAGTGGGATCTTCAAAAAGGTCACTGCCAAAAGCTTAAATTTTTTCACTAGGACTCATGGGAGTTGGCAACCAATTGGAAAATTGCATTTCAGCACGTTGCAACAAATCAACAATATATCTCCTCTGAGATAGAAGCAGACCACTAGGAGTATTAGTAAGCTGAATACCAAGAAAATAATGTGTTTCACCTAGATCCTTTAGTGCAAAGGCAGAGGTCAGATTGGAAACCAATGTTGAAATAGCAGCTGAAGAACTTCCAATAATTAATATGTCATCCACATAAATGAAAACGAAAGTGGTGTGCGCAGTAGTGATACGAATAAACAAAGACTGATCTGCCCGAGCACCTGTGAATCCAAAAATTTGTAAAGCTTTGCGTAGTCTCTCAAACCAAGCTTTGGGGGCCTGCTTCTGCCCATAAATCGTCTTGTGAAGCTTACAGACTTTAGAAGAAGCACTTTCATCAACAAAACTCGGTGGTTGACACATATAAACCTCCTCTTGAAGCATTTTGTGGATACCAAAAATCCACCACGAAAAAAAATTGCTAAGGGTGCAAGGCACCCAAGAAGGAGGCTTGTGTTAAGACAACACGTATAAAGTCTTTTGCGAGTTACGACCCTTGCGGTGAGGAAGACCAGCATCTAAGGATAAGGATCTCATTACATGAGACCCATTCCTCACAAGAGGCCTTCATGAAATAGCCCGTCTTGCCCCACGCGAGGCCCTTGCGAATCTGTGACCGTTGGTGCAACTCACCACGCCATGCCCAGGCTTGCATCTCGCTGCCCCCAAAGCACCCTGTCTCGCCTCGCTCCTAGTAGGTGTGCCGCACCATGGCGCTCGCGCCTAGGAGGGGCACCTCGCATGTCGTGGGTATGCCGCGCCATGGGCCTCGCATCAACGGCGCCTCGCGCGTCGTGGGTGTGCCGCGCCATGAGCCTCGCGCCTAGGAGGGGCGCCTCGCGCGTCGTGGGTGTGCCGCACCATGGGCCTCGCGCCTAGGAGGTGTCCAACACCATGGGCCTCGTGCAGCAGGGCAACCTCGCCTAGCCTTGATGGTCTCGCGGTCCCTTGCGCATGGGGACCGCAGGGCATTGGTCTTGTGGAGTTAGACCACCAACTCACACATGGATGCCACGAATGGGGTACCTCTCTTCCTGGGAGTCCAACAAGAGGTAAAATCATGGATCTCTCCAACACACCAATAAGGATACATTGGAGGTGCCTCATAGCGATTCGCACCAAGTCAGAAGGAGTACGGTTGCTGAGCCCCTGTCAGTGGCCGTACAAATGAAGTACTTGCTACGGTCCACACCAGACAACCTCTGACACTCATACTCAGTAAGTAGTGGAGACATCCCCACGGATTCTGACCATGTACTGGAGCCGACACCATGATTAATGCCCAAAATGCATATTTGTTGATTTTAATTGTCAAAATATATTAAGTTTTAATTAATATTTTCATGGAATTAATATGATTTATTTTATAAATGAAAATATTTGATTACAATTTAATTTATTGTTATTTTGTAGGAATTAAAGATGCATTTTGTCATAAAGAAAAGAAAGAAGAAATAAAGAAATAAAGTTGAAGAAAGGAGGAAAAGTTGGCATTTTTGCAAAATTGAAGCCCATAAATTCGGCCCAAAGCATCACAGGCCCAAAGCTTTCCCTTCTCTCCAGCAGCCACTTGTCGCGCTCCCAGCCTGCCATGCGTCCCAGCAACTCTCCCAGCGCCAAGTGTCATGCTCCCTTCGCACCACGTGTCCAGGCCATCATAATTTGTCTTCAGCATCAAGCCTCCAAGACCAACGTTAAATACTCTTCAGCTCATTCACTCCAACGCTTCAGCCTCACCCCAGCAAGCCAATTCCTCAGCCTTCTCCAACTCTTCTTCCAGTGGCCCAAATGCACATGAAGGCCCAACTCGCCTCCTTCACAAGCTGCCCAAAGAGACCCAGCCGCCCAACAAAGTGCACAAGCCCAATCTGAAGCCTTCCCAACAGCCTGCCTACGTGGCACATTTTTATTGGCTGGAAGTGGGTCAAAACCCTCTTCTGCCATAGCCACCTTCAACCCATATTTTGTGGGTATTGGGCCTTGCAAAATTACCATTTTGAGCTTTAAAGCTCATCTTTTTTGGTGCTTTTTAAAAAGGGTATTTTGACCATACACCAAAATAGTTAGGTTAATATTAATAATAAGATTTTATTTTTCAAAATCATATTTTATTATTAATATTTCAGATTTATTTTGTAAACCCCAAATTATTGTTTAATTTCTTTTTAGTCATTTTCTCCATCTATAAATAGGGACACTTTCTTCACATTTTCTATGTAATTTTTAGGTAGCAAAACTCTACCAAATTTTAGTCTCATCTCTCATATTTTCTCTCTAGAATTTTATGAGAATGTCTAGCATAATAGGCTAACCTTCTTGGGAAGGCTAGGATGATCCTATATGCACTATGCCTTTGTTTGGTATTTTTGATTCACCATGTGCTTAAAGTTTATATATTTGAGTGATTTATTTTCTTTCATCTCTACTTCTTCATCTTATTATCTATATTTATGTTTACTAATAGTATATAGATTTTGTCATGCACTTTCTATGTATTATCAAATTAGTGAAAATAATATAGATAATATCTTTATCATTTTCTCCATCTCATTCATATATATTCACTTTTACTAAAATCTATATAGAATTAGTCATGCTCTTTCTATGTATTTTATAAATGGTAAAAGTAATATTTGTGTTAGGTTTTATGTCCAATCTTTTATTGCATTATTGCCAATGATATAATGTCATTTTTAGATTTCTCATAAGATTTATCTCATCTTTCCATGGTAAAGAATAGTAATCACTTGAATACATTTTTGTTAAATATATTTGTGCTTTAATGTTAAATCTTCCAAATGAATAGTTGGGATGTGAACTATCCATTTGTGTAATTTTTGTAAATCATATATCCAAATAAATAAGTATGCATATTGGTGATTCTTGATCATTCCTACTTGTTACCTATTGTTACATCACATTTTAATCTATCTTTATTTCTAATATTTAAATTTCAAAAACAACAAAAATATCACTTGTTTTATTTTCTTCATATTATTTATCTCTAACATTTATTTATTGATTAACTTGTTTCTTTACCTCCTTGTGGAATCGACTGCCCATCTATACTACAACTACCGCTAAGTGGAAGTCACGTTTGGGCGTTAAACACACCACTACCCCGGAAACCACTCTCCTGCTAGTGTACTCGTGTACCATCTGGTCCCCTGGACCACCATGTATCAAGGGCCATTAGAGCCCACTATAAAATTAATCCCACTTCCACTGGGAGGGGGGTTGGAAAATTCATTGTATGCAGAGGCTATTGAGAAATATACAAAGGCTTGCTCCATTGTTGATCTGGGTTTACTTTTCCTTAAAGTTTATTCTAAGTTCTTATATAAACATCACCTAACTTACCTTTGAGTTTTCCGATCTAATTTCGTTGACGAGATTTCACCGTCAACACATTCCATTAAGAAATTGATTATTAACATCCAGCTATTTTATTTGCCACCCTTTAGACAAAGCAATGGTTAGTATAACACGTATTGTAGTAGGTTTAATTACCAGGCTAAAGGTCTTAGTAAAATCAAATCCAAATTGTTGGTTGAACCATTTTGCCACTAACCGAGCCTTGTGCTTAGAAATAGAACCATCATAATTCTCCTTAATTTTGAACACCCATCTACAACCGATATATTTTTTATTCGGTGGCAAATCAACAAGGGACCAAGTCTTATTTCTCAGTAAAGCCG
The DNA here is from genome assembly GCF_963169125.1 of Humulus lupulus. Taxonomy (NCBI): domain Eukaryota; kingdom Viridiplantae; phylum Streptophyta; class Magnoliopsida; order Rosales; family Cannabaceae; genus Humulus; species Humulus lupulus. The sequence continues at coordinate 15,722,442 of NC_084799.1, read as the reverse complement.
AATATCCATCAACCATAGCTTGCCTCCAAGATGTATCCTGCAGAGCATCATTCACAGTCAAAGGCTCTTTAGAAGCTATGTATACATTCGGCTTGTATAACCTTGCCTTGGACCGAGTTACCATCAAGTGAGAGTTAGTAGGACCTTGTGTAGAAGAAGACTGTGGTAAACTTGTAAATGTTGAGTCAGCTAAAACAGACACATCAGGAGGGGCAGAGGGTGGTGGAATGTGTTCTGTTTGAGCTGAGGTAATGGTAGTATGTGGTGAAGAAGTAGGAGGGATGGTACGGGAAGGCATGGACTGAAGAGATTGATTGAAGGTATCAGAATGGGTGGTTTGTGTTTGAGAAACATTAGGATTGTTAGGAGGATTGACTGAACCATTACTCTTATAAAGTAGAATAGACACAAAAGGAATAGCAGACTTAACACCAGATGTAGAAGACACAGAGGAAACACACTTAGCTGGAGGGAACATGTGTTCATTAAAAATAACATCATGTGATATGTACACATGACCAGAATGAGCTAAGCATTTGTAGACCTTATGTTTAAGGCTATAACCTAAGAACAAACACTCAAATGAATGAAACTCCAACTTATGAGAATTATAAGGTCTAATATTTGGGTAACAAGCACACCCAAAAACTTTAAGTTGACTATAATCAAGGAAACACCACAATGGACAAAGACAGAGTCGAAGCACCGGTAGGAGTTGAAGTCGTCGCCATGGAGAACAACCAGAAAGCAGAGAAGAAATAGAGAACCACCAAGATTGAAAACGAGAAGAACATACTGAGAAAGAACGATGAATGAGCGAGAAGGATCTAGAGAATTAGAGAGAGAGCTCTGATACCATGCGCAGAAATCAATAAGTGAAGAATAACAATCTGATTCTCATATAACTAACAATAAGTTACAACAATTTATATTCAAAGATTACTTGGAAGTTAGTTAACTACAGCTGTAGAAATTGCAAACCAACTAACTAAGAAACTGAAATAACAAACTAAGCTTAATTGCTAACACATTTCATCCTCAAACATAAATAATGAAAGTAAGGAATAATCAAACTGTCCATGCTCGATTGGATGAATGACAAGAACATTGTTCAATAAGCTAAACCATGATGATATCTATGACATATATCTATAGAGCAAGTTTATGTGTAAAGACAAACACAAAAAATAAGGTTGTAGAGAATACTGCTTTGGATGTATACCATGCATGTTGTACGTAGACGTGTCAATCATGTAAAAACGCTTTCGAAGGTTTAACTTTATCTTGTTTTAGACTTCATGTAAATTAACTTACGTACTATGTGCACAAATTTTCTAATTATCTATAATGACTAAAAATAAGTCGTCGTTTTTTTTAAAATAAGTTGTATTTTATAATAGCCTGTCTTATAAATTTAAAAGCTTGCGATTAAAACAAAAATTGCAGTCCACATAACAAGAAAGAGAAGTCGAATGATATATATACCAAACTAATAATACAAACGGAAAGCTGTGTATCATGAAACCAACGTCTTTAATGACTATCAACCGTAAGTCTCTATTTCAACATTTTCTTTCATTTCCATGCTACCAATTTTATTAGGGAGACAACAAAATTTGTCAGAACTGTAGAAGCAAGAATTTTGACAAATTTTGCATACATACATGTGTTAAATGGTCACTGGAAAGCTCTTGGGAACCAATCAATTTTGGATTCACTAGTATCTTACCCACCAATATATCACTGTAGACCACCAGTATACATCATTGCGCATTGATGTTAGGTCAAGCTGAGCGATGGCACTAATGGTTAGATGACTCCTAAAACAGTGGTCGGCTTTGCTAACTAAGCTAGCTTTCTTTCATTCGGCTTCTTTATCTTTATGCCTCTGGCTGCTTTTTTATTTTGTCATTATACAACTTCTAACTAATGAAGACTATCTCTATATTATTCTTTATTTTTTTAGCTAAACTATAATTAAAATAATTACATTGACAACGACTACCCAAATTATTATATCAAAATATATATTTGAGGCTGAAACTATTATAACCATTGTTCATTGAATATTACTGACATTGACAACGATTTTTTTAAAAGCACGCCTCTTTAAAATTTTCATTAGGTACAATAAAATGTTATTGAATATCAATAAAAGTAATACTACTACCAAGGCAAGTGTATCGAAAGCAATAACAATAAATTTTATTGCCAGACACCGTATAGCTGCAGGCAAGGTAAGAGCATATACACCTTATCTTGTACATGAAATCTCAACAAAATGGAATAAATCATTGCACCAAAAATCAAAATTGACACAGCCAAAAAAACTATAAGGCTACAACAACTGACAGAATAATGTACAAATTATTTACTCTCCATCTACTAGAGGATTAGAAAAATAATCCACCAGTAACCCATAGGATTGGCTTTTGTGAAAAAAGTATGTTATTGAATGTGTTGGCTAGTTATGGAGGCTTCGAGGGCTAGTTCTTTGGTAATTAGTCTCAGTAGCACTTGCACTGATTCTCGAACTCTTGCATCTCTGTTCATAAAATTCACAAAGAGAAAACAGTAAGGCCCTAGTCTTGTTTAACTGAAATACAATATCAATGCTAAGTTTTTGCCTAATCCACAGGCTGAAGAATAATCACTCGTACCTTGAAATAACAAGCTCACAAAGGGAAGGAAAAAGAACAAGTAGGTGTGGACGCCTATCACAATTATTTTTCTCCACCAGGCCACCTTTCAAATATGGATGTAAAGGAAGAACAGATGCTGTGTCTGAATGAATTACCAGACCAGCCAGTTCATTTAGGACATACATAATTTCATCCAGTCTTGCAGCTGGTAGAGGGCGGTCACCTGCACACATAAGCGGATGATTCAAGATGGCATGGCACGACAAGTGAAGTCAAATGAAATTAATGAAAAGGATAATATGTCATAGTTAACTCCATTCAGTAGCAGATGATACGCACCCAGGTTATTCTCATCAGTGGGAAATCTTTTTAAAATGTCTTCGCATCTGGTCATTAGCACCAAAATCGAGATCTTGCTAACCTCAGATCGTTCCGAGCTCCATGTGTCAGCTTTCTTCTCAGAACTGTACATGACATAATCATGCGAGGGTTTTTTGGTGGGGAACAAATTTGTATTAGTAAAAGTGAAATAAAACAAGAAAATGCTACACTGGTGGAGCAAGAAATCCACATGTATATAGCACATTCCAAATCCAAGGAAATACTAATGAAAAACCTTATATAGGAAACCCACAAAGAGCCACAATACTTAAATGCTATCCCACAAATCCCGCTTCCCCAATACTCTAAAGAGCCTACTTGTTGCAGATAAATCAGCTAAACTAATACCGAAATTGCAGCATTTGGTAAATTAACCACTCTATCCTTACTAGTCAATTGCCATACTTAAAGCAAAAACTACTGCCTTGAAATCACACATTATTCTTCATTCCCCATGCAAACATAGTTTATCTAAACTCTCAGTATCTTCTTAATGCATTACACACCAATCAGAGGATAGAATCATATATGATTTTCACCAACAAATTACATTAAAGATATTTAACTTACAATACACTCATGGCCAAATAAACTATGGTGACACCATTAGCCTTCCAAATGGATCTATAAAGTTTAACTGACAAAAGCTAACTCATTCATTAAACAAAGTAAAACAGTTTATATAACTATCTGAAAACAGAATAAATATGTAAATAAAGGATGCATACACATTATGTTACCTGCTCAGAAAAAATAACTTCTGCAAGCAAGACAAGGAAAATCTGCTGCAGTGCAAAGGCATAAGTTCTACTGTCTCAACAGGTAAAGAACAGGTGCGTGACGCACAACGATCCAAGGTGAAAACTAGTCTTTGCAAAATCTGCGGAAAACAAAGACGGAAACAATCAAACAGGCATAGCATTGGAGCATTTAAATGAACAAGTACAGCAAGATATAAGCTGCACAAAATGGTTCTCATGTTTAAGATCCTTGAGCCAAATAACTAAGATATTTCCTATGGATATGCTGTAGCACCCAGAAAAGTTACCCACAATGTAGTTATCTCAACATTGTTAGATGGACAATTTTAATATATTTATACCATGAATCAAGCATTAAAAAAAATAACATTATATCATACGAATGATTCCATGAAAATGAAGCACAGGAAGCGTGAAGATGCAGTGAAGGTGTAAACTAGTCTGCAAATGTAAAAGCTACTCCAGTCCCAGCATTATTAACACTAAGGCAAAGTCTAAAATATCAGGACTACCATAATCTGAGGGGAGCAACTTATATTATAAAGCATTAAATGTGCCTACAATTTCTATCAATTAAGATGTACTCTTGTACTGTACATACTACATAGCCGTAATCTTGATCAGTAAGTAAGAGCATTACATCTTCAGGTGCATCAATTGGTGACTTGAGAATCTTGTCACCAAGAATGTCTAAAGTGGTCATTTCGAGGGACTCATCAGCTTTCACTACTGCAGTAGAGAGAGAATTGGAAGAAAGTGCCCGCCCACAATAACCAACAAAGAATATTTCGTACACATCTGCAACTTCCTTCCAAACACGTGTTCTTGCAGGCTTACTAATACAAGAATCCAGTCCTCCATACAAGGCTGATTTGCAAACATCATCAACAACAATGCGATTAAAGCCTTCAACAGCTAATCTCCAAAGTGCACCATTGGGATTGTCTCTTCTAGTAGTCATAGACCTAAGAAGAACAAGGAAACAAAGATGCTAAGGATGTGCCTTTGTAGTGTTAACTGCGTTGCCTAAAATTTGTCATTTATTTAAAAATGTGCATGCACAGCAGATTAGAAAATAATTTGGAAATATGTTTTTCACAGTTGTTTAGGAAACAACCATATGTTATGATACACAACAAAAGAAAAATGCTTACAGCAGTTAATATAAGAATGTTTGACTCATTGTAGTACCAGGAACACATCCTCAAAAGTGTCATTACATGAATACTAATATAAATTGGTTCCCAACAATTAATCACCTGAAGTTTTAAGTCAAAAAATCAAATAACACAATGGCTTATCCCCAGCATCTCAAAAAACAGCTAGGAAGCAATAGAATTTTACAAACAGAAAAACAAGTATCTGTACCTTTCTAGACTTTGAATAATTTCGGGATATATAATATACTTCTCAACTGATGGTGCTTTTAAGAAAAGATCAACCAACAAAGGAACAAGCTTTTCTGCAAACAAAGAGCTGGGGAGGCCTACTGTAACAACTGTACTTGACCGTGAACTTGGAGATTTAGCTTCTCTCTTATGTGAGGATATGGACGCTGTCCCATTAGATCTTTCATACTTTAACCCTAAGTTAGTATCAGCAAAAATTATTTATCACTTCGAACTTCTGTTGTTAGATAAAAAAAAAATGACAACCAAGGTATTCACATACCTGGAATGTGGTCAACAACGCTGGTAGGTCCTGCCTCATCTTCCTCATCTTGTACTGGGGTGTCTGATTTTGGTAGATATTGCAGAAGATCCCGAAGAAGAATTAGCCACATTGAAGAAAAGTGCTCAGTTGGAACCAGCAGAGGTATGATCTCCAGTACTGTGCGTAACACGTGTGAAATGTGTCCCTAGTGAAAAGCAAACATTAAAGTTATGGAACAAAGAGAATAATAAAATGATTCTGGTATCCTTCTCGTTACAACAGCTATAACTATCTCAAAAAGATGGGGGTTACTGCATAATCTATTTAACAGCAATACTGGTACAGCATAAAATAAAATAGTATTCTGAATGCAATCTTGTGGTAGTGAACCTTGTTTTCTATCAATTGTGTTTATGTTAGTTGGCCTAGCAACACTAATTAGGGATGTGGATGGAGGAATATCCAGAAAACTTGAGAATTTTTTATATTTTATTGATTTTGTTCTCAGTGAAAACAATTCAAACTTCTCATACCAGTTACCACTACCCCTAAAGTCAATGCTTTCTAAGTAGTAAAGAATAAAACATAATCTTATTTTTTGTCAAAGCTCATTAAAAAGTACACGCACACACACATTGTATAGGTATGCCAATTTCCCCTGTTGCAGGAATAACAGCAAATTGGTCAAGCAGTAGTACTATAACTTAATCTGGCCAAAGGGGGGCACAAAAAAAAAGGGTTGAGTGCAGAAGCTCACTTACAAATTCATTCTCAAAGCTTTCATTTGTAGCAATGGCCTGCTTGATAGACAAATCTATGATCCCAAGCAATTGAGTATACAAACGGTCATCAAACATCTTTTGTGCTTGAACATATAATTCCCCTGCACATTTTCAAAGTATACAGAAAATTACTTCACTGACATGAAATAGGTACAATAACTAAAGCTGAAATTTATGCCAAATTCAATTGATAGATAGCTGTATATAAAAAGTTTATAACAATATTTACAGGGTATTTCAGATAATGCATGTATCTCTGCATCATAAAAAGGATACACAAGAAAATGATCAACTATCTTGCTCAATTAAATCATTACCAAGACCATGTAAAATCTCCTGCTTCACCTTGCTAGCTGTGTTACCGCTGTAGTTTGTTGACTTCTGAAGAACATGCTCGTAGGTATTAAGTACTGATGTAAGGTAAGGCATCGGTAAGTTTCCCTGCTTGACAAAATTATTTCTTCAATATAAACTCAAATTCCTTCACAATTTCTTAAGCTCAGCACAGAAATGTCAGTACTATTATTGGCATAACGGGCACACCAAATGTTGTCACAAACCAGTCAAATTTTTTCAAGGACAAAAAACAAACACAAAACGAGAAGTATTCTGGGAAAACAATTACATATAAATACATTGAAAGAAGACCAAACAGAGCAAAATTTGATAATTACCTTGGAAGAATGAGAAAGAACAGTTATTTGCAAACAGTTTATTGCTGCAAGAGCAACCTCTTTACTATCATTTAGAATGCTATTGTTTACAAATTGAACCAAACATTCCCATCCTGAATAAGTGAAAATCTTGTGTTATTTTCATGATTGAACTTTGATTTGTTGAGAACATAAAAAAGCTGGTGCATCAAGATCTGTTAGTTGGCCTACCTGACCAGAAACTCCTCAAGCTTCTGAGGAAAGGGAAGAAAGAACGTAGAATACGAGCTATTCCACCAAGAATAAGTACAAGTGTTTCATCCCATTGTTTCTGAGCTGTATTACGACTGAATTCATTTAACATAAATACATTTAGTTCTTTCAAAAAACATAAAAACATTTAGTACTGGATGAGAGAAAAATATAAACTTTACTAGATCCTTCTGCACTTTTTTCTTTCAAAAACATTTGTTCTTTCAAAGTGAGGGATGACAGAGATTCAAAGTGAGGGAAGACAGAGATCAGGGTCATAGGCTCTTAACTATATACCTATGATGTATGAGCATGTGGACAGCTTTTCCTTGTCGAGTTCCAAGCTCTTTTCCTTGCCATTCATCTTTAGATGAGGTTGCAGCCTAAAATATACACATTCAGATCACAACAATATATGGGAGGAAAGACCCCTTAATCTTTCATAATTACTTTTCACCAACCATGTGACAAGCAAGATCCAAAGTGGGAAAAACATAATTCTGAAGGCAATCCTCCCACATGCTTTCAGAAAGTTTCTGTCCATGACTTCCAAGAGTCTGAAAAAGTGTCCTCACAGCAGAATTCCTGACCTGAGTATACAATAAGATCATATATTTTTTATCTGATTGGAGTACAAAAACACTGCAAAGGAAATGACAGAAAGAGAAGTATATATTTAATTATTTATACACACGCACACAATAATGCAAGCAGAAACTGGAGTCCCAGATTCATATTCAGCATAGAATAAAGTTAAAAGTGTACCATACAAAGCAGTATAAGATGTTATTAGTTAAAAGAGTATATTTATCTCCTACAAATGTAATCAAGAACAATACAAATATAGGACAGACTCTTCACCCGGCAAATTTCAAATGTTGAACAGCAAAATATGCTGATTTAGGAAATTGAACTCTATACGATGCATTGTAAGAGACTTCTAAATCTAAACCTTGCTGTCACCAATTATAACAAAGATATGAATTCATCATGTTTTGAATTTAAAACTATGAAGAAAAATCATCCAGAAATGGTATCTAAAAGCACAGATGTACAAATCCAAAATTCCTGTCATTTATGTCAAGACTTTCCCTTCTTTAAGATATTCCAACATGAGAATGCATTCTTATGTGTAGCACTAATAATATCAAATACCAAAACTAAGTCACCCTACCTCTGGCCTCTCATCAGCTCCAAGGTTTTGAAGTAATGAGAAAACTGAGAAAAGCAACTTGTCATGTTGAACAAAGGAAGCTTGGTCCAAAACATTGAGTGATTTTTCTCCTGGTTTTTGACCATCCATTTGCTCTGAAACAGAGTGCCCATCTGGAATTCATATACCATTATAAAAGAAAAGCATAAAAAAATTATAATTTACACAACATTTACGATGGTAATCTGCAATAACAGGAATTCATATACCTGTTTCCCTTTCTTCCACAGGTCCATGTGTAATCCCCTTTGCAATAAAGTCAGTTGTAGTCCACAAAAGGCCTATTGCCGTCAAGCTTATGTTAAGCTCTGTCTTTTGAGCACTGTAAGCTCCGGTCACATCTACACACCTGTAATATTCAAGTGTAATAATGGAATCACACCAACAATTACTTAAAGTGGTAATTCTAGGGCTTTTCAAAAAAAAAAAAACAGAACCAAATTACCTTGTATTAATTAAAAATGCATAAAAGTGGTAATTCTAGGTTTCTATGTTGCAAGTAATGAAATTATCAGTTTTTATCAGTCAATCCAAGTATACATGTCAGTGTGTGCCTATGCATGTGTGTAATCGGTCACTTGATATATTATGTCACTGCACAATACAGTATCTGATAAAACTGGAAGATTAGAACTTATTAAAGTGGTAGCTATAGTCATCCATGTTGCATTAATGAAATTATTAGCTATTATCCATCAATTTTAGTAAATATATCTGTATTATACTTGCAAAAGCATCAATCAAGCAATTAAAGAATATGTACTATTATCTGATAGAAGTGTCAAACGTAAGCATGAAAAATCATTCTTAAGTTTGATGAGTACATCAAGCAGAATAACAAATTACTATTATCATAGACAACCTATGACTTCAATACAGTAATGTGTATAAAAAGGAAGAATGAAAAGGGTGATCAAAGTGAGATCCTCCAACTCCAAGAACCTGTCCCGATTTTTATAATGCTCAATTGGATTTCGAAAGAAGGAAATTGTAATGAAACTCTGCTTTAATGGCCATTTGTTTTGTTGGGATGTATGTGGAGAGAAAAATCAAAGAATTTTTTGTAGATTTGACATCCTTAGAAGAGAAAATCTGAAATTATCAATAACATCATCGTTTCTTATTAAATAAATAACTTACACAGGAAGACAGTCCGGTGGTATATTGGAAAGTCCATCATTCATGATCACACGTAGGCTCTGAAAGAAATATTTAACTTGAGCTGAAGATATGGAAGTAACAAATCTTTTTAAAAAAAAATCTTTTCTTAATTATTGGGAAAGAGGGTTGATAGAGGTTTCATATAAATATGTATGTAATAAATATAAATCCCCAAATCTGGAAATCTATAGTCTCTTTCTAACCTGGAAACCCATAGTGACGAGTTCCTTCTCTGAAGCATCAGCTACCGACCTTGAAAATGGAAAGAAGTGGAGAGGATCAACTTTTGCAAATAAGACTCCCAAAAAAGGGGGGGAAATGGAACGCTGAAGCTAAAATAAGACAAACCTCAACATCTCAAGAATATTTGGCCAACTGTAGTGCATTTTTTCTCCATGCCTCTGCAATTTATATATATATATTATATATATACACATATTTTTTTTAAAAAGCAGACATTACATTTATAGGCTAATAAAAGGCTAACTTTAAAAAGTTAGTAATATAAGTTTACCTCTAAAACATGCAAAAGAATCTTTAAAGACCCAGCACGTGCATCCACACTCTCAGTAGAGAAATATAGAACCCTCAACGGAGAAATGACAGCACATTCAAGTGATCTCATTTCTGCAAGTGTGGTTTGATTGGTTTCCATCTAGAGACAGAATGTATCAATGATAAGAAATGTCAATTCTTATTTCACTAGTTAAACAGCCACAAACTCTTAGGAAGACAGAGTTCTCACATTCTGTGATATCCCTTTGGGTCTGGTTGACAAGTCCAGGAAGTGATCTGAACCTAAAACAGCACATATGGATTGATCTAATGCATCTAGTGCCATGTTTCGTAAATGCTGGTTAGGTTTCTCTGCAAGCTGTAAATCACCCGAGGATGTCAAGGAAAACGCATATGGATTATGGACCTAAAAAAACAAGAAAAACAGAAAAAAAATACCTCAAGAAAGTGACCCACAACTTGATCCCACAAGGGCTCTATTCCTGTTAGATGGCAAACAAATCACTATTCTGAACACTTATTTAAATAAATAAAAAAAACCCACAATGAACCATGCATCTCTATAACCTACGAGTAATGTTAGAGACACTCCCAATTTGTACACTTAAATTACACACTATGATGTGTAATTAATCTCATCTATACAATTAAATATGATGTGGTCCACACTTAAAAATATTCGTGGTTGAGATTAATTACACATCATAGTGTGTATTTTGAGTGTGCAAATTGAAAGATTCTAGCCTTACTCATAACCTGTAGGCAGGCCTCAATGCATAATGAGTATTACCATTTTGTAAGTGACGTAAAGGAAGTCTTCAACAAATTATAATCACATAAAATGACTTAAGACTGCTCACAAACATGAATGAGGTGTAAAAAAATGTACATCACTGCAACGAACTTGTGCAAAAACACAGACATTACATACTGTGAAGATTATTTACAAGGATGGATATCATTCTTTCCACTGAAAAAGTGATGCTTCCAAGTTTTTGACTTGATGATGGCCCAGTGCCACTTGAAGTTCCAGATATGCATTGCTCTGAAAGCTGACGTAATGCAGAAAGAAGGGATTTCACGGCAGATATATGCATCAGTGCTGAGCTCTCGAACAGCTTCACCACAGGGAAAAAAAAGTCAGCTTCATTTTTTTAAAAGAACACACAGCTTGAATTTATAAGAGAATAGTACAACAGAACACACAAAACACAGGGACAGAATAAATACATATCACATAATATTAATTGGTTATGCAAGCAGACACAAATATTATTATTTATAAGCAGAGAAACAAGAATGATGAAACGTCCACATTTTATCAAAAGCAAAGTTATTTTTTTTTTTCAAGTAAAAGAAAATGAAGAGTGGCTGATAGTTCTAGATAACAGTTTTATGCAGTCCTGGGAATCAGGTCGTTTTTACTAGGTAATGCATTTTATAATTCCTTTCCAGAAAAGATCAACATCAACAGCTGCAAAGGACAAGAACAGGTCACATCTAACACTTTCTTAAAGATCTTAAATTTTCACCTAAAATATTATAGATATAGAGATATATATATATATACATATATAAAAATATATATCCTACTAAACAAACAGTAAGTTACATGATTTACCTGAGAATTCAGAGAGGAAAGAATACTGAAGTCGCTGTACTGGCCAGACGATTCCCTCAATAACTTTTTTACACCAGTAGAGACCTCCTGTCAAGATAAACTAAAGCTTAATATACTAGAACAGTTAAACTCTATAAGAATGCTGCAAGAAAATCCCAAACAAAAATAATAGTTTCTAGTTACCAAATAGCAACCAAAATCAACTTTTCCTACCCTCTTCATGTTTCTTTTCCACTTCTCATTGATAAGTTCTAACAAGACAAATCTATAATTCCTCCCTTTTTCTCTCTACTTGATCGATAATCATGTTCTTTTTTTACTGAACCTTGGACGACATTTCTTATGCAGCCTAGGATTTGATTTTGAGACCAAAAGACAAACAATCATTCATTTATAAGCACTTTCAAAGCCTAGAAAACTGTAGACGTCTGGAACATCCTAAAAATTACACAGTTGTGGTAAGGAATCCAATGTACAAATTTTAAATATAATTTCCCTTAAAACCAAATAGATTATTACATATATATGCATGAACCTCACATGAGATTTACCTTGCTTGTTATTATTAAACTAAATCTTTAAATTCCAACCACAGTGCATGCAATTTAAATCCATGTGACATTGGCCAACTGCCTAATGTTTTTCTATTTGGTGTTTTTAATAGTTTGGGATTGGGACCCCATTAGTTTTCTATTAAATCACTCCTTATAAGCCATCTTACAAGCATTCTTATGTAATAGACGATATAATGAACCCACAAAAATATATAATAATAATTACAAAGGAATCAATGCAACCAAGAACCATACCACTAGCTATTTTGCACAGCTTAATGATTATATGAGCTAAAGACAAAAACAAATGGAGATGCTTAAAACTTATCAAAGATCTGTAAAAGATTTCATTAACCCACTTGGAATCCAAACTAACATGTATTTAGCCCAGGTTAGAGAAATTGCCTAGTTATATTTCTCCTGTTACAGCATATATGCTGCAACTCTGAGCTACATGATGTTGATTAGTCTTTTCAAGATTACCTGTGTGCTGGCATGCGGTGAGTGGATTGCTCGGTCTAGAGCTGCCAGGGTTTCCAAGACCTGCCATTTTTCAGTGTAAAGAATTAAGACAAGAATTCCAGGATTTTAGACAGATATAAAAAATCAAATGACATACCAAGACCCAAGATGGACCTAACACATTATGCAAGCGATGAGAAATGTTGAAGAGGGTTCTTAAAGCCTGATAGCATAAACAAATGAAATTAGAATAAAGATCATCAAGAAAACCAGATATTTATTTGCAGACGTTCAGAATAATATTATAGCAGATAAAGATGGTCAAAGTAAAGGTAGAATACAAGTACCACAATAACAAACCCAAAGAAAATACCTGCACATTTTTGGGGGTAAGGACAATGCTTTCTTTTTGATCAACTGATAATTCAGAGCGCTTCGAACCAGGAGACTGTAAAGCACTGCTAAAATCTCAAATTAAACCAAAAACTTCTATATTGTCAGGTCACTGAAAAAGATATGATACTGGGACCCAAATGAAAATACACCATGACCCTTTACTTTAGCCATAACTACAATAAGACCCTGACACCTCTTAAAATGGAAAATAGTTACAGCAACCTCCTCAATTAGTCAAAGGTTTGATGATGTGTCTAAGAACAAAAATTATGTGAAAGTAAATCACAGGTCTCTTCATTGGATTTTTCCATCAAAGGCTTTTAAATATGTTCGTTTTTTTTTACTAGGAATCCTTGCCTAACTTTAAAATATTTGGGATGAAAAAATTATAGCAGTTGCTATGTAGGTACCCAGGAGGGACTCGAACCTCAAACTTGTGGGAGCAAACCACATGCCTGACCATTTGAGTTATCCCTCTTAGGTTTCATTTCCCTTGTTAATGATGAGTTGGAAACAGTGCTTGTAATTTGATTTCATTTTATCTCAGTTTTTGGCTCTCTGTTTCCCTTCTATCTGTTTTTTTTTAATGCAAACATGATGTAAAAAATATTTATAGGTAAAGAAAAAAAAAATTAAAACAACATTAAGGAGGTGAAACTCATGCAAGCAGCATCTATAAAAAAAAAAAAAAATTTTAAAAAATATGAGAAAACTAAAGTCCCAAATGATAAAATAATACAAGATCACCATAGTACTTCAAAAAATAAATCTGACCATTGTTCATCATAAAGATAGTAAAACACGAACATAAGAATTTCAAAGACATATTCAGTACCTCCTTTTCTCTGCTTCATTTGGAAAATTTATAGTAAACTTGCAAAGTGATGCTAAAAAGGAGTTTAAAGGTTCAATGGCATGAAGAACCCCACATGCCTGGAATCATCATTTACATTGGTTAGAAAGAGGAAATAGTTTAAGCCGAAAAAATCTTGCAACAACATATATGGCCAGACATATATAGCACAAAAAATATATTATGTGGCATGATAGAACCCATTTATTATCCGGCTGCAATTGCAGCCAAGACCAATATATGTATATATATTTCTAATAGCAAATAGACATTTACAGAAAATAATTCCCAACCAAGAACCTATACTGAGATGACATGTCAGAACAATGATTACCTGTGTGAATGCCTGATATCCCTTTAGTATTTCCAACACAATAGCCTCTCCTTGTGACCTGCAAAAGTGACTCAAAGCTAATTAGAAAAGGAAAAAAAAAAAAGCACTACTAGAATACTATTTTTACTTTTTTTTTTTTAAAAAATACTATTTTTATAATCCTACTACAAATGCATTGGTACAAAGTTAACCAAACCTTGACAAAATAAGAGACAATGCATCAAGTATGGTCAACCAAAATGAATCAACCATTGAGAGACAGAGATGTGTTGTTTTCCCGGTAGACTTAATAATAGGTGGATCAGAATCACATCTCGGAGATTGAAGCTGGTACACAAGACAAGCTAGTCAGCCCTCAGATGAACTGCTTGCTTTATTATATAGAAGAAATCTTATAGCAAACAAAATAAATACCTCACCAACATCCATTGCTTCATCTGTTAATGCAGCCACTGTAAAGACAACTCCTAACAAACCCTCAACAGCCAGAGTTATAGCATGAGCTTCACTAGCAACTAAGACTGTAGTATTGGACGCATCATTATCAAGGCTCCACTCGATTCCTGCAAAGGGCACGTGGTCATTGTTTTTGAAAAATTAAGAATACAATAGATGATTCCCCTATAATTCTAGGAGTACATCTTAAATTGGTTACAAACACAACTACGACAATTACTTACATCACCTTAACTTGATCCAATATAACATATTCTATAAATCAAAAGCAAGACAGCACAGCATATGCTAGATATACAGTCCTGACAACCATATCCTCAAACTCAGGGTGCCAAGATTTCGACAAAAACACACATGTAAAAAAACCTCTTTATCTTGATCAAACAAATAAGAATAGATTATATTTGATCTTAGCCAAGGAGGTGATTACCTTTAGCTTTGCTGCTGAACATCCCTGCAACAGCTGCCAGGCTCTCCTCACTAGTCTCTTGACCCTACATGTCAAAGTTTCTTCAAGTCAAGCAAATTACAATATGCAAATTAATTACCATCTGATAAAATCTCATCAATCCGATCCAAAGTGTGCCTGTACAAAGCTACAAATAAAGTTTTATTTGAACCAGAAGATTGTACCCATTAATTTTTTTTTCTATAAGAAGACGATAAGATAAACAATTTTTCTAAAAAACAAAAGTTTTATTATAGATAAAGAGATGAAAAAGAAAAAAAAAATGAAAACTTTAGAATTGAACACCACTAGTCTGAGTTTTTCCAGCTAGGAGTAACCAAAAATCTTATAAAATATATACATAAACATATCTTACCTGTACACTTGAAACAACTCTAGCCAGAGCCTTAACCATGCCCTCAACAATATTGGTGTTCTTGGGATGCCTATATAGCAGATATCATAAATTAGGCCACTCAGACTTAATACAGCTACATAAGAAAATATCCTAAACGAAAAAAAGAAGATTGGTACAAGTGATCTTACATATCAAAGTTCTGGAAGAGAATCCGCAAAGTTCGTGCCTCCAAACAAAAACCCTGTCAAAGTTCCACCTTTGTAATTATTCAAACAGCTTTACAAGGCTCTACCATAATCTTCTATGTCACACATGCTACATAAATAAGGAGTATGTTTCCACTTCTAGAATTACCCTCAGGACTTCAAGAACAAGAATGCGATGCCATAAAGGCAAATCAAGAAAAGTTGCCTTCAACAACATACTGAGAAAAACCTGCATTTGGGAAACCATGGAGAAGAGAGAGAGAGAACAGACAAACAACACGAATTTTAGTTACTGGTTTGGGTAAACTAAAAGCAATTTCATAAACGAAGAGGAAATAAAAAGGGGAAATTAGATTTTTGAAAGTTCAAGACCCCAGAATCAGCTGTAACAACACAAAGTGGAGATTATGCTTCTTTCACCTCATAAGAAATTATATTTATGAGTAAAATTAGAGAGGGTATGAACCCATGTGGTAAAATAATCTAAAACACACCTCACATTCTGTGATAAGAGATGAACTGTAAAGCCTGATAATATGAGCAACTGACCGCAAAACCAAACGCCTGTAAGCAGGCTCTCCTGCTTCTCCCTCAGGCTGATTGAACATTGAAAAAATTTAGGAGAGCAATAATGAACCATGAAAACTGTCCCCAACAAAGCCAAAAAAAAAGCTCATGGTGGACAAAAGATTTATGGCAAACACACATTTCAGGAACAAAACAGCAACTACCTCAGCATCGAGACGGAGTGAAGTCATTAAAAGCGAACATATCTGGTGACGCAAAACCTGTTGAATTTCAATGCGATTTTTCAGTCTGAACAGTTTCACAAGCAAGTCTAAAGCCTAACATGCAAAATTGCATGAAGAGATCAAAAGGTATAACAACCAAGTGAGCCTACGCCAATTTTTCTAATAAATGTACAAGGAATCCCTGTGCTTCTTTTTTTTCCTTTCCTTTTTTCCTTTTTTGGTAAGAATAAAAAAGTGTATAATTTAGAAAGATTACAAGTTTAAAGTGGGTAAGGAATCCACTCAAAGGAAGAGCCTATTTCTCCAGAAATGAGTATTTCTGGACACAACCTGAATAGAATGCATTACATTACATTAAATTTTAAAATCACACCAACCTTTCCTACTTCACCCCGAACACCAAGTGGTAACAATCTACTAGCAACCTCAAAATCCCATCCCAAACCACATACACATGCACCAGTCACGTATACTACCCCACTTAGGCCTTGGCTGGGCTTTTAAAAGCCACTTTTGGGCTTTTAAAGCTTAAAAGCTATTTGAAGAATTGATTGGATGTACATGTACTTTAGCTTTTAACTCTAAAAAGCGCTTTGAGGAGAAGCTAATCTTTGTCTTCTTGAAAAAATGCTTTTTGAGAAGTCCAAAGCCCGAAGCCAAAGCCTAGCCAACCAAGGCCTTAATTTGGTTCAGAAAATCATCATACTAATTTATACAGGACACAAGTAATAACTTATACTGATATACTTAAAATTAACGGACATAATTGTATTCAGACACTTTGAGGTTGAGCTCGATCTCTTTTCTTTGTATTTTTCACAGCATTCATACAAAAAGTTTCTTTTCGAAAAAAAAAGAAGATATACTTAAAATAAAATCACCTGCTGATATGGGAGAAGAATTTTAAAAACAGCCACATAACTGGACAAGATGAACCTGCATGATAAACATCAAATGTGAGTTAAAGCAAAAACATAAGGACCACTTGATAACAGACAAGTGGAAGAAAAATCTTATTTAAAATACAAAAACTAAAATGGCCTAAAATTTCCAGAGAGGGATATTCCATGCTATGAATTGGGTTCCCTTGCCTTGCTTATGGATCCAAGACTTTCAACACATGCTCAATCTGAGACTCGATCGAAGGTTCCATAAGCTCACCAATTTGGTATTAAAAGACACAGCAGGGAAGGGAAGGGTATTACATTATATGAATTGTGTTCCTTAGCCTTGCTTATGTTTCCAAGACTGAGACTCAATTGAAGGTTCCATAAGCTCACCAATTTGGTAATATCGGCACACTCAGCAGCAGGTAAGGGTCAAAATCACAATGGCAGTCTATTAACAATGATGTGCTCATTGTCAGACACAATCTGCCTCACACCAGAATGTCGTGGGCAGTGGGCAGTGGGCAATTTGACATATTCAACCTTGGAACTCTAAAGGGATAGCTTCATATTAATTAGGTTTATCAACTATGTATGCATAAAATAACTTAGTGGAGACATGTTTTTGAGAAATTACAAAATGATCTAATAAGATTTATAGATGAATTAGAGGAGCATAAGCTACAGGGAAAAATAACTTCTTACTCAAGTATATCAAGTACGAAGGAGCGTTGAAGAGAATTGACATGTAACCAAATTGCCTAGAAGAAAAAGAAAAGTATCAGTTTTCTGTTGAAGATAGGTCCAATAATTTCATTCTGACTAATAACTGCAGTTAACTTTATATGGAAAATGTCATAAGACATAATGGAACACTTTCTAAAAGACCACGTACAAATTCCACATATAAAATCTACTTAATATCACACTCTAAATACAATAAAACTTTATAAACAATACATACAGATCCAGATGCAGAAAGAGCTGTCAGGTCTTCAAGCAAACGAAGCCCAAGCTTTCCAGCTTTAGTTAGGTTTTCTCTCATCAATGATGACCCTCTAGAGTCATGCTCCAATGACCTGTTCATGTGTAAAATCATTATACGAACATGGAAGACATCAAATGTTACAAGAAAATTATGATACCCTGCCAATGTGCATAACTTTTCAGCTTATCTACTTAGATGAACAAAAAATTACAAATGCAGATCAGAAACACACCCTCAACACATATATAATACCAAAATCAATTGATCAGTAATGTCCAGGAAAACAACATACTCCAAAAGATTAATGCTGCGACTAACTTCACCAGTAACGGAACCAGATCGAGAAATGTAACCTCCAGAACCAAACTTGCCAGAAGGAAGAGATTCGGCAGAAACTACATGATCAAAAATCAGGGCCACTGCTTGTCTGAAGGTAGCTGCAGCAGTGCTGGAAAACTTATAAATTAAAATAAAATTCTAGATGAAAAAGAAGAGTACAATCAGTATACAATATTAACTGAAACAAATAAAAAAAAATAACTTACCTACGCACGCTATCAGTGGATCGATTGTTTTCGAGAAGCCGAAGACAGATATCAAGAGCTTGAACCATATTGTCCTGTAAATGACAAATCATTAATCCATACAGAACTTTAAGACATTCCATCAAAAGTCAAAACAAACACAAGTATAAATTAATTAGTAAATAAGTTCCTTGAGATATTCCATCAAAATACAAAGATCATTGATAACTAAAATAATAAAAAGAAAAAGAGATATTGGACTGAACCTAAGTCAGGTTTTTTCCTATGCTATCTTTCGCTCACCTAGTGTCTAGTGATACATCATACTGAGAGTTTATACGTTTTGTGGCCCTGTGTTTTAACTTATTACCAGGTTAGATCCTGTGTTTTGGCATATTATATTTTGGACCCTCTATTTTGTAAAATTGTTCAAATAAGCCACTGAACCCGATTTTGGACAAAAAATTTTGAATTAAAATCACAAATAATTCATCAAATTAACAATTCAGAACAAAAGTACAATCATTTTGCCTAATAACTTTGTTGTCATATTCAATATTTTGCTCATCAAAATTGAGTTGAAAGGTCTATTTGAGCTATTTTACAACACACTGGGTCTAAAAAGTAATTTATGAAAACACAAGGTCCAAACAGGTAATGGGAGAAAATACGTTATCCAAAAAATGTGTAACCCTACTTAAAACAAAAGAAAAATTGAATACTCCAGTCTCTCACAACCAAATAAATCGATTGCGAAAATTATCAACCCCATAGTAAAACCATATAATGATTAATGAGGTTTGTCACCAACATGAAGCAAGATTAGGGTGCGTGCATGCGTGTTATCTTATAAATGCAATACAACACAAACAATGAAAAAACCAGCTAGAATGACATTTATCTATAGGCCTCGAACAAATTTTATACTTTTGTAAAAGTAACACTTTTATGGAAACCCAGCCATAAATATATACCACAACTAAGGTCCACTGCTCAGAAAGCACATCAAGTGGAAAAGTAAAACTAAGAAACTGAAAGACTCAAAGATTTATGACTACCTCATCTTCAGGATGTAAACGTGACTGCAATATTGTTAATATTGTCTGAAGTGTCTTGAGTTGAATAATCTCATCTGCCATTTCAGCATGCTGCAAAAAGCAGATGAACAAGTAAAACTAACAGGAGTATCAAAAAAAAAAATTGCAAGTTACGTGCTTCAAAACAGGAGTATCACATCAGAAGTCTTGTAATTTCTCTTGATGCAATATTTACTCTTCTAAGCAGGAATCCTATTACAAGCTTTATCACCTTAATCATTATTATGTTATGTTATCATTGTTATGTTACGAGAATTAGCTTACAAAATCAGTACAACAGTAGTTCACTCAAGACTTTCTTATAACTTCTCTGTCACAAACTTAGTTAAAAAATGCTCAATTAAATTGATTAAATGTTTTCCTTAATTTGAATTAGTACACAAAAGACCTTGTTATTATGAGAATAAAATCAAGTATAAAACTTCTACCTTGGCACTACAAGTGAGGAAGCTTCAGAATATAGATTTGATCACCAAAAGTCTAATTCTATGGAAAATTCAAATAAAAGTAGCAACTAATAGCCGGACAAGCCCAAGTACATATATAAGCTTACTTCTTTAAGTGTTGATAATATCTCTTTTAAGGCAGATACAGCAACTGCATCATGAGATATTAATTTCTGCAAACACGAAAGTCCAATAACGCTAAGCTTGACAGTCTTGACCTCACAAGCCACCAGAAAAATTCGCAATATGTCTTCATTTTGCGCAATCTCACTGGGACTTGACAACGAACGAAGCTGCAGATTATCATTAACAAACGCATGAGTCTCAATTAAGCAATTAACAGCGACAGGGGATTCCCCCCTCAGAATAAATAACGCAAGTCAAAATTTCTGAAATCGCCCACAAGCTCCAAAAGGCAAAGGAAAAAATAAAACAAAACAAAAACACAAGCTTGGATTGGAAAGAAAGAAAATGACAGAAAGTACGTTCCATCTGTTTTCACAAAAGTGAAATTTAACTATAATTTTCCACAATTCGAGTGTTTTAATGTTTACACTAGTAATTCCAAACTTCTTTAGAATAATTCAACGTCTCGCTTCAGCTAACAACGTAATTGTATGTGACTCAGCTCAATACCATAACAAAAATTACACACTCGCATACTTCGTTTCTGGAAAGATGATAACATCCATCTTCACTTTGATTGCTCTTCTCTCGGCAAGAAAAATCTCACTCATGTCAAACGAAAACTCCAAACACATCTCCCAGCTCACCAAAAGTTTCAATTTTCTAACAACATTTTCACTTGTCAATTCTATATACTGACGTTTGCATAAGAAAATACATACCTTTAAGATAGCATGCTCGGCTCCATCCTTAACAGCCGGGTAACGACGGCGAGCTTCAGCGCAGAGCGCACGAAGATCTGATTCCAAGACCGCCATGAAAGCCATCGCTGACAAGCGTTCATGAAATGATTGAGCCTAGGGTTTGAAGCAAGTGGATACAATGTGATCCCAAACGCAAATTCAGAGAGTAAACATCGAGATCGAAACGCTTGATCAGAAAGCGCGGGGGTGTGGTGAGGTGGTGTGACTGGACTGAGTAGATCTTGGAGCCTTCAGCAGGAAGAATCGTTGTAAGAGCACGAGGGAGAGCAGCCGTTGCCCATGGAAGCCGTTTGGGCCTTGGGCCTCCAACAATGGATTAGACAATATGATCAATTTACAAATCTGCACCATTTTTGTGTTATAATTCTAAAAATATTGTATAAATATTTCAAAAGGTACAAAATTTAATTTTAAAAATACCAAGTGTTATTTTTTTTAATTGTTTTTTTACATTTTTGTTTTGTTTTTTTATGTTCACTTTTTCCCTTCAATAAGTATTATCCATCACCAATGATGGATGTGTATGGTAAAATTTTTGTTTTTGAATTTTTTAACACAAAAATGGAAGTATTATTTTTATTTTTAAAAACAAAAGATAATAAATATGTTTGATAACTTTTATTTTTATTTTTATTTTTTATTTAACAATATAAAATGATATGTTAATTTGAAGAAGAGTAGAAAAAAAAATGAAAAGTCGAAAATGGTTTAAAAAATTTTGAAATGAAAAAAATTCTATTTTCAAAATTTAATGAATTTTAATTAAAATTTTAAAAAATAATAAATAAAAATAGTGTTACCAAGCACCGTTTTATGTTTAATTGTTTAATTAATTAAATAAAAAATTATTTTTTTAAGTGTTACCAAACAACACTAATGATTTTTATAGTCATTTTTCCTCTTTTTTTAATTATTATTCATCACCTTTAACATATTAGCAGTTTGGTGTTTAGATACAAAAGTTGACTGTTGCCTTCTTTTTTGTTATTTTCTTTTAGTAACGATAGGTGCACACAAATTGTGCGTCAAAATTTTATACACTATTGAATTTGAGGGGTATTTCCCAATCATTAGGTCCGAGACATTAGACACGAATCAACCTAATCTAGATCTATTGGCCCAAACCTAGGATTCTCGCCCTTGAGTATATTAAGTCTTAGTATTAAGGTTGAGGACATTCTATGGATCGATTAGATTAGATGTGTATCATGGACGACACGACATTTGGAAATGTGCCTCACGCTATACTAGTCATGTCACTTTGTTAAAGAACACTGGCCCTTTGTGTTATTAGAGCAACTCTAATGGGAGTTGCTTGGAGAGTGCTTGTCTAGTGGTGAAATAGATGGATGAGGTGGAGAATGTTTTATTAGAAGAAAATAGACAGCGCTGCTTTCATATATATATATATTTTTTTTTTTTTTGATTGGTTATATTTATTAAAAAAAATTATAGTGAGGCCTAAAGTCACAATTAGAGTTGCTTCAGCTGTGGATGCTCTTAGAAAGGTGAGGCAACTCCATTTTTCTTCATTATGATTATTAATCTTTCTCACAAGCCTACGAGGTAGCTTCCACCCTACAAATCAATCCACGGCTAAGGCGTCCTTTAGATTAGAAGTGAGTCTTACCTCATCCAATTCCAATAACTAGGGAGCAATTTCATTTGCCTATGAACAAGATGCATTTCATATTTCTTCATTTTAGGCCTTTGCTTAAGAATTATACTACCTTTCTCTTCATTATTGTTTTATTTCTTAGAGATCTATTAACTCAAAGACATTCTCAGGGAATGCTCTCTTCGTTCACACCCTAAGAGATGAATCTAATATTCAAGCATAACAACGACCAATATCTAAATGTTCAATCTCTTATTTGTAGTACAAAAAATGAAAATATGCACCAACAACCTTGTTTAAGCAATGATGAGATAGGGTAGGGAGTGATATTTTGAGGGTTGGAGAAACAAACTATATCATAAATTGGTAAATTAATGTTTTTGAGAGAGAGAGAAAAACACCCTAAGATTCTTTTTTTTTTTCTGTGGGGATTGGGGAAACTAAGATTCATATATCAAGTTTTGTTACAAATTTAATTATAAGGATAATTCTTCGTAAATTTCATTTCAAACTTAATAATTTAAAAAAAAAATTAGCACCATTTGTTAGAATTCTTTTGTGTTGAATAAAAAAACTAATTGGGATTTTAATCTCACATTGGTTGTAAGAGATTTTTCTCTTTTTCTCTAAGCCCATATAAAGTATTCTATGTTGAGTAATTTAGATATATAAGAAAATAGTCTTTGCTTAAGATATATTATATACTATTATATTTATATTATGGTTTTTAGTTAAAAGTTTTATATTCTTGGTGTGGAAGAGTTTAGGTATATATGGTTTGGCAACTTACTTGTTGTTCTCCGTCGTCGTTGTATGTCAAAACATTTTGGAGGCGATGAATTTGTTTTAAGATTGTGGGAGAAATATAATGTAATTAGATATAATGCTTTGAATATAACATAATTATATATAATAGTTGAATATAACGTAATTAGATTACAATTATTCATCCATAAATATATAAAAATATAAATAATCTATTTTATTGATACAGGATGTAGTTCCGTAATAATGGATAGTACACTAATACTTAGAAAATATTGGAAAATATCTAATACAACAAGAATAGCCCAACAATTTGATACAAATACTTTTGAATATAAATATTATCTTGACACTTGTAAATTTCCATTATTTACTAATTGTAATGATTGTAGTAATGAATATCAATCAGGCCAGGTATGACTCAGAGACTTAAAAATAAATAATATAGATATTATTGTAGGATTAGATTTTCTATTAAAACAAAACGGAGGCATTAACATTACTAAAGACTATGTTAATATTTATAAAATGACTAGTATTATACCCATTCAATCAGAGTTGTTGTGGAAGCGTGGGGGCTATCCTAGTAATTTAGAAAATGCTCAATGTAATTGTAAAATATTAGGATCATGTAAAAATTTAATAGAAGAAAATGAATTAGTAGATATGATAAAAGAAATAAAACTAGATAGATATATAATAACAGGAAAATAATTATACGACTTAATATTTAGTAACGATATAGAACATTTAATATATAAATTACAAAAATAAGGAAATATCGGAGATAGTATGAAAATTTTAAAACAAAATAATAGTCAAATATCTAAATTATTAATAAAAAATCCAGATTATAAAATAACTGGTCAAGCACTAAAATTTAATCCTATAGACATAGAAGATTTTAAGGGTCATATTGACGAATTATTAAAAAATAAATTTATTAGACATAGTGACTCACCACATATGAGTCCTGCTTTTATAGTAAGAAAATATAGTGAAATAGTTAGGGGAAAAAGTAAAATGGTAATAAATTATAAAAGATTAAATGATAATACTGAATATAACTCTTATAATATTTCTGATAAAGATGTTTTAATAAATAAAATACAAGGTTGTAGAGTTTTTAGTAAATTTGACTTAAAATCAAGTTTCTACCAAATAAAAATGGCAGAAGCTAGTATTCCCTGGACAACATTTGTCTGCCTACAAGGACTATTTGAATGGTTACTAATGCCAATGAGACTTAAAATGCCCCAGTAATATTTCAGAGAAAAATGGATAAAATATTTTATGAATTAAGTTATTGTTTAGTATATATTGACGATATTCTAGTATTTAGCAAAGATTATAAGGAACATGAGTACCATTTAAAACAAGTTTTTAAAAAATTTGAACAGTATGGTTTAATTATTAGCAAAAATAAAATGGAATTAGGAAATGAATATATAAAATGTCTAGGATCTGAAATAGGAAAAGGGAAATTAGTATTACAAGATCATATTAGTAAAAAGATACTAGATTTTCCTGAAAAGTTTGAAGATTTAGAAAGTATTTAGCAATTTCTTGGATTATTAAATTATGTTCATCTATATATTAAGAATTTATCAAAATTACTTGGGCCATTATATAATAAAACCAAACTTAATGGTCAAAGATACTTCAACATTGAAGATATTAAACTAGTAAAGAAAATCAAAGAAGTAGTAAAAACCTTATAAAAACTATCCCTTCCATCAATAACTGACTATTTAATAATAGAAACAGATGGATGTCATAAGGGATGGGGAGCAGTATTAAAGAAAAAGCCTAGTAAATATTCTAATAAAGATATTGAAGAAATATCAAGATATGCTTCAAGATAGTATAGAGAAAAAAGTATTACTAATATTGATGCCGAAATAATGGCAATCAAATATTCCTTAGATGCATTCAATCTTTATTTAATTAATAAAAAAAATACTATTAGAACAAATTGCCAAGCAATAGTAAGCTTTTATGAAAATACGAGGCAAAATAATAAAAAACTAATGACTAATAGATAGACAAAATTCCTTAATAATTTTATTATTAAATGATATAATCCTATTATTGAGCATCTTAAATGAAAAGATAATTATTATGCTGATATATTATCTCGATTAATTTACAATACAGATGGACCGACGACCATTTCATCCAAGAATGTATAGGCCTGTAATACATCCCAAAGCCCAAATGGCAAAGAGACATGCAGTAGACCAAATAATATATAGTCAGCCAATAGAGAAAGATGAGGCAATATCCTTTGGAGAATTAGTATTACATTGTTATGGTAATAGTGAAACCAAATATATCTCTCACAAGGCCATTAGTAAAGAACAACAATGTTTATTAGATAATCTTCATCACACCTATCTATTTAATAATCCTAGATATTTCCAGGCAGTATTAAAATGCCTAATAGAATACTTCCAAAGTAAGAAAAAAATTGACTATTATTTAGTAAACCGAGGGAAAAAACCACGATTATATAAGTCATGACAATCAGTAGCCGAAACAGTAGATAAATTTAATAATGCCCTTTGGAAAGGTCAAGTAAATAATGAAGAAGCTACTAAAGCTGCTATTATGTATTGGGGTCTCAATTATTATGATGAGACAAAAAATAAGGGGAAAGAAAAAGTAACCGAATTAAATTGCCCCAATTGTATTATTGATCCCAAAAGAGGGTGTTTTAATATTTAAACTCGCAAGTGCACGAATCGTTTCGGAATATAATGTTCATGTAAGTACGAGGTCGAACCCATGGGAGTTGACTAATATCAAAAGAAACTATTTCAAATAAAGCAAGAATATTCTAACCTAGTTCCAAATTTTTGATGAGATTTTGTTTTAGAAAAATAAAAGACAAGTAATAAAAAGATTTAAGATTAAATAGAAAAATGGTTTTCAAATGAGATATGTAAAATAAGATTATTAAGATATTAGAATCCACAAAATGCAAGTTAAATAGTATTTATAAGTATATTGATTCCCAAGTTTAGATATAGTTGAAGTAAATCACACTATATTTTTTTCAAAATTGTTGCGATATTTTTGCTATGCAAGTGCACACAATCGCAATTTGTAATAAAATGGTAAAAACCAAGTATCGTCCTCAAGGACTGATTTATCAATTATCAATCAATCAATCTTTTTAATTTTATTTGATTAAACAATTTCAGAGATTTCAAACAAAGAAGAATACTAACGAAGCACAATGAAAATTTAAATGAAATAACAGAGAAAATGAAATTAGGACAATTATGATCCTCTATTTTCCACAATTTTATTTCCTAATGCAAAAATTATGTCCCTTTCTCCCTATTCAAGAACAAGTTGCAAAAACAATTCATAATCTGGTTAAGATTTACAAATTTCAATCTAAATGACAACTTCCTATATTTCTATGGTAAGTTGAATCATGAAGAAGACATTAAACACGCAACACAGAAAAATAGGCAAACAATTTAGATACTTTCGTTCTAAATTGAATTTGCATCCAAACAATCAAAGCATATCAAATTTCATTTGTAACGTCCCTAAGGTAGGGTACGTCTGCCACATACTCGTAATTCTAGGGTTTACGAGTATGTAAGGCACTTGACCAAAAGAATTAAATAAAATGATACGAAGAAATACAGAAAAATTTAAAACTTTTATATAAACTTATTAGAAGAAATTATTACACGTATGAATACTTTAAATTTAAGGCAGCCATATGAAAACTCTAAACCATTATTGCATTGCTACTGAGTCCGTGCTCCACAAGTTGCTCAACAGCTAAAGCCACACCTGGAAAAATGTTGGAAAATAACATAATGAGCTAACGCTCAGTAAGCAAATCTCATGCATACACATACACATGAATGTCGTGAGTTTGTAGTGCACATATACTAATATGCTGACTTATATACTTATGCATTTCATTTATTGCTCATGCACTTTCAAACTTTACTTTTATGCTATTTCTTTTAGTTTCACATTTTTATGGGCCCAATATCACTTGTGCACACTGTTTGATTCAGCCAATGCCTGCAGGGCTTGTTACACATATCATATAGAATCCCATGGGTTCTCCTCCGGCTAGCCATCATCTCAGCTAGGCTCATCATAACACTCATTTCATCGTTGCCATAGCTGCCATACTTATTACACATATGGAGGAGAAAGACGGAAACATGGCAAACATATCTGAATGGTCAACTCTGACCTAGCCCACACTAGTGGGCAGCCACTATAAGTCTTATAGACTTCCGTCTTCTTTACTGAACTTACTTGATTGCTTCATCAAAACAGTGGCACCCTTTTTAAACATCTTATTATCACTTTGCTTAAGCCTTGTGTCATTAAAATGTTTAACTTTACATAAGACTTTTCAAGACATTTCATAACTTTTCTTATATTCATATGCATGGTCTTATATCACATAATAATGTATCACATAACTGTACATGCCATGCATACATGCTGATGCTGAAATGCCAATGTTCGTGTTCATGACTCATGTTGATGGTATTCAATCAAGGCATTGTATCACATCTCATATAACTCAAAACATCTTTAGTCATAATACATGAAGCTTTGGGTTGGTGGCGTTGTTATACCTTAACGTAGAGCTATGGCTCAGGTCTAAGGTTTCCAGCCTAAAAACTTAAACGCTTCATATATCATAACATATAACAAATCATGAACATAGAGTAATCCACATATCCATCAACATAAGAACACATACTTGCACATAATTCATATCATTCTTAACCAAATAAGACATCTTTCACATATCACAGAATTCATCAATTACATATCACACAACACCCTTATGGTGTTCATATAACCATTCTTCATATACTTATCATATGCATCATCATCATACCATACTTAACTCATCAGATGTACACAATCAATGTAGTCATGCATCTTACACTTAAGCACAAAAGGTGAGATTTACTTACCTTAGGTCCTTAGCTTATTTTAAAATTCCTCACCCAGAGTCAATCAATCAAATCCATACAAATCCTATTCAAGACACATCATTTATTAAATTCTATCAAAATCATAAATATACACTATTGATAGTGTATATTAATAATACCAGAAACTATATAAATGATAATAATAAATTATTATCAACGTAATGCAAATAACTCTTCATATAAAACCATGCTTTAAACCTTGCTCATAAGATAATGTACCCTTATGATAATAATAATAATAATCCCAACAAAAATAATAATTATCGTCTATAATTAAACTTATTTCGATATTAATAACAAAATACTTCAATAGCAATACGTATATGGATGTATATATTCAAATAGTCATTTTATAAAAGAAATCATATTTTTAACATAAAGTTGTAATAATCAATATAATGATAATAATATAAATATAAATATTTATATTATTATTAATTAGTCATAATATCAATTCCAGTGATATAATAAATATACTTTCTCCAAACTTCATTGGTCTTACAAATATCAATAACTGTAAGAAACTAATATTTGATATTATTTTAATATTCAAATATTAATATACAATAACAATGGTTAGATAATAGGTTTACTATAAATCATACTTTATATATATATATATGAATATGTATTCTTGATTTACTTAACAAAATAATAACAATAATAATTAAAATTACTTAATCATAATAATTTCCATATTAATATAAAATCAATTAAATATGTATTTTTATACTTTATTTAATATCTAATATTTTCTAGAAAATTAGACAGCACAACGGCTATAAAGTGGACAATTCCAAAATCAAAACCTGTATCAAAAATATATATAATCCCAGACAGCCAGTAAATTACAGAAAATATTCCATATATCAATAATATATAATTATATACTATAAATACACATAATAACAATTACTCTAATCAATCACAATTAAATCACAATATATAGGTTAAAGAAATTATACCAAAATGATCGGGTTCCACAATAAGTCAAACGATGATTTTCTGAGACTCAAAACGTACTTCGGAACCTCGAACACTAAGTTTCGACCGTCGGTCTACGGTGGATCGCGGTGGCTCGTGGTGGGCCCACCACCCAACTATGGTAGATGTAGGAACAAGTTATTGGGTTTTGAAGCCCACAACACGAGGAGCACGATGGTGGTGACGGATCGGCAAACGGATGCCCGAGGTGGCCGAATCGCAACTTTGAAGTCGCGGGGTGGCCGAACTTAAATCGAGTGGTTGAGGCGTTTAATCGGCGAGTGAGCTCTAGATTCCCGCGTGGGTCGATAGTTCGGAGGCCTCTGAATCCAACGGTCCGGCGCGTGGCTAAAAATGGTGGCCGGAAAGTACTCCTGCGTCGTCGGCAACAGTAATACGCAGAGGAGAGAGAGAGAGAGAGAGAGAGAGAGAGGTTTTCTGAGGAGAGAGAGAGAGACTCGGGTAAAAAAGAAAGGCTGAAGCCTTTTCTTTTTTTTTTTTTTTTTTTTTTTTTAAATTATTTTTAAAATTACACTTGGACCCAAAATATTAAAATTCTTTTCAAATAAGCCCTTTAGCAAAACTTTCTTAATTTTATAAAAATCCCCAATTAAAATTATATGACATTTGGGTCCAATACTTGACTACTCAAGTTTCTCTCTCTTTAATCTCATTAAAAACATAAAATCATATTTTAAACACTATTTTTCCATTACTATTTCTTAAATTTGTAAATTTGTACATTTTATGTATTAAAACTCTGATTTATTATAAATAAATGTATTATGAAAATGTTGGATATTACATCATTTTTCATTTTTCAGATTTCAATTTGATTCATGAAATAACAATTAGAGGTGATCAATCAATAATTGCACAAGTAATACAGATTGTCAGGAATTGAAAGAGATGAAGAAGAACATCAATTTTGCATTAAACCATAAAAAGAGTTTCCAAAAGATTCACATAATAGCCCTAAAGAAGAAATTAGCCCATAATATTCATTCTAGCAGTCATAGAATTCAATTACAAACATGAAAAAATTAAAAATAAATGATGAAAACACAGGAATGGATCCTCCAATGGTGTTCTCCACTCTCAGCCGTCGTCTCCCTCTGTTCTGAATTTTCCCAAGTCGAATTAATCCACCCCAACCTAGCTCATCACGATTTTAGGTCGAAATAGGAAATTTCCTGTTTCAATCAAGCGTCGCGACTCTCTAGAGAAGGTCGCGGCTCTTGACTAATTTCTAGAACGCTGCTTCTGTATCTTTTGCAGAGCCGCGACCTTCCTGGGAAAGTCGCGACCTTTGACTCAGAAACTTCAAAAGCTAAATTATTTTGAAACTTCCGACTTGCACCGAGCCAAGAGATTTGATCCCACGGTTCCTTTCCGCCAAATTGGATAATTCCAGCACCAAGAAACCCGCAAAACACCAAGTTTACTCCAAAAAGCGAAAGCGAAAGTTTACTATAGTTGATTTTTGGTACCATAGAACGTATTTATTATACCACAAATTTACAATTTTCAAGCTTACAATTTTTAAAAAGAAAAGAAGTGAGTCTTACCTTATCCAATTCCAATAACTAGGGAGAAATTTCATTTGCCTATGAACAAGATGCATTTCACCTTTCTTCATTTTAGGCCTTTGCTTAAGAATTATACTACATTTCTCTTCATTATTATTTTATTGCCTGGACGTAGCAAAAGAACGGGTAAGGCATCCTTTAGATTAGAATAGAGTCTTACCTCATCCAATTCCAATAACTAGGGAGCAATTTCATTTGCCTATGAACAATATGCATTTCCTCTTTCTTCATTTTAGGCCTTTGCTTAAGAATTATACTACCTTTCTCTTCATTATTATTTTATTTCTTAGAGATCTATTAACTTGAACACATTCTCAGGGAATGCTCTCTTCATTCACACCCTAAGAGATTAATCTAATATTCAAGCATAACAACGACCAATATCTAAATGTTCAATCTCTTATTCGTAGTACAAAAAATGAAAATATGCACTAACAACCTTGTTTAAGCAATGACGGGATAGGGTACGGAGTGACATTTTGAGGGGTGGAGAAACAAACTCTATCATAAATTGGTAAATTAATGTTTTTGAGATAGAGAAAATGTAATGACCCAAATTCGCTAATAAGGCTTAAGGGCCTTGATTAGTGTGCCTGGAGGACATAATGGGAATTATGTGTGATTTAAATGAGTAAAATGCATGATTATGTGAAAAGCATGTTTATATGGTTATTTGTATATTTATGATGCATGACTAGGTGTATTAATATACATGTAGGCCCTGATTAGGATAGAAAGGGCGTTTCGTAATTTTGGCCCGTCGAGGGCATAAATGTTAATAACTGTGATAAATTGATAAGACCACATTATTATGTGGATATATTTATAACCGGTGGTTCAAGACGATCCTTGTGAGCGAGTTAGCGGAAAAATTCATGGCGAGGATTTATACCCGGCTCAGGGTGAGCCTGGGTGTATAAATGGGAATTTAGTGAGTATATTGGAGTCTATTTTGACATCGAGGAATATAATTGGTGATCAATTAGGTATCGGGAAGTAAGCGGGAAATATTAGAGATACTTGAGGAATTAGCGGGAATTGGGTAAATGACTAAAATGCCCCTAAGTGGATTAAAGGATTTAAATTAAAAGGGAGGGCATTATGGTCAATTGGATTTTCAGAGATAAGTATGCTGAGGCTTTATACTTAGTGGAAATAGTAGAATAATATAGAAGTTTGAGGAAAGAAAGAAAAAGAAAGGGAGGAAATAGAGTTGTTTTCCTAAGGGTCGGTTGGTGATCCCCTTCACCATTTCTTCGCGCTTTCTTGGAGCAAAATTCAGAGGAGAGCTAGGTCAACTGAGCCATAAGGTTTCTGAGCTAAGCTTGAAGATTTGGCAAGGGTTTAGCAAGGATAGGCCATTTGGTTGAGGTTAGACTCTGAAGTTTCTTCAGTTCTGGTTTTGATTTTCAACTAAGGTATCTAAGCTGAATTGATGGGGAATTCTAGGGAAGTTGGAGCCAAGGATTGAGGAAGAGCAAGCTAAGGAGGTCTAGAGGCAACTTAAGGTCGAATTTCCATCAAAGGTATAAATTCTGAACTTAAAACTTTGAAGTTTTGGCTGTGTTCTGCTGAGTTTTGAAGTCTAGAAGTGACTATGGTGAATTTTGGGATTAGAGGTGCATGTGATTATATTTTATGTGGTTATGATGCTTGGGATGAGTGGAGTGTGTTAACAAGCTTGTTTTTAAGTTTGGTGAAGGTTTGGAGAAGTTTTGGTTGAGTTTGGCTCGGGGAAATCGCAGGAAGGGAAAATGTGGTGTTGGCTGTCTGAGACTAGCGCTACAGCGCTAGCCTTTGGGTGCTGTAGCGCTAGGCCATGCTTCCTGGGGGATTTTGGTTCTACTTGTAGCGCTGTAGTGCCCTCCTAAGAGCGCCGTAGCGCTGCCCTGTTTCCAGAAAGGGGTTTTAGGGTTATTTTCAAGGGTTTTTGACCAAGGGTTCGGGGTTCGATTCCACCACCCTGCTTGGTGGAATTAGGACTTCCTGGGAGCTCGGGATTGGTCTCGAGGCTAGGTTTTGGATTTGAGGTTTGGTGATGACTTTGATCTATGGTTGTGATTAGGTGAGCGCTAAGGCTCGAGAGGGATCGTGCTCAAGGAATCAAGTGAACAAAGCTAGCGAATCTAAAGGTAAGAAAACTGCACTCGGTTATATGTTTGTGATGGGACTAAGTGCTCCCGATATCTGTATAATGTCAATGATGGTGTTGATGCGATTCTTCGCCAACAAGTAATTAAGAAAAGAAGAGAAAGGGATTAGTGCTTAAGTTGAACCAAAACAGATAAATGATCTTAGGAATGAAAAGGTGACTCAAAAATACGTTTTTTGAGTGATTCAAAGGTTAAAATCCTTCTACTCCACTAGTCAGTATTATTGCTATATACTGGGTATTTGGTTACAGGGTGTTTCTTACAATCGAGAATCCAACCTTTATTAACTCCCAAGGTCTCCATATTTATAGGAGAAGGCACCTGGGAGTTGGTAAGAAGGTCATCCCGTGACCTTCTTACCTATCATGTCAACTCTGTGACATTCATGATTAATTCCTAAACCTGACACATAAGTGTGGTCAAATTAATAGGTAAGGAGATAATGGGTCGCACGGCCCAAACCAGTCGTGGGTGTCTGAATACGCACGTTCCTGCTGCGTGTCCGAGAAGTCAGGGGTATATCAGACACGTGATGTCTGATATATGCACGTTTATCTTGCGTGATTGGCTTTATAAAAGGTCACAGCCTTCAACTCCAGCTCGTACCACGAGCTGGGTGCTTCCCTCGACCTGCGACCTTCAGAGTCCAGACTCGGTCCTTGAGCAATCTTGGCGAACCCTTAGGTTACCTCGAGCTAAGGAGGTAGGACCTTACGATGGCAGCTCCGGTCTTGGGGATGTCCACGTGGTAGTCATGATTAGGACGTATCTCAGCTCGCTAATCAACCCGTGGTAAAATCAGGGCGTACAGATGGTATTATGCCATGGGACATGTGATAGTGGCCTAAGGGTGTCGTGCACAATATTTGCGCACAGGGCGCGGCTCGGCCACTGGTAGCCGAGGACAGCTTAATATTCACTGAGCTCGATTTAAGCGGGCCAGAGTCAGTGGGATAACAGAGGGTGCGGCCTGAGGGCGTTAACCCTAGTTATCATTTGTAAATTGATATATGATATGAGTTGATATGTTTAGTATGTTGAATACTTGATTGTTCTTAATGTTTATATGGTTGAGAATATGATATGCAATATGAGATATTGAATTGTCTGTTGAATGCTTATGCTCTGTTATTGTGTTTTCTTGCTGGGCCTTGGCTCACGGGTGCTACGTGGTGTAGGTAAAGGCAAAGGCAAGTTGGACCAATCCTGAGATGGAGAGCTGCGGGGTTGAATGTATATAGTCAGCTGTTCGGTCACCATGGCCGAGGGGTGGATCAGGACAGAGATTGCCTAATTGTCTGTTTTGCCTTAATATGGCTAGTACTGTATTTAACTCTCGAATCTTTTGTAAATGGTTTTAATCTTAATATTTTTGGGATCCCGTGTAAACATGAAATGTTTCTTTATGAAAAATGTGACTTTTGAGACCAAAACATTTTAACCCTAGTTCCTTTATAGTTTCAGTAACACATTCTTAATTAAACGACTTGATTAACAAGTCTAACACTTTTATAAACACACAGTGTAACGGTCTTGGCTATCCAGAGCGTTACAGAAAAAAACACCCCAAGATTCTTTCTTTTTTTCGTGGGGATTGGGGAAACTAAGATTCATATATCAAGTTTTGTTACAAATTTTATTATAAGGATAATCATTGGTAAATCTCATTTCAAACTTAATAATTTAAAAAAAAAATTGGCACTATTTGTTAGAATTCTTTTGTGTTGAATAGAAAAACTAATTGGGATTTTAGTCCCACATTTTGGTTGTAAGAGATTTTTCTCTTTTCTCTAAGCCTATATAAAGTATTGTATGTTGAGTAGTTTAGATATATAAGAAAATAATCTTTGCTTAAGATATATTATATATTATTATATATGTTATGGTTTTTAGTTAAAAGTTTTATATTTTTAGTATGGAAGAGTTTGGGTATATTTGGTGTGGCAATTTATTTGCGATGAATTTATTTTAAGATTGTGGGATAAATATAATATAATTAGATATAATACTTGAATATAATTTATTTTAAGATTGTGGGATAAATATAATATAATTAGATATAATATTTGAATATAATGTAATTAGATATAATACATGAATAAACGTAATATAATAAATATTATAATACTTGAATAAATGCAATATGATAAATACAATTAAATATACATAAATATTATAATTATAAATAACACAATATAAATAATTATAATATTGCTATTTATATTGTGTTATTTATAATTATAATATTTATGTATTTTTTAACTTAATATATATATTGTATTTATAATATATATAATTATAATATTGTATTGACTTTTTCAAGCATTATATCTCACAACATTTACCTTAAAAAGTCCGCAAATAAATTAAATTTTGGAAACAATATTATAATTATATATAATATGTCGTCTAGTAAAATATATTTACAGGTACTCTATCTAAATCAAATATTTATGTTCCTATAATTTCTTTATTTATTTGAAAGAAAAAAATTCATTAAGAAAAACAAAGTTGCAAAAAAAAAAAAAAATGAAGTAGCGCAAGCTGCCATTGAATATACAGTGTAGATTAATTCAAAGAGAGCCATTTTACCAAAAATGTGGATTATAGTGAATTTTATAATTTATTTATTAACTAAATAATGTTTTGATGAACAACAAACTAAATTTAAGAAATTAACAAAATACTATTGCATTTTTAGCTAATACCACTTTTAAACCGGTGTTTAGAAAAATAAAATACAAAACTAACACTTTAATTATCAAGATAAAACAAAAGTGACTCTTAATATTTAGTAACACTTACTTTTTATAATACCCCAAATATTAGTAGACTAACACATTATAAACTAATTAATTACATAGAATTATTTAAAAACAACCTAAATCTTATTTCATGTCCACAACTTTTAAAAAGGCCTTAACTTGGTCTAAGTAAGAACTTTGTCACGTCCAAATTCAATCTCTTAAATTTTCTAACATCACATTTTGCTGTCTCAGTTTAATATGTCATTGGCTTCAGTTTGAACAATTTTCTTTTGATGTACCCCAATTGAATCAAAACCGAGACAAGAAGCATAACTCATCAGAATATACTATATCTGAAGATTTGTGATTAAATTGAAATTAACTTAAATCATACAAATACAAGACATGTTTTACAGGCTCATTTTGGTTGCTTAAAAGCAACAAGAAATGATTGAAAAGGATGATAAATTAAAACTTTGTTAACCAAAGGTGCTTATTCAAAGGGTTTATACATTTTTGGACCCTGTGTTTTTTCTCATTACTTATTTAGACCTTGTATTTTGACAAATTACTTTTTGGACACTATATTTTGTAAAATAGTTAAAATAGAACCCTAAACCCAATTTTGTTCAATGTTTTCTCAACTAAAATCACAAATAATTTACCAAATTAACAATTCAGAACAAAAATAAAATCATTCTGCTTAAAAACTGTGTTGTTATATTCAATTTTTTCTTCATCAAAATTGAGTTTAGGATTCTATTTTAACTATTTTACAAAATATAGGGTCCAAAAAGTATTTATTAAAATACAGGGTCCAAACAGGTAATAGAAAAAAACACAGGGTAAACCCTTATTCAAAAGACAATTTTTCTTTATGTAAAGACACAAAGTATTGAATTAAGATTCAAGAACCAGTAGTGAGCAGAGCTGAAAGAGAAAATAACAGTCTATAAAACTGGTCAATGTTTCAGTCAAAAGTCATGTTTTCAGCCTCATCTCTAATGGAATCAAAGAGAACAGTGGACAGGTATCGTTCTCCAGAAGTTGGGAACACAACCTGTATCAGTGAATAAGAAGCCTAATAAGGTTTGAGTCATTCTGTGCAGTTAAGTTAACTACATTGTCATTTTTTTAAATGAATATTATTCTCAAGGCCTTGGATCAAGAAATTGGACTTACCGCGATGAGTTTTCCAGCCATTTCCGGCCTTTTGGCCAACTTAATGGCGGCGGCTGCAGCAGCACCGGATGAAATTCCTACCTGCAAAAGATATGTTACTACAAACAGCTTCATAGTCAGAAAAATATAAGGGTCATTGTGACTTTTTGAAGTTATTTACTATGTCATACCAGCAAACCTTCTTTCAAAGCAAGCTGCTTAGCAGTTTCTATAGCTTCCTTACTTGATACCTGAATTGTTGGAAACATTAGTAAAAGGGGCTAGTTAGTAGTTACCATTATTCATCTCTTGTTGATTGAATGAAATAAATAGTTTAATACTAGTAGGATGTCATCAAAACTTACTTCAATAACTTCATCAAGTAGGTTAACATCCAGAACATCTGCAATGAAACCAGCTCCAATTCCTTGGATCAAATGCCTCCCTATGACATGTGTGTGTGTCTAGTTAGACAATTCATTAATCTGAACAAGTGCAAGGAGACTAGAAAGAAAATTGGAAAATTTTATACAAGTTCAGCTTTAATAGTATTCATATTCTATGTAAACTAGGACCTTTTCCAATAACTTACTATGTGATCCACCATTCAAGACTGCACTTTCAGCTGGCTCTACACCAAACACCTAGACATGAACAAAAGAAAATTGACCCTAAAATAAAAAATATATATATATTAAATTAAGCACATGTAATGATGTAAACATAGAGTACAAAACCTTGATATCTGGGTTCTGCTCCTTAAGGAACTTCCCTGCACCTGTTATAGTACCCCCAGTTCCAATCCCCACCACCAAAGCATCAACTTTTCCTTTGGAGTCTCTCCATATTTCGGGGCCAGTGGTTTCATAATGTATCTGCAAAAACCAAAGAAAACAGCTGATTTCAAAACAAGTGTGTGTGACCATTTTGGCAACATCATAAAATTAACCTCACTATTTCTGTGCTGTACTTTTGGATTGGCAGGGTTTTCAAACTGCTGAAACATGAAGCTGTTAGGTGTGTCATTTAAGAGCTCTAGCGCCTTATCAAGTGTCCCATGGAAGCCCTTATCCGGGTGTGTGACATACACCTCGGCTCCAAAGGCTAGGGGCACCATTCTTCTTTCCATACTGTTACAAGATAGCATGGTCAATTTAAGCTTGTAGCCCTTGACTGCTGCAAGGTATGCCAACCCAATGCCGGTGTTCCCACTAGTAGGCTCCACAAGAACAGTCTTTTTATTAGTGCCCCCATTATTCAAGCACATAGTCCAAAACCAGCAAAAATGTGTGTTAGTTCAGACTTTTGACATTTCATATGCCAAATTTGAAGCATAACACAGAAAACTGAGATTGATAAAAGGAAAAAGGCTGAAACTCAGTTGTTGAACACTTCTATGAAAATAGTAGTATTGGCATACAGAACCAGTGTCTGATGAAATATAACAAGAGTTTAATAAAGCTCATGACTAAGTAACCTTTCCTGGTGTGATTAGACCTTTGTTCTCTGCATCTTGAATCATACTGTATGCAATTCTGCATATCCAAAGGAGTAAGACCAAACATGATGTTGGTTAAATAAAATCAATGCACATATATCCCCAGAAATATATAGAAAGGAAATCTCTTTTGTACACTGTAAAACACACAATATTATTTAGTCTTTCAGGATGACTAGAGTGTTGAGTGTGTTAGACAAGATGGAAAATATGTTTGGAAAGTTATTTTGCAAATAATTAGAAACAAAATTATAGTGCAAAATATCTATGAGAGGTCACTTTTCAAATTACCCATTTGTACAATTTTATTCATACATATATATACCTGTCTTTAACACTAAAGCCAGGCTGCATCATCTCTAGCTTGGCAGCAATAGAAGCTACACAACCTTCCACTATGCTGTTCAGATATACCATTGGTGTATTGCCGATCAACTACATGGTAGCCAGACCAAAAAGAGAGGTTCCATGCCATTAGTGGAACACTAGGCAAGAGCTTATAAGAAAGAATCATATGATTAATTAAGTTATGATATAAATAAGGTTGATGAAAGTACTTCAGTAACATCTTTCTTGATTCTGAAGCACTTGTCCTCCATTCTGAAGCACTTGTCTATTTAAAACCACTGCTAATCAGAAACAGCAGAAGGTGAGAACTAGAAGTACTCGTATTATTGAGAGCAATTGGAAAATATCAACGTAGATAATTAAAAGAAAAATAAATAAAAATAGAGAGGATTTAAACAAATTAATGAGGAATAATCACAGTAGTACCAAATCGATCCTGAATATCTTCACAAACACGTACGTAACAACTGAGTGTTTCATAGCTTTTTTTATAGATTCCATAGTTTAATATTGTTCATTTTTTATAAGACATATGTAGGTGTGTATTTATTTGGCTTTTATAAATTATTACATCATATATATGATTAAAAAATTAAACTTTAATAGTTGAAGTGCTAACTAATAGTTGGGAATTGAACCCCTTAAAATAGTATATGGAACAGTCATATAAAATTATTATACCAATATAGTTTCGGTTAACAAGTTTTCAACTTAATTGAAATTTGTTATCCAAAAATTAATTAATTATGTAACCTCTAATTAATTAAACAAAGAATTATGTTCAATTAGAACACAATCCACAATTGTAAGATTTACCTATATATTAGTGTTGCTGAATGTCTCATAATATATATTTTTTTAAATAAAGTTAATTTATTGAGGATATTAATATAATTTTTGGATGTGTCCATAAAACATAATTTAACATTATCTTTTTTCTAATAAATAATGTTATCATTAATTATAACATCAACACGTACGTGTCTGTACTATTGCACTGGCTTGGCTGAACTTTGGGATTGGATATTTTATTGGGATAAGTTGAAAATTAGCCCCGTTTAATGAGTTCTTAATTAAAATTACTTTATAAATATTTTAGTTTAGTTTTACTTATTTTCATCATAGACAATTATAAAAATATTCTTGATCACATGGTTTTTTTTCTAAAAACAGTATCCATATATTATAAATGTATAATAGGTATATTGATTGAAATAGTAGATATTATAATAAAACTTAAGTTGTAGATAAAAAAAAAAAAAGACTTACCATACCGTCTGAATCTAATTTCTACTATTTATTTCATTATGATATGAACAAATTCATGTACGTATGTTGTCTTGTTGCAAATACTATAATGAATAATGTCTTTTCCAATTGATGTATCGTATCTTATGAATATCATTTTCTCACAGATTTTATTTCATATCTAATTGTTTGTTTTTGTATAAATAAATATACATATATATATTCAACACATTTTCTCTTGCACAAATAGTAAATAATTAATAAAGACTTTCACCTACTAGTAGGTATAAAAAGAATATGCACATGTATAAATGAAAAGAATATGCACATGTATAAATGAAAACACGTGGTTTGACAATTAAATATAAATATAAAGAGTTGTTATTAAGGTATTAAACTTCAAGAAGATGTGTTACCTTTTAATTGGTTAGTGATACTCCATAATAAATTTAAAATTAAATTATGTGAGACTCAATATTGAATTTCACCTATAGCAGTATGCTACCTCCTTATGGTGTTGAGCATCACTGGTGCCCCTTAACAATTCTATCTCTTCTATATAAAAATTATGTAAATAACAGAAATTCATAGTTTTAACTATATCTTTTGTTAACTTTAGCGGTATGTTTCAAATATTTAACGGAATATACTTTTAAAATTAATTAAAAATAAATATTTATTAATTATATTAATATAAATTTAAATATTATAAAATATTTATTAATTATGTTAATATAAATTTAAATATTATAAAATATCATTATTAAATTTAAATATTATAAAATATCATTAGATATTTATTAATTATATTAATATAAATTTAAATATTATAAAATATCATTAGATATTATAAATTCAAATGTTATAAAATATCATTATTATAATAATATTTAATACTAGATATTTATTAATTATATCCATATAAATTCAAATGTTATAAAATATCATTATTAAATTCAAATATTACAAAATATCATTAGATTTTATAAATTCAAATATTATAAAATATTATTATTGTAATAATATTTAATACTATATTAGATATTTATTTATTATATCCATATAAATTCAAATATTATAAAATATTATTATAATAATATATAACATATAATATTTAATCATAATTTTTATAAATTTTTGCTATAATAAATATTTAGTAATTATATTAATATAAATTTAAATATTATAATAATATTTAATACAAAATTACTTCACATGTTATATAAAATATTATTATTACAATAATATATAATACATAATAAATATATTATATATATAAGTGTTGTGTGTGTACAAATAGTATAACTATGTAACTAAATAAGAAATTAGAATAACATTTATCGTCTATCAAGAATAAATAAGTTTATTCTCCAATCATTGATGTGTGATTTGAATAATATCATGAATATTTTGTACCTTAAATAGGGTAATTTGTGATCTAAAATGTTATCATATTATTATTTTTTAAAAATCACAAACAATGTTTTAGTTTAATGTTTTTTTTAATATGTTTATGTTATTCTTTTATATATTATATTGTTTATTTATTTAAAATTTATATGACTATCATAAACACTTAATGAAAATAATTAAATAAAACTAAACAAACCTGCAATCCATGTTGCTTGCACCTAGTATATATATATATATATATTGTTAGGAAAATGTAATTTGCCTCAATGGAAATTAGCAAGGAAAAATACAACTCTAGACAAGATATTACAAATAAATAATTATTGATTAAAAAGTGTTACAAATCTATGACAAAAAATACATGTAAATATAGATAAAGAGATAGAAGATAAAAATAGAAAATACAATTCTAAGACAAAAATATACAAATAAACTATAAGTAGTAGAATGAAAGATATAGATGAGATTACAACTCTAAAACAAAAGATACAAATAAAAGAGTAAATAGATAATAATAGAATAAATGAAAAGCAATAAAATAAAAGAATAAGAACAAGAACAATGAACAAATAACTCTCACTCACACAACTAAAGTGAAGAGTGTTGGAGATCACCAACTTGAACAAGGTTTGAAACCTTTGTCCAAAAGCTTATTTCCCCCCAACTCAAGCACTAAGGGATCTCTCGCAAATTTTGGAAATGATTTCTGGAACAATCAAGCATTTGGGTGTTTTCTAGCCAAGTGCTCTAATGGATAGAAAAATTGTGTCTTTCAAGTGAGCAATAGGCTCATATTTATAGAGTTTTGAGACACCATTTGAATTTCAAATTCCTTCAACTCCATGGTTGTTACCAATGATTAATTGGATGTTTATGGAATTAAAATAGAGATTTGGGAGTTACTTGGTTGTCGGAAACGTTCAAAATTGGATAAAACCGAAGTTTGAAAAATAATGTCAGTCGCTCTGGGCGCGACCCAAGACGTTTTTTCAGCAACCAATTTTCCAAATTTGCCAAAACGTTCCAAATTCATTCCCACTTGATTTTATAACTTCCATACACATTATGAGAGTTAAAATCACATCTCTAACAGCCATTTCACATATGACTTTAAGAAATTCATCTCAATATTGTGTAACAACAAATCTACACAATAATGGTTAATGATTAGTGGTGAAAAATATACATTTATTGATTTTAATAGTAAAAATAAATGAAGTTTTAATTAATATTTTCATGGAATTAATATGATTTATTTTATAAATGAAAATATTTGATTATGATTTAATTTATTGTTATTTTGTAGGAATTAAAGTTGCATTTTGGCATAAAGAAAAAGAAAGAAGAAAGAAAGAATCAAAACTAAAAAAAAAGGTTAAAAAAATGGCACTTTTGAAAGGAATTAGGCCCAAAATGAGCCCAAACAAGCCCAACCCCCAGCTTGCTACCACTTGGACACGTGGTGTGCCTCTATTAGCTGCACTTGGTCAACACTTTCAGCCACCTTTCAACTCAATTTTTGTGGATTTTGGGTCTTGCACCTTTTCATTTTGAGCTCTTAAGCTCATGTTTTGTGGTGTTTTAGAAAAATGGCAAAATGACTATTCACTAAAATAGCTAGGTTAATATTAATAATAAGATTTGATTTTTCAAAATTATATTTTATTATTAATATTTCAAATTTATTTTGTAGACCCCATTTGTAATTTAATTTATTTTTAGTCATTTTCTCCTTCTATAAATAGAGACTCTTCTTTCACATTTGGTATGTAATTTTTAGAGTAAAGACTCTATAACAAAATTTCTACTAACTTTCTTCTCATATTTTCTTCTTAGAATTTTGTGAGAATCATGAGCATAATGGTCTAATCTTCCTATGAAGGTTAGGGAAGATTCCATATGCTAGTGATGTTATTTTGCTACTTTGATTTACTATGTTCTTAATATAATGTATTTGAGTTATTTATGTTCTTTCATCCTCATCTCTATTTTGTTATCTTTATTTACTTGCATTAATAGTATATAGGATTAGTCATGCTCTTTCTATGTGCTTCTAATTAGTAAAAGTAATATTGATACATAATTTTATGTCCAATCTTCTATTGCATTATTGCCCTCGGGTATTTTGTCATTTTTAGATTTTTCATAAGATTAACATTGTGCTCTTAAAGTAAAAAACTTTATAACTCAAATGAACTTTTGTTAGAAAAGAATGTGAACTTTAATGTTAGATTTTCCAAGTAAATGTTGGGATGTGAACTATTTACTTGTGTATTTTTGTAAATCAAGTAACTAAGTAACCAAACAAACATATGGATGATTCTTAAAACCTTTTTATTTCTCAAACTCTTGATTACACCTTACTTTTATTTCACTTATCTCATTTTATCATTTCATCAAAAAGACAACACAAAAATCTCAAATCTCTTTTTATTTCCATTTTTATTTATTTCATGTTACTAATTTTTTGTGTTATGTTCTATTAATCTTTTCGTTTTAGGTTACCTCCTTGTGGATTGACCGCCCGATTTTACTACAACTATTGCTTAGTGGTAGTCACATTTTGGGCGTTAAATAATTAATATTTGGAAGTTACAAATTTGTGATTGAATTTGTAACACCAAATATGTTACATATTTGGATATTTCACACATATCTAAATAATGTAACTCTCTATTATATGTTACAATATGTGACAGTCTTTGTCACATTTATTTAATCTAAAATATTATATTATAAAATAATATAACATATATACTAGATAGAAGCAACGTGCAATGCACATTTGCTTAGTTTTAAAGTTGTAAACATATTGTCTACAATTTTAATAAAAATCGGTTCATTGCTTTAAATATATATATAATAGAATGAATTTTAGTTCTATAATATATG
Organism: Humulus lupulus; assembly: GCF_963169125.1. Lineage (NCBI taxonomy): Eukaryota > Viridiplantae > Streptophyta > Magnoliopsida > Rosales > Cannabaceae > Humulus > Humulus lupulus. The sequence continues at coordinate 15,677,743 of NC_084799.1, read as the reverse complement.
TAAATATTTATATTAATAATCTCTACATATATGACATCTAAACACAACGTTGACATATATATATATTTACATGACTACATGACATATATATAAAATACAATAATATTTAAAAATAATTTAATAATAGAAATAAAATAAGAATAGAAAAAGTCATAGTGTAGGCAGTAGTATATATGCATCAACTATTTTTATTTTTTAATATATCTCGCAGTGTCATTTGATGAATTTTATGAAGAAAAAGAGCTTCAATCACTTGATAAAAAACAGACTACCACACAAATTTATAAGATAAAAAAATGATATGTATGTTTTTATTATTTTTAAATAAATATGGTTTAATTATTTAAATTATCATAAAATATTTTAAAAATACTCTATTTTAATTATTTTATTTTTGCTTAAGTTTATGTTTGTTTTAGCTTTTGAATTTGACAGTGACAACAAAGTATTATATATTATATATTTAATATGATATAAAGTTTAATTAAATTTTATTAACGTTGTAAAATATATGATTTTATTATTTTTAAATAATTATCATATTTTAATTTGTTTAATTATTTATTTATTTAAGTTAAGTCATGTGTTATAATCTACTGTTAAATATTAAAATATTATGTTTGTTGACGCGGTTCTTCACCAACAGATAATTATACGAATAAACAAGATGAATTAGTGCTAATTAGTGAACCGTAGTAGGAAAATAATTTACTTCTAGACTTAGGAAATTAATAACATGGGAAGATGATCACTCCTTTCCTTTTTAGGTGGTTCGAAGGTTAAAATCCATCTAGTCTACCAGTCGATATTATTGATATCTCTTGACTATTCCTTACAGAGTGTTTCTTTACAAAAAATATGCCCAACCCCTTGCAACGCCCAGGGTCTTGGTATTTATAGGGAGAGGATACCTAGGTTGGTAAAGGGGGTCATCCCGTGACCTTCTTACCCATCACGTCATCTCTGTGACACTGATGATTAATTCCTAAAACTTGACAGTGAGGTGTGGTCTAATCAATAGGTAAGGGGGGATAATGGGCCGCATGGCCCAAACCAGGCGTGGGGGGTCTGAATACGCACGTTTATACTGCGTGTCCGAGAATTCAAGAATGGAATAGACATGTAATGTCTGATATGTGCACGTCTACATTGCGTGGTTGTCTTTACAAGGATTCGGGTGTCAGATCTATGCCGCATCTCGAGCTTGATGTAGCGCTAACTCGTGATATCTATACTGCTAACTCGCTGCCTTCGAGTAGACTGCTAACTCTCTAATCAGCTCGTGCTGGAGAGGTGAAAAATCGTAACAGCAGCTCCAGGTGGACGATTTACACGTGGCGGACTGAAGTATGCCCTTTTTCAACTCGCCAATAACTTGCAGATAATTAGGGCGTACATTTGCCCCCCAAGCCCCTGCTCGTGACATATGACGTCCTCTGTGATCATAGCGGGGGCTTTTAGGTTTCTTTTTCGACTCTTCATGTCCCGTCCACTGTACAAGTATCAGACACGTGGAGCACCGTGGTTGGCGACAGTCCGGCTTCCGAGAATTGCATTAAATGGCCTAGCCTATCTTCAGCCGTCGTTTTGCCTCTCGATTTATGACCCTCGTATCTCGCATTAGTGCGATCGGACGGTCCCTGTTCCTTTGCCTCTTACGTATATATAAGGTTGGCCACCTTTCACATTAGCCACCCTTTATTTGAAAAAAATTTCTTCATCTTCTCTCCTCTTTAGCCTCAGAAGTCTTTCTTCTTCTAGTTATCATCCCAGAGATCCCTACGCTCTTGCCACAAGAGTTTCTTCGTGACTTCAGTTCTAAAGGCTCCACCAGGACTTCGACTCCTACGCTTTTTGCGACTTTCACACGGCAAAAACACTATAAGTCCTCTGCCTGTTGCACGTTTTGATATTTCCGTTTCTCTGTTAGGTAAACTTCTTTCTTAGTCGCACACTGTAGGTTGTTTTTGGCTGGTGTTTTGTGCGTAAGTTTTTATCCTAGGGGTATCGATCATATGAGAACATGTTTAGGAATGTGATGTATAAGACAAGATAATTTCTGGGTAATTTTTCTGGGTAGCTTTATGGAATGCCTGTTTGGGAAGGAGAAGGCGATAGGTTTCTGGGGTGCAAAACTGGGTAGCTTAGGGGTCACGCTTCCTAGGCAGTTTTGCTTTTTGAAACTTTCCCTCCAAGGCAAGCATTATCCTGACCCTCTTGACACACAGATTCGAGCAATCGGGGATCCGTTGGGAACACAGGCGCGTGATCATAGCATCGCGTGGTCTCACGCACCGCGGGCTAAGATTACCTCAGCCCGTGTATGAAAATCACTCATCGCGCTAGATTCCCTTTTCTATTTTTAGGTTGCCCACTTAAACTTTTCTTTATCTTTGTTCGTTAGGCGACCAGATGGGGCCCAGGAAGAACATATCTAAAAAGAGCGATGCTGGTTCATCATCCCAACAGGCTAGCAAGGGGAAAGAGATAGTAGCGGGGTCTCTAATCCCCCACTTTGGTCCCACAGTGGAGAAAGAGGTCGAGGTGGGACCTGATGCCTTCTTCAAGGCAGAGAGGATAGTCTCGAAGGTTACGACCCAAGGGAGGGTCAACAAAATCTTGTTGTCCCATAACATCAAAATTGGGACAGGTGCTCTTGTTGCCCGACCTCCCCTCGAGGGCGAGAGGAGCTACACGCCCCTCGACGAGGAGTTCGCAACCTGGAGCGATGAACACCTCAAGGCTGGGGCCTTCCTACCTTTGGACCAGTACTTCGCGGACTTTCTGAACTACGTGAGGCTGGCTCCTTTCCAACTGTCCCCTAACTCCTACCGTCTGCTGGCGGGGCTGAGGTACCTCTTCCTGAAGCATGAGTGGGAGGTCCCTACACCAGCGGACATCCTTTTATTCTTCTGCCTCAAAGCCAGCCCGGATCAACGGGGGCGAGGCGACAGGTTCTAGTACCTGACCCGTTTTCCCAATTCTCCTGCAGTCATCGAGCTGCCCAACCACCCCAACGACTTCAAGGACCAGTTATTTATGTCGATGGGGTTTCGCAACTGCGATCACTACTACTTCAACTGTCCTTGTAAGTTATTTCTATCCTCAGCTCGCAAAATCGTCACAATGCTTTATTTCTTTCCATGTGTATTGACTTGAATACCATCGTGCAACTATTTTTGCGAGGACGGCCAAATCGGTGACCCTTGGGGGTATGAGACCTTGGCAGGGCTCCCACCAAGCGAAAAAGACTACCGCCAGCTCGTGTCTGATGAGACGATACTGGTGTGCAAGTTAATTTCTCCGGGCCAGACCCTGGCCTTGAGGAGGTCGCGGGCTATCCCAGTAGCTCGCGAGTTGGTGCCCATCCCCGAGGGGGGTGCTGCGGACAATGATGAGCAGGAGGAAGAAGATGAGGTGTCGCTCGTACGTCGGAAGCGGGCTCTCGAGGTCGCCCAGGGGTTCGACGCGGATCGGATCCAGTCTGGGGCAGCAGCCGGCCCCTCCGGCCAAGGTAACCCATACTTGTTTAGGGAATTAGAGAGGGCTGCCGCAGACCTACGACTTGCTAGGTTTAACCCTAGCCAGCTCGTACATCATCATCAAGATGACCCAGACCTTAACATAACTCTACTTCAGTGCGTTGATCAACTAGTGTTGCGTCATGACATGGGCCGCCCTAAGGGCACTGTAGTAGTAGACACCACCTTGGCTTTTAGGTCGGCCTTTTTTTAAGAGTATGAGACCAACCTTAGGTCGTGGCCCTCCCTTCTAGAGGGTGTAGTCGCTCCGGGGCTTAGGCAGTACGTAGAGGAGTCCAGTCCTGAGGCGAATCTGGACCCAAAGCCCCCTCTCATTCGCGAAGTTATAAACCTAGACTCCCCCATAGAAGCTCCGCGGCCGGAGGTCGTGGCAATAGATTCCTTCTCTAGCTCGGAGGGTAAGACCTTTTCAATGCACCCTTACACTTTTCTTGTGATCTAAGCATTCTTACATGTATACTAACGTTCCCTTATTTTTGTTTCAGGCGAAGAGATGGCACAGCCCAGAGACAACGTTCTGCGGTCCATCTTCTAGGGGGGGAATCCTCCCTCCGGATCGTCCGGGCCATTGGTCAAGAAGCTCCGACTGACCAAGAAGACTGCCCCTCACAGGACCACCTCCAAATCTCCCGCTAAGGGAAGGAGCCAGGTCCCTACCGTCGCAGAGAAGATGCCCCCACCTCCCCCGCAACCTCCGGTCCCCACTCGGGAACTGGAGGTACCAATTGGGACCCCGCCAGCTCCGACTCCCACCGTGCACATCCCGGTTAACACTCATGCCTTGGAGAAAATCCCCGAGGCCTTTTGAGGGACGGTTTACGAAACCGCGAGCTATACGGTGGATCATTACTACAATGCCACCCCAAGGGACTTGCAGGAGATCGAGACGAGGAGCCCCGAGAACGTTATGGAGTCTTCACTGGGGATGACCCTCACGATAAGTTCACTTAGTTAACTTAGCTGACTCTTTGTTTTCTTTATAGCACATGCCTTATTATCTTTGCCTTTGCAGGCGGCTTTGGCTCTACATCGTAGCATAGCTCGGTCCAGGGCCAGGTTTGACGAGATCAAGGGCGAGTTCCAGACTGCCCAGGCTGCTCTCGCGTCTACACAACAGCAAGAGCGAGATGCCAAGGCTGCCCTGACGGCTGTCAAGGAAAGCGAAAAGGCCGCGCAGGTCGCCTTGGCCGCTGCGAAGGCCGCACAGGTCACCTTGGCCGCTGTGAAAACTGAACTCGAGGAAGCACAGGTCGCCTTGGCCGCTGCGAAGACCGAGCTTGAGGAGGCCCAGGCCGCCCTTGTGGCAGAGAGGGCATCTTCCAACTCCTCCATGGAGGCCATGCTTTATCATTGCTGGGCCTTCAACCAGGATGCCGATTTTTCCTTCTTGGCGCCGGAGGTGTGGGAGCCCTTCCTCGAGAAGTTCAAGGCTCGTCTTCATCAGGAGGTGCCCTCTAAGACTGGGAGACTTCCACGGCAGGCGAGCAGGAGACCGAAGGGGTGACCTCAACGGAACGGCCTTGGGGGGCCTAGGATTTTTGTTTTTATTTATTTGTAATCTTTTACCACGAGGTTTTTCTCCTCGAGACAATTGGTTTTTCTGAGTTTCATTTTAATCTACTTTTACCCCTATTGCTATTTATTTTTAGCGCGTTTGGTAAAAACTTAGTTTGCGTTAATTTTTTATTGATATCTCGTGCTTTTTAAGAAAAACATTGATTAACCAATTTGAATCAACTTCTAAGTTTGAGGGCCTGGTTGTATCTAGGACGTTGATTTTTAAAAACTTAGTTCACGTTAATTCTTTATTGATATCTCATGCTTTGTAAGAAAAACATCGATTAATCAATTTGAATCAACTTCTAAGTTTTAGGACCTGGTTGTATCCAGGACATTGATTTTAGAAACTTAGTTCACGTTAATTCTTTATTGATATCTCGTGCTTTTTAAGAAAAACATCGATTGACCAATTTGAATCAACTTCTAAGTTTTAGGACCTGGTTGTATCCAAGACGTTGGTTTTAAGAACTTAGTTCGTGTTAATTCTTTATTGATATCTCGTGCTTTTTAAGAAAAACATCGATTAACCAATTTGAATCAACTTCTAAGTTTTAGGACCTGGTTGGTGTCCAGGATATATATGCCCCCAAAGTAATAAGGAAATGACCTTTCGTGGTTACTTGGAACGTGCTCTTTTAAAATTACGCTCACAAAAAAAAAAAATACAAAGATACGAAGAAACTATCTCATTATTTAGTAAAACAAGGTGGCTTTTCTAACTAAGCCTTATAAAAGTATTACTAATAATATTTCTTCAGGTGTGTAGTGTTCCAAGTCCGTGGGACTGCTTCTCCATTAAGCCGAGCTAGCTTAAAGGTTCCTTCTTTCACAACCTCTAATATTTGATAGGGTCCTTCCCAGTTTGGCCCCAACACTCCGTCCTTGGGATCCTTACCGACTAAGAAGACTCTTCTGAGCACCAGGTCGCCTACGCTAAAGATGCGTTTATTGACCTTTGAGTTGAAATAACGAGTCATCTTCTGTTGATAATACGCGAGCTGCAACTGCGAATCTTCTCGTTTTTCGTCAATTAGGTCGAGGGATGCGCAGAGCAGTTTGTCGTTCTAGTCTTGGTCAAATGTCTGGACTCTGTGCGAGGCTATCTTCGTTTTGATCGAAAGGACGGTGTAGCGACCCAAATTCGCTAATAAGGCTTGGAGCCTTGATTAGTGTGCCTGGAGGGCAATAATTATTATACTGTATTAATTTATGTGAATTTAATGAATATGTGGTTAGAATGCATGTTTAGGTGAAATAAATATGCATGTGGGCAAATTGGTAATTTTAGCACGTTGAGGGCATAAATGTAATATATGTGATATTGTTGATATAATTGTGATTTATTTGTGATGCACATTTCGAGACAGTCCTAGAGAGCCATTCCGCTTAAAGTCACAACGGGATTAAATACCCGGCTCAGAAGGAGCCTAGGGGTATTTTGGGAATATTATAGCTTGAGTTTGGGAATTTGTAAGTAATGGTTAGTGACATTTTGGTAACTTGGGTAACCATAGGTAACCATTGAGGATAGTTACTTTAAGTGAGAAAGTGGTATTTATGTAAAAGAATAGGAAAGGTCTAGGCTGCCCTTGAGGTTTAGTTAGAAAGAGAGTTAGATGGAAGGGCAAATGGGTCTTTTGGCTTGGTTATAGATAACCTTGGCTGAGGGGAAAGGCTGAAACGTACATATCCTTGTGTTTATGCAAGAGCTTGGTGATTAGTGGTGAAAAATACACATTTATTGATTTTAATAGTCAAAATAAATTAAGTTTTAATTAATATTTTCATCAAATTAATATGATTAAATTTATAAATGAAAATATTTAATTTTAATTTAGTTTGTTTTATTTTGTAGGATTTAATTGGTATTTTTGGCACTTGGAAACAAAGGAAAAAAGAATAAATAAAATTGAAGAAAGAAAAGGAATTATGGCATTTTTGAGGAATTTGGCCCAGTCCCGAAGGCCCAAATCAAAGGCCCAGCTCTTCCTTCCTCTCTCCCCCCAGCTGCCAGGTGGCGTGCTCTCCTCGCGCCATGCGTCCCAGCAACTCTCCCAGCCAGCCATCTCCTCGCGCCACGTAGCATATTCAGCTTCACTCCATCAATTCAATTCCCACGTGACCAACCTTCCCTTCAACCTTCAAGCCTAACGTGACCACCATTCAACAACGCAAGCCAGGCCCAGTTCGGCCCAAAGGCCCAACGTCTCCTCCAAGTGCAGCAGCCTCTCACGCCCAAGCATCTTGCTTCTTCAGCCCAGCCGCCTACGTGTCACTCTCTCATTGGCTGAAAATGGGTCAAAACCCTATTGTGTCACCAGCCATGTTTTGTGGATATTGGGCTTTGAAAATTGCTATTTTGAGCTTTAAAGATCATGTTTTTGTGGTATTTTAGAAAATGAGCATTTTGACTATACACAAAAATAGCTAGGGTAATATTAATAATAAGATTTGATTTTTCAAAATCATATTTTATTATTAATATTTCAGATTTATTTTATAAACCCCATTTTGTTGTCTAATTTGTTTTTAGTCATTTTCTCCTTCTATAAATAGGGACTCCTTCTTCACACTATGCATGTAATTTTTAGGTAGCAAAACTCTACCAAATTTTAGTCTCATTTCTCATATTTTCTCTCTAGAATTTCATGAGAATGTCGCATAATAGACTAACCTTCTTAGGAAGGTTAGGATGATCATATATGCACTATGACTTTGTTTGGTATTTTTGATTCACCGTGTGCTTAAAGTTTATATATTTTAGTGATTTATTTTCTTTCATCTCTACTTCTTCATCTTATTATCTATATTTATGTTTACTAATAGTATAAAGATTTTGTCATGCACTTTCTATGTATTATCAAATTAGTGAAAATAATATAGATAATATCTTTATCATTTTCTCCATCTCACTCATATATATGTATTTTTGCTAAAATCTATATAGAATTAGTCATGCTCTTTCTATGTATTTTATAAATAGTAAAAGTAATATTTGTGTTAGGTTTTATGTCCAATCTTTTATTGCATTATTGCCAATGGTATAATGTCATTTTTAGATTTCTCATAAGATTTATCTCATCTTTCCATGGTAAAGAATAATAATCACTTGAATACATTTTTGTAAAACATATTTGTGCTTTAATGTTAAATCTTCCAAATGAATAGTTGGGATGTGAACTTCTCAATTGTGTAACTTTCTGTGAATCAAAGATCCAAATAAATAAGTATGCATATTGGTGATTCTTGATCCTTCCTACTTGTTACCTATTGTTACATCACACTTTATTCTATTTTCATTTCTAATCTTTAAATTTCAAAAACAACAAAAATATCACTTGTTCTATTTTTTTCATATTATTTATCTCTAAACTTTATTTATTGATTAACTTTATTTCTTTGCCTCCTTGTGGAATCGACCGCCCAATCTATACTACAACCGCCGCTTAGTGGTTGTCACATTTTGGGCGTTAAACACTTGACTTTGGGAGCTCTAGAGGAAACTAGGGAAAAACAGAAGGGAAGGAGAGGAATCTCTGAATCTTTGTGGGATCAAGAAGGGAATTGAGGCTAGAAAACTTAGAGGACTGCTCTACATATTGAGGTAAGGGAATTCTGTTAAATTATGTGTAGATTTCAGCTAAGAATATCATGGTTTGAGAACTGAATTGTGTGTTTTGTTTGGTGAATTCTTGGGATGAATTGTGGTTAGCTTCAGCTTGAATTTTGTTGAATTAAGCTTGGAATTTGATTGGGAAAGCAGCCCAGGGTTGAATCTCCATTTGAGGTAAGGATTTCATGCATCTCTGCTTGGTCGATTGCTGGTGTGGTTTAAGAATTATGAAGGATGGTTTAAGTTTTACAAGTTCTGGTTTAAGTTTTGAAAGGCTTGGTTTAAGTTTCTGAAGTTTTAAACCAAATTGTGAATTGTAGGTTTGATTGTGTGATTGAGCTTATTGTTGATGTTTTTGAGTTGTTAGATGATCTATGTGGGGTTTTGAATTGAATTTGGGACTTAGGTAAGTCTTGGTAGTGATTTGGGAGTGTTTTGGCTCGGGGAAAACATTTGGAGAAACCCATATTTTTGGGTTTGTGAAGGGGCGCCGGGGCCCTATTCTTTTGCGCCGCGGCGCTAGGCTTCATCAGTGGACGGGGGCCTTTCTGGGCGCCATGGCACTAGGCCATTTCTGGGCAGGGGAAAATTGTGGTTTTTAGGCTTTTGCCCAGGGGGCTCGGGGGACGCTTTCGCCACTTTGTGTGGGGTTCCGGGAGGTCCGAGGGCTCGGGTTTGGTTCCGAGAGACGCTTTTTGTAACGCCCTGGTTACCCCAGAACAGTTACGGTAAACTGGAAATTTGACCCGCTACCCGAGTCCTTTGGTTAAAAACGTGATCTAAGTGTTAATATCAGGTTAAGGTGAAAAACCAGCAAAAAGGAAAGGGTGCATTTTATTAAATAAACAAACTGCTCATGAGCCTTTCAAAATATTTACAAGTAGTTCGTAATACAAAAGAGTCGCTACAGTTCCAAATTTACAATCTCCGCCGGCCTAAGCGGCAAAAATAGGGTAACCCCTAGTCCCTCTGAGAACTCCTTGACTGTGGCGGTCAAGCGGCCCTGTATGTACACCACATTCCACTCAAGGCTAGTCAAGCTTTTCCTTTCCTTTACCTGCACCACATAGCACCCATGAGCCAAGGCCCAGCAAGAAAACATAATAAAACATGATATAATATCAACAACGATCATAATAACCATTCAGGACTATCAGTCCAAAAAATAGGTGACAATAGCCAAAAAGTCACAGTAATGAGCATCGCTCCCTCTAGCCATGTGACGATAGGGTCACCAGGGCTTAACTGATAGGTGATTTCTTTCATAAGCATGTTCAGGACAGGTGCATGGTGATTGGTCACCAACATAACCTTCCTCACGACTCTTGGGTCGAAACTATGGACAACGTCCCTTAGCCACGTGACAAACGGTCACCGGGGTCATATACCTTGGCTATAGTCATCTAGTCGTAGACCAGGCAAGCGCTTATAAGTTCATCGACCTTAGGGCCGGTCCCGCATTAATGCCATTGATCCATTGAATGCGTGATCATCGACTTTAGAGTCGGTCCCTGACTAGTCAGTGTCTCAAACAGGTAATCAGTATTCATTAGCATTTAATATGCAATCCACGTTCACATATATCAACCAACATGCCTCAATATCAAACCATGCATGTCATATACCTGTACAGGGTGCAACTGTATTCATACACTGTTTTCTTACCTCAAGTTCGAGCGAGATGTATGATAAAGACGACCCCTGAGAACGATCGACCTTTTAGTTCCTTAGCGGTTACCTAATCACAACCAATTATAACCTCCATTAATAAGAATCCACAATAATAGGGTCTTAGCCTAAGCACCACCCTCGGGACCCCGAAACATGCCCACACGGTGAGTAGATTCGATCCCGCGCCTTAAGGATTGAAACCCCAAGTCAAAAACCCTTAAAAACACTCAAAACGGGACTTAGAAGGAACAGGGTAGCGCTACAACGCTCAACCCCTAGCGCCACAGCGCTCTACACAGAACCTCCCAAGCGCCAGAAAGCCTCCTGAGGAGCGCTATAGCGCCCTAGGGTGGGCGCTGTAGCGCTACCTCCAGGCCCAAACACCCTTGAATCGACCTTCTTCATCTCCTTCGATTCTAACTCGATTTCCAAGCTTCCAAAGCCTATTCTTGATGCCAAATAAACCCAAAAACCATCCTAACACACCCCAAACATCACAAGCATGGGAACCCTAGCCAAAACTCCCCACAAAAACCATGAATTCATCCTAGGAAACTCAGCTGCAAAACAAAACCAAAACAGAGCAAACCAGAGAAACCATGGTTAGAAACTTACCCAAAGCTTGGCTTATGATGGCCTTCAATGGTGGAACACACTCCCAAACTCCCAAGGCTTGCTTCCTAAGCTTGAATCCTCAAAATTGGTTCAAAAACCACAAAGAACAGTGAGGAGAAGAAGGTACGGGAGAACTCTAAAGTGTACTCTGTTTTTCCTTCATTTTCTCAGCCAACAAGGGTTATATCTATCCTAGGGGTGAAATGTTCATTTTACCCCTAGGTCATTTAATACTTTCTAAAGGCTCCTAAGGGCATTTTTGGTACTTTCCTCCTAACTCGTTAATCATAATTAACGCTCTCCAATTCCCGCTATTCTCAATAATCTCAAACACCAATAATTCACATCCCGTTACCCTTTTTCTCCCGGTAACGCTCTAATCATCAAAACCACCCCGAGACTCAACCCAAGTCTCGACGCTTAAACCTGTTGTGACTAAACCGCTAATCAATATTCTACGATCGTCTCATGTCGAAAAGCTCGAACTAACCCACATCATAATGTGGTCTCAGCACATAACATCGATATGCATACAACTAACATTATATTATAATATAATTCTCATAAACATGCATAAACACATTTAATGGCGTAATTAAGCAATTATGGCCCTCCCGGCCTACAAATCCAGCCGCTAAACCACATTAGGGAATCCGGGGCATTACACTTTTGAATTAGTTAGTAATGAGCATGCTATTTGCATGTTGTGACTAGGTTCTCAGAGAGGCTCGGACTAGTGGACCGTGCTCGAGGGTTCAGTGCTCAGGAAGCTCGGGACACAGGTAAGAAAACTGATGTACCCATAGAGCAGGGCGAGGCCCCATAGTTGTGTTGCAGGGCACGGCCCTATATGATTATGTGTTGGGTGTAGCCCATTGAATATGTTAGTATATGTTTAAGTTATGTTTAAATTATGCTGTGTATGCATATATGTGAATGATCGGCTAGGGCCGGGTACGGCGAAGGCCGGGAACGGCAAGGGGCCGGGAGCAACGTTTAGCACGCGGAGTGTGAGTTGCCAGGGTAAGACCCTAAAGGATACCTAGGATATCCTTACGGTGTAGACTGCAATTCAGGGCCTGGTAAAGCGCCTAAGAAGGCATGGCTGTATGTGTTTAGTTTATGGACAAATTGGTTATATGCTGAATAGTTCATATGCATATGTTATATGTTTATGTGGAGTTTTCTTACTGGGCTACGACTCACGGGTGCTCTGTGGTGCAGGTAAGGGCAAGGAGAAAGTCAACCGACCATGAGTATGGAGAGCGTGACGCGTCGCGTACATGTCTGGTCTGCCTGGCTGCCACGGCCAGGGGTGTTTTTGGAAGTTTTTTGTAAAGAATCCTATTTTGTCGTTTAGTCGACTTTAAATTTATTTTGAGTTGTAAATATTTATAAACAGTATTTTGGGATCCCAAATATTAATTGTCTTATTAATTTCAGTAAATGGAATTATTTTCAAAGTTTATGTCTCTGTTTACGATTTAATTACACACTTACCTTAAAACCTCGATTAGCGAGTTAAATGCACGTTTTAAACTCACTTAGTAACGACTCTAAGGAAGTAAGGCGTTACAGACGGCCTCACTCCCGAAAGCCAGGGAGAAAGGAGTGTGACCCGTCGAAGTTCGGTGCGAGGTTCGGTATGCCCACAGCACCTGGGGGAGCTGTTCGGGCCAGACTCCCTTGGCTTCATCCAACCCCTTCTTAAGGCTCGCTTTCAGTGTCTTGTTCACAGCCTTGACATACCCATTAGCCTGGGGGTAGGCCACGGAGGAGAAGCTTTTAACTATGTCGTGCCTCTCACAGAATTCGGTGAAGAGGTCGTTATCGAACTGTGTTCCGTTATCCGACACGATCTTCTTTGGCAGCCCAAATCGGCAGACAATATTCTTGACCACGAAGTCGAGGACCCTTTTTGAAGTAATCGTCGCCAGGGCTTCTGCCTCTGCCCATTTTGTGAAGTAGTCTATAGCAACACTTTCAAGGCCAGGGATTGCCCTTCAGCATGATCTCCACAAAATCCCTCATGCACCTCCTACAGAATGGCTCTCGCTTCACCTGGAAGAACACACCGCAGGAGAGGTAAAGAGAGGCCACGCCGATACAATATCCCGTCTATCATTATATACCTCGGAGCCTGGTAAAGTACCCTCCTTGCGTCGTTTCGCTCCTCGGGTAACTTCCTTGTTGTGAGGAACTCGATTATGGGGGTCATCCTGGTTGGACTGGTGTCGATCATCTAGACCTTCGCTCCGGCTTCCTCTATGCTTGGTCTTTCCAAGAATTCTATCGGTACCAGGCCCAAAGTTTTGGCCTCCCCGGAGGTGGCGAGCCTTGCCAGGGCATCAGCATTGGCATTCTGCTCCCGAGGTATCTGTTCAATTAGGTTGTGCTCAAATGCGGATAGCTCCTTCTTTACCTTGGCTAGGTAAGCAGCCATCTTGGTTCCCCGTGCTTGGTATTCTCCTAATACTTGGTTTACCACGAGCTGGGAATCGTTGTAGCACTAGACGGAGCTGGCCTTCAGCTCCTGGGCCACTCTTAGCCCAGCCAATAAAGCTTCGTATTCAGCTTCGTTGTTGGGTGCTTTGAATTTGAATCGTAACGCAGAGTGGAATCGCTGTCCATCTGGGGATATCAATATGATTCCAGCTCTGGACCCATTCTCGTTGGACGAGCCATCTACGAAGACTTTCCACGAGGCCCGAACCAGTTCTTCTCGGAATCCCGTGCACTCTGCCACAAAATCAGCCAGAGTTTGGCTTTTCACAGCAGTTCGCGGCACGTACAGTATCTCAAATTGGCTGAGCTCGATAACCCATTTCAACAGACATCCTGATGCCTCAGGTTTCTGCAAAACCTGCCTTAAGGGTTGATCGATTATGACGTGGATTGAATGGGACTGGAAATACGGCCTGAGTTTTCAGGAGGTCGTAATAAGGCAGAAATCCATTTTCTCCATCAATGGGTATCGGGATTCAGCTCCGAGAAGCCTCTTTCTAATGTAATAGACTGGCTTCTGAGACCGGTCTTCTTCCCGGACCAGTACTGCGCTAGCCGCATCTTCCGTGACAGCCAGGTAAAGGAAAAGAGGCTCTCCTACTGTTGGTTTGGACAACACGGACGGCTTGGCTAAATGTGCTTTTAGGTCGAGGAAGGCACGTTCTCACTCTTCCGTCCACTCGAATTTTTTATTTCCCCGGAGCAGGTTGTAGAATGGCAAACACTTGTCGATAGATTTGGAAATGAACCGATTAAGGGCTGTCACCCTTCCTATCAGACTTTGAACGTCTTTTCGCGATCGGGGTGATGGTATCTCAAGTAGAGACTTGATCTTATCAGGGTTCGCCTCTATTCCTCTGGTGTTGACTATGAATCCCATAAATTTTCTTGACGCAACCCCGAAAGTACACTTTTGGGGATTTAGCCTCGTGCCGTACTCTCTTAAAATCTTAAAGCATTCCTTCAGATCAGAGACATGGTTATCGACAGTTTTTAACTTGACCAACATGTCATCAACATACACTTCCATGTTTTTCCCGATCTGATTAGTAAACATCCTATTAACCAACCTCTGGTATGTAGCTCCTGCGTTTTTCAGCTCGAAAGGCATGACCTTGTAGCAATAAACGTTAGTTGGGGTCATGAAGCTAGTGTGCTCCTGGTCTGCCGGATTCATGGTGATCTGGTTATAGGCCGAGTATTGATAACTCTATATTTTAGAGTTATTAATTGAGCTTTTGAACTTAAAAATTTAAGTGAAATAGAGTGTTTGTGTTATTATTGTGTGGTTTTAGTCATTTTGTCTTTTAATTTTGTTTGTGTATTCTGTTTTAATTAATGATAACTCTTGTGGAAAATAATGAGATTTTATTCTAAAAATATGGTATCTATTTTGAAGGCAAAAAGAAAGGGTGCTTGGAAAGCTTAGTGAAACATGTGCAAGGAAATCATCTTGGAGCTAAAATTCTGGCATTTTGTTGTAGCATCAGTCAACTTTGTTGCAGCAAAGTGTGTACAGCCAGCAACATAAAGTTTGCACACTTGGCAAGTGATTAAATGAGGGGGAGAGACTTGAATAGTGTGAGGATGAGGTGGAAAGGAGCTGAAAATTTCTGAAAAAGAAGAGTGGTCCCCACGTGTAGAAGAAAAAGAAAGGGTTTATACCCAATTTTGGAGCCGTAGAAAGTTAATTTTTATCTTCTTCAACCTTGGAGCAGCCACCATTTTGGAGAGAGAGCTGCCATTGTAGAAAGAAAAACACCCAAAAAAATGAAGAAAAAGAAAAAGAAAAAAATATTTTATTTGAGTGTCAGTTTTAGGTTTGGTATTTTTCTCTAGTAATTTTATTTAGAGATTTGGCAAAAATCAAGAGGAAGAAGAAGAGGATTTTTGGGGAAAAGCTTGGAGTCTTGTGACAAACTCCATATGGGTTTTTCTTTTTATCTTTCTCTAATTTAGAATTTTGTATTTTTGCACATCTATTTATGAGTTAATTTCTATTTTGCTAGTATTATTTTCTTGACTTGAAATTGTGATTTGGTACTTTGTTGCATGAATGTTTTGGTGGATGAGTTTTGTAACGCCCTGGCTACCCTAGAACAGTTACGGTGAACGGTGGACCGGAAATTTGACTCACTACCTGAGTCCTTTGGTCAAAAACGTGCTCTAAGTGTAATTAACAGGTTAAGGTATAAAACCAA
The DNA here is from genome assembly GCF_963169125.1 of Humulus lupulus. Lineage (NCBI taxonomy): Eukaryota > Viridiplantae > Streptophyta > Magnoliopsida > Rosales > Cannabaceae > Humulus > Humulus lupulus. The sequence goes on along the minus strand of NC_084799.1, from coordinate 15,662,036 downwards.
CAAAAAGGAAATGGAGATTTTCTTTACAAACTGCTCTGCAGAGCTAAACAAAATGTTTACAAGTTGTTCTCAGTACAAAATGGTCATTACAGTTTAAGATTTACAATCCCGCCGACCTAAGCGGCAAAAATAGGGTAAGCCCCCTAGTTCCTCTGAGAACACCTTGGCCATGGTGGTCAAGCGGCCGCATATGTACACATTACCACATCAGCTCTCCACTCAAGGCTAGGTGAGCTTTTCTTTTCCTTTACCTGCACCACATAGCACCCATGAGCCAAAGCCCAGCAAGAAAACATAATACTTTTCGTAACATTATCATTTGATTATCATTATAATCACACTGAACATAAGGCTTTCGAACAAACGAGTGAACATCACATGATCTTAGCGGGGAAGAGTGGCTGCTAGGTAAGCCACTAGCCTCCAAGCGCTTATTTCATTCATCGACCCTCGGGGTCGGTCTGGCATTAATGCTCTTTGAGCCATTCAATGCCAATAGTCGATTAGATCTAATCTCTGCTGGCTTGCGTGATCCACGCTAAGGCCGTCCTGACTAATGAGTCAGCGCTATGTGACCAGTGTCCAGTATCACTGCCGAACCTGACTAATAAGTCACAGCTTCACAGCTGATACTAACACCTTTGCCAATTCTGACTGATGAGTCAGTGCAACGTGACCAGTGCCCAGTACCACCGCCGAACCTGACTAATGAGTCACAGCTTCACAGTTGATACTAGCACCTTTGCCAAATCTGACTAATAAGTCAGTGCTATGCACAAGTGTACAACATATGCTAAGCATTCCATATTCAATCCATGTCCATATTACTCAACCAACATGCCTCACAAATATCCATGCATGTCACACTTGGGGTGCAGTTTTCTTACCTTCGATTCGAGCTAGAATGAACAAAAGAACGACCCTTGAGAACGGGTTAGCTTTTAGTCCTTTAGCGGTTACCTAATCACAACACATATGAGATACCATCAATAATCAAGATAGCCAAGGGTTCTCAAGCCATTATCTAGCCTCCAAGAGATCAATCCAAACTAATCCAAGTAGTAAGGACACTCCCGAGGCCTAAAACTAGGTTCCCGGGGTCAAAACGAGCAAACAGGGCGAAAACAGGGCAAGGGCTGCGGCCCTAGCACCTTGGGTCGCGGCCCCCAGGGTTCCCAGAGGCAAGGGCCGCGGCGCCCAGCGAGCACAAAGGCTCCACCTGCTTCTTCAAAGAAAGGTCGCGGCGCCCCAAGAACAGGGCCGCGGCGCTCCACCCTGGGCCATTCCCAACCGCGTTTCTAACACTTCAAAGCCTCCAAAAACATACCTAAACATCCCCCAATCATCAAAACAAAGTTCCCAAGCTTCCCCATGCATCAAAACCCTCAAAACTCAAGGTTCAAACGGATCGAAAACTCAACAATTCACAAAATCAATTCAAAGCTTAGAAACTCGGAAAAAATCAAAACTTAAACTTCGATTACCTTCAATTGGGTTGTTTTCCATCGAATCCTTCAGTTAAGAAGCTTCTAATATTTCCTAGGATCGCTATGCCTCGATCCTCACTTGATTCCGACTCCTAGAACTCAAGATTTCGTTAAATATGCTCCGGGTGGCAAAAATGAACTAATGAGGGGGAACGAGAGGTTTTCTATCGTATGTTCTATCTGATAAAATACTTCAAGCTTAAGTAACCTCAAATAAAACCTAATGCTCGGGGTCCCGAAAACACCCCCGGGGACATTATATTCAAAACCTCCAGAATTTCACCCTGATCTCAAATATTCCCAATTTATCACCAAATGAACATTTCTATTACCCCAAAATTGACCCCGTTATGACAAAACCGCTAATCCACTAAAAATGACCGTCTCATGTCAAATAGCTCGAATATATCTCCATAATAATGGAATCTCATTCACAAACCAAGTTATGCACCCAAATACACAAATTACCCTCAACGGGCCAAATTATCATCACACCCCTGTAATAAGAAATATGGACTCACATGCATGCATTTCACATCATATTATAATATAATCAACATATACATGCATTTTAAGCAAGTATGGCTCTCCCGGCCTACTATTCACGCCGTTAAACATATCGGAGAATTCGGGGCATTACAAGTTTTGTTCATTCAAGTGTGTATATTGCCTAATGCTTATTTTTGTTTGATCACCAATTGTGGGTTGATGAATTAATATTAATTCTGGAAAGGTTAATGTTAATGGACACAAACTTGAATGATGCAAGTTCTTAATTTCTTAGATTTGGATTTGTGATTGTATAGGGATATATTATCACCTTGCATGACTTAGAGGAATTGTACTTATATTGGTGTTCTTGAAATTAATTGAGCATAGGAATATGTTAATTAATTAAAGAACCAAACCATAAACACTTTGGAAAAAGGATTATGAAATTTAAATTCCTAGTCAACTTTGCCCAGTTGCTATAGCATTCCTCTGCAACATTGTTACCATAATTGCATTTTTAGGACAATTTAATAATTCTAGCTTGTTTGTTCTCTTAGTTTTTGTTTGTTAATTTTATTTGCATTTCATTGATTTAGTTTTATCTTATTGTTTTACTTTTATTTGAAACCAATTTGTGAGTAATTAATTTTGTGAATTAATTTCCAATTTTCAATCCCTGTGGAAATGATACTTGACTTATCACTTTATTACTTGTTTGACGACTGTGTATACTTGCACACACTATTAATTTCGCAACAAGTATGCATCCATAAAATACATGAGCTCGTGCCCCGCCGTGGCATCTACCAATTGATCAATTCTTGGCAAAGGGAAACAATCTTTGGGGTAGGCTTTATTTAGATCAGAAAAGTCGATGCAGGTCTGCCACTTCCCGTTGGGTTTTAGGACCAAAACAGGATTGGCGACCCATATCGGGTACTTCGCCTCGCGAATAAAGCCGCACTTCAAGAGCCGGGCTACTTCCTCCTCTAGCGCCTCAGCTCGGGTCGTGCCCAGGCACCTTTGTTTCTGGGACTTCGCCGGCACATTCTTGTCCAAGTTGAGGGTGTGCATGATGACGCCCGGGCTGATCCCTAGCATGTCCTCGTGGGACCAGGCAAACACATCTAGATTTTCTCGTGAAAATATCAGTAGCTCTGTTTTCCTTCTACTACACAAGTTTTTTCCGAGCTTCACCACCTTCGAGGGCTCTTGCGGGTCGATGCGCACCTCCTCAAGCTCTTCGATGGCCTGGAGCTCGGATCTATCTTCGCCTATCCTGGGGTCGATGTAACGCCCCAACTCCAGGGACCGTTACGGTGTGCCTTGTAAACAGTGCTAAACTTGCTAATTGAGTTATTTGGCCAAAATCGTGAACTAAGTATGATTAGCGGTTTAGGGATTAAAAATTTTGGTTAAGATGTAACGTCTCACTAGAACATTTAATATATACATTGGGATCCCAAAAATATAGTTTCAGAGTCTATTACAAAAAATATTTACAACAGGCCGTTCTAAGCAGTAAAACAGGGTTTAACCCTAGTTCCTCTTTAAACCTCGGCCGTGGCGGACGAGCAGCTGCTTATGTACACGTCATCACCTAAGCTCTCAAACTCAAGGATGGTCCAGCTTCCTCTTGCCTTTACTTGCACCACATAGCACTCGTGAGCCGAAGCCCAGCAAGAAAACACAATAAAGCATGATATAATATCAACAGTGATCATAATAATCATACAGGACTATCAGTCCAAAATAAATAGGTGACTGTAGCAAAAGTGTAACGCCCTGGGTAACCAAGACCGTTACACCGTGTGTTTAAAATAGTGCAAGACTTGCTAATCAAGTCATTTAGTTCAAAATGTGTTCCTAATGACACAAGCAGATTAGGTTTCAAAGAAACTCGGTTATAAACGATTAAATTTTATTAAAAGCAAATGTTGAGTACATGGGATCCCAAGTCAGGGTTTAAATAACGTGAATACAAAATTCTTAATTACAAGTAAGTAACCGAGCCACTCTAATGGCAAAATACATGTTTTAGGTTCCCGTTCCTGTACAAATTCTCGACCGTGGTGGCCGAGCAGCTGACAATGTACACCTCGCCCCCAGAGCTCTCCAACCCATGGTCAACTTGTCTTACCTGCACCATGTAGCACCCGTGAGCCGAAGCCCAGCAAGAAAACATAATATTATGACATAACAGTATTAACAGCTAGCAGTTCACAGAGCATAGTCCAATAACCACAAAATACTATTCAGTACCATCAGGCCATAAAATTCATTCAAAGCAACACACTGACCAAAAACCATTAATCCTGCTCCAGACACTCATTAAGTCACAGACATTAATCCACAATAAACACATATCAAGCAATAACTAGGGTTAACGCCCGCAGGCCGCACCCTCTGTTTAACTCACTGCCTTTGGCTCGCTTAGGCCAACTACAGTGACATGCCCACTGACTCCGGCCAGCTTAACCGAGCTCAGTGCATAATAAGCTGTCCTCGGATACCAGTGTCCGAGCCGCGCCCTACGCGCAAGTGTGGATTTTGGCACCCTTAGGCGGCTACCACATGTCCCCGTGGCATAATACCACCTTATGACATTCATATCATTATAGGGAACTCTTAGTCCCAACATATCCACATGGTGTATCGCAATCATATAACAACACATTCAAATATAGGGAACACTTAGTCCCATCCTATCCACATACACAGGTGCAGTTCTCTTACCTTGATTCCAAATGCTTTAATTAGAGAGGACGACCCCCGAGCACGATCCATTCCCGAGCCCTAGCTTATCACCTAGTCACAACCAAGATAATGGATTCCATTAATACTCCAATATAGGTTTCCAGTGACAAAACTAACCCCCGGGATTCCAAATTCCACCAAGCACGGTGGTGAAACCAAACTCGAGCACACTAGACCACTCCCCCATGCTTAAAACCCTCAAAATCTCAAGTGTGCAACCAAGGGCTGCGGCCCCCAAAGCCTAGCCGCGGCCCTTCCCCAAAACAGAGCCTACTCCCTCACTGAACCACACACGCGCCGCGACCCTTGCCTTGGGCGCCGCGGCCTTGCATGCTAGGGCCGCAGCGCTCTAGAACAGAGCCGCAGCCCTCCCCTCCGAACCCAGATTTTACACCATTTCAAAGCTCAAAACCTTACCTTAAACCATCCCAAAACTTCCCAACTCCTAACCAATTAATTCCCAACTTCTTTAGCATGATCTAAACCACCTAACTCCCAAGAAAACACAGCCTAACACACTCCAACCTCTTCCTTTCAATTTCTGAAACCCAAGTGCTAAAACACACACAAACCAGCCATCTAACTCAATGAAAAACCTCTAAACCAGGAGTAGAGACTCACCTTTGCTGTAGAATCACTTCACCAAGCTATAGTCAAGCTAGGTCCCCAAGTTCCCTTCTTTAATTCTGCCTTAAAACACCAAAGCTAACTTTGTTTCAACACTTAACCAAAACCAGAATCCTAACCACAGAGAAGAGAATTAAAGGCTTACCTTATCCCTGTTTTAGTGCTTGATCAATCCCTGAGCTAGACCTTCAATTCCTCACCTCAAATCTCAGAATTCCAGCTTGTTTCTCCCTTAAGTTTTCTGTGTTTTTCTCTCCTTAGTTTCTCTTGAACGTGTAAGTGAGCTGGGAAAAAATACTTAGTCGGTTTGTATTTTTCTTCTAAAAGCTTCCTTATGTTTAACTTACCTGTTAAGTTAATCCCGAGGCTCGGGGTGCCGGAACCGTCCCCGAGGCCAAAATGGTAAAATTCCCCAATATTCCCGCCTAGAAATCCTAACCTCAAATATATCTCCATATATTTATTTTCATGACCCGATAGTCCAAATCGCTACCCACTATCTAAAAGTACCCTCGACTTATCCAAAGTCGTATCTTAAGCCCCGTTGTGACTTTTCCCGCTACCTGCTCCCTAGGATCGCCTCGTGCCGATAGTTACAAATGCACACACCTGTACACGCATATATATATATCAATCTACCCACATAATAATGTGGTCTCAACAATTTATCACACACATTCACATTTATGCCCTAACGGGCCAAGATTACCATTATGCCCTTACCAGCCAAACAGGGCCCGCATACTTATTCAATACCCATTTCACGCTTTCCTACCATTAATTCTCTTAACCTCCAATTATGCCCTCCCGGCACACTAATCAAGGCCCCTAAGCCTTATTAGTAATTTTGGGTCTTTACAAAAAGTCACAAAAGTGGGTACAACTCCTTCTTGCCATGTGACGATAGGGTCACCAGGGCTTACCGATATGAGAACCTTTCATAAGTTTGATCAGGATAGGTGTATGGTGAATGGTCACCAACATAACCTTTCCCCATGACCATAGAGTCATAACCTGGGGACAACACCCATTAGCCATGTGATGATAGGATCACCAGGCTTAATAGATAAGTGAGCATCTCACTAGCTTTAGCAGGATAGGTGCATGGTGATTGGTCACCAACATAACCTTCCTCTCGACTCTAGAGTCGTAACTATGGACAACGTCCCCTAGCCATGTGACAAACGGTCACCGGGGTCATATACCTTGGCTATGAACATCTGGTCTTAGACCAGGCAAGCGCTTATAAGTTCTTCGACCTTAGGGTCGGCCCAGCATTAATGCTATAGAGCCATTCAATGCATGTTCATCGACCTTAGGGTCGGTCCAGCATTAATGCCATAGAGCCATTCAATGCATGTTCATCGACCATAGGGTTGGTCCAACATTAATGCCATAGAGCCATTCAATGCATGTTCATTGACCTTAGGTTCGGTCCAGCATTAATGCCATAGAGCCATTCAATGCATGTTCATCGACCTTAGGGTCGGTCCAGCATTAATGCCATACACAGGTAAGCTATAATGCCCAAAATTTCCTAATAAGGTTAAGGACCTTGATTAGGAGACCGGGAGGGCCATAATTGATTTATTATGTTATTTAATGATTATATGCATGTTTACGTGAACTATATTATTATATGAGGGTGGATGCATGCATATGGGATTATTAATTATTATAAGGGTATTTTGGTAATTTGGCCACTGTGGGCGTAATTGTATATTTTGGGTGCATGGTTGTGATTAATTAATATAGTCACATTATAAGGTGGATTGGTTTGAGCTATTCGACATGAGACGATCATGAGATGTAAGAGTTCGGGGCTCGAGGTGAGTCTCGGGGTGAATTTAATGATTAGAGCATTACCGGGAATTAAAGGGTAATGGGATATGATTTATTGGTATTTGGGAATATTGAGAATAGCGGGAATTGGAGAGCGTTAATTATAATTAACGAGATAGGCGGGAATTTATTTGGCCTAGGGGCATTATGGTCTTTTGACCTTAAGGATTTATATCAGCCTTGGGAATTTTAGAAGGCTATGGAATGATAATAAAACAGAGCCTATCCTCATCTCTCCCTTTCTCTCCCGTGCAAGCTTCTTCCTTCATCCTTTCTTTGAATTTTGAGAGCCATTTTGAGGAGTTGATCTAGGAGATCAAAGGTGGGAGTTGGGGAACTTGATTCAGACATTTAAGGGGACTCAAAATTGTTTTTAAGGTGGGTTCTAGCCATTGAATTCAGGTTATGCTCTGTTTTCCTTTTGGTTTTCAGCTTAAGGTTTTTGATGTAGAAAGTGGGAATCAAGGGGAGTTTTTGTGTATGTTTGGTTGGGTTTTGATGAGGGGGAGTTATGGGTGATGTTTAGAGGTTTAATTGAGTGTTTGGAGAAGGTTTGGAACTAGTTTGAAGGCTTGGTTCTAAGGGAATATGCAGGGGAGGTCGAGCTGGTGTGTTGCTGATTTTTGGCTAATCTTGGTAATGAGCCGCGGCCTGGCTTTTGTGTGCCGCGGCCTAAGGTGGCTTCTGAGGCAATTATGCCTCTGTCAGGGAGATGAGCCGCGGCATGGCTGTGGTGAGCCGCGGCCCATCAGGGCAGATTTGACCAAAATTGTGTTTTTAGCTTAGGGATGCTTACCATAGGCCTCGGGGTTGATCATACTACTTGGTTAAGTGGGGATTGGTGTCCCGGAGGCTAGATATTGGTTTGGGAACTTGTGTTGATCGTTTTCATTGATGGTATCCTATATTTGGTTATGACTAGGTGACCGCTAAAGGACTGAAAGTTGATCGCTCTCAAGGGTCGTTCTTTTAATCGTTCTGGCTCGACTTTGAGGTAAGAAAACTGCACCCTGTGTATATGTAACATGCATGGCTATTATTGATGCATGTTGGTTGATTATTGAGTATGACATGCATGGATATTCTTGATGCATGTCGGTTGATTATTAAGTGTGACATGCATGGCTATTCTTGATGCATGTTGGTTGACTATTAAACGTGACATGCATGGCTGTTGTTGGTGCATGTTGGATTGTTGGATATATTGCATATGATGCATAAGAAACATGTGATTAGGACATGCTTTGTATACTGGGTATGATATTGTTCAGAGCTTGTGCCTCTGTGGTTGTGCATGGTCCTAATTGTACTAGTATCTGTTTAGTAAGCATGTTGAACACCTTGTTTACGAGTATTGGACATGTGATATATAATTGGTGGCATGACTTACTTGTATATGGCACTGACTAGTCAGGGACCGACCCTAAGGTCGATGATCATGCATTGAATGGCTCTATGGCATTAATGCTAGACCGACCCTAAGGTCGATGATCATGCATTGAATGGCTCTATGGCATTAATGCTAGACCGACCCTAAGGTCGATGATCACGCATTGAATAACTCCATGGCATTAGTGCGGGACCGACCCTAAGGTCGAAGAACTTATAAGCGCTTGCCTGGTCTAAGACCAGATGTATTTAGCCAAGGTATATGACCCCGGTGACTGTTTGTCACATGGCTAGGGGACGTTGTCCATAGTTACGACTCTAGAGTCGGGAGGAAGGTTATGTTTGTGACCAATCACCATGCACCTGTCCTGATCAAACTTATGAAAGAATCTCTCATCAGTTAAGCCCTGGTGACCCTGTCGTCACATGGCTAGAGGAAGCTGAGCTCATTATTGTGACTTTTGGCTATTGTCACCTATTTGTTTGGATTGATAGTCCTGAATAGTTATTATGATCGTTGTTGATATTATATCATGTTATATTGTGTTTTCTTGCTGGGCTTCGGCTCACGGGTGCTACGTGGTGCAGGTAAAGGCAAGAGGAAGCTGGACCATCCTTGAGTTGGAGAGCTTAGGTGATGATGTGTTGATAAGCGTACAAAATATACGCTTATTGATAACATTTTCAGATTGATTTGGTTGTTTTTCTCAAGAGAAAGTTTCTATTTAATCTGTTTGGTGAACTTGTGCAGTTTGTCGTTATAATTCTGATTTGTTCGATAATTTGGTTAAATGTTTGTTTTAGTAGCCGAAAATTGGCTAATCTTTGGAAATATGGTATAGGCGATATATCGCCTGTCTTGGGCGATATATCGGCATAAGAAGGAATTCCAAATTTTGGCTTTGCAGAAACGACATCAGAAACTCGCGTTTTCATCGAGAAAATTCACCAGGCGATATATCGCAGTGTATTAGGCGATATATCGGTACGAGGGTATTTTTGGAAAGTATTATGGAAATTCGTAGGTTTTTGGGGATTTTGGTAAGAAGAATAAAAAGAAGATCGAGAGGGACAGAAGGGGGGAAGCATTCTGACGGCAAAGGGAAAGAAACAGAGAAGAATCCACGTTTATTTCGTTTGTGTTTATTTTTATGTTTTTGAATTTTAGATTGGATGATGAAGTTTAATATTATGAACTAAATTCGTATTTAGAGTATTTTAATGTAGTCACTGGATATTCTATTCGTCTTTAATGTAATTTCTATGAATCTTTGAATTTATGGTTATCTATTGTTCTTATGTTTAATGCTTGTAATTGATTGGCCATTTGTTGCATGATTATTGGTTTTAATTCAATATCTGAAAAGTGAGAATTGGAATAGCTTTAGACAATAGACATAGATTTCAATTTAGAACGAAAGTATCAAATTGGTTTGTGTAGCAATTAGGTTTTTGTTCTTAATGCGGTTTATGTGTAGAATTTATCACAGACATGTAGAAAATTCGCAGGTAAACTGAATATTTTATATCTTGAGAGAGAATAGAATTGTCATTAGTAAACTTGCTATAACCATAGATCACAGAAACATATTAGTTGTATTATTGATTGAATAGAATTGAAGGTTGATGAAATTAGAATACTCTAATCTTTCGCTTATATTAAATTTCGTTAATTAAATTGTGCTTTCTTAGTTTATTGTTCATTGTTAATTGTCATTAAAATTTCATTAGTCAAATAGAAATAAAAGTTTGCTATTGGTAATTATTAGATCAATTCCCTGACGGAACGATAATATATTTCCACTACTATTACTTGTTTATTCGATTGCGTATACTTGCGCAGTAGTAAAAATTCGCAACATGTGTACATATGCAGCTGCTCGTCCACCACGGCCGAGGTTTAAAGTGGAACTAGGGTTAAACCCTGTTTTGCCGCTTAGAACGACCTGTTGTAAATAATTTTTGTAATAAACTCTGAAATTATATTTTCGGGATCCCAATGTATATATTAAACGTTCTAGTGAAACGTTACATCTTAACCAAAGTTTTTATTCCTTAAACCGCTAATCATGCTTAGTTCACGATTTTGGCCAAATGACTCGATTAGCGAGTTTAGCACTGTTTACAAGGCACACCGTAACGATCCCTGGAGTTTGGGTCGTTACATAAGCCATGCCACCAAACATATATCACATGTTCAATATTCATAAACAAGGTATTCAGCATGCTTACTAAACAGATACTAGTACGATTAGGACCATGCACAACACAGAGGCTCAAGCTCTGAACGATATCATACCCAGTATACAAAGCATGTCCTAATCTCATGTTTTTCATGCATAATATTCAACAATCCAACATGCACCAATAACCGCCATGCATGTCACATTCAATAATCAACCAACATGCATCAAGAATAGCCATGCATGTCATACTCAATAATCAACCAACATGCATCAAGAATAGCCATGCATGTCATACTCAATAATCAACCAACATGCATCAAGAATAGCCTAGCCATGCATGTCATACTCAATAATCAACCAACATCCATCAAGAATAGCCATGCATGTCACATATACACAGGGTACAGTTTTCTTACCTCAGATTCGAGCTAGAATGATTTAAAGAACGACCCTTGAGAACGATCAACTTTTAGTCCTTTAGCGGTCACCTAGTCATAACCAAACATAGGATACCATCAATAAAAATGATCAACATAGGTTCCCAAACCAATATCTAGCCTCTGGGACATCAATCCACACTTAATCGGGTAGTGGGATCAACCCCGAGGCCTATGGATAGCATCCCCAAGCTAAAAACACATTTATGGGCAAAAATGCCCTGATGGGCCGCGGCTCACCATAGCCATGTCGTGGCTCATCTCACTGAAAGAGGCATTTTTTCCCCAGAAGCCACCTTAGGCCGCGGCAAACTAAAGCCAGGCCGCAGCACACTAAAGCCAGGTCGCAGCTCATTACCCAGATCAGCCAAAAATCAGCAACGCACCAGCTCGACCCCCCTGCGTTTTCCCTTAGAACCAAGCCCTTCAAACCTATCCCAAACCTCAACCCAACACCCAATTCAACCACCAAACATCCTCTACAACTCACCCTCATCAAAACCCAAAGTAAACATCACCCAAACTTCTATTAATTCAAACTTTCTACAAGAAATTCACAAGCTGAAAACTAAAGCTCAAAAACAGGGCACACTATAAAATTCATGGCTGGAACTTACCTCAAGCTTGATTTTGAATCCCCTTTAATGGCTGAAACAAGTTCCCTAGCTTCCACCTTTGCTCTCCTAGCTTAACTCCTCAAGATGGCTCTCAAAATTGAAGGGAAAGATGAAGGAGAAATCTTGTACGGGAGAGAAGGAGATAAGTCTCTGTTTTCCACAGCCTTCTAAACACTCAAAGGCTGTAAGGTCAAAAGACCATAATGCCCCTAGGCCAAATAAATCCTTCTAAACACTCCCAAGGGTAAAATCGTCCTTTCCCGCCTATCTCGTTAATTATAATTAACGCTCTCCAATTCCCGCTATTCTCAATATTCTCACATACCAATAAATCATATCCCATTACCCTTTTATTCCCGGTAATGTTCTAGTCATCAAAATGACCCCGAGACTCACCCTGAGCCCCGAACTTAAACCCGTTATGACTAGACCGAACACTTACATCTCATGATCGTCTCATGCCGAATAGCTCGCACCAATCCACCTTATAATGTGGCTATATTAACTAATCACAACCATGCACCCAAAATACACAATTACGCCCACAGCGGCCAAATTACCAAAATACCCTTATAATAATAAATACTCCCATATGCAAACATTCACCATCATATAATAATATAATTTACGTAAACATGCATATAATCATTAAATACCATAGTAAATCAATTATGGCCCTCCCGGCCTCCTAATCAAGGTCTTAAACCTTATTAGAAAATTTGGGGCATTACAGTCGATATCATCATTCAAGATGATACCCTTACCGTTGGCATTCTGAGGTTTTTCTATCTCAGGAATAGGTCCTGCTTCCTGAGATTCCTCGCCCCTGCTCTGAATGGTCATCGTCTACTGACCGGGTCGTGATTTTCCCTTCATGGAAATGCTATAGCATTCCCTGGTAGCGAGCTGATCACCTCGGACCGTGCATATCCCCATTGAGGATGGGAATTTGACTGCGAGTTGGCGGATGGAGGTTATGGCCTCAAATGCTATCAACGTAGGTCGGCCCAGAATGGCGTTGTAGGCGGCGGGACAATCAATGACCACGAATTCGAAGAGTTTAGAGACAGTCCGGGGCCCCTCTCCCAAGGTAATCACCAGCTCAATTGTTCCTATCGCCACCGCCCTTTCTCCGGAAAATCCATACAGCATCATGGAGGTGGCCTTCAACTCGGTGACAGATAACCCCATCTTCTCCAGCGTAGACCGAAACAGCAGGTTCACCGTGTTATATTATTTCATATAATATAATATTAGATTAAATAATGTGACAAAATGTGATTTGTCACACCTTGTAACATATTATTGAGAGTCACAAAATTGGACACATGTGTGTGCCCAAATGTGACATATTTTGGAGTTACAAAATCAGTTACAAATTTGTAACTCCCAAATATTACCCAATAATGTGTATATTATATGTTACACATTTGAGATTGGATTTCATAAAGCCATTATGAAATATGGCTGTTGGAGATATGATTTTAACCCCAATAATGTGTTTTGGGAGTTACAAAATCATTTGGGAGGGTTTGGAACAGTTTGGAAAAACAGCACATTTTCAAGTGCTGAAAATGGGTTGTGGTCGCGGCCACTGAATGATGGTGACCGCGGCCACAGGTGCATTTCAAGCCAAATTTTCAGTTTTTTCCAAATGTGTTGAACAGTTCTAAAATCCCAAATAACTCCCAAATCTCAATTTTAATTCCATATTAATCCAATTAAACATTAGTAACAGCCATGGGAGTTGGTGGAATTTGAAATCCAAAGGGTATCTCAAACTCTATAAATAGGAGCCTAATGCTCACTTGTATGATACACCATTTTTCATCCACAAAGCACTTGGCTGAAAAATACACCTTGAGGCTTGATTATTCCAGAGAGCTATTTCCTTTAGAGATCCCTTAGTGCTTAGAAAATAGGGAGAAATAAGCTTTTGGACAAAGGTCTTGAACCTTGTTCAAGTTGGTGATCTCCACTACTCTACACTTTGGTTGTGTGAGAGTTTCTTTGTGTTTTCATTCTTTTGATCTTGTTGATCTTATTTACTTGTATTATTATTGTTTTGAGTTTGTAATCTTCTTCTCCTACATCTTTCTAGTTACTTGTATTTTGAGCAATTGAGTTGTAATATTTATTTAATCAATTTACCTTGTCTATTGTATTTTTTGCATATAGTTGTATTTTTTGGTTTTTCCACTTTTTCCATTGAGCAATAAAATAATATTATCTAACACACCGAACTCCCATTATCGACCAGTATCCCTTAACTCTCTGGTTGGCGAGCTGGGCGGTTATGACCAGAGGATCGTTATGGGGGAACTGGACGTGACTAGCATCCTCCTCGGTAAATATGATTGGTTGTCTCTCCAGTCGTTGCTGTTTGGGTAAATGCTGCTCTGGGACGAACTCCACTCCGTTATGAGCCTTCAACTCATGGACATATCTCTTCTGGGCACCTCTGCTCGTGCCGGCCAAATGGGGTCCTCCGGAGATTGTGGATATCTCTCCCCCTATCATAGGAGGAGGGGTGTTCTGATTTATCTGGGGCCCAGGCTGACTCACCGGAGCTTCCGGAGCCGGTTGACTGGTAGGAACTCTGTTCTGCGCATATTGAGCCAAAGGCCTGGCTCTGATGAGTGTCTCGATCTCATCCTTCAAATGTCTACAATCGTCAGTGTTGTGGCCAATGTTGTTGTGGAATCGACAGAACTTAGAAAGGTCCCTCTTGGCCTTCTGGTGCTTCAAAGGCTCCGGTTTCTTCCAGGGGAGGCGGGCAGAGTTGGCTAGGAAAATGTGTTCCCTAGTGTTTGTGAGCTCGGTATAAGTCGCGTAGACTAGCTTAAATTTTTCCACGGGCTTGTTCTCCTTCGGACCGTGCTGGCCACCCTCGCTGCTCCCTTTTCTCTTGCCTCCACCCACTTGGTTATTCTGTGTAACGGTTTGAGTCGTTTTCACGACATCCGTTCTCACTACAACGGGCTGATCAGGGGCTTGGCTGGTTCCCACGACCGATGCTCACGCCTCTTCTAGGTTTATCCATCCCTGGGCCTTGTTCAGGAATTCATCCATGATGCTGACACCTTTTCTCTGTATCTCTTTCCATAGTCTGCCTCCAACGAGGATTCCAGTCCTCAAGGCCATAAGCTTGGAACTATCGTCTGCGTCCCTGGCTCGAGCCGCGACGTTTGCGAACTTGCTTAGGTGCAACGACCCAAAATCGCTAATAAGGCTTAAGAGCCTTGATTAGTGTGCCTGGAGGGCATAATGGGATTTATGTGTGATTTTCATGAGTAAATGCATGATTATGATTTAAAGCATGTTATATGACTAATTGAACATTCGAGATGCATGACTATGTGGTTAGTATGCATGTTAGGTGAAATAAATATGCATGTGGACCCCGTTTGCATGATAGGGGTAAATTGGTAATTTTAGCCCGCTGAGGGCATATATGTGATTTGTACCACGTGAGTGTGGTGTTATTATTGTGATGCACGTGTTTAGACGGTCCTAGAGAGCTAGTTTACTCAAAAGTCACAACGGGATTTTATACCCGGCTCGGGAGGAGCCTAGGGGTACCTTGGGAATTGTTATGGTTAAATTGAGACTTAGCGGGTAATGGTTATTGGTGATTGAGTAACTTGGGTAACCATTAGTTATTGCTGTGGGTAACAAGTTTAGTTGGAAAATGGTAGAATTAAAATATAAGTGAAAAGACTAGAGTGCCCTTGATGGCTTACTTAAGAAAGGATTATTTGGAGGGGTAACATGGTCATTTGGCTGAGGGTTTAGACAATTTTCAGCTGGGGTTATAGGGTACACGGTTTAGGCATTGGCATATATGTTGGTTTTGATAGAAATGGAAGAGAGGAAAAGCTAGGGCAATGAGAGGAAGAAGAGAAGAAGGGAGCTGAAACTTGAGGAATCTAGGAGGAGGATCAAGGGGTGGGAGGCAATTAAACTTGATCATAAGCCAAGACTTTCTGAGGTAAGGATTTATCACTTCTTTGTTAAGTTTCTAAGCTTGATTTTTCTCTTAGAATGTTAGTATGAAGATTGAAAGTTGATGTGTGGCCAATGGGTGAATTGGGGATTTGATTGTGTGTTTGGGTTTCTTTGATGATGTTTCTGAGTTGTTAGATGGTTTATGTGGGGTTTTGAGTTGATTTTGGGACATGGGTACCTGCTTGGGATGATTTGGAGTGGTGTTAACTCGGGGAAAACGCAGGGAAAAACCCAGAATTCTGGGTTCGCGAAGGAGCGCCGCGGCCCTGTTCTTGGGCGCCGCGGCGCAAGGCTGTTTACAGTCAGGGGAACTTTCTGACTTCGCTGGGCGCCGCGGCCCTTGCGGGTAGCGCCACGGCGCTACGCCTTTTTCAAGATGGGAAATTTTGCAATTTTGGGCATTTGTCCCGGGGGCTCGGGGGATGTTTCCAATGATTTGTTTTAGGAATTTGGGAGTTCCGAGAGTGTGGAATTGGTTCCGGGAAATGATTTTTGAATTGATTAGTATTAAAGGATGTTTTGTACGTGTTGTGACTAGGTCTTTGTGAAGCTCAGGTTAGAGGACCGTGCTCGCGGCTTTAGTGCATCAGGAAGCTCGGAATACAGGTAAGAAAACTGTAGCACCCGAGAATAGGGCATGGGCCCATAGTGTTATTGCAGGGCATGGCCCTAGATTGTATTATGTGCTAATGTATAACCTTAAGTGAATTATTATATGTGTGAATGGTTATTTGGAAATGTATTATATGTGTGATTATAGTGCAATGAACGGCTAAGGCCGAGAGCGGCAAGGCCGAGAACGGCAATGGAGCCGAGAACGGCGAAAGGCCGAGAATGGCAGTGGGGCCGGAAGTACCACTTAGCACATGGGATGCTTACAGTCAGGGTAGGACCCAATGGATATATGAGATATCCTTACGGTGAGGACCGAGACCCCAGGCTTTGGTAAGGCTTCTGGGGCGGCATGGTCGTGTTTGCTTAGTCTAATGGTTGACCTGTTTATCTGTGGACTATCTGATATGATTAACTATATAATTTGCATTTGTTATGAACTGCATGAGTTTTCTTGATGGGCTTCGGCTTACGAGTGCTCTGTGTTGCAAGTAAGGGCATAGATTGAGTCAACCAAGCATGAGTACGGAAAGCGTGAAGCGACGCGTACATGTTTGGCCTGCCCGACTGCTTTGGTTGGGGGTTTATTCGAGAAATGGCTGTAACAATCTATGATTTTTATATTTTAATCAACTGTAAACTTATTTTAAGATGTAAACAGTTTTCAAACCTTATTTTGGGATCCCAAATGGTTAAGACTAGAAGTTTTCAATGAAACGACGCATTTTCAAAGATTACAGCCTTAACTTTTTATTAGTCACACTTTTGTTTTAAAAACCTCGGTTAGCGAGTTCATTGCACACTGTTTTGTCTTAAAACTCACTTGGTAACGGCTCTAAGGAAGTAGGGCGTTACATCAGGTAAGCTTTCAAGGGTTCCTCGGGTTGCTACTTCACGTTTTCCAGGGTGTCGGCTTTGACGCAGGCAGCTTGAGAAGCTCGGAATGCCCTCTTGAAGTCAGCAGAAAAGGTCTTCCATGAGCTGATGGATTGCTTTTTACACTGCTTGAACCATTGCCTGGCTGACCCAGTCAAGGTGGAAGGAAATATCAAACACCTTAGCTCAGGGCCAATGTTGTGGGCCATCATCAGGGTGTTGAACATACCCAAATGATCCGACGGGTCTCCGTCTCCATCGAACTTGGACAAATGGGGCATCCGGAAGCTCGGTGGATACGTCTTGGCTGCTATGCTGAGGGCGAAGAGCTCGAGTTCGTCCCCTGAGTCGTATTCGTCTTTTTCCTTGGCTGACAAGAGCTTCTTCATCAGCTCCTCCATCTGAGCTAAACGCTCGAGGGTTTGGTCTTTACTTCCTTGGTTGTTCTGGGGCTGTTCAACAGCTCCAGTTCCATTGTAAGCGTTAGGCGGGTTATTGTCCCTCCAAGCTTGAGCTTATTTAGGTGGGACACTCCCGTTGTCACGTACTTCCGAAAGACCATCCCCTCAGCGAGCATGATTACCATTTCTAGCCGGATCTCCCCTCTGTGAGTTGAGGCGATCTCGAAGGTCGGCCCTCGAGGTGGCCCGAGGGCTTTGCGCTGAACTCAAATGATTGTGCAGGTCTTCACCGGACCTGCCACTTCAGTGGCTCCCGGTCCAGTAACTCCCGTTTGAAAAACTCGGAGCCCGCTGTTAAGGGTGAAGGTCCAGGACTTCCCCGCGCGCTCGGCTGCGATGGGAGGGACCGGCGGAAGGAGGATTTCTCTTGCTGCTCCCATGAGCCGGAATGTCCCGAACTGGACGGGGAGTAGATGGGTATCTTATTGGCGACGGGGGATGCCTAACTGGTGACACAATCCTAGTCCTGTCCGGGCGGATCAAGTTAGGTCGCGGCCGCTCCACTCTACCATCCACCGCATCCTGCGCTCGGCGGTTCGACCGTGGTGCAGGATGGCTAGCTGGAGCAGGCTGTCTTCGCGAGCCCTCCCCGGATCTCCTCTGCGAGCTGCCTCGAGCCCTTCTGGGTGCGTTCGATGGTGGAACCGAGCTAGGAGTTGAGGTTCGAACTGATCGGCTGAATTGCTGATTGGCCCTAGGAAACTCCTCAAACACAGTTTCCTGGTGGTGGTGTGACGTGGGGGTAGAACTCGGAGTCGAGGCTCTGACTGATCGACTAGGCCTGGACCGATTATCCCAGCGAGACTTATGAGTCCCACTTTGCCTATTTTCGACGTTAGCGTCGGTTGTAAGAGGGGGTAACCGGGCCAAGACTTCTTCGATTTGCTTGTTGGCTCTTGACAGCTGACTCCTCAACTGTATGTTCTCCATCTCTATCGCCGTTAGGAAATCCAGGTTCGGATTTGGCGGTCGGGGTGCCGAACTCCCGGTGTCGCCCTGTCCCATAGGCTGCTTTCCCGGCCGCTACTGGACCTCGGGGTTTTGTTCATCGGATATGGCGGCATGGTGGGCCTCCTGCCCATCATGTTGATTCGCCTCATTACCATGTCTCGAACGAGTAACCACCATGATCAGGTTTTTGCGATAGCACCAATCTAAATTCTCTCAATGAAAGGACCAAACTGTTGACGCGGTTCTTCGCCAACAGATAATTATACGAATAAACAGGAAAATAATTTACTTCTAGACTTAGGAAATTAATAACATGGGAAGATGATCACTCATTTCCTTTTTAGGTGGTTCGAAGGTTAAAATCTCTCTAGTCCACCAGTCGATATTATTGATATCGCTTTACTATTCCTTACAGAGTGTTTCTTTACAAAAAATATGCCCAACCCCTTGCAACGCCCGGGGTCTTGGTATTTATAGGGAGAAGATACCTGGGTTGGTAAAGGGGGTCATCCCATGACCTTCTTACCCATCACGTCATCTCTGTGACACTGATGATTAATTCCTAAAACCTGACAGTGAGGTGTGGTCTAATCAATAGGTAAGGGGGGATAATGGGCCGCATGGCCCTAACCAGGCGTGGGGGGTCTGAATACGCACGTTTATACTGTATGTCCGAGAATTCAGGAATGGAATAGACACGTGATGTCTGATATGTGTACGTCTACATTGCGTGGTTGTCTTTACAAGGATTCGGGTGTCAAATCTATGCCGCATCTCGAGCTTGATGTAGCGCCAGCTCGTAATATCCATACTGTTGATTCGCTGCCTTCGAGTAGACTGCTAACTCTCTAATCAGCTCGTGCTCCGAAGGTGGAAACTCGTAACAGCAGCTCTGGGTGGACGATTTATACGTGGCAGACTGAAGTATGCCATTTTTCAGCTCGCCAATAACTTGCAGATATTTAAGGCGTACAATGTTAAATATAAAAATATTCTGTTACCGTTAACCACCGTTAAAACAAAAACAAAATTCTTTTATCTACACACATTTTATATAAAAGAGATATATGAAACAATAACAATGTATAGTATAGACATCAAAATGATTAAATCTTATATTTAAAAAATAATAAAAATAAAATAGATATACAAATAAATATTGGTGTAACTAACTCAGCAAAAGCAATAAATAGTTCACTAATAGGTATTTTCTTTTAACAGCGAAGCACACAATATTATTGTTCTGTATCGTTGTCCATGCTCCACCTCTTTCTAATGTCTTCTCGTATAGACCAGCGCCCAAGGGTGACCAACTACTAGAAATTATTGTTATTACTATTTTGGGCAGTGTTTGAACCATCATTTATTTTTATTAAGAATTAATTCAAGACAAAAAAAAAGTTATAGTTAAATTACTTTAATAATAAGTGACCATTATTAAAATTTTACTAGTGACCATTGTTCAGTTTTCCAATAAGAAACTTCTCTCTTCATGTCAGTTGGAGCAGTGAAAATGAAATCATCCATACCTTGTTATAAATTACTTTAATAAGTTTGCTTATGATTGTCTAAAATCAATGATAGCGATAAAATACATACAAGGAGACTCTTTTATTTATACAAGCAAGCCTTGTTATGAGTGAATAAGGCTAATAAGGTTGGAGTACCAATATGCAACCAAAATGGTTCATAGCTAGAATTCGATGGAGCTTTACAATTCAAAGATGTTCTCAGTATTGAGAATTTATTTTCTTTAAAATTAAAAAGGTATTTATGTGGTTATGAATAGTTCAGCTCAGTGCAGCTAATACACATACTAGACTCAAAGTTCTCACTCAAGAGTCAAGAATCATCAGTAGCAATAGCAGTCTCCTGGAATCTGGCTAGACTTTACTCAAAAGTCATGTTTTCAGCCTCATGTCTTATGGAATCAAAAAGAACAGTGGATAGGTAACGTTCTCCGAAACTTGGGAACAAAACCTGCAAAGAGAGTGAAAAAGTAGCGAAAAAATCAACGATAACATATGGCTAATAGAGTTTGCAAGTTTGAACTGATCTTGGCTACTTGTATGTATGTATGATCCAAATCTATCTTTTATGATCAAACAGCAAAAAAAATATCACTCAAGGGTAAAAATCGGACTTACCACGATGAGTTTTCCTGCATTTTCAGGCCTTTTTGCCAACTTAATGGCAGCTGCAGCTGCAGCACCAGATGAGATTCCTACCTGCAACAGATGATGCTACCACAATTAGTACTAGAAAGTGAGTGTCATAAATCATAGTATCATTTGAAGTCATCAGATATGCCATACCAGCAAACCTTCTTTTAAAGCAAGCTGCTTAGCAGTTTCAATAGCTTCAGCACCTGATACCTAAAATGTTCTGATATTAGTAAAGGGAGTTTCATGAATATGTTAGCAGATATGAGCTATCAACAACCAAATAATATAAATATGAAAATGAGGTGTTAGTGTAAAGAACTCCTAAACCATTTCAATACTTTGTAACAGCCAATGCTTAAAAAACTGAACAGATAACTCAAATGGCTTCATAACTTACTGGAATAACTTCATCAAGTAGCTTCACATCCAGAACATCTGGGATAAAACCAGCTCCAATTCCTTGGATAGAATGCTTCCCTATGACATGTCCACGCGATGCGTGTCTAGTTAAGAAATTTGAACAAAAATGACAAGCTCAAGACTCCTAATTTATTATCCTGTACTAACAATTGGACATTGATGTTCAAGCACACAAGGCCTTTATTCATGATATATTTTGAATCCTTCACAAGTACCCATGTTCCACAAACATAAGAGAAGACACAGAACAATGATGAACAAGGAAACTTAATAAACTACGAGTAATTACTCACCAGGTTGTCCACCATTCAAGATTGCACTTTCAACTGGCTCCACCCCATAAACCTATAAATAAACATAAGGAAGTCTAATTAATATAACTGATAACACCTTCTCCCTCCCCAAACAACAAAATTGATCTAAACTAGGTACATGTATGAATAAAGTTTGAAACCTTGATATTTGGGTTCTGATCCTTAAGGAACTGCCCAGCACCTGATACTGTACCCCCAGTCCCTATCCCTGCAACAAAGGCATCAACTTTCTCTTCTGAATCTCTCCATATTTCAGGGCCAGTGGTCTCATAATGTATCTGCAAAAACAAAGATAACAGAATTTAAAAAGTCTGGTCGTGAAGGCAACATCACAGGCCCATTGTTTCTGCATAATACCTTTGGATTGGCAGGATTTTCAAATTGATTTAGCGTGTAACTGTTGGGGGTGTCATTTAACAGCTCAGCGACCTTGTCAAAAATCCCTTGAACTCCCTTTTCAGGGTTTGTGAGATACACCTCAGCTCCAAAGGCTAGGAGCACAATTCTTCTTTCGACACTGTAAGAACTTGGCATAACTAGTTTAACCTTGTAACCCTTGACTGCTGCAATGAATGCCAACCCAATGCCGGTGTTGCCACTAGTAGGCTCAACAAGAACAGTCTTTAACCCACCCATTGTTCGAGCATATACCCCGCCAAAGATAGATGTTAGTTTAGTGTTCAGAAATTCACAAACTAATTACATATGTGGCAGTCTCTCTTGTATGAATGAGCATAGATATAGACATGAAAATTATTGAACTTCACTTGAACTTGTAAAGGAGAACTCATCAACATGACGGCAACACTATGAAAACTGTGAAATGGGCTCTGGTTATATCATGTTATATCATCATATCTCTAGACAAATAGAATCTTCATGACTAACCTTCCCTGGCGTGATTAGACCCTTTTCCTCAGCATCTTGTATCATACTGTGTGCTATCCTGCATATCAGAACAGTAAGACAAAATGCAGTCACTCTCCCAATTAAAGGTTTTAAAACAAACCCAGAAGGCTAGAATTCTCATTCTAAATACAATTAATATATATTCAAAAGAAATAGACGAAATTTTATATTCTTGTGCCTGTCTTTGACACTAGAGCAAGGTTCCATCATTTCTAGCTTGGCAGCAACGCGAGCTACACAGCCATCCACAACATTGTTGAGATAAACTATTGGCGTATTGCCAATCAACTACAAGAACCAATATAAGAAGAGAAGACCGTTAGTAAAACGGAATAGAAAGCAAAAGAAGAATAATAAGATTAAGTTCTGGTAAAGATAGATTACTTCAGTAACATCTTTCTTGATTCTAAACTTGTCCTCCATGTTTTTCTATTTCAAAAAACAGTGAATTTTCTCCTCTCTAAGCTCCAAATGCTAGAACTGCTGAAGACCATTTTGTAAACAAAAATGTACAAATGGTTAAAGGCATGAAAATAAAAGAAAGTTCAGATATCAATCATTGATTAACTTTCAAGAACTGAGGCCTAAGAACCAATGTCAAAATCTCAATCCATTATCTAAAGAATTTGAATTAAAAAAATAAAGATTATTCACGCTGTATAAGTACTAGGGAAAGGGCATACATCCCCAGTTAGTGAAACAAATTTGTCAAGTTCAAAACTAAAAGACTAGAGAGTAGAGGGGATTTATATAATACAATACAGATTCAATTTGCTTCTAGTCAAACAAGGCACAAGCAATCATCCTATGAAAATAAGAAAACGTTTAAGAACCAAGTCCAGTCTAGGAAACCTGACCTGAAGTGACTTAAGAACTCCACATACAGATGATAAAAAGTAACAACTGGGCGTTGGTAGGAGCTTGCATTAAAAATCTCACATATATATATATAATTTTTTATTTTATTTTGATCTTGTTGGGGGCTAAAAATAACTAAAGGGGTATTTTTTCTTCATACGTAAAAGGATAATTTGTCAAGGTTGTCACTTTCTGATACTACCCGCCACTGGGTCATTTTATAACCCTTCATTTTCGCTCAACTTGGTTTGAGCACACAGCGGTCACGGCACGTATTGGGTCGAATCTCGAGTGTCTGGACTCTCTAAACTCTAATGGTGTAGGAATGAAAGAAAATTAATTTCTAATAGTTTTCGTTGATTAATAATTATGACATAATTTCAAACTTTGGGACTGCATGGATTTGATTAATAGTATTTCACTACTACACATGGATACTAGCGAAAAATATAAGTTTACATTATTTATTATTTACTAGAAGACTATTTAATAATTTTTTTTCTATATTATAAATTATTAGTCATTTTAACTCTTTTATTAAATGCTCTTTATATATATATATTTTTGGTTTATTTTATATTAATTTTTTTATTATATATTTTACTGAACTTATCATTGGTAAATATTTTTTCCCTTCCCAAAATTTATGCTCTTGTTCCAATTTTTCATCCAACATAAAAATCTTTAATATAGTAAAATTTCCAATTCCCTATTTCAAATTATACTCATTCAACCTCAACTTAAAAACAAATTCTTTATCACAAAAGCTTCGAATCTCTCTGGAAAAATCATTGTTACTTGATGACAATATATTAAACAATTTGTATACTAACGTGTCTAGTAACATTTTAGCTACAATATTAGAACAAAGTTGTCTAATATTATAATTATATAGATATTTTTATTATAGTACATAAAATATGTATATATAAATAATTAATAAACTAAATAGTTATAAAAATAATCCTTATCAATTTATTAAGTTTGTTATGAAGTTGTTTAATTTTATTCCATTCAAAAGATTTTTTTTAAATGAAAATGACTATTCAAATTTTGAATAATTCGGTTATGACTATTAATTACTTTTATATTTTTTATTAATTTTGTGATCCCTGATTTTTCTTATTTTTACACAATCAAACATAGATTAGTACCATCCTAAAAAAAATAGAGCCTAAAATCGTTGTATTGTACCAAATCACTGATTAGTGGTGAAAAATGCATATTTATTGATTTTAATAGTCAAAATAAATTAAGTTTAATTAATATTTTCATGGAATTAATATCATTTATTTTATAATGAAAAATATTTTATTATGATTTAATTTATTGTTATTGTTGACGCTATTTTTCGTCAACTTAAATAAGAGAGCAAATTAAACAAGAAAATATTGGAGGAAATAAGTAAAGATCACAACCGGTTTTTTACGTGGTTCAGCAGTTAAATCTACCTAGTCCACGAGTCTATGTTATTAAGACTTGGAAGTTTTCTGGAAACTTTTCAGAGAATAGTTGCCCAGAGTTTTCTCTTCAGAAATCAGAATTCAGTCATTTACAAATGGTACTTCCTTCTCTATTTATAGGGAAGGTTTGTAGAATTTATTCCCACATATCTCGGGAAGATAATCTGTAAATCAATTAACATAATGCTATTTAATGCATGATTTCCCACATACACGGAAACATCCCATGAAAAGTGGGATCGGATAACAGATTAAATGATATCCCTTAAACAATGGGATTGTACAACAATAAATATGTTCACATGTAACTGATTAACTCGAGTACGAGATTCATCAAATCTCCGAGACTAGCAGTCGATCACGAGCTCGTCACCTAACTTTGCATATGCTCAGAACCAGTAACTATTGATGAAGTCATCTCATTTGAGCTCACACTTCCCCAAGCTCGAGCCATCTTGTTTGAAGACAAGAGATGTATCAGGGAAAAATATATACAAGTGTCAAACCCTGTCCATTACGAGCTCAGAGAATATTCAAGGCTGCGCATCCTTGAGCTTTCCCGAGGTCGTTACTTACAACAAAGCAGCTCGACTGAAGGATCATATGTCGACCGTGTATATTCCGAGCTTACACTTGATGAGCCTAGATTTCGGGATCACAACCTCATGCTCGAAATCTGGGTGTAACATCTTGCCTCCTCAAAAGTATGAGTTCGAATCCTATGAGAATGAGACTTTTGAACTGCCCTTCTTGAAAATTGTATCATTCATCACAGTCGAGTGTGGACACGCGTCATACAAGTATTGAATGGGCAGAGTACTTGAGTGTCTTTTTCACCATGCACACGTTCGTCTGTCTGCCAATTTTATGCCACAGTCCTTTCATTCATTCCTGGTCGTTCGATCAGATACCGAATTCGGCCAACGGTCCAGATCAACTCGACGCTTGATGTAATGCCCCAAATTTCCTAATAAGGTTTAGGATCTTGATTAGGAGGCCGGGAGGGTCATAATTGATTTATTATGGTATTTAATGATTATATGCATGTTCATGTGAATTATATTATTATATGATGGTGAATGCATGCATATGGGTTCATATTTTAATTGCAAGGGCATTTTGGTAATTTGGCCGTTGGGGGCGTGATTATGTAATTTTATGCATATGGGTGAATTATAATTTTACCACATTAAATGTGGATTGGTTCGATCCATTTGACATGAGACGATCATGAGATGCAAGTTTTCGGTCTAGTCATAACGGGATTAAGTTCGAGGCTCGGGGTGAGTCTCGGGGTCATTTTGATGAATAGAACATTACCGGGAATTAAAGGGTAATGGGGTATGATTTATTGGCATTTGAGAATGTTGAGATTAGCGGGAATTGGAGAGCGTTAATTATAATTAACGGTATAGATTGGAAATGACGAATTTACCCTTGGGAGTGTTTAGAAGCTTTTAAATTGGCCTAGGGGCATTATGGTCTTTTGACCTTAAGGATTTATATCAGCTTTGGGGTTTGGAAGGCTGTAGAAAACAAAGACTTCCCTCTTCCTTCCCGTACATCATTCTCTCCATTTTATCCTTTGGTGTTCTTGAGCTCTAGGAGAGGTTTCAAGCTAGGAAACTCAAAGGCTGAGGTTGTGGACTTGGTTTAGCTATTGAGGAAGGTTCAAAGCTGGTTTCAAGGTGAGTTCTAGTCTCAAAATTCAGGTTGTGCTCTGTTTTCCTTTTGGTTTTCAGCTTATGGTTTTTGATGTAGGAAGTGGGAATCAATGGGGGTTCTTGTGTATGTTTGGTTGGGTTTTGATGAGGGGGAGTTATGGGTGATGTTTGGAGGTTTAAATGAGTGTTTGGAAGAGGTTATGAGTTGATTTGAAGGGCTGGTTTGAGAGGAAAAACACTGGGGAAAAATTGAGTTCGTGTGCTGAGTTTTAGCTAGTCTGGGCTGAGCGCCGCGGCGCAGCTGTGGAGCGCTGCGGCCCTTGGCGTTTGGCAGGGAGGTCCTCTCTGTCTAGAGGGCGCGCCGCGGTGCATCAGGGGAGGGCTGCGGCCCTTAAGGCAATTTTGGCCAAAATAGTGTTTTTAGCTTGGGGATTCAAGCCTAAGGCCTCGGGGTTGAACCTACTACCCGGTTGAGTAGTGTTTGAGGTCCCAAAGGTTAGGTTTTGGTTTGGGAACCTTTTATTATTCATTTTATTGATGGAATCCCATAATTGGTTATGACCAGGTGACCGTTAAAGGACCAAAGGACTGATCGTTCTCAAAGTTCGTTTCTTTTGTTAATTCTTGCTCAAACCCAAGGTAAGAAAACTGCACCCCTTATGTGACATGCATGGCTGTGATTGATGCATGTTGGATATTGAATGTGAACATTGATAGCATAATGAATGCTTGGCAATCTTGCCCATTTGCATATGATTATTACTGAGGCATGCTGGGTGATTAAGTGTGATGCATGTGATGCACGAGAAACATGTGATTAGGGCATGCCATGAATGATGAATATGAGAATGGACAAAGCTTGAGTCTCTGTGTTTGTGCACGATTATAATTATGCTAGCAATTGTTTAGTAAGCATGTTGAATGCTCTGTTCTTGGATAATTGGCATATGATACACATTGATAGCATTGCTTACTTGTGCATGGTACTGACTAATTAGTCAGGTTTGGCAAAGGTGCTAGTATCAACTGTGAAGCTGTGACTCACTAGTCAGGTTCGGCAGTGGTACTGGGCACTGGTCACATCGTGCTAACTCACTAGTCATGACAACCCTAGCGTGTTTAGTGCAAGCTATGTCGGTTGGACCTAATCGACCCTCTGCATTGAATGACTCAAAGAGCATTAATGCAGGACCGACCTCAAGTTCGATGAATATAAACAAGCGTTTATCTAGCCAAAGGCTAGTCATTTAGAGCTAGGGCCAGCGAGCCCCGTGACTATTAGGTCACATGGCTATGGGTACCGGCCCCTTAGTGACATGCTTGTCAGTCACTCATTTGATAAGAGCCATTGCAGGAAAGCCTAGGTAACGGTGTTGTTACACGGCTATGGGCGATGGGCCCCTAGTGACTTGGTTGTCAGTCACTCAATATGGTTTACCAGGACCTCAACGTGATATTCACTCATCTGATCAGAGCTATGAGCTCTGTATGATCATTTTGATCATCATATGCATGGCTTTGGGCACTGAGGCCCCGGTGACTTGCTTGTTGGTCACTCAGCATGGTTTACCAGAACCTGTTGAAGGTTAGAGGCTTACCCAACAGCCAGCCTTCCATATGAATTAGTGACTTGCTTGTCAGTCACTCAGTATGGTTTACCAGAACCTGTTGAAGGTTAAAGGCTTACCCAACAGCCACCCTTCCACTTGAGTTAGTGACTCGCTTTTCGGTCACTCAGCATGGTTTATCGGAACCTCAAGTGTTGCGACACTCATTTGATTAGGATTGAATTGATAGTCCTCCAATCAGAAGGCCAGGACTTCTTGTCCTGGATACCCCAGCATCTGTTTGAATTCATTTGCATGCTGAATAGAGCTATGATTGCTAGGCATGCCAGATATGATTTGATATCATGATGTGACTGTTTATGAGCATATGAGTTTTCTTGCTGGGCTTCGGCTGTAATGCCCCGGATTCCCTATTATGGTTAATGGCTGGATTAGTAGGTCGGGAGGGCCATAACTGTTTAATTATGCCATTAAGTGTGTTTATGCATGTTTATGAGAATTATATTATAATATGATGTTAAATGCGTGCATGTGAGTCCACATTTGTTTACAGGGGTGTTTTGGTAATTTGGCCCGTTGAGGGTATAATTGTATATTTGTATGTGCGTTGATGATATATTATGAGACCACATTATAATGTGGATTGGTTCGAGTATTTCGACATGAGACGATCTCTAAATATGATTTATCGGTTTGGTCATAACAGGTTTGAGCTCGGGGCTCGGGGCGAGTCTCGGGGTGTTATTAATGATTATGGCGTTACCGGGGATCTTAGGGTAACGGGATATGAAATATTGGTGTTTGAGGATTTTGAGATTAGCGGGAATTGGGAAGCGTTAATTATGATTAACGGGTTAAGCTAAAAGTACCAATTTTGCCCTTGAGGTGGCTTTAGAGGCTTAAGATGACACAAGGGTATTTTGGTATTTTTGGGAGGATATATGTGACTTAAGTGGCTTAGAAGGCTATAGAGTAAACAGAGCAAAACAGGGGTTTGCTTCCTCCACTCCCGTACATCATCTTCTTCACTTCTCCTTTGAGAGTTTTGAGGTCTTGGTGGGAGTTCAAGCTAGGGAAACTTAAGGGCTGGATTGGAGACTTGATTTAGCTTGTGAGGGAGGTTCAAAACCGGTTTCAAGGTGAGTTTTAGCCTTTGGTTTCAGCTAGTGCTCTGTTTTACTTTTAGTTTTCAATTCATGGATTTTGTTGTGGAAAGTGTGAATCAAAGGAGGTTTTTGGTGTTAGTTTGATTGTGGTTTGATGAGAGTGAGCTAAGGATGTTGTTAGGGGGTTTAATTGTATGTTAGTAAGAGGTTTTATGAAGGTTTGAGGGACTGGTTTGAGAAGGTTTCGCACAGGGGAAAAATCTGGTGCGTGTTTGGCCGACTTAGCTGGTCTGGGCTGGGCGCCGCGGCGCAGCAGGGGTGCGCCGCGGCCCTTGGTGTCTGTCAGGAGGGAGCCCTTCTGTCTGAAGGGCGCACCGCGGTGCATCAGGGGAGGGCCGCGGCCCTTAAGGCCAATTTAGCTAAAATGTGGTTCTCAGCTCGGGGATTCAAACCATAGGCCTCGGGGTTGGATCTAGTACCCGGTTGGGTAGTGTTTGAGGTCTCGGGGGCTGGGTTTTAGTTTGGGAACCCTTGGTTATCATTTTTATTGATAAATTCTATAATTTGGTTATAACCAGGTGACCGTCAAGGATTTTAAAGGTTGATCGTTCTCAGGGGTCGTTCATATAATATTCTTACTCGAACCAGAGGTAAGAAAACAGTGTATGAATACAGTTGCACCCTGTATAGGTATATGACATGCATGGTTTGATATTGAGGCATGTTGGTTGATTTAAGTGGACATGGATTGCATGTTAAATGCTAGTGAACGCTGATTACCTGTTTGGGACACTGACTAGTCAGGGACCGACTTTAAAGTCGATGATCACGCATTGAATGGCTCTATGGCATTAATGCGGGACCGACCCTAAGGTCGAAGAACTTATAAGCGCTTGCCTGGTCTACGACCAGATGACTATAGCCAAGGTATATGACCCCGGTGACCGTTTGTCACGTGGCTAAGGGACGTTGTCCATAGTTTCGACTCTAGAGTCGTGAGGAAGGTTATGTTGGTGACCAGTCACCATGCACCTGTCCTGAACAAGTTTATGAAGGAAATCACCTATCAGTTAAGCCCTGGTGACCCTATCGTCACATGGCTAGAGGGAGCGATGCTCATTACTGTGACTTTTGGCTATTGTCACCTATTTGTTGGACTCATAGTCCTGAATAGTTGTTATGATCGTTGTTGATAATATATCATGCTTTATTGTGTTTTCTTGCTGGGCCTTGGCTCATGGGTGCTATGTGGTGCAGGTAAAGGAAAGGAAAAGCTTGGCCAGCCTTGAGTGGAGAGCTTGGGCGATGTAATGTACATACAGGGCCGCTTGACTGCCATGGTCAAGGAGTTCTCAGAGGGACTAGGGGTTTACCCTATTTTTGCCGCTTAGGCCGGCGGGGATTGTATATTTGGAACTGTAGCAACTCTTTTGTAATGCAAACTACTTGTAAAACATTTTAAAAGGCTCATGAGCAGTTTATTTACCTAATGAAATGTACCCTTTCCTTTCTATTGGTTTTTTCACCTTAACCTGTTAATAGTACCTAGATCACGTTTTTAACCAAAGGACTCGGGTAGCGAGTCAAATTTCCGGTTCACTGTTCACCGTAACTGTTCTGGGGTAACCAGGGCGTTACATCGGCTCACGGGTGCTTTGTGGTGCAGGTAAAGGAAAAAGGAAGCTGGACCATCCTTGAGTTGGAGAGCTTAAGTGATGACGTGTACATATGCAGCTGCTCGACCAATACTTGGGCGAGGTTTGAAAGTGGAACTAGGGCTGAACCCTGTTTTGCCGCTTAGAACGGCCTGTTGTAAACACTTTCTTGTAATAAACTCTGAAATTATATTTTTGGGATCCCAATGTATACGGTAAACGTTCTAGTGAAACATTACATCTTAACCAAAGTTTTTAACCCCTAAACTGCTAGTCATACTTAGTTACACGTTTATGGCCAAACGACTTGATTAGCGAGTTTAGCACTGTTTGCAATGTGCACTGTAGTGGTCCCTGGAGTGGGGGCGTTACACTTGACATCCTTTGGGGCCTATAAATATGCCCGTCGTCTTCCTCATTTCATTTTCACGTTTTGAGTTTTAGAGAAAAACGAAAAGAAAACCAGAACTGACATTGGCTCTGTTCTTGCATGTTTTCCAAACCGAGAAAGCAAAACAACGTGGGCTTGTTCGACTCCGTGAGATCATTCTTGCAACCACTCCTTCAGTCAGCAATCTCTCTATTCCCACCAGCTTCATTGTGTAAGTTTCTATTCTTGACCACATATGTTCATATATTTATTCTGCTTTCTACATTTTTGCGTGCATGTTCGTATTGTTGTTACACTTGTAGGCACTAGAATGTTTAAGTCGATGTTGTGTAGTTCTCAGATTCTTCTGGTATTATGGGTTCCAAACTCAAATTTTGCGTGAAAGAAGCAAATACAGTTCTTCATTTAGGTTTCGAATGACATGTCGTGTATACCAAGAAAATGGGTATGGAATTAGGGTTTATAAATTGCACATTTCCCAAAAATATCACATTTTTGAGTAACCGCCAACTTTTTCCCTAAAAATCTGGGATTTTTTATTAATAAATCCATTTTTCTCCCTTTACGTCGGATACACGCTTGGGCTCGACTCTTCAAATAACTCAAGTTCTCCCGAGCCTAATCTCGTTCTTTTGATCGAGCTTTTTCCATGGTCTCGAGCATTCGAGCTAGAACCATCTCAATTTTTATCCTTGATTTCTTGTGTGTCTGGCCCTCACCCTTTTTCTTTCTTGCTAGATGTCGCAGAATTTGGAAAAACAGTGGGGTCATTACTCGTGATTCCTTATTCATCGAAGACTTCGAGTCCAGAGTCACCATACACCAAAATAACTAGGTTAATATTTATAATAAAATTTTATTTTTCAAAATCATATTTTATTATTAATATTTCATATTTATTTTGTAACCCTCATTTTGTTGTTTAATTTATTTTTAGTATTTTTCTCCCTCTATAAATATGGTCTCTTTCTTCACAATTAGTATGTAATTTTTAAGTAGCAAAACTCTACCAAATTTTAGTCTCATTTCTCATATTTTATTTCTAGAATTTCATGAGAATGTCTAGCATAATTGGCTAACATTCTTAGGAAGGTTATGATGATCCTATGTGCACTATGACTTTGTTTGGTATTTTTGATTCACCATGTGCTTAAAGTTTATATATTTGAGTGATTTATTTTCTTTCATCTCTATTTCTTCATCTTATTATCTTTATTTATGTTTACTAATAGTATATAGATTTTGTTAAGCACTTTTTATGTATTATCAAATTAGTAAAAATAATATAGATAATATCTTTATCATTTTCTCCATCTCATTCATATATATTTACTTTTGCTAAAATCTATATAGAATTAGTCATGCTCTTTCTATGTATTTTATAAATAGTAAAAGTAATATTTGTTTTAGGTTTTATGTCCAATCTTTTTATTGCAATGTCATTTTTAGAGTTCTCATAAGATTTATCTCATCCTTCCATGGTAAAGAATAGTAATTACTTGAATACATTTTTGTGAAATATATTTGTGCTTCAATGTTAAATCTTCCAAATGAATAGTTGGGATGTGAACTATCAATTTGTGTAATTTTTGTTAATCAAATATCTAAATAAATAAGTATGCATATTGGTAACTCTTGATCATTCCTACTTGTTACCTACTGTTACATCACACTTTATTCTATCTTTATTTCTAATATTTAAATCTAAAAAACAACAAAAATATCATTTGTTCTGTTTTCCTTATATTATTTATCTCTTAACTTTATTTATTGATTAACTTTATTTCTTTGCCTCCTTGTGGAATTGATCGCCCGATCTATACTACAACCACCGCTAAGTGGAAATCACATTTGGGCGTTAAACAATCACTCACCTCTCTCTCTCAAAAATAAGAACTTTCTCTCTCTAGCTTTCAAGATTATTAGTTTTCTCCAAGATCTTCATCAAGAAAGCTTGGCTTGTATGAAGACCCAAGGCTTGTGAATCCCAATCTCATTCCATTGTAGTAGCTTCTTGCATTTCCATAGAGAATTATAAAAATAGAGATTTTTGGACAACAAATCTACATTTGTGTCAAACCTTGCTGTAGAGTCCAAGAACTTTACTTAGCTAAGATAGATAGTAGTATGATAGTATTTATAGCATTATCTTTGTTACTGTGGATTTTTGGTTCAGACCGGGAATTATTTGGACACTCATAGTAGTACTTATAGATTTTCATAGTTTAATCTATAGTTTAAGAATATTAAGTTAACCTAAGGTTTGATTAATGTGACTGATATTAAGGATTATATTTATTATACTATAAGGTTTAGATATCAACCAATAGGATTTTAAGCACATGTTATGAATGGTGATTAAGGATTAAAGATTTTTGAGGATTTAATATAATAAGGAGTAAAGTTTGAATGTTATAGGGTCAGTCAGCAGCTTTGAGTACGTTGAGGGCTTAGTCAAGGCTGTTTACTCCATTCAAACTTAGCTAAAAATGTGTAATTTCATGTTTAAATATTCAGCGTGTGCCGATATATCACAGCTATAGGGGGCGATATATCGCAGCACGTAGATACGGAAAACACGAATCGATGCACGGTCGCCTCGGGAACAATGGTCCAGGCGATATATCGCCTATAGGGGGCAATATATCGCCTCCTCCAGCATAAATTCAAATACTTTTGAACTCTTTTCCTTTCAGCCATTCAAACTCCTCCATAAGTCCAGCATCTTTTGAACAAGTCTTCAGCCTCTGCTGAACGATTATTCAAATGATTTTCATCTAAAAAGCCATTATTTTTATTCAAGTAAAATCAAGATACTTTCTTTCCCGAACTCTATAAATAGGACCTAGTACCCAGCCATTATTCACCTTTTGCTCTAAGTTCAGAAGCTGCTAGTGTTAAGTGAGTGTGAGAGTGTAAACACCTGGTTTGGGAAAAACTATAAGCTTAAACATCATAAGCTTATCAAACACTTTGGGAAGTGAGTTCTATAGTATTTCGGTGGAGGTGTAGATTGGTCTTTCAAGTCTTTGAGGTAACCAAAACTCTAGTTCCTTTCTGTATTATGTTATTTTCTTTCTCATAGTCTTCTACTCAATCTCTAACCTTAATCTTCATTTTGGTTAGGGAATCTAAGTTCTTGAGCACATAAGTTCGGTAAGCATGTTTCTCAAATGGTTTAGTCTTTCCATCTCTTTCATTTCATCTCCTTTCTTTAGACTCACTCTTTCTTATGGTTTTAGGAGTGTTCCAAAAAGTCCCAACTCAGTCCATTATATCCCGGTAACTTTGGTAAGGAAAATAGACTAGAATCAATATGTTATATGCTTATGTTATCTTATGTTTTATGTTGTTAAATGTGTTATAATATGTATGCATGTATGTTTGTAGGCTTGGGCATATGACCCATATGACTAACAAGACCCCAAGTGGGTTATGGGAATATGACCTACTTAGCTAGTAGGACCCCACTAATCCCATGGGCATATGCTTGTTTAGTCTATGGGACCCCAAGTAATAATGGCCATTATAATAAGTGTATGTTATATGTATTATGTTAAGTCTTTATGTTTCTTATGAAATTATGTATATGATTAAGTGTTAGATTTTTCCTTGTTGGGCATTAGGCTCATTCCTTTATGTTTATGTGCAGGAAATAAGCTTTAGAGGTGGAAAGATTCGTGACGCTTAGAGGATGTGTATCGATGGTGAATGGAATCAAGGGGCCGAGCGTTATTCGATTCGAGGATGTAGTCTTGTTTATGTTTTTATGGTTTTAAATGTATTTTCCGCATTTTCTATGTAACTCTTTTTAGTTTTTAAGTTATTTTTGTTTTAAAGACAATGGGTACCCATATCCTACTTATTTTATGAAAGTAAACTTTGTTTCTACAAGTTTCTGATAAATTATGGTATTTTCGCAAAAATGTAAGTTTTATGTATAGTTTCGTTAATGGTCCAAAAAAGTCTAGAGTAGTGGGTCATTACAGTTGGTATCAGAGAAACGGTTCTTTTGCATGAAGTTCTCCTCGATACACACGCTCAAAGCTCCGAATCGGACCGCCAAGTAAGTGTTTAAGTTACTAGTTATGTTACTTATGTGTATAGCTAACACCTTTAGTGTTTATGTTTTCAGTTAAGAATGAACGGAGCGTTAAGCAATGAGGATATCCGAACCATTAAGGCTTTAAAAAGAATAAGGGAGCCAAGGAACACCGTAGGAGCACTAGAAAGGATCACTCAAAGATTGATCTTGTTCCACAAAGAGATAGGTCACCTTCAAGAGTCTAAGCAAATCATGATGAGAGCTGCAGAACAATATGTCCTAGTAATTAGGCTTTTAAAAGATTTTCCTTCAGCAATTTTAACTTTAGAAGAAATATGAGAGAATATAAATAATGATGATGACTTACAAGCAGCCCTAAGATATTATTCTCTCATACTTAAGTTCACCTATGATTTAGAGTTTCAATTCACTAATGAGCAACAACATAGGATCTTCTTGAATCTTCCCCGAGGAAATTTTGAGGCTCAAGACAACGATGATTATAAGGAGATAGATGATAATATGCTAGATGAAGGATCAAATGTAGAAGATCCCGATTTTTAGAATAGCTAGTTTTTCATTGTTTGTTTTGTTTAAATCTTTATTTTATGATTGTAATAAGTGAAAATTATTTTTCCAAATTAATTTCATGTTATTTTATCATCATGTATGAGTTTGATTTTATTTTCGCAATCATAATAAGTAATAAATAAAATGAATAATGACTAAGTTCAGTGAAGGTGGATACAAATCAATGAACCAAGTTTCCTTATTGAGAGTTAGGGGGCCTTAGTAGTGGGAACGATTTTACTGATCCCAACCCTCTCTCAATATGGTTAACTTTGGAACAAAGATAAGTTTCGAGCCTGAGAATTAAGTCATATAGGATGATTAGAAACACACCTAGAAAATAAAGATGACTTGTTTTTCTAAATATAGAAACCCACTCTAATAATAAATAAAGACCTATATAATTTTTTCATAAGAAGTCATAATAAATAGGTCCGAGATATGTTTGTTTTAGAATAAGTTTTTGCCTTAGAGCCTATTAGGGTAAGTTCTAACAAGTTCTCGACTGTTAGAACTTTTGGTGAAGATGTCGCTCCGAAGATCTGCACGCACCAGCGGAAACGCCTCCAACGTTGTTCCAACGACCAATGATGCCCTCCAGTTCGCAGAAGTGGAGTGCGTGCTACTACTAGCCGCAACACGCCGACACCACCA
Organism: Humulus lupulus; assembly: GCF_963169125.1. Lineage (NCBI taxonomy): Eukaryota > Viridiplantae > Streptophyta > Magnoliopsida > Rosales > Cannabaceae > Humulus > Humulus lupulus. The sequence goes on along the minus strand of NC_084799.1, from coordinate 15,625,512 downwards.
GCTGACAACACCGCGGAAATCGCTAGACGGCAACAACAAGTCGAGGAACTCTTGCCGCAACAACGTCAACAGGCGCAGACTCAGCCTCAGCCTCCGCCGCAGCCGCAGCTACAACAAATGGCCCTAGCACCCCAACAAGTTGGTCCATATGGGGGATGGCCAGTGACGAACCATGCGCCACATCCAGTACCGAATATGGAGTCAGTGTATGAAAGGTTCCGCAAGCAGCACGCTCCAAACTTCGAAGGGACTATAGACCCCTTTGAGGCAGAAGAGTGGCTAAGGAATGTGAAGCCAATTCTTACGCACATGAATCTTAGTAATGCAGACCGCATATCCTGCGTCTCGTCATTACTCAAGAAGGATGCCAAAATATGGTGGGACTTAGTTCACCTGACTAACGATGTCACCACCATAATATGGACAAGATTTGTGGAGCCGTTCCACAAGAAGTATTACACCTCAGCAGTCATCGCTAATGGTAGAAGAATATGCTCGTCAGTTCAACAGATTAGTCAAGTTTGCACCAGAGTTGGTCCCAACCGACTTTACAAGGTTGACCAAGTTCGTCAGAGGACTTAGACCAAAGATGGAATTAGGGGTTAAGTTAGCAAACCTGGGAACCACTACCTATGTCAATGTTCTAGAAACGGCAATCGAAGTAGAAAGGATTCTGATGAATGTTAGTGAGGAGAAGAAGGATTAAACGATGGTTCCAGACCAAAGTCTTTGCATTGACCCAAGGAGGAACCCATGCTAGTAACAAGGATTTACAGGTCAGATCCTATCCTCGATAGTATATGTTCTAGTATCGCTTGATTGGTAGCTGTATACTCGTAGATCTCGTTAGGAATGATAGAAAAACTAGACAAACCTAGTGAAAGATTTAGAACTAGGTTTGTAACCGAGTTGCCTTCGAGCAAAGTAGTTCTATCATCACGAATAGTACGAGGCGTACCGATCAAGATTGAGGACATAGAACTAGAAGGAGACCTGATAGAGCTAGTGATCAAGGACTTCGACGTAATACTAGGCATGGATCGGCTAGCACGGCATGGCGCAACGATTGACAGCAAACACAAGAAGGTGATGTTCGAGACTCCTGACGGCCAGAAACTGTGCTTCATGGGACAAGCTTCAGGACTACGCACACCGTTAGTGTCACCTCTCAAAGCTCAGAGAATGATGGATAAAGGATGCCAAGCGTTCTTAGCCAGCATCACGAATGTGGAAAAGGAGACGTCACTTAAAGTTAGAGATGTTCGAGTTATACAAGAATTTCCAGAAGTTTTTCCCGATGACTTGCCAGGATTGCCGCCAAATCAAGAAATAGACTTCACGATAGAATTAGTACCGGGCACCGAGCCTATCTCTAAGGCACCATACCGGATGGCACCTACGAAACTCAAGGAGTTAAAGACGCAGCTACAAGAACTCCTAGACTTGGGTTTCATTAGGCCAAGCCATTCACCATGGGGAGCTCCGGTACTATTCGTGAAGAAGAAGGACGGAAGTATGCGCATGTGCATAGACTACCGTGAGCTGAATAAAGTAACAATTAAGAACAAATACCCGCTACCTCGGATTGATGATTTGTTTGATCAACTCCGAGGCGCGACGGTATTCTCAAAGATCGATCTACGATCCGGGTATCACCAGCTCAAGGAAAAAGATGAAGATATTCCTAAGACAGCCTTTAGGACTCGTTATGGACATTACGAGTTCTTGGTTATGTCTTTTGGTTTTACTAACGCGCCAGCCGCGTTTAAGGACTTAATGAATAGGGTCTTCAAAGACTACTTGGATAAATTCGTCGTTGTGTTCATCGACGACATTTTAATTTACTCTAAGGATGAAGTAGAGCACGAGGAACATTTGAGGATGATTTTGACGCGATTGAAGGAGCATCAACTCTACGCCAAGTTCAAGAAATGCGAATTTTGGCTTTCGCAAGTGGCGTTCCTCGGGCACATCACATCGAAAGATGGAGCTGCAGTAGATCCACCAAAAGTAGAGGCCGTGAAGGATTGGCCTAGACCAAAGAACGCGTCAGAAATAAGAAGCTTCTTAGGGCTAGCAGGTTATTATAGAAAGTTGTAGAGGGCTTTTTCTAAGATAGCCACTCCACTCACCAACCTGACCCGGAAGCAACAAAAGTTTAACTGGAACGATAAGTGTGAAGAAAGCTTCCAGTTGCTTAAAGATAATCCTTGCTCAACACCAGTACTTAGTGTACCGACACCCGACGATAAGTTCGTTGTCTAATGCAATGCATCAAAGCTAGGATTGGGATGCGTGTTGATGCAAAATGACAAGGTGATAGCCTACGCCTCACATCATTTGAAAGAGTATGAACAACGCTATCCAACTCACGATATGGAGTTGGCAGCGGTGGTCTTTGCGTTGAAAATCTGGCGCCATTTTCTTTACGGAGAACGGTGCGAGATTTATACGGACCATAAGAATTTAAAATACTTCTTTACACAGAAGGAGCTTAACATGAGGCAGCGCCGGTGGTTGGAGTTAGTAAAGGATTACGACTACGAAATCCTATACCATCCAGGAAAGGCGAACGTAGTTGCCGATGCGCTTAGTAGGAAAAGCTATGGGAACTTAGCAGCCTTATCCAGAATTGAAAAGCCGCTACAGCAGGAGCTTATCAGTGCCGGAATAGAAGTGGTTGTAGGCAAGCTGGCTAACTTGTCTATCCAATCGAATCTGCTAGAAGACATACGGAATGGTTAGAGACGTGATGAATCGCTAGCAGCACACATGGATGCAGTCAGAGAAGGCAAGACTACAGATTTCTCAATATCCAGTTAAGGTTTATTGAGATATAAGGATCGGGTATGCGTACCAGACGATCAGAGTATTAAGAAGATGATCCTAGAGGTAGCGCACAGCACCCCGTACTCAGTTCATCCAGGGTCTACCAAGATGACTCATGACATCAATGCAGTCTATTGGTGGCCAGGGATGAAGAAGGACATAGCGGAATATGTATCTAAGTGTCTGGTATGCCAGCAAGTAAAAGCAGAGCATCAGCGGCCTGCAGGTTTATTGCAACCGCTTGGCATACCAGAATGGAAGTGGGATGATATAGCCATGGATTTTGTGACAGGGCTACCAAAGACGAACAAGCAGCATGATTCCGCTTGGATAGTAATAGATAGACTAACCAAGTCGGCTCATTTCTGCCTGTTAGAACTTCATGCACGGCAGACCAATACGCAGACATCTACATCCAAGAGATTGTACGATTGCATGGAATCCCCAAGACGATAGTGTCAGATAAAGGATCAGTATTTACGTCAAGATTTTGGATAAACTTACAGAGAGATATGGGTACTAAGTTAAGCCTTAGTACAACTTTCCATCCTCAGACAGATGGGCAGTTTGAGCGTACGATTCAGATCTTAGAGGATATGCTACGCGCGTGTATACTTGATTTCGAAGGATCGTGGAACAAGTACTTACCGCTGATCGAGTTCTCGTACAACAACAGCTACCAGTCGACGATCGGGATGGCACCTTATGAGTTGCTATATGGAAGAAGGTGCCGATCACCGTTGCACTGGGACAAGGTAGGAGAAAGGCAGCTTCTAGGGCCCGAAGCTGTTAGGCAAGCTCAAGAAGCAGTAACGCTTATTAGACAGCGTATGCTTGCTGCTCAAAGCCGTTAGAAAAGTTATGTGGATACCAAGCGACGCGATGTGGAGTTCCAAGTTGGAGATCAAGTCTTCTTGAAGATATCTCCTATGGAAGGTGTCAAGCGGTTCGGGAAGAAAGGCAAGCTTAGTCCCCGATTCATAGGTCTTTTTAGATATTGGACAAAGTGGGAACAGTTGCGTATAGACTAGCCCTACCGCCAGCACTAGCCGATAGTCACAACGTCTTCCACATCTCGATGCTACGCAAATATGTGTCAGACCCATCTCACGTCCTCAAATACGATACCATAGCGCTCCAGAAAGACTTAAGTTACGAGGAACGACCGGTTAGCATCCTGGATAGAGGGATGAAGTAGTTACGGTCTAAGAGCCTTCCTATAATCAAAGTCCTATGGAGCAATAGTTTTGAACGCGAGGCAACGTGGGAGTTGGAGGAAGACATGCAAGGCCGGTATCCGGAGTTATTTGATAAGTAAATTTCGAGGACGAAATTCTTTTTAGTAGGGGAGAATTGTAGAGTCCAAGAACTTTACTTAGCTAAGATAGATAGTAGTATGATAGTATTTATAGCATTATCTTTGTTACTGTGGATTTTTGGTTCAGACCGGGAATTATTTGGACACTCATAGTAGTACTTATAGATTTTCTAAGTTTAATCTATAGTTTAAGAATATTAAGTTAACCTAAGGTTTGATTAATGTGACTGATATTAAGGATTATATTTATTATACTATAAGGTTTAGATATCAACCAATAGGATTTTAAGCACATGTTATGAATGGTGATTAAGGATTAAAGATTTTTGAGGATTTAATATAATAAGGAGTAAAGTTTGAATGTTATAGGGTCAGTCAGCAGCTTTGAGTACGTTGAGGGCTTAGTCAAGGCTGTTTACTCCATTCAAACTTAGCTAAAAATGTGTAATTTCGTGTTTAAATATTCAGCGTGTGCCGATATATCGCAGCTATAGGGGGCGATATATCGCAGCACGTAGATACGGAAAACACGAATCGATGCACGGTCGCCTCGGGAACAATGGTCCAGGCGATATATCGCCTATAGGGGGCAATATATCGCCTCCTCCAGCATAAATTCAAATACTTTTGAACTCTTTTCCTTTCAGCCATTCAAACTCCTCCATAAGTCCAGCATCTTTTGAACAAGTCTTCAGCCTCTGCTGAACGATTATTCAAATGATTTTCATCTAAAAAGCCATTATTTTTATTCAAGTAAAATCAAGATACTTTCTTTCCCGAACTCTATAAATAGGACCTAGTACCCAGCCATTATTCACCTTTTGCTCTAAGTTCAGAAGCTGCTAGTGTTAAGTGAGTGTGAGAGTGTAAACACCTGGTTTGGGAAAAACTATAAGCTTAAACATCATAAGCTTATCAAACACTTTGGGAAGTGAGTTCTATAGTATTTCGGTGGAGGTGTAGATTGGTCTTTCAAGTCTTTGAGGTAACCAAAACTCTAGTTCCTTTCTGTATTATGTTATTTTCTTTCTCATAGTCTTCTACTCAATCTCTAACCTTAATCTTCATTTTGGTTAGGGAATCTAAGTTCTTGAGCACATAAGTTTGGTAAGCATGTTTCTCAAATGGTTTAGTCTTTCCATCTCTTTCATTTCATCTCCTTTCTTTAGACTCACTCTTTCTTATGGTTTTAGGAGTGTTCCAAAAAGTCCCAACTCAGTCCATTATATCCCGGTAACTTTGGTAAGGAAAATAAGCTAGAATCAATATGTTATATGCTTATGTTATCTTATGTTTTATGTTGTTAAATGTGTTATAATATGTATGCATGTATGTTTGTAGGCTTGGGCATATGACCCATATGACTAACAAGACCCCAAGTGGGTTATGGGCATATGACCTACTTAGCTAGTAGGACCCCACTAATCCCATGGGCATATGCTTGTTTAGTCTATGGGACCCCAAGTAATAATGGCCATTATAATAAGTGTATGTTATATGTATTATGTTAAGTCTATATGTTTCTTATGAAATTATGTATATGATTAAGTGTTAGATTTTTCCTTGCTGGGCATTAGGCTCATTCCTTTCTGTTTATGTGCAGGAAATAAGCTTTAGAGGTGGAAAGATTCGTGACGCTTAGAGGATGTGTATCGATGGTGAATGGAGTCAAGGGGCCGAGCGTTATTCGATTCGAGGATGTAGTCTTGTTTATGTTTTTATGGTTTTAAATGTATTTTCCGCATTTTCTATGTAACTCTTTTTAGTTTTTAAGTTATTTTTGTTTTAAAGACAATGGGTACCCATATCCTACTTATTTTATGAAAGTAAACTTTGTTTCTACAAGTTTCTGATAAATTATGGTATTTTCGCAAAAATGTAAGTTTTATGTATAGTTTCGTTAATGGTCCAAAAAAGTCTAGAGTAGTGGGTCATTACACTTGCAACTTTTGTGTTTCACATAAAATCATAGCTTTGTGATATTATGTTCTAAGAGTTGTTCTTCAAGAAATGTCTACTCTACACTTTGATCTCTGTGTTAACGCCCAAACGTGACTTCCACTTAGCGGTAGTCATAGTATAGATGGGCGGTCGATTCCACAAGGAGGTAAAGAAACAAATTAATCAATAAATAAATGCTAGAGATAAATAATGTGAGGAAAATGGAAAGAGTTATATTTTTTTGTTGTTTTTGAGATTTAAAGATTAGAAATAAAGATAGATTAAAATGTGATGTAACAATAGGTAACAAGTAGGAAGGATCAAGAATCACCAATATGCATACTTATTTATTTGGATCTTTGATTCACAAAAATTACACAAATGGATAGTTCACATCCCAACTATTCATTTGGAAGATTTAACATTAAAGCACAAATATATTTTACAAAAATGTATTCAAGTGATTATTATTCTTTACCATGGAAAGATGAGATAAATCTTATGAGAAATTTAGAAATGACACTATACCATTGGCAATAATGCAATAAAAGATTGGACATAAAACCTAACACAAATATTACTTTTACCATTTATAAAATACATAGAAAGAGCATGACTAATTCTATATAGATTTAGCAAAAGTAAATATATATGAATGAGATGGAGAAACTGATAAATATATTATCTATATTATTTTCACTAATTTGATAATACATAAAAAGTACTTGACAAAATCTATATACTATTAGTAAACATAAATATAGATAACAAGATGAAGAAATAGAGATGAAATAAAATAAATCACTCAAATATATAAACTTTAAGTGCATGGTGAATAAAAAATACCAAACAAAGTCATATTGCATATAGGATCATCCTAACTGAAACGCCCCAAACTCCAGGGACCGTTACGGTGTGCCTTGTAAACAGTGCTAAACTCGCTAATCGAGTCATTTGGCCAAAACGTGTAACTAAGTATGATTAGCAGTTTAGGGTTTAAACATTTTGGTTAAGATGTAACGTTTCACTAGAACGTTTAATATATACATTGGGATCCCGAAAATAAAGTTTCAGAGTTTATTACAGAAAATATATACAACAGGCCGTTCTAAGCGGCAAAACAGGGTTCAACCCTAGTTCCACTTTAAACCTCGCCCGTGGCGGACGAACAGCTGCATATGTACACGTCATCACCTAAGCTCTCCAATTCAAGGATGGTCCAGCTTTCTCTTGCCTTTACCTGCACCACGTAGCACCCGTGAGCCGAAGCCCAGCAAGAAAACACAATATAACATGATATAATATCAACAATAACCAAAGTGACCCTTCGGAACCAACGGTCCATACAGATAGGTGACAATAGCCAAAAGTGACAATAATGAGCATCGCTCCCTCTAGCCATGTGACGATAGGGTCACCAGGGCTTAATCGATAAGTGATTCTTTCTTAAGTTTGATTAGGACAGGTGCAAGGTGATTAGTCACCAACATAACCTTCCTCACGACTCTAGAGTCGAAACTATGGACAACGTCCCTTAGCCATGTGACAAACGGTCACCGGGGTCATATACCTTGGCTGAAATCATCTGGTCTTAGACCAGGCAAGCGCTTATAGTTCTCATTGACCTTCCGGTCGGTCCAGCATTAATACCCCATATGAGTCATTCAATGCCGACCTCGATTAGTTCTAATCTTTATTCGGCCCGACGCTCACAACGCACTGCCATTTCTGACCCTTGGGTCGGTAAAACACGACCAGTGCTCAGCCCGTGGTGAACTCAACTAATAAGTCACAGCTTCACAGACGGATCTAACACCATTGTTGATTCTGACTAATAAGTCAGTGCCATACACAGGTAAGCCATGCCACCAAACATATATCACATGTCCAATGTCCATAAACAAGGTATTTAGCATGCTTACTAACAGATACCAGTACAATTAGGACTATGCATTAACACAGAGGCTCAAGCTCTAAACGATATCACATCCAGTATACAAAGCATGTCCTATTCACATGTTTCTTATGCATCATATGCAATATATTCAACCATCCAACATGCACCAATAACAGTCATGCATGTCACGTTTAATAGTCAACCAACATGCATCAAGAATAGCCATGCATGTCACACATAATAACCAACCGACATGCATCAATGATAACCACGCATGTCATACTCAGTAATCAACCAACATGCATCATAATAGCCATGCATGTCACGGTTACACAGGGTGCAGTTTTCTTACCTCAAAGTCGAGCTAGAATGATTTAAAGAACGACCCTCGAGAACGATCAACTTTTAGTCCTTTAGCGGTCACCTAGCCATAACCAAATATAAGGTATCATCAATAAAAATGATCAACATAAGTTCCCAAATCAATATCTAGCCTCCGGGACATCAATCCCCACTTAACCGGGTACTAGGTTCAACCCCGAGGCCTATGGCTTGAATCCCCAAGCTAAAAACATGTTTTTGGTCAAAATGGCCTTAAGGGCCGTGGCTCTCCCCTGCTGCGCCGCGACGCACCTTCAAACAGAAAGGCTCCCCCCTGCCAGACGCCAAGGGCCGCGGCGCCCAGCCCAGAACAGCCAAAACGCCCACGCACGAACCCAGTTTTCTCCTGTGTTCTTTCCTCTCAAACCAGTCCTTCAAACCACAATTAAACCCCCAAATAACACCCATAGCTCACCCTCATTAAATCCCAATCAAACAAACACAAAAACTCCCTTTGATTCCCACTTCCTACATCAAAACCATGAATTGAAAACTAAAAGGGTAAACAGAGTAACACCTGAAACCAAAGGCTAAAACTTACCTCAAACACAGTTTTGAATCCCCTTTAATGGCTGAAACAAGTCCCCTAGCTGCCACCTTTGATTTCCTAGCTTGAAACCTCTCCTAGAACTCAAGAACACCAAAGGAGAGAGAAGGGAGGAAAGTGTACGGGAAGGGAAGAAGAGGAGAACTCTGTTTTGTTCTGTTTTAATCTACCACTTTCTACAGCCAACAGCCACTAAGGTCATATATATCCACCCCTAAATGACCAAATTACCCTTGTGTCATCTAAAGCCTCTGAAACCAATTCAAGGGTAGAATTGGTACTTTCCGCTTATCCCGTTAATCATAATTAACTCTTCCCAATTCCCGCTAATCTCAATATCCTCAAATTCCAATAATTCATATCCCATTACCCTAAAATCCCCGGTAACGCTATAACCATTAATATCACCCCGAGACTCACCGCGAGCCCCGAACTTAAACTCGTTATGACCAGACCGATCACTTACATCTCATGATCGTCTCATGTCGAATAGCTCGAACCAATCCACCTTATAATGTGGCTATATTAATTAATCACAACCATGCACCCAAAATATACATTTACGCCCACAGTGGCCAAATTACCAAAATACCCTTATAATAATAAATACTCACATATGCATGCATTCACCATCATATAATAATATAATTCACATACACATGCATATAATCATTAAATACTATAATAAATCAATTATGGCCCTCCCGGCCTCCTAATCAAGGTCCTAAACCTTATTAGGAAATTTGGGGCATTACACTAACCTTCCCAAGAAGGTTAGCCTATTAGACATTCTCATTAAATTCTAGAGAGAAAATATGAGAAATGAGACTAAAATTTGGTAGAGTTTTGCTACCTAAAAATTACATACCAAATGTGAAGAAAGAGTCCCTATTTATAGATGGAGAAAAGGACTAAAAATAAATTAGACAACAAAATGGGGTTTACAAAATAAATCTGAAATAATAATAATAAAATATGATTTTGAAAAATCAAATCTTATTATTAATATTACCCTAGCTATTTTTGTGTATAGTCAAAATGCTCATTTTCTAAAATACCACAAAAACATGATCTTTAAAGCTCAAAATAACAATTTACAAAGCCCAATACCCACAAAACATGGCTGGTGACACAAGAGGGTTTTGACCCATTTTCAACCAATGAGAGAGTGCCACGTAGGCAGCCTGGGCTGAAGAATTAGGCTCTTTGGGCTGAATTGATGCTGGAGCTATTCGGCTTGCTGGGGCTAAAGTAAGAGGCTAGGCTGAAGATGAGAGTTGAGAATGGAGGAGTTGGGCCTTCACTGCTTTGGGCATGGACGCTATGTTGAAGGAATCGCCTTAGTTGAAGTTGGTTGGGTGAGGCATAGATTGATGGGCGTTCAGAGACTTAGAAGGAAGCAAGAGACTAACATGGGTCAAAGGCTAGGTCAAAGATGGCTGTTGGGACGCGTGGCATGCGAGGACGCGACAAGTGGCGCGCTGGAGAGAAGGGAAAGTTGCGGGCCTAGGGTGCTTTGGGCCGAATTTTTGGGCTTCAATTTTTGCAAAAATGCCAACTTTTCCTCCTTTCTTCAACTTTATTTATTTCTTTCTTCTTTCTTTTCTTTATGACAAAATGCATCTTTAATTCCTACAAAATAACAATAAATTAAATTGTAATCAAATATTTGCATTCATAAAATATATCATATTAATTAAATAAAATAATAATCAAAACTTAATTTATTTTGACATTTAAGATCAATAAAGTTGCACTTTTCACCTCTAATCAACTATCGTTAAAGTTAGATTACTTGTATTTTTATTTTGAGTTGTAACACAAAACTAAGGTTGTTTATTGTAATATCTAAGTAGCTCAGTTATTTAATTGTTTGCTATTTACTTATGACATGTTCATTAGTAGTGTTAATTTAGAATAATACTTTTAGTTGTGGTATTATTTTAATTAAATTTAGAAAAAGTGAGATGATTGCATATAATTCTAGCTTGTTAGATAAATTGGTATCAAGTTATGTCTAGTTTTAAAAAAAATGGTTGAATAAATTTTGGAGAATAGATTTTAAGTTTTATTTAGTTGTTAGTAATTTTCCAATTATATAATGTTAGTCACGTAGTGACTACATTAGTTCAAAGATATATATACTTTGAAATTGAAAAATAGAACTTTATTTTGAATAGATGATAGTATGATATGGTTATTAAGATATTTAAGTATTTGACTTAGTCAAATGTGGCAACTAAAATAATAATGATAACTAAGTAAATGAGATATAAGTAGTTAAGAACTTCCGTATGTGAAGGCTTTTGTTTGAGGTTAGTATATTGATAGATTTAAAAAAAAAAAGATATTTGTTGTTATTATAGAGAGAGTTCGGTGAGTAGAATTTGTTAAGGAATGATTTTATATAAAAAAATATATATATAATTACTTAGTAAAGGATGAGAGAAATTTCGGATAGGCTAGTATTAGTTAGGGTCAAGGATAGTTATGTGGGAAATAGATATTTTAGGACTTTCAAATTTGAATAGTTTTGAATATTGAAAATTTAAAATGGAAACGTGATATTTTTTTTTTAAAGCATATAAATAAGAGGAGTCAAAAGATAGTGAAATTAAGAGAAAATAAGTGGCTTTTGGGTGCTTGAGATTTTGGCTGGTAGAGTATTCAAGGTATGGTTGAGTTATTTATTTTTAGTGATTTAAATAATTTTTTTAGAAAATCATTGATGGGGTTTTTGATGATATTAAGGTTCAAATAATTAGCGGCTAAGAAGGTGGTCTTTGTTATTTCGATCGTATTCTTGGGGTTCTTTGTTTTGCAATCTCTCGCACTCGTTATTTGATAATCTTTGAGGTAAGGAAAATTAGATAGTTTAGTATTATGATCCAGTGTATGATGTAGTTTATTTTTGTATGACCTAACATTTCAGGTACAATAAAGGGGTAAGTATGTCTGGACCTAAGGTGTCCAATGATGTATGACGGACTATGTCCGGTAGGCTCGGTTGCCAAAACTCTATGACGGACCTATGTCCGGTGTATGACAGACTTTTGCCCGGGGCTTAATTGCCACCTCTGTATAAGCACTTATCTTTTTATTATATCTGATTTGTTATTTTTAGTTATGATTATGATATATGACCTATAGTTATGATTATGAGTATGACCTATGATGTATGATCTATGACCTATGACTTATGATGACTTAGAGTATGACCTATGATTTATAGATTATGATTTAGAATTATCTCTTAAGATATGATATTATCTAGATGTTTGTGTTTGTATGACTATGGTGAATATATGTTATGTTTGATTATATGACTAACCCTTGTTTGTATTTTTCTTATTGGGCTTAGAAGCTCACTCCTTATGATGTTGTTATTTCAGGAAATTAGGGATAGAAATGTAATGACCCACTAACCTAGACTAATTGGACCATTATCGAAACTATACATAAAACTTACATTTTTACGAAAATACCATAATTTATTGAGTAACTTGAAAAATAAGAGTTATTTACAAATAAACAGAATACTAAGAAGGATTTTGGGATCCCATTGTCTTTAAAACAAAACATGGTTTAAAATAAAAGACATTACATCATAATGCGGAAAATACACATAAAAACCATAAAAACATAAAAGGAGACTATATCCTCGAATCGAATAACGCTCGGCCCCTTGACTCCATTCATCATCGATACACATTCTCCAAGCGTCACGAATCTTTCCGCCTCTAAACTTATTTTCCTGCACATAAACAGAAAGGAGTGAGCCTAATGCCCAGTAAGGAAAATCTAACACAAAGTCACATACATAATTTCATAAGAAAACATAAAGACTTAACATAATACATATAACATACACTTATTATAATGGCCATTATTACTTGGGGTCCCATAGACTAAACAAGCATATGCCCATGGGATTAGTGGGGTCCTACTAGCTAAGTAGGTCATATGCCCATAACCCATTTGGGGTCTTGTTAGTCATATGGGTCATATGCCCAAGCCTACAAACATACCATATACATATCATAACACTTTTAATAACATAAAACATATAGATAACATAAGCACATAACATGTTGATTCTAGCCTATTTTCCTTACCAAAGTTACCGGGATTATGGACTGAGTTGGGACTTTTGGAACACTCCTAAAACCATAAGAAAGAGTGAGTCTAAGAAAGGAGATGAAATGAAAGAGATGGAAAGACTAAACCATAAAAAAACATACTTACCGACTTATATGCTTAAGAGCTTGGATTCCCTAACCAAAATAAGAATAAGGTTAGGGGACTGAGTAGAAGGTTTTGAGAAAGGAAATAACATAAAATACAGAAAGGAACTAGAGTTTTGGGTTTACCTCAAAGATTGCAAGATCAATCTAACCTCCACCGAAATACTATAGAACTCACTTCCCAAAGTGTTTGATAAGCTTATGATGTTTAAGCTTATAGTTTTTCCCAAACCAAGTGTTTACACTCTTACACTCACTTAACACTAGCAGCTTCTGAACTTAGAGCAAAAGGTGAATAATGGCTGGGTACTAGGTCCTATTTATAGAGTTTGGAGATGAAAAGATCTTGATTTTACTTGAATAAAAATAATGGCTTTTTAGGTGAAAATCATTTGAATAATCGTTCAGCAGAGGCTGAAGACTCGTTCAAAAGATGATGGACTGTTGAAGGAGTTTGAATGGCTGAAAGGAAAAGAATTCAAAAGTGTTTGAAAACATGCTGGTGGAGGCGATATATCGCCCCCTATAGGCGATATATCGCCTGGACCATTGTTCCCGAGGCGACCGTGCATCAATTCGTGTTTTCCGTATCTACGTGCTGCGATATATCGCCCCCTATAGCTGCGATATATCGGCATACGCTGAATATTTAAACACGAAATTACACATTTTTAGCTAAGTTTGAATGGAGTAAACAGCCTTGACTAAGCCCTCAACGTACTCAAAGCTGCTGACTGACCCTATAACATTCAAACTTTACTCCTTATTATATTAAATCCTCAAAAATACTTAATCCTTAATCACCATTCATAACATGTGTTTAAAATCCTATTGGTTGATGTCTAAACCTTATAATATAAGAAATATAATCCTTAATATCAGTCACTTTAATCAAACCTTAGGTTATACTTAATATTCTTAAACTATAGATTAAACTTAGAAAATCTATAAGTACTACTATGAGTGTCCAAATACTTCCCGGTCTGAACCAAAAATCCACAGTAACAAAGATAATGCTATAAATACTATCATACTACTATCTATCTTAGCTAAGTAAAGTTCTTGGACTCTACAAGAAAGGCCGGTGGCGAGTGGGACCTAAGAGCTTCGTGATGTATTCGTTGGGGACCATATAGTCGAGCAAGATCGAGCGGGCCAAATTATTTATTTATTTAAACTTTTATTTTAAAATTTTGTTTTATTTAAATGTTGCTCATTTTTATGTTAAAGACAAGTATTTTATTTTTTAAAAAACCATGAATCCATGTATTTATTTTTAAGCTTTTATTAAATAAAAGAGCAATATTTACGATTATGACCCAACGCTGTGTTCTCGGTAATCTATGAGAAATTAGGGCGTTACATTTATAGCCTAACAAGATATTCTTGAAAGAAAGAATATTTGGGTACAAGATGAGTCATTCTAAGACTCTTGAACATAACATAGATGAATTCCTAAGAATGCACATCGAGCTTGCTAACTAAGGGGAGAACGAGTCTCTAAGTGATGAGAATCAAGCAATAACCATACTAAATTCTCTACCATAATCATATAGGGAGGTCAAGACAGCAATCAAGTATGGAAGGACTGAAATCACACTAGGGGAAGTAATCTCAACCTCAAGGTCTAAGGATTTAGAAATGAAAAGTGAAAAACTTGGTTCATCAAATGGAGATCTAATGAAAATTTTGTATATTTGTACACAAACGAATTATTGTACAAAATTTGCATAGACAGGAGAATGATTAAATAAATGCATATACATATTGTTATGAGAAAATATAACCAAGATTTGATTATAGCTTGGAGTATATATATTTTATGAGAATTGACATGTGTCATATAAATGTTGCAACATGTTTAACGCCCAAACGTGACTTCCACTTAGCGGTGGTTGTAGTATAGATTGGGCAGTCGATTCCACAAGGAGGCAAATAAATAAAGTTAATCAATAAATAAAGTTTAGAGATAAATAATATGAAGAAAATAGAACAAGTGATATTTTTGTTGTTTTTTAAATTTAAAGATTAGAAATAAAGATAGAATAAGTGTGATGTAACAATAGGTAACAAGTAGGAAGGATCAAGAGTCACCAATATGCATACTTATTTATTTGGATCTTTGATTCACAAAAAGTTACACAAATGAGAAGTTCACATCACAACTATTCATTTGGAAGATTTACATTAAAGCACAAATATGTTTTACAAAAATGTATTCAAGTAATTATTATTCTTTACCATGGAAAGATGTGATAAATCTTATGAGAAATCTAAAAATGACATTATACCATTGACAATAATGCAATAAAAGATTGGACATAAAACCTAACACAAATATTACTTTTACTATTTATAAAATACATAGAAAGAGCATGACTAATTCTATATAGATTTTAGCAAAAGTACATATATATGAGTGAGATGGAGAAAATGATAAAGATATTATTATCTATATTATTTTCACTAATTTGATAATACATAGAAAGTGCATGACAAAATCTATATACTATTAGTAAACATAAATATAGATAATAAGATGAAGAAATAGAGATGTATTTTACTAGACATTCTCATGAAATTCTAGAGAAAAAATATGAGAAATGAGACTAAAATTTGGTAGAGTTTTGCTACCTAAAAATTACATTCCAAATGTGAAGAAAGTGTCCCTATTTATAGATGGAGAAAATGACTAAAAAGAAATTAAACAACAATTTGAGGTTTACAAAATAAATCTCAAATATTAATAATAAAATATGATTTTGAAAAATCAAATCTTATTATGTAATATCCAACATTTTCATAATACATTTTTTTTTATTATAAATCAGAGTTTTAATACGTAAAATGTTTACAAATTTAAGAAATACTAATGGAAAAATAGTATTAAAAATATGATTTTATATTGTTAATGAGATTAAAGAGATAAAAACTTGAGTAGTCAAGTATTGGACCCAAATGTCATATAATTTTAATTGGGGATTTTTATAAAATTAAGAAAGTTTTGCTAAAGGGCTTATTTGAAAAGAATTTTAGTATTTTGGGTCCAAGTGTAATTAAAAAAAAAAAAGGCTTCAGCCTTTTAACCGAGCCCCTCTCTCTCTCTCTCCTCAGAAAATTTTTCTTCTCTCTCTCTCTCGCGTGCGTGCGTCTGCCCGACCACCGAACATCTACCGACGATCACCACTTATAGCCACGCGCCGGACCGTTGGATTCAGAGGCCTCCGAACTATCGACCGCGCGGGAATCTAGAGCTCACTCGCCGATTAAACACCTCAACTGATCGATTTAAGTTCGGCCACCCCGCGACTTCAAAGTTGCGATTCGGCCACCTCGGGTATTCGTTTGCCGATCCGTCACCATCATCGTGTTCCTCGTGTTGTGAGCTTCAAAACCCAATAACTTGTTCCTACATCTACCATAGTTGGGTGGTGGGCCCACCACGAGCCACCGCGATCCACCGCAGACCGACGGTCGAAACTTAGTGTTCGAGGTTTCGAAGTACGTTTTGAGTCTCAGAAAATCATCGTTTGACTTGTTGTGGAACCCAATCATTGTGGTATAAATTCTTTGACCTATATTGTTATTGATTATAATAATTTATATTATGTGTATTTATAGTATATAATTATATATTATTGATATATTGAATATTTTTCTGTAATTATACTGGCTGTCTGGGATTATATGTATTTCTGATACAGGTTTTGATTTTGGGTTTGTCCATTTTATAGCCGTTGTGCTGTCCAATTTTCTAGAAAATATTATATATTAAATAAATTATAAAAAAATACATATTTAATTGATTTTCTATTAATATGAAAATTATTATGATTAAGTAATTTTAATTATTATTGTTATTATTTTGTTAAGTAAATCAAGAATATAGTTTCATATATATGTATATGAAAAGTGTGATTTATAGTAAACATATTATTTAAAAATTATTCTTGTATATTAATATTTTGTTAATATTTGAATATTAAAATAATATCAAATATCAGTTTCTTACAGTTATTGATATTTGTAAGACCAGTGAATTTTGGAGAAAGTATATTTATTATATCACTGGAATTGATATTATGACTAATTAATAATAATATAAATATTTATATTTATATTATTATCATTATATCGATTATTACAATTTTATGTTAAAAATATGATTTCTTTTATAAAATGACGATTTGAATATATACATTCACATATGTATTGTTTTAATGTATTTTGTTATTAATATTGAAATAAGTTTATTTATAGAATTATTATTATTATTATTATCATGAGAGTACATTATTTTATGAGCAAGATTTAAAGCATCATTTTATACGAAGAGTTAATTGCATTACGTTGATAATAATTATTATTATCATTTATATAGTTCCTGGTATTGTTAATATACACTATCAATAGTGTATATTTACGATTTTGATAAAATTTAATAAATGATGTGCCTTGAATATGATTTATATGGATTTGATTGATTGACTCTTGGTGAGCAGTTTTAAAATAAGCTAAGGACCTAAGGTAAGTGAATCTCACATTTTGTGCTTAAGTGTAAGATGCATGACTACATTGATTGTGTATATCTGATGAGTTAAGTATGGGATGATGATGATGCATATGATAAGTATGTGAAGAATAGTTATATGAATATCATAATAGTGTTGTGTGATATGAAATTGGTAAATTTCGTGATATGTGAAATATGTCTTACTTGGTTAAGATTGATATGAATTATGTGCAAGTATGTGTTCTTATGTCGATGAATTTGTGGATTACGTTTATGTTCATGATTTTGTTATATGTTATGATATATGAAGCGTTTAAGTTTTTAGGCTGGAAACCTTAGACTTGAGCCATATCTCTACGTTAAGGTATAACAAAGCCACCAACCCAAAGCTTCATGTATTATGACTAAAGATGTTTTGAGTTATATGAGATGTGATACAATGCCTTGATTGAATACCATCAACATGAATCGTCAACATGAACATTGGCATTTCAGCATCAGCATGTATGCATGGCATGTACAGTTATGTGATACATTATTATGTGATATAAGACCATGCATATGAATATGAGGAAAATTGTGAAATGCCTTGAAATGTCTTATGTGAAGTGAACATTTTAATGACACAATGATTAAGCAAAGCGATAATAAGATGTTTAAAAAGGGTGCCACTGTTTTGATGAAGCAATTAAGTAAGTGTAATGAAGAAGACGGAGGTCTATAAGACTTATAGTGGCTGCCCACTAGTGTGGGCTAGGTCAGAGTTGACCATTCAGATATGTTTGCCATGTTTCCGTCTTTCTCCTTCATATGTGTAATAAGTATGGCAGCTATGAAAACGATGAAATGAGTGGTATGATGAGCCTAGCTGCGATGATGGATAGCCGGAGGAGAACCCATGGGATTCTATATGATATGTGTAACAAGCCCTACAGGCATTGGCCGAATCAAACAGTGTGCACAAGTGAAATCGAGCCCATAAAAATGTGAAAGTAAAAGAAAGAACATAAAAGTAAAGTTTGAAAGTGCATGAGCAATAAATGTAGTGCATAAGTATATAAGACAGCATATTAGTATATGTGTACTTCAAACTCACGACATTTATGTGTATGTGTATGCATGAGATTTACTTACTGAGCGTTAGCTCATTATGTTATTTTCCAACATTTTTCCAGGTGTGGCTATAGATGTTGAGCAACTTGTGGAGCACGGACTTAGTAGCAATACAATAGTGGTTTAGGGTTTTCATATGACTACACTAAATTTAAAATATTCATACATGTAATAATTTTCTATTAATAAGTTTATATAAAAGTTTTAAGTTTTTCTGTATTTCTTAGTATTATTTCATTTAATTCATTTCGTCAAGTGCCTAACATACTCGTAAACCCTGGAATTACGAGTATGTGGCGGACGTACCCTACCTTAAGGTCGTTACATATTATAAATATTAACCTAGTTATTTTGGTGTATGGTCAAGTGCCCTTTTTCAAAAGCACCAAAAAAAGATGAGCTTTAAAGCTCAAAATGACAATTTTGCAAGGCCCAATACCCACAAAATATGGGTTGAAGGTGGCTGATGGCAGCTGGTCCATTGACCCATTTTCAGCCAATGAAAAGCTGCCACGTAGGCGGCTAGCTGAAGGGAAAGGAGGCTTGAACCTGCGTTGGGCTTGTTGGGTGCTTGATGTGTTGGAGGCTGAAGGAGGATTTGGTGATGTTGGGCCTGCTGGGATGATTGAGGAAATGGGCCTTCAGTTACTTTGAAGGAGGCAAGGCTGGGATTGTATTGACGTTGGGAGCTTGATGTTGAAGGAAGTTGATGATGTCCTGGACACGTGGCGCAAGGCGGAGCAAGGATAACCTGGACACATGGCGCGAAAGGAGCACGACACTTGGCAGCTGGGGGAAGCATGAAGGAAGAGTTGGGCCTGGGCTTGGAGCTTCGGTTTGGGCCTATTTTCTTCAAAAATGCCACAATTCCACTATATTTTAAGTTCTAATTCTTCCCTTCTTGCTTTCTTTTTTTCTTTGTTGCCAAGTGCCAAAATACACTTTAATTCCTACAAAATAATAATAAATTAAATCATAATCAAATATTTTCATTTATAAAATAAATCATATTAATTCTATGAAAATATTAATTAAAACTTAAAATCAATAAATGTATATTTTTCACCACTAATCACAACACAAATAATTTATTTGGAGCCTAGTAATATGAGAATTGAAAATATGCCTTACCGGAAAAATTCCAGAAGAATTTAACATGTCTTATTATATATAAATTCAAAGTTGCGTGCATTATACAATAAAGATCTTTGTTTGGATTAAAGACATGCAAGTGAATAATTATTTGAAATTATAAGTATGATTGTCTATGCAATGTGAATTCATAAATAATACGTTGTAAAAAGCTTTTGAAGAGCTCCTGATTATTTTACAAACTATTGAATAAGGATTTCTTATTTCATCTTATAGATTGAGAATTATTAAATATATTCTTTGTTTATAGATTAAATTATGAGTAGATAAGTCCCAAAGAATTTCGTATGCATAAAGAACCATAGTGTATATGATCACTTGATGTAGAAATTAAATAACATGTAACGAGAATGCAATGAATATATGGTCCCGAAGTACCATCTTTATTGCAAATGAAAATTGATATTATTGAAGATATTCATTTATATGATCATATTTGAATTTCAAATTTTGGATTGAACATAGTCATAGATAATGAATATCCACAAATATGATGCATATTATAACATTGTTGATATGATATGATAATGAACAAGGTTATATACATGATTGATTTAATATGTTGGATAAATATTCATATTCCATTCTACATATATGCTATAGAAGAGTTATAGTAAATATGTGATCATAGATAATTTATGGTGATTTATAATTACAATGAAAATCATATGAGATATTTGATCATGAAAGTTACCATGGATATATGCATAAGGGGGAGATATATACGTGTTGCACTCTTTTTCCCTTAGTTCAGGTTTTGTCCCAATGGATTTTCCTGACAAGGTTTTTAACGAGGCAACTTTAAATCATGTTGAGATACTTGCAATTCACGAGGCAATGGGAAAATGTGTGATTGAGATAAATGAAACAACATATTTGAGGAACATGTTGATTATCACCTGTTATCCATGTTTTCCCCCGCGACGCGTGGCGTGACATGATGGGTACATGGGCTCCCTCAAAGAGATCCAGGCCCACCCTGAGCCCAATGAACAGGGAAGAAAGTCATGATAGTCCCCGTCCATATGGTCCGCCCAAGGTGTCCCCGTCCAGAATGATCCTGAACAAGATGATCCCGACCAAGGTGTCCCCGTCCAGAATGATCCCGGACAAGATGATCCCGGACAAGGTGTCCCCGTCCATATGGTCCGGCCATCAGTAATGATCCCGGACAAGGTGTCCCCGTCCATATGGTCCGGCCATCAGTAATGATCCCGGACAAGATGATCCCGGCCAAGGTGTCCCCGTCCAGAATGATCCCGGACAAGATGATCCCGGACAAGGTGTCCCCGTCCATATGGTCCGGGCCATCAGTGGAACGCCCTGGCTACCCCAAAACAGTTACGGTGAACGGTGGACCGGAAATTTGACTCATTGCCTGAGTCCTTTGGTCAAAAACGTGCTCTAAGTATGATTAACAGGTTAAGGTACAAAACCAATAAAAAGGAAATGGAGATTTTATTACAAACTGCTCTGCAGAGCTAAACAAAACATTTACAAGTGGTTCTCAGTACAAAATGGTCACTATAGTTGTAAAGTTACAGTTCCGCCGACCTAAGCGGCAAAAATAGGGTAAACCCCCTAGTTCCTCTGAGAACACCTTGGCCGTGGTGGTCAAGCGGCCGCATATGTACACAACACCACATCAGCTCCCCACTCAAGGCTAGGTGAGCTTTTCTTTCCCTTTACCTGCACCACATAGCACCCATGAGCCAAAGCCCAGCAAGAAAACATAACATTCCTCATAAACATTATCACATTATTATCATTATAATCATACTGAACATAAAGCTTTCAACAAGCAAATGAACATCACATGATTTAAGCGGGAGAGTGGCTGCTAGGTAAGCCACTAGCCTCCAAGCTCTCTTTTCTAGCGAGAGAGTGGCTGATAGGAAAGCCACTAGCCTTCAAGCTCTGTTTTGTAGCGGGAGAGTGGCTGATAGGTAAGCCACTAGCCTCCAGGCTCTGTTTGTTCATCGACCCTCAGGGTCGGTCAGGCATTAATGATACTTGAGTTATTCAATGCTAATGGTCGATTAGATCTAATCTCTATTGGCTTGCGTGTTTCACGCTAAGGCCGTTCTGACAAGTAAGTCAGCGCTTCCTGACCTGTGTCCAGTAACACTGCCGAGCCTGACAAGTAAGTCACAGCCTCACAACTGATACTAACACTTTTGTCGATTCTGTATCCAATCCATGTCCATATTTATACAATCAACATGCCTCACAAATATCCATGCATGTCACACTTTGGGTGCAGTTTTCTTACCTTTGATTCGAGCTAGAATGAGCAAAAGAACAACCTTTGAGAACAGTTTAGCTTTTAGTCCTTTAGCGGTTACCTAATCACAACACATTTGGGATACCATTAATAATCAAGATAATCAAGGGTCTCAAACCATAATCTAACCTCAAAGAGATCAATCCAAGCTAATCCAAGTAGCAAGGACACTCCCGAGGCCTAAAACTAGGTTTCCGGGGTCAAAACGAGCAAACGGGGCGAAAACAGGGCAAGGGCTGCGGCCCTAGCACCTTGGGCCGCGGCCCCCAGGGTTCCCAGAGGCTAGGGCCGCGGCATCCTTCATCAAGGGCCGCGGCGCCCAGCAGGCACAAGGCCTCCACCTGCTTCTTCAAAGAAGGGCCGCGACGCCTCAAGAACAGGGCCGCGGCGCTCCACCCTGGGCCATTCCCAACCGCGTTTCTAACACTCCAAAGCCTCCAAAATCATCCCTAAACATTCCCCAATCATCAAAAAAAAGTTCCCAAGCTTCCCCATGCATCAAAACTCTCAAAACCCAAGGCTCGAACGAACCGAAAACTCAACAATTCACAAAATCAATTCAAAGCTTAGAAACTCGGAAAAACTCAAAACTTAAACTTCGATTACCTTCAATTGGGTTGTTTTCCGTCGAATCCTTCGGTTAAGAAGCTTCTAATCTTCCCTAGGATCGCTATGCCTCGATCCTCACTTGATTCCGACTCCTAGAACTCAAGATTTCGTCAAAAAGGCTTAAACGGTAAAACGAACTTTGAAAAGGGAGAACGGAAGGTTTCCTTATCGTATGTTCTATCTGATAAGTTACTTCAACCTTAAGTAACCTCAAATAAAACCTAATGCTCGGGGTCCCGAAAACACCCCCGGGGACATTATAGTCAAAACCTCCGAAATTCCACCCTGATCTCAAATATTCCCAATTTATCATCAAATGAACATTTCTATTACCCAAAAATTGGCCTCATTATGGTAAAACCGCTAATCCACTAAAAATAACCGTCTCATGTTGCTTAGCTCGAATATATCTCCATAATAATAGAATCCCATTCACAAATCAAGTTATGCACCCAAATACACAAATTACCCTCAACGGGCCAAATTATCATCATACCCCTGTAATTGTAAATATGGACTCATATGCATGCATTTCACATCATATCATAATATAATCAACATATACATGCATTTAATCGATTAATAACATAATTAAGCAAGTATGGCCCTCCCGGCCAACTCTTCATGCTGTTAAACTTATCGGAGAATTCGGGGCATTACAATCAGTAATGATCTCGGCCAAGGCGTCCCCGTCCAGAATGATTCCCGGACAAGATGTCCGGGTAGGAAAAGTTTAGTCTTTCCTGAAGCTGACAGGTCCTCGAGAAACACAAAAGTTGGTCTCCTCAACTATGAACAAGAAGTTACGCATGGAGCGTACACTGTTCCTGGGAAACAGTGCTGCCACTACACTGACAGATCTTGTCCTCCGAATCTTCCTCGTGGATCGTAACACCCAGACTGGAGCAACTGTTTGTCGCGAGTCTTATAATGTGATCATGTTTGGGCTGGCCCAATGGACCTTTGTTAATATATGTTATATATTTCAAATCCTTTGTATTATGGCTCCATTAGTGAGCAAACTATAATTACATCTCTATTGGGCCAGTATTAGTCCAGCCCAAGCCCATTGCACAAGACTGCCTATAAATAGTGCCAGTTGTGCACAGTAGGGGGGATCCGAAGGGTTGGCTTGTAAGCGATTACTCTGCTCAAATTTGCAGAAAACTCCATTGTCAAAAGCTCTCTAAGCTCTAATACAAATGACTCGTGGACTAAGGCTAGTTAACGCCCCAACCACGTAAAAACCCTGTGTCAATCTTCTATTTTCATTATTATTATCACTAAATCCCACTTATTGATATAGTTGCCGAAAATCTCGGTTAACATCACCCGATAAAGAAATACCAACAATTATCTATAAAGATAATGATGCATGTATTGCTCAACTAAAATGATAATACCTTAAAGGAGATAGATTTAAATACATTTCACCGCAGTTCTTCTTCACACATGATCTTCAAAAGAGTAGTGATTTGCTGTTCATCAAATTCGATTAAGCGACAATCTTGCAGACTTATTTACAAAGTCATTATCAACATCAACGTTCGAGAAGATGGTACATAAGATCATAATGCATCGATTAAAGGATCTTCAAAAGCGTTGAAATGAGGGAGAGTAAATATACATTGTACTATTTTCCCCTTTGCCGAGTTTTTGTCCTACTGAGTTTTTCTAGCAAGGTTTTTAACGAGGCAATTTTCATGGACATCCAAGGGGGAGTGTTATAAATATTATATATATGGATGTCCATAATAATGAAGAATCACTAGGTTACCCAAAGTAAAATATCAACATTAATTCTTGATTATATTCAGAGTAGTTACCTGATTTCCTTATGACTTATTTATCTGTATAAATATGGGTCATTCGCCCATTGAAATAACACATACAAGAGTTTCACTCTTTCTTTACATCTCTCTCTATTACTCTGTCTATTTCTTTATACTTTATATTTCAGTATTCTTAATAGTTTTATAACATATATAAATTATTAATGAAGTATCTAAAATGAGCAAAATAGTCAATTTTGTGTGAAACAAGAAATATTTAAAAAAAACACAACTTAATAAATTAATAATCTAATATTAATATATTAGTTTATTAAATTATTTCTATAAGAAAATAAGAAATTAGTCAAATAAATTAATGAATATTATTAAAATTTTGGTGATAAAATATGAAATTTAAATATTATATATATATTAAATTATTAAATAAATAATTAATAGTTAATAATAATATTAAATATATTTCATCAAAATGGGTAATATATTTTTTAGAAAGTTAGTTTAAGAATGGAAACTTAATTTATAAGATGTGGTGTTGGAATTCTCATTCAAATAATTCTAATTTTATTGGAATCTCATTTCTAAAACTGTGTCGTTTGGTTGGAGATAATGAAAATAGAAGAATAGTAATGACTATAAGAAAATGAACACTAATGAAATGGAACAAAAATAAAAAAATTTAATAATTTTTTTTCTATCTTACATTGGAATAATTTTTCTTTCGATTTTCAAAGGGAAATTTCAATTTGTATGCTTGATCATTTTTATAATTACAAAAAAATGCTATGCATATTAAAAATTACAAAATAATGCTATTTTTAGGCACTTTACCCAAAATGTTATTTCCACTTCCTCCTCACTTCTCATTTCTCTCTTCTCTCTTCCCTCTCTCTCTCTCTCTCTCTCTCTTATTTCACTCTCTCTCACCTCACAACACCACCGACACACTAAATATTATATTTCGAACATATTTGGACATGATTTTTGGATTTTTTTGGCGATTTTTTTTCAGATCTGAAACTCTGAAATCTGCAGAAAATCGACCTTGCTCGATGGTGGTTCGATAGTGCTCGATGCCAGCTCGATGATACCTTCAAAATCATGATTTTTCATGAAAAAATGACTTTGCTCGATGGTAGCTCGATAGTGGCTCGATGGTGCTCGATGCCAGCTCGATGAGACCTTCAAAATCATGATTTTTCATGAAAAAATGACTTAGCTCGATGGTGGTTCGATAGTAGCTCGATAATGGCTCGATGGTGCTTGATGTAATTCTTGTAAGAGACATAATTTTTCACTCGGGTGTCCGTTTGGGGTGATTTTTTTTTTATTTTGGGTATTTTTTCAAGATCTACACATTTGACATGTTAATATGCACATTTGGGAAGTTTAAAACTTAAAAATATACCAAAAGATGTCTTAAACATGAGGTATGTTTGCACTTTTGTATTTTTTACAAGTGTTACACTTCACAAATGTGCATATTAACATGTCAAGCGTGTAGATTTTGAAAAAATATCCAAAATAAAAAAAAAATCACCCCAAACGAACACCCGAGTGAAAAATTATGTCTCTTGCAAGAATTGCATCGAGCACCATCGAGCCACTATCGAGCTACCATCAAACCACCATCGAGCTAAGTCATTTTTTCATGAAAAATCATGATTTTGAAGGTCCCATCGAGCTAGCATCGAGCACCATCGAACCACCATCGAGCAAGGTCGATTTTCTGTAAATTTCAGAGTTTCAGATCTGAAAAAATCGCCAAAAAAACCTAAAAATTATGTCCAAATTTGTTTGAAATATAATATTTAGTGTGGTGGTGGTGTTGGTGGTAGTGTGAGGTGAGAGAGAGTGAAATAAGAGAGAGAAAGAGGGAAGAGAGAAATGAGGGGTGAAAAGTGAGGAAGAAATAGTAATGGCATTTTGGGTAAAGTAAAAAAAAGTAGTATTATTTTAAAAATTTTAATATGCCTAGCATTTTTTTGTAATTATAACTTTATCAAGCATATAAATTGAAATTTCCCTTTCCAAATGAAATACTCATTACACACAAAAAAGGGGAAAAACTTTAAATATTCTAAAATATAATGAATCGCCTAAGAGTGAACATCACTTAAAAGTGCAAACTAAATATTGGAATATACTTTGCATAGGAATAACCATAAAAAGAACCATGTAATGGGAAATTTCAATTTATATGCTTGATAAAAGTTACAATTACAAAAAAATGCTAAGCATATTAAAATTTACAAAATAATGTTAATTTTTTACACTTTACCCAAAATGCGATTTCCACTTCTTCCTCACTTCTCATTTCTCTTTTCTCTCTTCTCTCTTCCCTCTCTCTCTTATTCCACTCTCTCTCACCTCACAACACCACCACCACACTAAATATTATATTTCGAACAGATTTGGACATGATTTTTTGGTTTTTTTTGTGATTTTTTTCAGATCCGAAACTCTGAAATCTGCAAAAAATCGACCTTGCTCGATGGTGGTTCGATGGTGCTCGATGCCAGCTCGATGAGACCTTCAAAATCATGATTTTTCATGAAAAAATGACTTTGCTCGATGGTAGTTCGATAGTGGCTCGATGGTGCTCGATGCCAGCTCGATGAGACCTTCAAAATCATGATTTTTCATGAAAAAATGACTTAGCTCGATGGTAGCTCGATAGTGGTTCGATGGTGCTCGATGCAATTCTTGTAAGAGACATAATTTTTCACTCGGGTGTCCGTTTGAGGTGATTTTTTTTTTGATTTTGGGTATTTTTTCAAGATCTACACGTTTGACATGTTAATATGCACATTTGTGAAATGTAACACTTATAAAAAATACAAAAGTGCAAACATACCTCATGTTTAAGACATCTTTTGGTATATTTTTAAGTTTTAAACTTCTCAAATGTGCATATTAACATGTCAAACGTGTAGATATTGAAAAAATACCCAAAATAAAAAAAAATCACTCCAAATGGACACCCGAGTGAAAAATTATGTCTCTTACAAGAATTGCATTAAGCACCATCGAGCCATTATCGAGCTACCATCGAACCACCATCTAGCTAAGTCATTTTCTCATGAAAATCTTGATCTTGAAGGCCCCAGCGAATGGTGGCTCGATGGTGCTCGATGCCAGCTCGATGAGACCTTCAAAATCATGATTTTTCATGAAAAAATGACTTAGCTCGATGGTGGTTCGATGGTAGCTCGATAGTGGCTCGATGGTGCTCAATGGTGCTCGATGCAATTCTTGTAAGAGACATAATTTTTCACTCGGGTGTCCGTTTGGAGTGATTTTTTATTTATTTTGGGTATTTTTTCAAGATCTACACGTTTGACATGTTAATATGCACATTTGGGAAGTTTAAAACTTAAAAATATACCAAAAGATGTCTTAAACATGAGGTATGTTTGCACTTTTGTATTTTTTACAAGTGTTACACTTCACAAATGTGCATATTAACATGTCAAACGTGTAGATCTTGAAAAAAATACCCAAAATAAAAAAAAAATCACCCCAAACGGATACCCGAGTGAAAAATTATGTCTCTTACAAGAATTGCATCGAACACCATCGAGCACCATCGAATCCCTATCGAGCTACCATCGAACCACTATCGAGCTAAGTCATTTTTTCATGAAAAATCATGATTTTGAAGGTCTCATCGAGCTGACATCGAGCCACTATCGAACTACCATCGAGTAAAGTCATTTTTTCATGAAAAATCATGATTTTGAAGGTCTCATCGAGCTGGCATCGAGCACCATCGAGCAAGGTCGATTTTTTGCAGATTTCAGAGTTTCAGATCTAAAAAAAATCGCAAAAAAAACCTAAAAATCATATCCAAATCTGTTTGAAATATAATATTTGGTGTGGTGGTGGTGTTGTGAGGTGAGAGAGAGTGGAATAAGAGAGAGAGAGAGGGAAGAGAGAAGAGAGAAAAGAGAAATGAGAAGTGAGGAAGAAGTGGAAATCGCATTTTGGGTAAAGTGTAAAAAATTAACATTATTTTGTAAATTTTAATATACTTAGCATTTTTTTGTATTTATAAAAATGATGAAGCATACAAATTAAAATTTCCCCCGTGTAATTATATTGGCTTTTGAACAGCTATTTATCCTTGGCCTTTGTTTCATTCACATTGTCAGCTCTAGAAAAAAATTCCGTTTCCTCGGAAAAAAAAAAATCGATTACCCATAGTTTCCCATATAGCCGGTGGCCTATTGGAGTGTTGACAATTCGAAATAATTACATGAATAGCGAAGTCCCACATCGAAAGAGAACAACATTAGGTTGAAGAATCAGATCTATAGATAACAAGAGGGGACACCAGGAAAAAGCACTTACCTGGACGGGGTCAATAGACGATCAAGCTGGTCTATGGCCTGGGTTAGTGACCTCCATTGCACTTAGGAGGGGTGCTATCCCATGGTCTCCCCAAGTGGGAGAACCAACGTCATAATTTGTGCTAGTGGGGGCCTGCGTTCGCGCGGCCCCTGTCCGATATAGTCATTAATCTTTTTACTATGCAATTATATAGCTAAAAGGAAAGCCAATAACATTATGATTAAGGGAAGTTGAAACGTTTATGATAAGAATTTATTGTTGAAAGTCTGGTAGCAGCTGAAACTAAATGAACTGTGACTAAATCCAGTACACAACATTACGATAAAGGGAACATTTATGATAAGAATTTATTGTTGAAAATCTGGTCGCAGTTCAAACTAAGTGAACTTTGACTAAATCCAATACATAACATTACGATAAAGGGAACATTTATGATTGGTCGCAGATCAAACTAAGTGAACTAATGTTTTAGTCAAAAGTCATGTTCTCTGCCTCGTGCCTGATGGAGTCAAATAGTTCAGTAGAAAGGTAACGTTCTCCGAAGCTGGGGAATATAACCTGAACGTTTTTAGCAGAATCAAGTAAATATTAGTCCATAAAATTGGATTAATCACCACCACATGATAATCTTTTAAAAGAACACATCAAGACTCACAGCGATAAGTTTTCCAGCATTTTCAGGCCTCTTTGCAATCTTAATGGCTGCAACAGCTGCAGCACCAGATGAAATTCCTACCTGCAAAAGAGATGTTCTTAAAATGAGTAAGATGTTTAAATGCAAGTTTCTAACTCAATAAGTAAAATAATTAAAACTAAATTAGTTGACATACCAGCAGACCTTCTTTTAAGGCAAGCAATTTGGCCATGTCCATGGCTTCCTGGCCCGATACCTGAGACATCACATTAATATTCAGTGTCATTGAAAGGGATATGGCATGGCTTAATTAGCAGCTTTCAATAATGAAGTTATGGAATTTTCCATTTAACTTCATGACCAACAGAAATTATTTGCTCCAATGTTTAACAAGTACTGCTGAGATAAATATGCAAAATGGCTTCAAAACTTACTGGAATAACTTCATCAAGTAGCTTAACATCCAGAACTTCTGGGACAAAACCAACTCCAAGTCCTTGGATAGCATGCTTCCCTAAGACATGTCCACGCCAAGTGTGTCTAGTTAGAGAATTCAATAATCTAAACATGCGCAACTTCTAGGCCGAAAAAATGGGAGAACATGCACGAGAAACATCAAAATTTCTCAAGATTTTATAAATGGAACAAAAATGACAAGCTCAAGACTCCTAATTCATCATTCTATACTAATAATTGGACAGTGAAACTCAAGCTCTTCAGGCCTTCCATCATCTACCATTTTTAATTTTTAACAAGAACCCAATGTCCACATATATGAGAGAGAGAAAAGCATAATGATGAACAAGGAAACTGAGGGAATTATGAATAATTACTCACCTGATGGTCCACCATTCAAGATTGCACTTTCAGCTGGTTCTACCCCATAAACCTATACATAATTAAGGAAAAGCCCAATTAATATAATTGAAAATACTTACTCCCTCCCTCCCTAAACAGCAAAAATGATCTAAACTAGGCACATGTATGCATCAAAGTATGAGACCTTGATATTTGGGTTCTGTTCCTTAAGAAACTGCCCTGCTCCTGCTATTGTACCTCCAGTCCCTATCCCTGCAACCAAGGCATCAACTTTCCCTTCAGAATCTCTCCATATTTCAGGGCCAGTGGTCTCATAATGTATCTGCAAGAACAAAGACAACATAATTAAATAATCTGATCATGATGGCAACATTACAGGCCCATTGTTTCTGTATACCTTTGGATTGGCAGGATTTTCAAATTGATGAAGCATGTAGCTGTTAGGAGTTTCATTTACTAGCTCAAAGGCCTTATCAAAAACCCCTTGAATCCCCTTTTCAGGGTTTCCGATGTACACCTCAGCTCCAAAAGCTCGGATCACAATTCTTCTTTCGATACTGCTTATAATTGGCATAACTAATTTAACCTTGTAACCTTTGACTGCTGCGACGAATGCCAATCCAATGCCGGTGTTGCCACTAGTAGGCTCCACTAGGACAGTCTTTCATCCGCCACAGGCACATTTTTCAAGCATAGACGGTCAGAGAAAGATGTTAGTTCAGAGATCAGAAATTCACAACTCAATTACATATGTGGCAGCCTCCCTTGTATGACTGAACATGCTTTTGAGGCTTAACAAAAATTGAAATAAAGTCATGAAAAGAAATGAACTTAGATGGAACTTGTATTGGGAATAGTATTAGCATATATGTATAAAACATATACTGGATCTGGATTGCATACAAACTGTTATATAAATTATGGAAAGGGCTTGAGATATAGTAACATCATGCTATAGAATGTGTATGGCCAATTATATAACCATATATTTAATAATAGAGGATCTTCATGACTAACCTTTCCTGGTGTAATTAGACCCTTTTCCTCTGCATCTTGAATCATACTGTATGCTATCCTGCATACCAGAAAAGTGAGACCAATTGCATAGTTTTTTTCTATCAATCAAAAGTTCTAACACAAACACCATAGGCTAGAATTCTCATATCATCAATTGAAGTTAATGTAGATTCCAAAGAAATCAAAGAAAACTTATATATTCGTGCCTGTCTTTGACACTAGAGCAAGGTTCCATCATTTCTAGCTTGGCAGCAATGCGGGCTACACAGCCATCAACCACGTTGTTGAGATAAACCATTGGCGTATTGCCAATTAACTACATGGACCAAAATAAAAAGAGAAGACCATTAGTAAAATGGTATATATAGCAAGCAAAAAAAAATCATAAGATTAAGTTATGGCAAAGATAAATTACTTCAGTAACGTCTTTCTTGATTGTGAACTTGCCCTCCATCTTATTCTATTTCAAAGAACTACAGAATTGTTTTCTCCCTCTCTAAGCTCCAAAGGCTAGAACTGCAGGAGACCATTTTGTTAGAAAAAAAAAACAAGAAAATCACAATCAGTGCGAGGTATGGCATAAAAGTAAAAGTCAAAGGCTCAATATCCAGTATCTAATAAAAGAAACCATTTGATACAACAAACTTGTCAAAATCAACTTAACTCAATGAAGAAATTAAAGAGGAATTGAAAACCAAAACAGAAGAGACAATCTAATGATTTGGAATGAACATTTTACAAATTAACAGGACATAAACAATCAACTTATGAAAATAACAAAAAGTCATACTCAGTTGTGGAAACTGTCCAAGTCTGGCAAATCTGATCTGAAGTAAAGTAACTCAGATTCAACAAAGAAGAAAAAAGATAATGAGACAATGGGTTAAATAACAGCCGAGTGTTGGTTTCATAGTTTTTCTCTTTATTTATATACATATTTTATTTTGTTTTGACTAAAGTTGCAGCTTAATAATAAATTATGTTTGTGTTGACCCCGGCTCCTTGTTTGCACTCACAACGGGGCTAAGTCTATGCTTTAAGTTTTAAGTTAGTTATTTAATTATCTTGATGATTTTAGATAAATGGCATTACTTGGAAAGCAAGCTTGTACTATTGTCATGCTCGGGGTCCACATTTGGATCCTATCTTTTCTTTGATACATATTATGGTCACCTTTTGTTCATTGTGGTTGGTAATCACATCTCTGGGATAATCTTTTTTAATCCAGTCAACATAAACAAGTATAAAACCAAAGAGCTATGACAAATTCAATTATATATGAATAAACCATAGAAATATATATGAAATAGACCTCACCTTAAATGCAAATTCTTTCTTTCTTATGTAATGCTTATTACTTTCTTTGTTTTAAAGTTAGCTTTGATCTCAGCCAACTTTTTAAGCTGCTTATGGTTTTATGCTTAGAATTTTGGAAGTTTTGCTTTGTAGCTTACATTCATACGTTTAGGCACACAAAAGTGAGTTATAAATCTTTAAAGGAAAACTCTATAAAGTTTAAGACTGTCGTTACTAGTTAGTATTTTCCTGTCTTTAATTAATTCTCCAATTGAGTTATAAATCTTTTGAGGAAAACTCTATAAACTTGATACTCATTAATACTTTGTTTTTCGGTGTTGTGATGCAATATAACAGTCCCACATGGAAAGAACATAGAAAAGGGTTGAAGAGTTGGATCTATAGAAAACAAAGAAGGAACAATTTAAAACATACTTACCTGGACGGGGTTGTTGGGCGATCATGAAGGCCCATGGCCTAAGTTGGTGGCCTCCATTGCACTTAGGAGGGGTGCCTGCTTATGGTCTCCCCAAGTGGGAGAGCCAACGTCATAATTTGTGCCAGTGGGGGCCTGCGTTCGCGCGGCCCTCTCCAATTTAGTCCAATCTTTTATTGGTATAATTTTATCATTGTTTTATTACAAATAAATTATATCAGATAAACTTCATACAATAAATTAGCAACATTTTTTTAGTGATAATATATTATCATTTCTTTACTCCATTATTGAAAGCGATCTGACTTTTTTCCATAAATCGCAGATTTAAATAGAATTCATAATCTCCACAGAAAATTCATATTTTTGGTTGGTTTTCAAGCCAAATTAGAGAAAATTCATATTTTTGGTTGGTTTCTAAGCCCAAATTAGTGCGAAAAACACAAACAAATATTTTATAACACACCAATAACTTGTAAATAACTTATTATCAATTGGTCCAAATACTCATTTCTATTTCAACTTTGGAGAATTTTCAAAAGAACTATAAAGCATGAGTTCTTTTTATTAATCAATTCCTGTCTTTGATCTTTTGTGATTTAGATTTTGATATGATGATTTGGAGAAGAGATGAGTAGAAGAAGATAGTTGCTGCAATAGACTTTTTCTCTTGATCATGGTGAGAAGAAAATGTGGCTGCTGCAAATCGTGATAGAGGAGATGAGAAAGAAAAGGGGAAAGAGAAGAGATAGTCCTAATTTGTGTTAAGGGTGTTTGAGACTTTCCAAGTGGGTTTGAGGTTATTTTTGTAACAAAATTTGAAATGGATATATGCTTATAATAAAGGAGAAGAAAAAGGTAGTGGAGTTACCCTATACGATGCCAATTGTATTGGTCATCTCAAGGTAAAATGCTATAAAACGACATGTAGTTTAAAGACAAATAAGAAAAATCACTTTGCCGCAAAGAGATCTCTGATGCAATTGCTTTCATGAATTTAAACCAATAAAACTTACAAAACAACTATCTTGTCTCTCTAAGAATTCTGGGTTAAAGCTCAGCACAGCTCAAACTACTGAGTTTAAAGTCTTTAATCAAAAGTCATATTTTCTGCCTCCTGCCTAATGGAGTCAAATAGTGCAGTAGAAAGGTAACGTTCTCCAAAACTAGGGAACACAACCTGAAAATTATTGACAAAATCAAATGACATTAGTCCATAAAAATTGGATTGATCACATGCTAATCTTTCAATAGAGAAGTCAAAGAAGAGAAGAATGATATGACTTACCACAATGAGATTTCCAGCATTTTCAGGCCTTTTCGCAAGCTTAATGGCAGCAGCAGCTGCAGCACCAGATGAAATTCCTACCTGCAAAACATACATTCCTAAAATGAGCATAATTATTGGATAATATTAAAAACAAAAGAGATCTAAAAGATTTTCTTTATTATTAAAAAAGTGCTAGTTTCACAAATTCATTCCAGTAAATTATCAAAAAGAAATTAGATGACATACCAGTAAACCTTCTTTTAAGGCAAGCAGCTTGGCCATTTCAATTGCCTCCTCGCTTGATATCTGAAAGCATTGACATCATTGAAAGGAATATGAAATTAATCAGATTTTTAGCTTTCAACAATTAAGTTAAAAATATTTCCATCTGAACTTCATGACCAGATAACATATTAGCATAGGTAGCCACATTGGCCTCTGCACTCAATAAATGTGGTGATGTTTTTATTAGAAAAATAAAACAATGAATCATGAGCCAGATGCAAATTGTATGTCAAATCAATCAGTTTAACTAGCTCCAAAACTTACTTGGAAAATTTCATCTAGCAGGTTAACATCTAGAATATCTGGAATTATACCAGCACCTAGTCCTTGGATCAGATGCCTTCCTAATAAAAAACACCAGATATATCTTATATTAGATGAAAATAAAACAATATATTAAAGCCACACAAATTTAAAGTGATAATTTACCAGGCAGTCCACCAGACAAGACTGCACTTTCTACAGGCTCTACCCCATAAATCTACATACAAACAAAAAAATTACACCATTAGCACATTAACTGCTCTCTTTCTCTTTAAGCACCTTCATTTTTCTGATTCAGCTAAATTAAAGTTCAACCTTGATCTCTGAGTTTTGCTCCTTCAGAAATTTCCCTGCTCCAGTTACTGTACCACCAGTCCCTATCCCCGAAACCAAGGCATCAACTTTTCCTCCCGAGTCTCTCCATATTTCTGGGCCAGTTGTTTCATAATGAATCTAGAAAAAAACCATAACAACACAGCTCAAAATCTGACAAAATATGGCAAACTCGTAAGACTAGGAGTTACTTTATGGTACCTTAGGATTGGCAGGGTTTTCGAATTGCTGAAGCATATAACTGTTAGGTGTGTTCTTTAGCAGCTCTAAAGCCTTATCTAGACCCCCTTTAAAGGCCTTTGCAGGATCTGTAAGATACACGTCAGCTCCAAAGGCTCGAAGTATAATTTTTCTTTCAAGACTCATTGAAGCTGGCATGGTAAGTTTAAGCTTGTAACCCTTAATTGCTGCTATGAATGCCAACCCAATACCGGTATTGCCACTTGTAGGCTCAATGAGAACAGTCTTCAATCAAACCCAAACTCCCAATTAATTAAGCAGAATCAGAACAAAGATAATTTGTTTGTACTAACATTCTACATATTGCTTTCCATTGCTTTGTTCAAGAGATGTGTGGTTTGTAAAAATACATATATGAGATAGCCTGGAGTTTCACCTCGAAGTATATTTTTGACACAATCAAAATAGATTCTGAAAGCAACCATGTTACAGAAACATAATTACTGTACTAAAAAAAACTTTGGAATGGGCTGGACAGTAATACCATGCTATAAAATATGTACGGCCAACAATATAACTATATCTCTAGACATGGAAGATTATCATGACTAACCTTTCCTGGTGTGATTAGACCCTTCTCCTCTGCATCTTGAATCATGCTGTGTGCAATTCTGAATAACAGAAGAACAAGAAGGCCAAATGCATAGTTAATCAATCTATACAAAGTTCTAAAACTAACCAAATTGGCTAGAAATCTCAAATTAGCTGCAAAGAAATAGAAGAGGATTTATATTTGTGCCTGTCTTTGACACTAGAGCAAGGTTCCATCATTTCTAGCTTGGCAGCAATGCGGGCTACACAGCCATCAACAACATTGTTGAGATAAACCATTGGGGTATTGCCAATCAACTACTCGAACCAAAATAAAAAGAGAAGACCATTAGTAAAATAGTAGACAAAGCAAAAGAAATCATAAGATTAAGTTCTGGTAAAGATAGATTACTTCAGTAACATCTTTCTTGATTCTGAACTTGTCCTCCATGCTATTTTATTTCAAAGAACCACAAATTGTTTTCTGCAACGGCCAAAACTGGTGAAGACCATTTTGAAAACAAATTTACAATTAGTTAAAGGGATGAATAGAAAAGAAAGTTCAACATCAATCGTTGAACAAATTCAATAACTAAGGCACAAGAACAAAATTCAAAGGCTTAATAACCGATTTCTATAAAATTACATGAAAAAACAAAGACGACACACTCCGTATAAGGTAGAATAAGATGCGTATCTTTTCTAACTCAGAACCAGCACTGAAATAGCTGTTTTGTCAAAATCAACAAACCCAAACAGTAGTGTTTTCAATGTGCCTCAAATCAACAAGGCGCAAGCAATCAACATAGGAAAAAACAAATCCAAGCACTAAATCTTCCCTTAAACCTGTTTTTAGCTAAACACTGGTCACCGCAGGTATAGTAGTGTTGTGTTCAGTGCAGCTCTCGCCTCTTTCGCTCACAGTCACAATAAGCCTATGTTCTGGCAGTAATTCCTTGTTAATGTTTTTTGATAATTGATATATTTCACTTTGAAAGGAAGTTTTTTTATTTTAATCTTTGGTCCCACATAAATTTGGATCATATCTTTTTATTACAATTTATGGTCACGTTTTATGTTTTTGTCTTGTTGTGCTGTGTATAGGAATCTATGTATTATTGTATCTTTGGGATAATCTTTTCTTAATCCAATCAACATAAACAAGTAAAGAACTAAAAAGGCAGACCAATTAATTTAAATAATATACAACTCAATGGATAAACTCTACTCCTTTATTTATTTCTAGTTGTATCACTAATGATTTATTGAATTGAGTAATAAAGGTTTTTTTTTCAGTTATAAATCTTGAAGATCTTTGCTTGTGCTTAATTACTTGTTACAGCTCATCCATCCCCAGGTCGAAAACACTTCGTTTTGCAAAAGAGTTTCCAAAAACCAATTATTGTTAGTTGGGTTACCTTGCAGTACAACAAGCTATATGGAAGTAAGAGAATTTATTTTGCTGCAGAAATAAAATTTCGTTTGTTAATGTTAGTCTTTACTCTTCTCCATATAACGTTATTATGGTCAATTTGAGTTTAGTGAATTGGAACCTTTTTTCTAACTGCAGCAGGCGGTTGTAAATTTGAGGTATTATATGCTTACATTGTAAGCATGTTAATGACCATTTTTCACTTAATTACTCTTTTTCTTGTACAAATAAAAGAGAAATATTTGCTGCATTTATTTTTTACATGTATTTGAGTGGAATGAGTTTCATAATCTCTCTTATAAAGCACTAGCCTTTATTTCAGATTTTCAAATCTATAAAAAAGAAGTCTATAATCTCTACTTCGTTGGTTATGATTAAATTAAAGAATCCCACATGGAAAACACATAAGAGAAGGTTGAAGTTAGTAGATGTATAAAAAATAAATAAACAGCCATTGAATAATTACTTACCTGGACGGGGTCAATGGCCGATCAAGAAGGGCCATGGCCTGGGCATGTGGCTTCCATTGCACTTAGGAAGGGTGTTTGTCCATGGTCTCCTCAAGTAGGAGAACCAACGTCATAATTTGTGACAGTGGGGGCCTGCGTTCGCGCGGCCCCTGTCTAATGCTATCTCAATTGTTATTGTAGTTGCCTTGAAGAAAGTCAACAATATTAGGAACGATTTCAATGCTAGATCATTTCATGTTTATCTCTATACGCATTTATGTTAATTTTTCTTTTCTTTTTTTGCCTAGCCAGCTTATTTAATTCATTATACATTTTATATATAATCAATACATGTAGGCAAGAGAGAGCACGAAAAAAAAATATAGTAACTTGAAGAATTTGGACAACATGTACTATATAGTCCCACATCAGGAAAGAACAAAAGGAGGGGTCAGGAGTGACTAATAAAACAAGAATAAGTAGAACTAGAAAAAATTACATACCTGGACGGGGTCTATGGGTGATCAAGAAGGCCCATGGCCTAGGTAGGTGGCTTCCATTGCACTTTGGAGGTGCACTTGCCTAACATCTCCCATGAGGAGACTGTACGTCGTAATTTGTGGTAGTGGGGGCTGTGTTCGCGCGGCCCCTCTCTAAATTAATTTCCAATTTTTTGCTACTTTGTTAATATGTTGTATCCATGAAAAATTATTGATTGTTTTGAAATGTTCCCAACCCATTAATCTAATAAATTGGATAACAAAGTAACTTTAACATAAATTTATTATTCCATCCCGTGACAGCTAAAATAATGCATTTATTAAGTGAAAATTGCATTTTGTTGCTTTGCTTGAGCCTTTGGGTGTTTCTCCGATGGAATAAAGGGAACGATGGAGTCTAATTCACAAACACAAATTTTGAATAAATGAAAGTATAGGCAATCGACAGTTGCTCTCAATTGTTGTATCAGGTGAAGCTTCAAGGGAGAGCTTCACTCGTGGATCTGGTTGTAGGTGAGAGAGGATACTCATAGATTTGCCAAGAAGTCAAGCCTTACCAATGTTATAATGAACATAATGGATATGCTGCATCTTACTTATATGACAGGAGCAGCCTAAGTCGAAGCAAGTAAAATAAGAATATGCGTGGCACGTTTTCCATACACTGTATGAAAGACATTTAATGGATTGGTACTTAGTACAATTCTGAGACTTAGACCCTAGTTGTGAACTTGTAGGTTTACGTCTGGCAAACCTATAGTAGAAGTAATCTCAAGGCCAAAGAAACGCTCAAAACCCTCAAGTTGTATGATGAGACAAACTTGAAAACCCATGATTGAGTTCCCAAATGATATTTAAGTCCTACTTAGAAGGTGACCACGAAACGAAAATGAGTTTGGGCTTAGCCTCAACCTGTATAGGGCTCCACATGGGCACTCGGTGGGTCGGACCCACGTCTTATATATATATGGGATAACTTGAAAATTATCCATTTTAAGATTAATCAACTAAATTAGCCTCTAAATAAATTTTGTTTAATATTACCTATTTTTTATAATTATATTTATCATAATACTACTTGAAAAATGCACTCTGCTATGAGTTTTTGAGCAAGAAAAATAATATAACAGGAATAGTGACTAAAATACTAGGTATAAAAAGAAAAATATTCAAAATATAGCTACAAATGAGAGAAAATCACTTAAAATTGGTACTCTATTTAATTTTTACCTTGTATATCGAGCTTCACTTGGGCTTCACTATTAGACTTTGGGGAAATACCCCAACATTGAAGGCAGTTTATTATAAGTATTAAGAATATTTGCGGTAAAATTCTTTATTCTTTTTGAGTTCACGCACTAATAATCCTAATAAATTTTTTTAATGGCAATACCCTGCCTATTACATTTTCCTTGCAAATGAGTCTTTTTGGTTGTTAAGTACCAACTAGATCTGTTAAATGTCAGCAAAGACACACATGTTTATATTATTTTGGACCATGTGTTAAATAACTAATTATTTATTTAAAAAATATTTTAAATATAAATTTATTTAATTAAAAAATAAAATAAAAGTATGAATTAATAAAACAAAATTTCAAATCAAACCCAAAAACTTTGATACACAAATCAAAACAAAATCAGATTAAACTCTTACACAAAACAAATGACACAAAAAAATCTACCATAGTCTTACACAATGAGAACTCACATATTTCAAACCCAAACCAAATCCGTTCCTTCGAGATTCGGACCTCATAACAAAAAATTCAAAAATAAATGCAAAATCAAATCCATATATGGTGTCCTCCATGTGTTCATTTTCTTTAACCAGGCTTGCCTCCATCGTGTTCTGTGGAGGGTAGCAAAAAATCAACATAAATCCAATAACCTAGACAAAAATTAACTTAAACCCAATAACCTAACACAAACACAGCCATAAACCCATTAAATCCAACAAATGTAAATCTCAGATCTGCCCAAGAACCATCAAACCCATTGAAGCATATCTCATCTCGTCAAACATGCAGATTTGGTCGAGCTATTCTTGGTGCTCAACTTCGAAACCCATGGCTGCAAGGAATGGAACAAACTCCATGGATGGTGGGCATTAGCTTCCCATCACCTCGCCTTTGCCCAGCTGCCTCTTCCACCTCCGATAGCCATCTATGTAACGACCCGAATTTGCTAATCGGGCTTAGGGCCCTGATTAGTGTGCCTGGAGGGCAATAAATGATTTAATATGCTAATATGTGGAATTATGTGTATATATGATTATGATGCATGTTTAGCTAAGTTAGATAAGCATGTGGACCCCATCTGGATATTAGGGATATAAATGTGATAAATGTTATATATATGTGATATGTCTGTGCAGCACGATCCGAGACAGTCCTGGGGAGCTCTTAGCCTGAGAGTCACAACGGGGTTGAGATTCGGACTCGGGGTGAGTCGAGGGGTAATTTGGGTACTAGGTGTTATGGGATTATCAGGACATGAAAATAAATATTTGGAGATATATTTGAGGATAGAATGTCTAGGCGGGAATATTTGGGAAATTTACCATTTTGCCCTCGGGGACGTTTTGGTACCCCCGAGCCTTGAGGTAACCACATAGACTTAAGTGAATAAAACAAAAAGGGGGAATTGTTTAGAAGCTTTAGAAACCGACTCATACTTCCTCCCAACTGAAGATAGCTCTTACTTCTCTTTCTCTTTCACTCTCTAAGACAAAACTCAAAAGGAAACTCAAAGGAATTGGTTAGGAACTAAAGGGAATTCAACTATGATATCTTAGGAGCTTGAGGCTTAAGGATTGAGGATCAACCCAGGGATTGAGTTCAGCAAGGTAAGCTCCAATTATTGGGATTATGCTGAGAATTGTTACTGGTTTGCTAGAGCATGCATGTTAGTCAAGCTTAATCTGTTTTTGGGTATTCTAGTAGGATTTTGAAGCAGATTTCTGATGGGTTTTAGTGTTGATATTGAGCTGGTATACATGTGTTATTTATCTGGGTTTGTTAAGTAGGCTTTGAATGAGTTAGCTTGAGGAAAAGGTAGGGAAGAAGATGGAAAATTCTGGGTTTGGATGTGAGAGTCGCGGCCCTAGGAGAGGTGCGCCGCGGCCCGTGTGCGTGTGCGGCCATGGGAGGCCGAGAAGCTCATGCGCGCCGCGATGCTTGGTGGGCGCGCCGCGGCCCGTGTGGGGGTCAGTGTGGTGCTAGCCTCTGTTTCGAGGCTAGCCGCGACTCTTGTGGGTGGGGCTGTAACGCCCCAAACTCCAGGGACCGTTACGGTGTGCCTTGTAAACAGTGCTAAACTCGCTAATCGAGTCATTTGGCCAAATCGTGTAACTAAGTATGATTAGCGGTTTAGGGTTTAAACATTTTGGTTAAGATGTAACGTTTCACTAGAACGCTTAATATATACATTGGGATCCCGAAAATATAATTTCAGAGTTTATTACAGAAAATATTTACAACAGGCCGTTCTAAGCGGCAAAACAAGGTTCAACCCTAGTTCCACTTTAAACCTCGGCTGTGGCGGACGAGCAGCTGCATATGTACACGTCATCACCTAAGCTCTTCAACTCAAGGATGGTCCAGCTTCCTCTTTCCTTTACCTGCACCACGTAGCACCCGTGAGCCGAAGCCCAGCAAGAAAACACAATAAAGCATGATATAATATCAACAACGATCATAATAACCATTCAAGACTATCAATCCAAGCAAATAGGTGACAATAGCCAAAAGTCACAATAATGAGCATTGCTCCTTCTAGCCATGTGACGATAGGGTCACCAGGGCTTAACTGATAAGTGATACTTTCATAAGTTTGATTAGGACAGGTGCAAGGTGATTAGTCACCAACATAACCTTCCTCACGACTCTAGAGTCGAAACTATGGACAACGTCCCTTAGCCATGTGACAAACGGTCACCGGGGTCATATACCTTGGCTATAGTCATCTGGTCGTAGACCAGGCAAGCGCTTATAAGTTCTTCGACCCTAGGGTCGGTCTAGCACTAATGCCATAGAGCCATTCAATGCGTGATTCTCGACTTTAGAGTCGGTCCCTGACTAGTCAGTGTCAATCACAAGCAAGTCATGCCACCAATCGTATACCACATGTTCAATATCCATAAACAAGGTATTTAGCATGCTTACTAAATAGATACC
Organism: Humulus lupulus; assembly: GCF_963169125.1. Classification (NCBI taxonomy): domain Eukaryota; kingdom Viridiplantae; phylum Streptophyta; class Magnoliopsida; order Rosales; family Cannabaceae; genus Humulus; species Humulus lupulus. The sequence goes on along the minus strand of NC_084799.1, from coordinate 15,582,858 downwards.
AGTACAATTAGGACCATGCACAACCAAAGAGGCTCAAGCTCTGAACAATATCATACTCAGTATATAAAGCATGTCCCAATCACATGTTTCTCATGCATCATATGCAATAAATCCAGCAATCTAACACGCACCGATAACAGCCATGCATGTCACGTTTAATAGTCAACCAACATGCATCAAGAATAGCCATGCATGTCATACTCATTAATTAACCAACATGCATCATAATAACCATGCATGTCATACATAATAATCAACCGACATGCATCAATAAGAACCATGCATGTCATACATAATAATCAACCGACATGCATCAATAATAGCCATGCATGTCATACTCAATAATCAACCATCATGCATGTCACGTATACACAGGGTGCAGTTTTCTTACCTCAGATTCGAGCTAGAACCAATATAAGAACGACCCTTGAGAACGATCAACCTTTAAGCCCCTTAGCGGTCACCTAGTCATAACCAAATATAAAACCTCATCAAAATAAGTAATTAAATATTTCCAAACCCAACCCAAGCCTCCGGAAAATCGAATCCCACTCAACTAAGTAGTAGGATCGATTCTAGGCCCTTAGAGTTAAGTTTCCATCACAAAAACACACTTTTGGGCAATTTTTCCCTTAAGGGTCGCGGCCCTACATGGACCATGCTGCGGCCCGCCCCCCAGGCAGAGCCTCCTCCACCTTCCTCAAGCTAGGGTCGCGGCGCCCAAGAACAGGGCCGCGGCCCAACTTTGCACCAGCCATTTTTCTTCGTTTTTCCACTTCTAAAACCTTCCAAAAACCCATCTAAACATCTCCAAATCACCAAATCAAAGTCACCAAACTTCCCAATGGTCCAAAACCACCAAAACCTGAAGCTCAAACCAACCAAAAACTCAACAATTGCCAAAGTCCAATTCTAAGCGTAAAAACTTAAGAAACTCAAAACTTAACTAAAAAAAACAGAGCACACCATAAAATACAAGACTGGAACTCACCTCAAACACAATTTGAATCCCCTTTAATGACTGAGACAAGTTCCCTAGCTTCCCCCTTTGATCTCCAAGCTTAACTCCTCAAGGTGGCTCTCAAAATCCAAAGAAAAGAATGAAAGAAGACTTGCACGGGAGAGAAAGAGAAGTGATGAGGATAGGCTCTGTTTTGCTCTGTTTCTATAGCCTTCCAAACCCCCAAAAACTAATATAAATCCTTAAGGTCAAAAGACCATAATGCCCTTAAGCCAAATAAATCCCTCTAAAAGCTTCCGAGGGTAAAACCGTCATTTCCCGCCTATCTCGTTAATTATAATTAACGCTCTCCAATTCCCGCTATTCTCAATATTCCCAAATACCAATAAATCATATCCCATTACCCTTTAATTCCCGGTAATGTTCTAATCATTAAATTCACCCCGAGACTCACCCCGAGTCCCGAACTTAAACCCGTTATGACTAGACCGAACACTTACATCTCATGATCGTCTCATGTCGAATAGCTCGAACCAATCCACCTTATAATGTGGCTATATTAATTAATCACAACCATGCACCTAAAATATACAATTACGCCCACAGTGGCCAAATTACCAAAATACCCTCACAATAACAAATTCCCCCATATGCATGCATTCACCATCATATAATAATATAATTCATGTAAACATGCATATAATCATTAAATACTATAATAAATCAATTATGGCCCTCAGGGCCTCCTAATCAAGGTCCTAAACCTTATTAGGAAATTTGGGGCATTATAGGGGCCGCGGCCCTTAGTGCCAATCTAAGTTTTTTACGGTATTTTAGGCTTGGGAACTCAAGGGGTAAGGCTCGGGATGGATTTTATCACCCGGATTGATAGAATTCAAGGTCCCGGAGGTTAGGGTTATGGCTCGAAGTTATTTATTGGATTAGAATTTGATGGATGGTCATTGTTAATGTGTTGTGACTAGGGTATCGGCGAGGCTCACGTTAGAGGACTATGCTCGGGGCATCGGTGCTCAGAAAGCTCGAAACTCAGGTAAGAAAACCCTTGTTCCCATAGAGCTTGTGTGCAGGGCTGAGCCCAATGTGTTTGAATGGAATTGGTATGCGGGGCTGAGCCCATATATGTTAGAACTGCGGGGGGTAGCCCTTTAACTGAATATGCTGGAATTCTATACTTGCTTGTTATGCTATGTATATTGTGATGTGAATGGACGGCTTGAGCCGGGAACGGTGTAGGCCGAGAACGGCGAAGGGCCGGCAACGGCGTTGGGCACGTTGAGTGCAAGGCCGAGAACGGCAAGGGGTCGGGAGCAGCGTTGAGCATGGAGTGCGAGTTGCCAGGGCGAGTCCCTAGAAGGATACCTGGGATATCCTCACAGCGTGGTCCGCGAACCCAGGGCTTGGTAAACGCCTGGGACGGCTAGGCCGTATGTGCTTAGCCATTGGTGGCCTGCTCATGTACTTGATATATGTGTTGCATATGTTATCTGTTTGTGGGTTTTCTTGCTGGGCTTCGGCTCACAGATGCTCTGTGGTGCAGGTAAGGGTAAAGAGAAGATCAACCAACCATGAGTACAGCAGGCGTGAGGCGGCGTGTACATGTTTGGCCAGCCTGGCTGCCACACCAGAGAATTTTGGAAGATGCTTGTAAATAAACCTAGATTTTGTCGTCTAGTCGACTTGGTTCAGTTTATATGTTGTAAATATTTCTAAACTATATTATGGGATCCCAAGTGTAAAACTTTTATAATTTTCTATGGAAATTACTATTTCTCGAGTCTTTCCTTTGCTTATGGCTTAATTACACTGTTTGACTTAAAACCTTGATTAGAGAGTTGAAAGCACGATTTTAAACTCACTTAGTAACGACTCTAAGGAAGTAGGGAGTTGCAACTTGGTATCAAAGCGAGCCAAGGTTATTGGTTCTGGAGATTGACCGAACATGTACACACGCAGTCAGTGATAGGCTTAACTCAGGGTTGGTTGGTAAGATTGGCTAATATGTCTAAAAATGTGTTTGCATACCCTGTTTGCCTGCTTATTTTGTATAGAGCATGATGAATGAAATAACATATGCATGATGTTAGGGCATGGACCGTTGTGTGTTATATGTTATATGAGATATTATTGTGGATGACTGATGTGTTTGGGAGGTGGTTTTGGATGTTGTTATCATGCCTGATGAGCAGCGTCGTTGGTTGCAGGCATATTTGTTGAGATGCCTCGACAATCAGCTAGACTCCGCGGCAGTAGAGCCGGGGATGACAACTAGGGTCAGGACCCTCCACCTGCCCCACAGAACTGGCAACAGATATTGGCCGAAATGGAGGCTAGACTGCAGAGAACAGAGGAAGAACTCCGTCAGATGAGGCAACAAGCCCCTCCAAAGGTTACAGGGTTGCCAATACAACAGAATGTGGCGCCAGTGTCGGTTCAGCCTGTGACTGAGAACAGGTGGGAACCCTTGTACGAAAGATTCAGGAAGCAACAACCTCCTACCTTTGAGGGTGGATCAGACCCACTACGGGCAGAGCAGTGGATGAACATGATTTCCTTGATCTTAGACTTTATGAGGGTCGAAGGAAGTGAAAGGGTTGCTTGTGCAAGATATATGCTTAGGGAGGATGCCCGCATCTGGTGGGATGTGGTGAGCCAGCGGAGGAATGTTGCAGTCATTACATGGGAGGAATTTAAGAGTATCTTTAATGAGAAATACTACAGCATAGCAGTTCGAGCTGCGTAGGTTGATGAGTTTATCAACCTGACTCAGAACAGGTTATCAGTTACTGAGTACGCCTTGAGATTCGACAGGCTGGCGAAGTTTGCGCCAGACTTAGTGCCGACGGATGCGGCCAGAAGAGATAGATTTATATGGGGGTTGAATGTGATGATCGCCCGTGATGTGAATATTACGTTGATTCCAGAGACTACTACTTATGCCCAAGCGGTGGATAAGGCCCTTACTGCAGAGAGGGCTGAGGATCAGTATGGAAGGACAACGCTGTTAGGCGCGATGCCAGGAGGACGGTGCCTCCTTTTGTTGGGTCTAGTCGGGGCAGTGGCCTCAGTGAGCAGAAAAGAAGGGTTCCAGATTCATTTACTCCTCCTAGTTCTGATAGGAGGGTGCGGGGTGCTTCTATTGGCCGTCAGGGTGGTAGTGATAACTGGAGGAGTTTTCCTATGTGTCCACGGTGCAGGCGTCGAAACCAGGGTGAGTGCAGGATCAGGGCCTGCTTTGTTTGTGGGAGTGCCAGCCATCTGAAGAGGGATTGCCCTCAAGTTAAGAAGGAGGAGCAGAAGCAGAGTGACAGTCTTGCTCCTGCCAGGGTATTCACTTTGACACAGACTGAGGCGGAGGCTAGCCCCTCAGTTGTGACAGGTCAGATCTCTAGTGCTGGTTCTTTGTATACTGCATTGTTTGATTCAGGGGCTACTCATTCATTTGTATCTGCTAGAGTGATAGATCAACTTTGTAGACCTAGTGGTGTGTATGCTAGGGGATTTCAAACCTTGTTGCCAACATGAGAACTGGTAGTCTCTAGGAAGTGGATTAGGGCATTGCCAGTAGAGGTAGATGGTAGGGAGTTGTCTGTTGATTTGATTGAGCTAGAGATGGATGATTTTGATATGATTTTGGGAATGGATTGGCTATCCAAGTATGGGGCAACGATTGATTGCAAGCGCGGAATGGTGACTTTTGAACCAGAAGGGGAGGTACCCTTTGTGTTTGTGGGGTCAGTTAGTGGACCGCGTGTGCCAATGATTTCAGCCTTAAGGGATAGGGACCTGATGCAGGAAGGTTGCATGGGATTCCTGGCAAGCGTTGTGGATACTTCTAGGGTGGTGTCGGTTGGATCGGGTGAGACAAGGTTGGTGTGTGAGTTTCCGGATTTGTTTCCAGCGGATTTACCAGGGTTGCCGCCGCAAAGGGAGATTGACTTTGTTATAGAGTTGGTACCAGGAGCGGAGCCAGTATCTAGGACACCCTACAGAATGGCTCTGGCGGAGCTAAAGGAGTTGAAGATTCAGTTGCAGGAGTTACTTGATTTGGGGTTCATTAGACCCAGTTTCTCGCCATGGGGTGCACCAGTATTGTTCGTTAAGAAGAAGGATGGGTCCCTTAGAATGTGTATTGATTACAGAGAGCTGAACAAGTTAACCATTAACAACAAGTATCCACTGCCTAGGATCAACAATTTATTTGATCAGCTACAGGGAAGAACAATGTTTTCCAAGATAGATCTTCGATCAGGTTACCATCAGTTAAGGATTAAAGAGGAGGACATACCAAAGATCGCTTTTCGGACGAGGTATGGACACTATGAATTTCTGGTTATGTCCTTTGGATTAACCAATGCCCCAGCAGCTTTCATGGATATGATGAATAGGGTTTTCAAGGATTATCTGGACAAGTTTGTGATAGTATTCATCGACGACATCTTAGTGTACTCTCAGTCGGAGATGGAGCACGAGCAGCATCTGCGGTTGGTTCTACAGCAATTGAGAGAGCATAAGTTATATGCTAAGTTTAGTAAGTGTGAGTTCTGGTTGCCACAAGTTACATTTCTGGGCCATATCGTCAGTAAGGAGGGGATTCTGGTTGACCCAAGTTAGATCGAGGCGGTCAGAGATTGGCCTAGATCGAGCAGTGTTCCTGAAGTAAGAAGCTTTCTGGGTTTAGCAGGGTATTATCGGCGGTTTGTTGAGGGGTTCTCCAGAATAGCTACGCCATTGACAGAATTGACAAAGAAGAAGACAAGGTATGTTTGGACGGATAGATGTAAGAACAGTTTTAAGGAACTGAAGCGGCGACTGATTACTGCGCCAGTGTTAAGCTTGCCGATAGAGAATGAAAAGTTTGTGGTCTACTGTGATGCATCTAGGCAGGGTTTGGGGTGCGTGTTGATGCAAGCTGGCAAGGTGATAGCCTATGCATCGATACAATTGAAGGAATATGAGCAGAGATATCCTACGCAGGACCTGGAGTTGGCAGCGGTGGTGTTTGCACTTAAGATTTGGAGGCATTACTTGTATGGTGAGAAGTGTGAGATAAACACCGACCATAAGAGCCTAAAGTATTTCTTTACTCAGAAGGACCTGAATATGCGCCAGAGGCGGTGGCTAGAGTTGGTTAAGGATTATGATTGTGATATCCTTTACCATCCTGGGAAGGCTAATGTAGTGGCTGATGCATTGAGTCGGAAGGGCCCACGACAGTTGTTTGGCTCGAGGCAGATATCTGATAAGTTAGCTGAGGAGATGACCAGAGCAGGTAATTTCGAGGACGAAATTTCTGTAAGGAAGGGATAGTTGTAACGACCCGAATTTGCTAATCGGGCTTAGGGCCCTGATTAGTGTGCCTGGAGGGCAATAAATGATTTAATATGCTAATATGTGGAATTTATGTGTATATATGATTATGATGCATGTTTAGCTAAGTTAGATAAGCATGTGGACCCCATATGGATATTAGGGATATAAATGTGATAAATGTTATATATATGTGATATGTCTGTGCAGCACGATCCGAGACAGTCCTGGGGAACGCTTAGCCTGAGAGTCACAACGGGGTTGAGATTCGGACTCGGGGTGAGTCGAGGGGTAATTTAGGTACTAGGTGTTATGGGATTATCGGGACATGAAAATAAATATTTGGAGATATATTTGATGATAGAATGTCTAGGCGGGAATATTTGGGAAATTTACCATTTTGCCCTCGGGGACGTTTTGGTACCCCCGAGCCTTGAGGTAACCACATAGACTTAAGTGAATAAAACAAAAAGGGGGAATTGTTTAGAAGCTTTAGAAACCGACTCATACTTCCTCCCAACTGAAGATAGCTCTTACTTCTCTTTCTCTTTCACTCTCTAAGACAAAACTCAAAAGGAAACTCAAAGGAATTGGTTAGGAACTAAAGGGAATTCAGCTGTGATATCTTAGGAGCTTGAGGCTTAAGGATTGAGGATCAACCCGGGGATTGAGTTCTGCAAGGTAAGCTCCAATTATTGGGATTATGCTGAGAATTGTTACTGGTTTGCTAGAGCATGCATGTTAGTCAAGCTTAATCTGTTTTTGGGTATTCTAGTAGGATTTTGGAGCAGATTTCTGATGGGTTTTAGTGTTGATATTGAGCTGGTATACATGTGTTATTTATCTGGGTTTGTTAAGTAGGCTTTGAATGAGTTAGCTTGAGGAAAAGGTAGGGAAGAAGATGGAAAATTCTGGGTTTGGAGGTGAGAGCCGCGACCCTAGGAGGGGTGCGCCGTGGCTCGTGTGCGCGCGCGGCCATGGGAGGCCGAGAAGCTCATGCGTGCCACGCCCCGTGTGGTGGTCAGTGTGGTGCTAGCCTCTGTTTCGAGGCTAGCCGCGGCTCTTGTGGGTGGGGTCGCGACCCTTAGTGCCATTCTAAGTTTTTTACGGTATTTTAGGCTTGGGAACTCAAGGGGTAAGGCTCGGGATGGATTTTATCACCCGGATTGATAGAATTCAAGGTCCCGGAGGTTAGGGTTATGGCTCGAAGTTATTTATTGGATTAGAATTTAATGGATGGTCATTGTTAATGTGTTGTGACTAGGGTATCGGCGAGGCTCACGTTAGAGGACTATGCTCGGGGCATCGGTGCTCAGAAAGCTCGAAACTCAGGTAAGAAAACCCTTGTTCCCATAGAGCTTGTGTGCAGGGCTGAGCCCAATGTGTTTGAATGGAATTGGTATGCGGGGCTGAGCCCATATATGTTAGAACTGCGGGGCGTAGCCCTTTAACTGAATATGCTGGAATTCTATACTTGCTTGTTATGCTATGTATATTGTGATGTGAATGGACGGCTTGAGCCGGGAACGGTGTAGGCCGAGAACGGCGAAGGGCCGGCAACGGCGTTGGGCACGTTGAGTGCAAGGCCAAGAACGGCAAGGGGTCGGGAGCAGCGTTGAGCATAGAGTGCGAGTTGCCAGGGCGAGTCCCTAGAAGGATACCTGGGATATCCTCACGGCGTGGTCCGCGAACCCAGGGCTTGGTAAACGCCTGGGACGGCTAGACCGTATGTGTTTAGCCATTGGTGGCCTGCTCATGTACTTGATATATGTGTTGCATATGTTATCTGTTTGTGGGTTTTCTTGCTAGGCTTCGGCTCACAGATGCTCTGTGGTGCAGGTAAGGGTAAAGAGAAGATCAACCAACCATGAGTACAGCAGGCGTGAGGCGGCGTGTACATGTTTGGCCAGCCTGGCTGCCACAGCCAGAGAATTTTGGAAGATGCTTGTAAATAAACCTAGATTTTGTCGTCTAGTCGACTTGGTTCAGTTTATATGTTGTAAATATTTCTAAACTATATTTTGGGATCCCAAGTGTAAATTTTTTATAATTTTCTATGGAAATTACTATTTCTCGAGTCTTTCCTTTACTTATGGCTTAATTACACTGTTTGACTTAAAACCTCGATTAGCGAGTTGAAAGCATGATTTTAAACTCACTTAGTAACGACTCTAGAGAAGTAGGGCGTTACAATCTACAACCCTCGCCTTCATCAAACTTGAAGATCAAAGGGGCTGGCCCTTATCATTTGGGTTTGGAGCCTGTTTAACGCTCAAACGTAACTTCCACTTAGCGGTTGTCGTAGTATAGATCGGGCGATCGATTCCACAAGGAGGCAAAGAAATAAAGTTAATCAATAAATAAATGTTAGAGATAAATAATATGAAGAAAATAGAACAAGTGAGATTTTTTTTTGTTTTGGAGATTTAAATATTAGAAATAAAGATAGAATAAAGTGTGATGTAACAATAGGTAACAAGTAGGAAGGATCAAGAGTCACCAATATGCATACTTATTTATTTGGATTTTTGATTCATAAAAGTTACACAAATAAGAAGTTCACATCCCAACTATTCATTTGGAAGATTTAACATTGATGCACAAATATATTTTACAAAAATGTATTCAAGTGATTATTATTCTTTACCATGGAAAGATGAGATAAATCTTATGAGAAATCTAAAAATGACATTATACGATTAGCAATAATGCAATAAAATATTGGACATAAGACCTAACACAAATTTACTTTTACTATTTATAAAATACATAGAAAGAGCATAACTAATTCTATATAGATTTTAGCAAAAGTACATATATATGAGTGAGATGGAGAAAATGATAAAGATATTATCTATATTATTTTCACTAATTTGATAATACATAGAAAGTGCTTGACAAAATCTATATACTATTAGTAAACATAAATATAGATAATAAGATGAAGAAGTAGAGATGAAAGAAAATAAATCACTAAAATATATAAACTTTAAGCACATGGTGAATAAAAAATACCAAACAAAGTCATAGTGCATATATGATCATCCTAACTTTCCTAAGAAGGTTATCCTATTATGCTAGACATTCTCATGAAATTCTAGAGAGAAAATATGAGAAATGAGACTAAAATTTGGTAGAGTTTTGCTACAAAAAATTACATACAAAATGTGAAGAAAGAGTCCCTATTTATAGAGGGAGAAAATGACTAAAAAGAAATTAAACAACAATTTGGGGTTTACAAAATAAATATGAAATATTAATAATAAAATATGATTTTGAAAAATCAAATCTTATTATAAATATTAACCTAGTTATTTTGGTATATGGTCAAAATACCATTTTTCTGAAGCACAAAAAAAGATGAGCTTTAAAGCTCAAAATTGCCATTTTGCAAGGCCCAATACCCACAAAATATGGGTTGAAGGTGGCTGGTGGCAGATGTGGGTTTTGACCCATTCCCAGCCAATGGGAAACTACCACGTAGGCGGCTGGCTGGCTGCCACGTAGGCGGCTGATTTATTTTGACTATTAAAATAAATAAATGTGTATTTTTCACCACTAATCACAATCCCCAACTAACTTATTGCTAGTCCCTAGCAATTCAAGCAGATAAAAATTATTACCAAGATGAATTAGTGAGCTAAATTATGCAAATTCATTTAACAAAATATTTAGTGAGAATTTAGAAATTTCTATTTAAAGCTATCAAAGTTGTAATTCAAAAGTTTTGTGTGTGTGCACCAAACCATATCGTTCTTTCCAAAATTAACACAAACAATATTGAAAAATCACCAAAGAATAAAGTCTTAACTCCAAATCCTCACAAGGGTATTGAAAGTATTTTTATGGAAGATGGTTGACACTCTTAGAATTGGAAATTTATCAATTCACACTCAAAAATTGATGTTATCATTTTAGGACAAACAATGTTAACAAATATTGATCAAAATATAGGCTAATCAATTAATTGGAATCTAAATGACTTAAGAACTTTCGCGATTTTTCAAAATGATATTAAGAGCCAAAATAAAGAACAAAACAAAAATAAAATACACAAAAAAAATTTCTTTTTTTTCTTTCTGTTTTTTATTTTAGTTTTATGACATAAATTGAAAACAAATGTAGTAATGTTGATTTTTTTTTTATTTTCAACAAAACTACAAAAGAAGAAGATGAAAAATGTTGCTCTTGTTTTCTTTTTTCATTTTTTTTTATATATATATATTTTTTCTTTCCTTTTTTTTATAAATTTTTTTCTTTTCTTCTTCTTTTTTTTTTTATAATTTTTTTGACAAGAGACAACATATGAATAAAATTACAAGAAATTAAAAGGAAAATTACAATAAAATACAACAAAGGCTCTTTAAAACAAAAATTATCTGAACGACCCCAAATTCGCTAATGAGGCGTAAGGGCCTTGATTAGTGTGCCGGGAGGGCATTATTGGGTTAAATGTGGTTTGAATGATTTTATTGATTTAAATGCATAATTGTATGATTAGAATGCTTGTATGATTATATTTGTATTAATGTGATATATATATATGGCATTGAGAGAACCACATTATTATGTGGGTAGGTCTGCAGAGCACGACTCGAGGCGATCCTAGGGCTAGAGAGCGGGGAAAAGTGACAACGGGGCTTAATAGTTGACTTTGGATAAGTAAAGGGTATTTTAGGTATCGGGTAGTTATTTAGACTATCGGGTTATGAAAATAAATATATAGAGATATATTTGAGGTTAGGAAGTCTAGACGGGAATATTGAGGAATTTTACCGTTTTGCCCTCAGGGACGTTTCCAGCACCCCGAGCCTCGGGATTGACTCAATGGGATAAGATTAGACAGAAACTTAAGGAAAACAGTAGAACAAATATTAGACCGACTTATCTATCTAAACTCTTCTCTCTACTCTCTCTTTCAAGGAAAAACACAAGGAGGAAACCACTGAAAATTTAGTGAATCAAGCTGGGAATTTCTGAGAATTGAGGTGGGGATTTAGAGGTTTAACTCAAGGATTGTCCGAGGAAGATTTAATCAAGGCTAAGGTAAGAATTAAACTGTGTTTTGAAGTTAGAAACTTTGAGTTTTTGACCGAGTAATGAGATGATTGTGATATTGATGTTAAGGTTGAATTGGAGCTGGAAAACTTGGGAATTAACAGGGATTCTGCTTAGAAAAGGAGTTCAGCTGAAGAGGTAAGTTATAATTCATGATTTAGAGGCTTAAATTCGACTTTTGCATGGCTGGGTTTTGGGTTCTTGAGTTAGAAAGTTTCAGTGATTGAAGTGGGTTTTTGATGGGTTTCTAGTCTAGTTTTCAGCTGGGTTGTGTTGCTGGAATCTTGTGGGAAGTTTTTGGATAATTGAGTTGTGGAATTGGGGTTGTTTTGGGAGAGTTTACATGAGGTTTGGGAGTCAAAAATTGAGGTTTTTCTGGGCTTGAAGGGGTCGGGCCGCGGCATAGTTCTTGGTGAGCCGCGACCCTTCGAAGCTGATGGGTGCTGAGGAAGGAGGGCGGGTCGCGGCATGGTCTAAGTAGGGCCGCGACCCTTACCTGTTTTTGTGCTTTGGGAGGCCACTGGTTGGGTCCATGCCATGGCATGGATGGCTAATGCCGCGACCCTTAAGGGATTTTGGGATTTTGAGATTCTAGGCTTGGGAATTTAACCTAGGGTGTTCGGGATTGAATCTTTTACCATGTTTGGTGAAGTTCAATGTTCCGGAGATTAGAACTTTGTCTAGAAGCTCATTTAAGTTTGTTAATGGTATCCTTCACCTTGGTTGTGGCTAGGTGATAAAAGCTAAGGCTCGGGAACGGATCATGCTTGAGGAGCGTTGCTCATAATCAGTAACCACAAGGATTAAAGGTAAGAAAACTGCACCTGGTTGAATATATGTGATGGGACTAAGGGTTCCCTATTGTGTATGCTTGAATAGATGGTATTATGCCATGCAAGGTAATTAGTGAACGAACGACCTAAGGGTTACACTAGCGCACAGGGCGCGGCTTGGCCACTGGTAGCCAAGGACAGCTTAATATGCACTGAGCTCGGTTTAAGCGGGTGGGAGTCAGTGGGGTAAACAGGGGGTGCGTCCTAAGTTGTCGGCCCTGATTATTATGTGATATGATTGTTACAAGTGATTGATTGCATCCATGATTCTGAATGTATGCTGAATGATTAATGTGGATTATTTGGTGAAAGTTCTTGCTTAGTGAATTTACTATATGTTATTATTGTTTGTGTTGCATATCATGTTTTCTTGCTGGGCCTTGGCTCACGGGTGCTACGTGGTGCAGGTAAAGGCAAGGGCAAGCTCGATCAGCCTTGATTTGGAGAGCTCTGCGAGCGGAATGTACATGGCCAGCTGCTCAGCCGCCACGGTTGAGGTTTAGGCTAGGGGTGAGCATTGGGCGGGTTGGTCGGGTTACAAGGCATTTTTACCCATCCAATGTCATAATCGGGTTAGCAAAAATGACCCGTAACTTGCCCAATTAAGAAATTTTTTTTTTAAACCGTCCAATAATTTGGGCGGGTTGGTCGGGTTAACCCGCCTAAACCGAAATGGGATTTTTTGGGGCGGGTTGGGCGAGTGTCGGGTTGGTCGGGTTGGGCGGGTCAACCCGCCCAAACAAATTTTTATTTTTTTTTTAAATTTTTTTTAATTTTTTTCTTTTAAATACTAATACTAATAGTGTGAAGTTTATCTTTTTTAACTTAAAACAATATTTTAAATTTATAGTAAAAAAATAAAACAAAACTTAATTAATTTATATATATATAATGCTTAATTGGGCGAGTTGGGTTATATTGGGCGGGTTAGGTTATATTTTCAACCCGCCCAATGAAACAATTGGGCGGTTTAAATTTTGGTCGGTTTATTCGGGTTGCGTTTTTTGGCGGTTTTTTCGGGTTGGTTTGGGCGGATTATTCGGGTTGGGCGGGTTGTAAAAATTTCTGCACAACCCTAGTTTAGGCAGGAACGCAAGACCCAGAAATTGTTCATTTTGCCTTAGTATGACTGACAGTTTTCTGTATTTTTGGGAGTCTGTAAACCTACTTTTAAACTCTGTTTCTTTTGGGATCCCGTGTATATAATTGCTTAATTATATGAAATGAAACTTTTGAGACCAAAGCCTTTTTAACCCTAGCTCATACATGTTTAGTGACACGTTTTTAAGTTAATGACTTGATTAGCAAGTCTCGCACTTTTATAAGTACACAGTGTAGCGGTCTTGGCTATCCAGGGCGTTATATTATTCCTCTAGTAAATGTCATGTTTTAAATCCCAAAAATTAATTTTACCAACTCAAATGATCAATAGAAGCTTTCAAAGTTGTTTTCTCATTCTCACATCTCACAAAAATTAAAAGCTTTAAACTTTAGGATTTTTCTCAATTGAATGTGTGTATTTTTTCAATGTTTGGTTGTGCAAGAAATTGCTCTAAAAAATTACTTCCTAATAGTAAAAATAGCAAAAACTACCTCACCAAGATTTTGTTGTCATGAATTTTGCAAAAAGTTAACTCAAAATTTCAAAATGGTAATTAAAATAAATTTCAATGCATGAATATGCATACTACCCCCAACTTTAAATGAGACATTTTCATCAATGTCTAATGTTAAGTTCAGTGTGCGAGAAAAAGGGAATATGATAACCAACAACAAAACCCCAAAAAGTAAAATTCGTAACATAAAATAAAGACACACATTAAAATAAAACACACTAAAAAGAAAGATAAAACCTGATCAGTTTGTGGTAGACAAAAGCATCGCTCTCAGGTAAGTCTACCAACTGCATATTTGCGTACTATCCTGTATCGAAAATGAATTTTCTTTTATCCTACGTCTTAAAAATAGAAGCGTTAGTAACATTTCCAGGATAAATAAAATGGTTGGGGTCAAAATCACTGAGGAAATTAGGTGAATGTTTCATTGCAAATATGTTTATGATTTCCTCAACGATTAAGTCTATCACATCAGTATGATAGCTTCCATTGTTCTTTGGAGTGGTTGGAAGAATTTCAGTATGGGAAAGAGTTTCACTCCAAATGGTAATAGCATCATCCTCATCGGGTTTAGAACTGAGAGTAGGGGATGGTGTTATGGCCTCAGGTTGGGACGAGAATTGACTTGAATTATGTGAAATAATAGCGTTGGTCAATTCTAAAAGTTGAGTACTAGTTTCCCTAAAATCTTCCACAAATTGTTTATTGAATTCTCTTTGCTCCTCTATAAATGTGTGTAAAATGTCATCTAAAGAAGTCGTATTAGTGCAGACATTATATGGAGGTGAATGTGGGAAGATAGGAAAATTTTGCTCAAAATTCATGGGAGGCAGTGCATGGTAGTTGTACTCAGGCTTCCAACTAAAATCTACGGGGTTGGTCCAACTAGAATTATGATTCCTATGGTCGACTCTTTCAAAGTCACAATAACGTTCATCATAATCTATCTCGGGAACCTCGTAATTTTCTCTTTCAAACTTAGTTTCTAAAATCTCAAGTTCTCGGTATTCTCTTACACTAAGTTTGTATGCACCTCGAAAACGGCTAGTACCCTCAGTAGCACTAGAATTATGGTTGTTTCTAACTGAAGGATAATACATTAGAAAATACAGCTCGAAACGTTTCTTCTCTTCATCATTCATTTTTTTTTCTTTTTGTTTAATTTTTGATTTTTTTTTTGTTTTACTTGTTTCCAGGTCGATTTGAGGTTTTTAGAACGGTCCCACTTTAAACCCACACTTTATCTAGAACTCCCCGAGATTACTAGATAATTGTGGAAGGGTCACAATTCATAAAAACGGTCCTCTTACAACCAACACTTACTAGAACTCCCCGAGGTTACTAAGTAAGTATGGATGGAACTGTACTCAAATTGGCCTTTAAGCAAAAATTGCTTATGTTGACAAAACAAACTTTGTTTTTATTATTTTTGTTTTTTGTATTTTATGATTTTAAAAAAAAAATATTTAAAACCTAAAGGTAAAAAAAAAAACTAATAACAAAAAAAAAAAGAAAAATAAATATACAAATCCAAAATTTGTTTAACGCCCAAACGTGACTTCCACTTAGCGGTAGTCGTAGTATAGATGGGCGGTCGATTCCACAAGGAGGTAAAGAAACAAGTTAATCAATAAATAAATGTTAGAGATAAATAATGTGAGGAAAATAGAAAGAGTGATATTTTTTTTGTTTGTTTTTTATATTTAAATATTAGAAATAAATATAGAATAAAGTGTGATGTAACAATAGGTAACAAGTAGGAAGGATCAAGAATCACCAATATGCATATTTATTTATTTGGATCTTTGATTCACAAAAATTACACAAATGGATAGTTCACATCCCAACTATTCATTTGGAAGATTTAACATTGAAGAACAAATATATTTAACAAAAATGTATTCAAGTGATTATTATTCTTTACCATGAAAAGATGAGATAAATCTTATGAGAAATCTAAAAATGACATTATACCATTGGCAATAATGCAATAAAAGATTGGACATAAAACCTAACACAAATATTACTTTTACAATTTATAAACTACATAGAAAGAGCATGACTAATTCTATATAGATTTTAGCAAAAGTAAATATATATGGATGAGATGGAGAAAATGATAATGATATCATCTATATTATTTTCACTAATTTGATAATACATAGAAAGTGCTTGACAAAATCTATATACTATTAGTAAACATATATATAGATAACAAGATGAAGACATAGAGATGAAAGAAAATAAATCACTAAAATATATAAACTTTAAGCACATGGTGAATCAAAAATACCAAACAAAGTCATAGTGCATATAGGATCATCCTAACCTTCCCAAGAAGGTTAGCCTATTATGCTAGACATTCTCATAAAATTCTAGAGAGAAAATATGAGAGATGAGACTAAAATTTGGTAGAGTTTTGTTACCTAAAAATTACATACCAAATGTGAATAAAGTGTCCTTATTTATAGATGGGGAAAATGACTAAAAAGAAATTAAACAACAAAATGAGGTTTACAAAATAAATATGAAATATTAATAATAAAATATGATTTTAAAAAATCAAATCTTATTATTAATATTACCCTAGCTATTTTTGTGTATAGTCAAAATGCTCTTTTTCTAAAATACCACAAAAACATGATCTATAAAGCTCAAAATAGCAATTTACAAAGCCCAATACCCACAAAACATGCCTGGTGACACAAGAGGGTTTTGACCTATTTTCAACCAATGAGAGAGTGCCACGTAGGCAGCCTGGGCTGAAGAAGAGAAGTCTGGGTTGCTTGGGCGTGTTGGGCCTTCGGGTGTGAGAAGTTGACTGGGCCGTGGGAGAGCTGATGGGAGTTGGCTGCTTGATGGGCTTTTGGAGTATTGGGCCAGCTGGGATGATGGGAGGAACTTGTTGGAGATGCATGTGGCTGGTCACGTTGGAGGCTTGGGTGCATGGCTGAAGGAGAAGGGGACTGGGACTCGTGGCGCAAGGGAGAAGAGGGATCTTGCTGCTGGGCTTGGGCCAAAAAAATGGGCTTCCTTCTTGGGCTTTGATCTTCAAAAATACCATTTTCTCTTCTCTTTTTTTTAGATTTAATTTTTTTCTTTTTTCTTTGTTTCCAAGTGCCAAAATACACTTTAATTCCTACAAAATAATAATAAATTAAATCATGATCAAATATTTTCATCAATAAAATATATCATATTAATTAAATGAAAATAGTAATCAAAACTTAATTTATTTTGACATTTAAGATCAATACAAGTGCACTTTTCATCTCTAATCAATGGAACTGTACTCAAATTGGCCTTTAAGCAAAAATTGCTTATGTTGACAAAACAAGCTTTGTTTTTATTATTTTTGTTTTTTGTATTTTATGATTTTAAAAAAAAAATATTTAAAACCTAAAGGTAAAAAAAAAATAATAACAAAAAAAAAAAAAACAAATCTAACAATAGAAAAACAAAAATTATTTAAACAAAAGAAATAAGATGCTCACTAAACCTAAAAAAAATAAATTTTAGGAAAAGAAAAATATTAATAAATTCTAAGAAAGTGACATTTTTTTTCAAAGATGAGGAAAGACTAACTAAGTAACCAAATTTTTTTAAAAAAATAATCCAACAAACACATAGAAAAAAATAGCACAAAAGTAGGATAGAGAAGAAAAAATGTAACAAATCATAAACACAAATAATTAAAATAAAATAAATAAATGAAGACTAAACTAGCAAAAGATAAACATCCAATTTATTATTTTTTTTAAGTTTTTTTTTTACTAAAAAAAAAGAAAAATAAATAAAATAAGCTACAAGAAAAAAAAACTAAATAAACACACAACAATCCTTTTTTTATTTTATTATTTTGTACAAAAATAATAAATAAAAAGAGAGATAAAGAGAACTAGCAAAATTAACAACAAAATAAACTAAGAAAAAGAAAGAATAATAAATAAGATAAATCTAAAAAAAAATCCTAGAGAAACTAAAAATGAAAAACTAACTAAAAATGTACAAAAAATAATGATAGTGATTTTTTTTAAGCTTTTTGAGTAAATAAGATAATTCTAAAAAAAAAAAATCCTAGAGAAATATACAAAAAAAGAAAAGAATAGAATTACTTACCTCTTTTACAAAATTTATTGAAAAACTTTTTTTTTCACTATTACCTCCCCGGCAACGGCTCCAAAATTTGTTTAACGCCCAAACGTGACTTCCACTTAGCGGTTGTCGTAGGGCGGTCGATTCCACAATGAGGCAAAGAAATAAAGTTAATCAATAAATAAATGTTAGAGATAAATAATATGAAGAAAATAGAACAAGTGATATTTTTTATTTTTTTTGGAGATTTAAAGATTAGAAAAGATAGAATAAAGTGTGATATAACAATAGGTAACAAGTAGGAAGGATCAAGAGTCACCAATATGCATACTTATTTATTTGGATCTTTGATTCACAAAAGTTACACAAATGAGAAGTTCACATCCCAACTATTCATTTGGAATATTTAACATTGATGCACAAATATATTTTACAAAAATGTATTCAAGTGATTATTATTTTTTACCATGGAAAGATGAGATAAATCTTATGAGAAATCTAAAAATGACATTATACCATTGACAATAATGCAATAAAATATTGGACATAAGACCTAACACAAATATTACTTTTACTATTTATAAAATACATAGAAAGAGCATAACTAATTCTATATAGATTTTAACAAAAGTACATATGTGTGAGTGAGATGGAGAAAATGATAAAGATATTATCTATATTATTTTCACTAATTTGATAATACATAGAAAGTGCATGACAAAATCTATATAATATTAGTAAACATAAATATAGATAATAAGAAGAAGAAGTAGAGATGAAAGAAATTAAATCATTAAAATATATAAACTTTAAGCATATGGTGAATAAAAAATACCAAACAAAGTCATAGTGCATATATGATTATCCTAACTTTCCTAAGAAGGTTATCCTATTATGCTAGACATTCTCATGAAATTCTAGAGAGAAAATATGAGAAATGAGACTAAAATTTGGTAGAGTTTTGCTACAAAAAATTACATACAAAATGTGAAGAAAGAGTCCCTATTTATAGAGGGAGAAAATGACTAAAAAGAAATTAAACAACAATTTGGGGTTTACAAAATAAATATGAAATATTAATAATAAAATATGATTTTGAAAAATCAAATCTTATTATAAATATTAACCTAGTTATTTTGGTGTATGGTCAAAATACCATTTTTCTAAAGCACTAAAAAAGATGAGCTTTAAAGCTTAAAATGACAATTTTGCAAGACCCAATACCCACAAAATATGGGTTGAAGGTGGCTGGTGACAGATGTGGGTTTTGACCCATTCCCAGCCAATGGGAAACTGCCACGTAGGCGGCTGGCTGGGCTTGGAGAAGCTTCAGATGGGCCTGCGGATTGGGGTATTGATGCATTGGGCTAGCTGAAGAAAAGTGTTGGGCTGCTGAAAGGTGCATGGCCGAAGGAGGCTTAGGCGTGAGAGGATTGGGCCTTTCGTTTGGGGTTTGGGCGTGAGAGGCTGCTGGAGAGTGGGAGACTGGTTGAAGGGCAGCTTGCTGGGGTGCTGAGGAAGGCTGCTAGGGACAGATGGCGTGCTGGAGCACGGACAGGTGGCGCGCAGGGAGGCTGGCAGGCAGCTCGGCTCGGCGGCGCGCTCAGCTTCGGTGGGCTTGGGGAAGGACGGGCCTGGGCTTCTCCTTCCAATTGGGCCACTTACTTTCAAGAAAAATGCCACTTTCTATTCTCTTTTTTCAGATTTAATTGTTTTCTTTTCTCTTCATTTCAAAGTTTCAAAATACAACTTTAATTCCTACAAAATAACAATAAATTAAATCATAATTAAATATTTTCATTTATAAAATAAATCATATTAATTCCATGAAAATATTAATTAAAACTTAATTGATTTTGACTATTAAAATCAATAAATGTGTATTTTCCACCCCTAATCAGAGCCTCCATCAAATTTGGAGAAAAGCCTCCGCCAACCATCAGCGAAGAGCATGTAGTTCCAGCTAATCGTTGGGTGGTGGTGATGATGACGACGATGTTGATGATGAGGATGATGATGAGGTGAGATGATGATGATGATATTAGTTTGGTCTTCGACTAATCGTTTGGTTTTAGCTAATAATTTGGGTTTTAAGTTTCAAAATTTTATTTTATTTAATCAGTTTTTAAGTGTATATTTATTTATTCTTAGATTTTTTTTAATGTGAAATTAGACTTTAATTCTAAATCTTATTTTTAATTGAGTAAATTCATATATAAAATATTTTTTAAATAAATAATTAGTTATTTAACACATGTCCCAATATAATATGGACACGTGTGCAAGGAAAATCCTTGTTGGCACTTAACAACTAAAATGATTCATCTGCAAAGAAAATGTAATAGTCAAGGTATTGTCGTCAAAATTTTTTATTGGGGTTTTTGGTATGTCAACTCAAAAAGAATAGGGTGTTTCGCCGCAAATATAGTAACCATAATTTTAAACAATAACAGAAGAAAAAAAAACGTATTAGAAAGTAAATATGATGACAATTTATCTGAAACTATGAGTAATAATATGTGCACTCAAAATATACACCCAAACATTACACATAGTGATGTGTCAGTTTAGTCTAGTCAATCACATTTATTAAAATTGAGATCTACTATTTTAAAAAACAGTGACACGTTACTGTGTGTAATGTTTGAGTGCACGTATCATTACTCTATAAATTATACAGTGTTGCATTGTATTTATAGTTCAATTGGAGGACCTATTTAACTCTCTTTTTTTGTTGAAAAGTTTTATTGACTCGCAACAGAACAGCCACAAAGGGAGCAGCTTTCCTATAGAAAATAAGTCATATATCATAAAACAAAGAGACCGCTTATTTAACTCCAAATTCAAGATTTAGATACTTTGGTGGAGAGTTGGAGTTGCACTTGGAAAATAATGCGGCAACAGTGGTTGACATATGCAATTGGAAGGCTGTAAAACACAAAAGTCCCACATCAGAAGAGTATGAAAGATGAAAGATAATTGAGACATATAAAAAGGAAGGAGGAGCTTCATGAAAACATACTTACCTGGACGGGGTCAATGGGCGATCCGTAAGGCTCATGGCCTAGGTTGGTGGCTTCCATTGCACTTAGGAAGGGTGCCAGCCTAAGGTCTCCTCAAGCAGGAGAGCCTACGTCATAATTTGTTGCCGAGGGGGCCTGCGTACGCGCGGCCCCTGCAATTTTAGTTGTAAGCTTTCTAAATGATTTCTCACATGTTAACTGGTATTTCGTGTTCTTTAAGATGTATTGAAATGTATTCGCTTGTTCTGCATCGTTTCATGGGCTGCAATTTTGATTTTGTGCTAGGAGTTTAATTTTGTTGCTCACAATGTGGGCAAATGGGCTGTGTACTGTGCTTGATACTGATTCAATCCCATAAGCTGTATGTTGTGTGATGACCCATGAATGGTCTGACTGAAATTTTACAGATACCAACGTTTCTATATATATAAAAAATGTATTCGCTTAGTATGAAAAGAAAAACTGTTCTTATTGGAGATGTAAAGACTGCTTTAGAGGACAAAAGATAAAACTAGGTGAAAGTAATATAAAAGAGACAATGATTAGCAAAAAATACTAGAAAGTTTAATACTAGTGAAACATATAAATGTATATTTTTTGGCATATTAAAGCTTATTTACATTGGTTTCTGCTCCATTTTATATGCCCACGTGGATGTCATTTTAGGCCTATAGGGTATAGTTCTAGCCAAATGTTGACAGAGACTAGAGTAGTTAATTTGATTTTTTTTTTTGTTCTCGATTAGTGACTGTTTACAACTTAAAGGAGGAGCCTTGTGTAATATTTGTTTATTCCCTTTTAGGCTTTTAGGTTGAATTGGATCTCACACACCACGCTGATTACTTACGTCCCACATTGAATGGGAATAAAACTTAAACATAAGTTGGGAGTATAAGTAAAGGAAAGAGCAATGAGCAATTCACTTACCTGGACGGGGTCAATGAGCGATCAAGATGGTTCATGGCCTAGGTTGGTGACCTCTATTGCACTTAGGAGGGGTGCCAGCTTATGGTCTCCTCAAGTAGGAGAGCCAACGTCATAATTTGTGGTAGTGGGGGCCTGCGTTCGCGCGGCCCCTGTCCAATATAGTCTCTAATCTTGTATATTCTACCAATTAAGGTAACGTTTTTCAACGCTGTATTCTCATTTCATCAGCCATTGGTTGAACTTGCATATAAATTACATATAATCTAATTCACACTCAAAACCTAATTCAACTTTGGATCATATTTAACTTAAATGTGGAACTTTTTACATAAATTTAGTCTTTCAAAGTCACTTGCCAGTTACATATAACATTAGTCATTACTCTTTAAGTACAGTGCACTCGTACACATTCAAAACCATGGGGATTTTTCACGGACTAATTAAAGAGAAATTTTTATTTTTCTTGTGATTGCTTAGTGAGATCGGCAAAGTTCATTGTTAGATAATACTTGTTTGTTACTGCAGCTGACAATGGATTTATTCGTGCCTACAACTTTGAAACAATGAAAAAGGTTATAGAATTTGAAGCACACAAATACTTCATTAGATATGTAACTGTTCGTCCATCCGTCCAAATCTCTCATATCCATATACATTCTATAAGCATAGATTGGGTAAAGGGTTGGATATGCACTCAAATCTTTGAGGGACATTCCCATTATGTGATCCGTGGCTTTCAATCCAAAAGACTAATTGTCTAGCTTAATGGAAATATTATGAAAACGTAGTTTTTACTTTTTTTTGTTATTAACTTAATTTGAAGTTTAAATTTGAAATCATTTAATTAATCAGATATTTATTTATGTGGACCGAACTGATTTTCTATTTTTAAATTTATAAAATTATGTTCTATCTGACAAATATACTTGATAAATAAGAGTTATGTACAAGCTTTCACACTGCTTATCTACTTTTTCAAACTCCCATTGGGATATTATTTTACACCACTTATCTACTTGTAATGTTTTATTTTGACACATGAAACATTGGCTTAATGGCTCTGATGAATCTTAGCAAATAAATAAATCTTTTGACTTCACTTGCTAAGGTTTTGCAACTATAGCATACCTTTTAAAAAAAATCGTTAGGTAATGAAATTTACACATTCGTAAAGTTTATGAAAACAGGTATGGGAATATGATCAGAAACAAAAATGAACATTTAACAATCGATTCTACTAAATTATTTAACATAATTATTGTCTGACATGTCTGTTTTTGAAATTTTTGTCGTTTTTAAATTTGTCTTTTTTGCGAAAACGTTGTCGCTCATTGAAATTATTCTCTTTATAAAAATTCTAGACGTTTTTAAAAAACTAGTTATCGTTTTCAGCTCATTCTCGTTTGCAATTGTTTTTGTGGACTTGTTGTCGTTTTCAGATTACTGTCGTTTTGTGAACTTACTTTAGATCACAATTACTCTTTTCCAAGGAGAAACAACCATTCTTTAATATTTCATAGCAACGAGTAAGATTGTCCACATGTACACAGCTGTTACCTCTAACAGCTGATACCAACCAAACTTTACAACATCAAACAAGAACTCATTAGATTGTTTATTGCGTATTTATTAAAAATTATCTAAAGTAAAAATAGCCAAACTCAAAAGCCAACGCAACTTCCCAACCATGTTATTTGCCTCATGCGCATGAATATTCATGGTTCCTTTTGAATAGATAGGAAACACTTCTTCAGGGCTCGAAAACCATACTCTCTGCCTCCCTCTTGACAGAGTCAAACAGCACAGTGGATAGATAACGCTCCCCAAAGCTGGGAAACACAGCCTGTTCATATATGTTAAGAAGAAATGTTAAGAGCTTATAACAGGGGATTAAATGTGGCAGGTACAGAAACCAGGAGTCCAAGCTTATAGTCAAAATATACATAAACTGCACACTACAGGAGATGTAATACAATGCTGACACCTGGTTACATAGTTTGACTGGTGATGCAATTGTCTGCTCCATATTCGAAAGGGTTTACAAATATCCAAGGAAATTGTCAGGAAAATCATAGAGAAGTAAAACTCAAATTCTTTTCTGTCATGGTTACTCAATAAAATTTGTTGGGCTTACTTGGCGATTTCACATGAAGTTTCAAGTTTTTAACATGAATTGTCTATGATATAGAAAATGTAAGGCAATATCAACTTACAACAATGAGCTTTCCAGCATTTTCCGGCCTTTGTGCTATCTTAACTGCAGCAGCAGCAGCAGCACCAGATGATATCCCTACCTGCAAGACAAGACAAGTAGAACAAAGAGCTAAATTAAAATACATACATATTATATATATAGTCATGTTCTCCAACAGATCACTAAACTTACCAACAAGCCTTCTTTAAGTGCAAGAAGCTTAGCAGTTTCTATAGCTTCATCACTTGATACCTGGAGTATAAAGAAAAAATTAGCTTCAGTCAAAGAGAAGCATAGAAGAGACAA
This sequence comes from Humulus lupulus, assembly GCF_963169125.1. Taxonomy (NCBI): domain Eukaryota; kingdom Viridiplantae; phylum Streptophyta; class Magnoliopsida; order Rosales; family Cannabaceae; genus Humulus; species Humulus lupulus. The sequence goes on along the minus strand of NC_084799.1, from coordinate 15,558,517 downwards.
CAAATCCCAGGAAAAGAATTGATAACCAAGGAAGACTGTGCATATGAAACAAAAAATCCATCAAAAGTATAGCCAAAATGATACAAGAAAGGAATAACAAAGGCTTAAAAATGACCTAAGATCTAAAACAAAAAAGCCAAAGCTTGGTGTTCACTGGGGAACTTTGCAGAAGGTAGTTACTCAAGGTAAGCATGCAAACTCTAGCAAAATCAAATTCAACGTGGCAATCCCATGCTCAGCACAAAATCACATTGAGGGCACTTAAGATACTTGTATTATAAACCGTGACAGTATTAAAATTGATGGTTTACAATCAATGACAACCTTTTCACATTTTTTGCATAATGTATAATTCATTAATTCAAACTATTTGAATATGATAATGCATGATTTCAATATAATTTATTCCTAACTGAAGCAATCATTTTAATTAGAAAACTACATTCAAACCATCCCGAAAGGGCCCAGGTCATAATAGAACGCGGTATAACATGTGAAAATTTAGGATAATGCATATCTTTTTGTTCAACTGTGTATTGGATGGTTTACCATCACAAACTAATTTTGTCAGATTTTTGCCAAAGCATTATGTATCATATTCAAGCTTAACCGAATACAACATCCAATGGTTTTAAAATAACTTATTCCAAATAGAATCTCTGAGACATACTTGAACAACTTCATCAATTAGATTGACCTCCAGAACTCCAGGGATGAATCCAGCGCCAATTCCTTGGATCTTATGTGGACCTTTGACATACATGCATTCATTTTATCAATTAGGCAAAAGCTAATATAAGAAAGAAATGATCATAGAAATAATCAGGGATGGATATCAAATGAATCAAGTAAGGATTAGGAAGTTGTTTGCCACACTTCCTTGAAGAGGAAATACAAGCTATTTTTGACAACATATCCCACTCACAAAAAAAGGAACAAATCCATTTGATTGCTCAATCTGTAAGGATTATGACAAACAAAGAAGAGTTTTGTAAATTAAGTTAACTGGAATCATTACTCACCAGGCTTTCCTCCAGACAAAATAGCACTTTCAACAGGTTCTACACCAATTAGCTAAACATAAGTAAGAAGCTTATCAGTGACATGATACTAAAGAATACCAGAAAAGCAAGAAAAATTTCAAATTTGAACAACTGGTATTTCCTAAATGCAAACAAGCCAACCTTAACGTCAGGGTTTTGCTCTTTAAGATACTTTCCAGCCCCTGATATTGTACCTCCAGTCCCAATCCCTGAAACAAAAGCATCAACTTTCCCACCAGAGGCTTTCCAAATCTCTGGTCCAGTAGTCTCGTAATGAATCTAAACAGACAAGAAAAAATCTGAGTAAAGCTATGCAGTCAGCTTGTCATGTATGAATTAACATTAACAATAAGTTAACCTTAGGGTTGGCAGGGTTTTCAAATTGCTGAAGCATATATGCATTCGGTGTCTTGTTTACTATCTCTTCTGCCTTTGAAAGGGCTCCTTTCATGCCCCTGGCTGGATCTGTGAGAACTAGCTCAGCTCCAAAAGCACGGAGAATAGTTCTTCTTTCAAGACTCATGGAAGCAGGCATTGTAATTATTAATTTATAGCCCTTCGCAGCTGCCATAAATGCCAATCCGATGCCGGTATTGCCACTTGTTGGCTCAACAAGAACACTCTGCACCACATAAACGAAATCTCTTGTCATGTCGAAAATTATACGACACAATTATAATGACAAAGTAGATACTAACCACACCCGGAGTAATGAGACCCTTCTCCTCTGCATCTTTAATCATACTATAACCAATCCTACAATGGAGATAGAATGTGCATTAAGTATTAATTTAATTGACACCTAAGGCTATATTCAATGTCACAGATTCCATTGTTAGTTCAATGTGTGGCCTGGTAGGCCCTTTCATTTCTTAGTAACCTTTAAGTTAAATTCTAGATTTCTAAAACCTAACTTCTGAAAACATTACTGAGTGAAGCAAGAATACTAAATAAGAATTTCAACATTTCACATCTTCAAATCAAAATCCAACTTGCTCAGAAAATAAAATCATCCCAAACAAAATTATGATACAAGGATCATAAAGCACGCTACCAAAATACAACATCCAGGATAACCAACTAAAACTCAATATAGTACCTGTCCTTGACGCTAGAACAGGGTTCCATCATCTCCAACTTCGCAGCAACTCGACCAACACAACCGGCGGTAACATGGTTGAGGTAAACCAATGGTGTATTGCCGATCAACTGAATAATTTAAGAAAAGAAAAACAAAATAGTTGCCATTGTGAGCTAGACAATTATCAAACTATCATACTTAAACATCAACGGGAAGCAAAGTTAGTGATGAAATTTGGGTAGGGTCTTACTTCGGTGACATCTTTTGCAATATTGGACTTCTCCTCCACCATTTTTATCCGATCACTGTGAAACCAACCAATAATCCAAAAGAATCAGCATAGAAAATCATATTAAAAAAATCATGTAAAAAAGTCAACGGGAATAAAAGTAACAGAACAAAAATGTCCCCCCTCCCCCTCCAAAAGAGGAAATATGGTCCTGTTTTCGAACTCCCTAAAATTTAATTACTGTATAACAGAGATAATTGAGTAATGGGTCTCTCATCTTACACAAGAAGAACAACAAATAAACCCATTACAACCAAAATCTCTCTAACCCTTTCCTCTTTAAACTCAGCTACCAAACAAGTGAAAGAACTTCAAAACAACAACCCAATACACAATATCACCTACTGAAAAGTAAAGAATTCATAAACAGATCCTCCAACTATACTTAAATACCTCAGAAACCGATATATCCCCGACTTATTATTGTTTCAAATGAAAAAACGAAAGAGATTCAAGTGGAAAACGTAGTCTCCGTGTAAATCAAATCTTAAAAACAAAACTAAAAATTCATAATTGAATGAAATAAATGTCAGAAACCTTATCAGAAAATCCGAAAATGCAAAGAAACTTGTCAAGAAATGAAGATTATACCAAGTGATAATCGAACTTCGACCAAGCAATACTTATCTTAGCTCAGAACAGAACCAAACCCAGATTTAGACAATTTTAAGAGCTAGCGTTGCGTCTGATCCTATGACTTTTCGGTTTGTCTTTTTTATATAATTTTCCATACTTCATTTTCTCCGCTTTTTTTTTCTTTTCTTTTTTCTATTTCGTTTTTTTCTTAAAAAAATAAAAAAGTATATATTGTAAAATGTACTTTGCTATCTTTGTGGGCCAAATACGATTTTGGCTATTTTAGGAAAATAATAATTATAACCATACTGTATTTTTTTATACCAAACGTATGATCTAGCATTAATTTTTTTTTATTTAGATTGTGATTTAACATTAATAGGAAAATTTAGGGCTCTACAAAATATTTTGCAAACCGCCAAATTTGAATAAATCATCCAAACTAAAAAATCTACAAAAAAAAAAAATGCAACCTAAATAACTCGATAAAAATTCAAATCGTTCAATTATTATATTGTGTGGTTTGTGAATTCTATCAACTCGCCCAATATAACCGGAATAAGCCAATTAAGAATTTTTTTTTCATTTATACATACATATATTATTGCATATATTATATGTAATATTAAATATTGTTTTTAAATTTTTAATAATAAATTTAGAATAATGTTTTAAAGTTCCAATTTAAAATAATATGTCTAAGTTTGGAATGTGTATACTATATTTTTAGTTTGATGAATCTAATTATTTGAACATTTAAAAAAAAAACTTAAGATTGGTTTGGGTAGGTTAACCAGACCAAACTGCCTAAGACATTAGACGGGTTAAACTTTTTTTCTATTAACTAAACGGGTTAGAGTTAGAATTTTGCAACCCAATTTTTACATTCGGTTGATTAAAATATGTTATAACTTGACAAAACCGACCAATGAACACCCATAATAAAGTTTTCAAACTTTTTAGATTCATTTGCACCGCCTAAAAGTAGTGCAAAAGAAAAAATCATTAATATTTATTTAAATTTAGTAGTATATTATTAGGGCATGTGTTTATCGGTTTCAAAACCGTTCATGCATAAAATAAAAATAATAATTTTATACATGTAAATTTAGCATAAAGTAGAAAAGAAAAATGATATTTGTGGTGAAAGTACCAAAATTGTTACGTTTGTAGCACTTAAGTACCCAATTTATTTTTTTGACGGCAAAAATACATTCCGTCCATATTTTGTTGCAGTTGTTTATTTTCCTGCTAAGTCCACCACATGACGTCAAATTTACATATAACCTGGGTACCTTCGCCGTAAATATCTTATAATTTGGGTACTTTTGTTGTACATACACATCTCTTAAATTATGTACTTTCACCGCAAATATTTATTTATTTTGGTACTTTCGCCAACAATGCACAAGCACACTTAACGATTGGAATAGACGGATGCAACAAAATATGGACTGAATGTACTTTTGCCAGCAAAAAGTAATTTTGATACTTAAGTGCTACAAACATAATAATTTGGCTACTTTCGCAGCAAATATCTTAAAATAAAACATAAAAACTGTATACATTTTATGTTAAAATAATGGATTTTTAGCATAAATGGCCCTTAAACTTCACCTTCTTTGACAATTTAGTTATAATTAATGGTAATTAAGTTATTATTATTTTTTCCCAAAATTCTTAATTTTTGAATGAATTTTAAAATATATTATGAAATAAATTAATTAAATCGTGCCACGTGTATAACTTTTAACAAGACCGTTAGAGTGGGTACCAACGAAAACATATGAAACTTGACATTTGGTATTTTTCCCACTAACAAAAAGAAAAGTATTGGGTACTAAATCACAAAAAATCTTAAACATGGTGTTTCTTCTTCGCAACCATGGAGGATAGCGACGGAAGGGCTATCGGATATGGGCTCGAGCGACAGAAGAGCTATTGGATCTGGCTTGGGCGAAGGCGAGGTTTCCTCATGGACAGTGGACCTCGGTTGTTGGATATGGGCTGTGTCGGGATGTTGGATATGTTTTTCTTTTTCTATTTTTTTTTCTTCAGAGTTATGGTGTGATGGTATAGTTTGAAAATTCTAGGTTTATTGATGCTTATGGTGTTACTCTTGAATATGAGAAACACCCCGTGTTGGTGATGATCGAATTCGATAGGTTAATACCTATGAACAATGAAGAACATCCTAATTAATAAAATTAATTTTATTTAATGGGTTAAGTAATAAAGTTTTATTTTAATTTTTATTATTTATGTTTAATTTTAAGATTTTTAAAATGATTAAATTAATTTTTATTTAATATTTTCTTATTTGAAATCAATATAAATGATTTATCTTAATTGATTTTTCTATTTTAAATTTTATTTAAATTAATTTTTAAAAAATATTATGAAATATACCAATTAAATTACACCATATGTATACACAATCTGGTTTTAATAAAATCGTTAGAGTGGATATCAACGTAAACATATGAAACTTGACATTGTGTACTTTGGACACCAACAAAAAAAAATTAGGTACTAAATCAAAAAAATCTTAAACATGAAAGCATTTCCCTCATTTTTTAATAAAATGGGACGTCATCCAAAATCGCTTTACTAATTAATTACTTCAATCCAAATTTAGCTATTTATTATCCTACTAGAAATGATAGACTTATATAATAAATAACTAAATTAATTAGGATTGAAGTAATTGATTAGTACAGTATTGATTATATAATAAAGTATTTTCTTTAAATAATTATATATATAAATTAGTTGGTGTTAAGATAGTGGGGAAGTGTTGACCATAAATCATTATCGAGCTGTAGACAGATCTCACAAACAATAGGATCAGGTGGGGATTACTGTCAATATTTGTTTCATTATTATTATATCGATAATTAAATATATGGAGGGAATATTCTGGTTATGGATAACTTCACCGTTGCAGCTATTTTTAGGTGTACCCAAATATTTATTTTTAATTTTTTTTTTTTGACGGTGGATATTATAATAATTAAGACGTTCTGTAAATTTTTAGAAATTTGAAATAATTTACAGTGCTGAAAATAAAGTTTAAATAATTTGTTGCATGCTTATCTATTTTTTTTACGTGCATTTAAAATTCAACAATTTGAACCTTATTTTTAGTATTGTAAATTATTCTAATTTTTTTTTTTAAATTTGTAATATATCTTAAATAATTATAATACCCATCCTCATAAAAAATTGAAAAAAATAATATATACGTACCGAAATACAAAAATGGTGGCACCTAGTCGCCCTTAATATTTATATTGCTTATTCATCTCTTGATTTATTAAAAAAATTAATCAATTAAAAAAAATGTAACCACGTTGTTTCCATGACATTAATTAAAACTATTATTTTAATCTTGAAAATTTGTAAGTGAAGTATGGGACCATGTGAAATTTGATTATTATGATTGGAATATTATATTCACACTCCACATCCACAATTTTCAATTTTATAAAGACTTCATTAATAATTAAAAAAAATTGGTAAAATTATGCACACTATTTTTAATAATCTTTTATCATACATAATTTAATTTTTCAATAAAATCATTAGATAAAAATATATAAAAGAAAGAACCATAATATCTATAATTATTGAAAATGAAGTAAAGATGCATGACACTCCAGTGGGTCATATTTAACTTTAGGGCTCTTAAAAAAAGTAGAAATTATAAGGGTGTTTGACACCTTAACTAAAAAATTACTTTTTGTTTTTAAAAGTTAAAAATTGTTTTTTGAAAACAAGTGGGGGTGTTTGGCATTGTTTTCAGAAAACAATTTTTAAAAACAAAGTTACAAAAAACAGAAAATTTTGAGAACAAGAAAAAGTTGTTTTCTGTTGTTCTCAAATTTTCTTTCCTTACTTTCTCACTTCTTATTTTTCATCATTTTTTCTTTCAAATTATTTTATCTCATTATTTATTATAAACTTTTAAAATATTTTTCTCTTTGTAAATATATTTGTTAATTTTTTATTTAAAATTTAAAAAAAATAAAACTAAAAAATTGTTTTTAGAAAACATTAACCAAACATCTCTTGTTTTTTTAAAACTACAAAAACAGTTTTTTGTTCTCATTTCTGATAACACAATTTTGAAAACAAAAAACAGAAAACAATGCCAAACAGACCCATTTTATATGAGTTTTTTAACAAACTTTGCAAAAATATAGCTTTTTAAAAAAAAAAAAAAAATTATTCTATGAGTTTTTATGAATTTAATCACTTTTATGAGTTTTTTCCCATATTTTTGTAACAAATCCTTATTATACCATATTTTTATTACTAATGAGAGTTTATGAAAGTAGAAGGGTAGTTATGTAAATTTCTTTTTTATTTTATTTATTATTCATTAAAAAAATTTACATTTTCAGTTTTTACCATTTTTTATTTGTTTTTATGTTTTCTTTTTCTTACTTTTTAACTGAAATTTCTACTTTACTAATTTCACTTTTACCTTCTTCTCTCTCCTCTCTCTCCTTGGCTGTGCGATTTCTCCTTCGGCGACTGTGGCATTTTCTGGGTTGCCAATCTGTTTAACGCCCAAATCGTGACTACTACTAAGCGGTAGTTGTAGTAAAATAAGGCGGTCGATCCACAAAGAGGTAATATAAAACCAAAAGATTAGTAGAAAATAACACAAAAAGTTAGTAACATGAAATAAATAAAAAATGGAAATAAAAAGAGATTTGAGATTTTTGGTTTTGTCTTTTTGATGAAATGATAAAGTGAGATAAGTGAAATAAAAGTAAGGTGTAATCAAGAGTTTGAGAAATAGAAAGGTTTCAAGAATCATCCATATGCTTGTTTGGTTACTTAAGTACTTGATTTACAAAAATACACAAGTAAATAGTTCACATCCCAACATTTACTTGGAAAATCTAACATTAAAGTCCATATTCTTTTCTAACAAAAGTTCATTTGAGTTATAAAGTTCTTTACTTTAGGAGCACAATGTTAATCTTATAAAAAATCTAAAAATGACAAAATACTCAAGGGCAAAAATGCAATAGAAGATTAGACATAAAATTATGTATCAATATTACTTTTACTAATTAGAAACACATAGAAAGAACATGGCTAATCCTATATACTATTAGCACAAGTTTATAAAGATAACAAAATAGAGATATGGATGAAAGAACATAAATAACTCAAGTACATTACATTAAGAATATAGTAAATCAAAGTAGCAAAATAACATCACTAGCATATGAAATCATTCCTAACCTTCCTACGAAGATTATGCCATTATGCTCATGGTTCTCATAAAATTTTAAGAAGAAAATATGAGAAGAAAGTGAGTAGAAATTTTGCTATAGTTTCTTCACTCTAAAAATTACATACCAAATGTGAAAGAAGAGTCTCTATTTATAGAAAGAGAAAATGACTAAAAAGAAATTAAATTACAAATGGGGTCTACAAAATAAATTTGAAATCTTAATAATAAAATATGATTTTGAAAAATAAAATCTTATTATTAATATTAACCTAACTATTTTAGTGAATGATCATTTTGCCATTTTTTAAAACACCACAAAATATGAGCTTAAGAGCTCAAAATGGAAAGGTGCAAGACCCAAAACCCACAAAAATTTGGTTGAAAAGTAGCTGAAAGTGTTGACCAAGTGCAGCCAATAAAGACGTGCCACATGTCCAGGTGGTGGCAAGCTTGGGCTTGAGCTTGTTTGGGCTCATTTTGGGCCTAATTCCCTTAAAAAATGCCACTTTTTCAACTCTTTTTTTCACTTTTGATTCTTTCTTTCTTCTTTATTTTTCTTTATGCCAAAATGCAATTTTAATTCCTACAAAATAACAATAAATTAAATTATAATAAAATATTTTCATTTATAAAATAAATGATATTAATTCAATGAAAATATTAATTAAACTTAATTTATTTTTACCATTAAGATCAATAAATATGCATTTTTCACCACTAATCACAATCTCTGCAACATTGGCGAACTGAGGCGAACAAAGGTCTTCAAGTGCGGTGATCAGAGTCGAACGGTGGTCTCGTGGTCGGCGATCGGTGTTTAAGCCTTAGGTATGTTGTGTCCCTACTCCTCATTTTGGGTACTGCATTTTTCTATCATATTTGAAAAATACATGTTTGATCGGAATCGATTCATGTTTGAAGGTTGGATATTCTATTTTTAGTGTGTACTGTAACATACAGTAAGGTACACATTCTTCTTGGTTTTTTTATTAGGAAACCCGTGTGTTTAACGCCCAAAATGTGACAACCACTAAGCGGTGGTTATAGTATAATCGAGCGGTCGATCCACAAGGAGGTAACCTAAAATCAAAAGATTAGTAGAAAATAACACAAAAAGTTAGTAACAAGAAATAAATAAAATTGTAAATGGAAAGAGGTTTGAGATTTTGGTATTGTATTTTTTTTGATGAAATGATAAAGTGAGATAAATGTAAGATGTAATCAAGAGTTTGAGAAATGGAAAGGTTTCAAGAATCATCCATATGCTTGCTTAGTTACTTAGTTACTTGATTTACAAAAATACACAAGTAAATAGTTCACATCCCAACATTTACTTAGAAAATCTAACATTAAAGTCCATATTCTTTTCTAACAAAAGTCCATTTGAGTTATAAAGTTCTTTACTTTAAAAGCACAAAGCTAATTTTATGAAAAATCTAAAAATGACAAAATACCCAAGGGCAATAATGCAATAGAAGATTAGACATAAAATTATGTATCAATATTACTTTTACTAATTAGAAGCACATAGAAAGAGCATGACTAATCCTATATACTATTAGCATAAATAAATAAAGATAACAAAATAAAGATAGAGATGAAAGAACATAAATAACTCAAATATATTACATTAAGAACATAGTAAATCAAAGCATATGGAATCATCCCTAACCTTCCTAGGAAGATTAGGCTATTATGCTCATGATTCTCACAAAATTCTAAGAAGAAAATATGAGAAGAAAGTGAGTGGAAATTTTGCTATAGTTTCTCTACTCTAAAAATTACATTCCAAATGTGAAGAAAGTATCCCTATTTATAGATGGGGAAAATGACTAAAAAGAAATTAAACAACAAAATGAGGTTTACAAAATAAATCTGAAATATTAATAATAAAATATGATTTTGAAAAATCAAATCTTATTATTAATATTACCCTAGCTATTTTTGTGTATAGTCAAAATGCTCTTTTTCTAAAATACCACAAAAACATAATCTATAAAGCTCAAAATAGCAATTTACAAAGCCCAATACCCACAAAACATGGCTAGTGACACAAGAGGGTTTTGACCAATTTTCAACCAATGAGAGAGTGCCACGTAGGCAGCCTTGGCTGAAGAAAATGCCTTGGGCCTTGACTGGGTCGTTGGGTGCCTTGGGTGCATGGAGTGTTGGGCTTTCATATGCATTTGGGCCTTTGTGGAATGGTCACGTTGAAATGCTGAAGGAAATATGCATATATGCATATATGTGGGTCTTTGCAGGGCTGATGGTCACGTTGAAATGAAGCAAAGGGCTAACATGGGTCAGTCAAAGATGGCTGCTGGGACGCGTGGCGGGCTGTGGCGATGACACGTGGCAGCTGGGCAAAGAGAAGAGAGAGCTTGTTGCTGGGCTTGGGCCGAAAAATTGGGCTCCTTCACTTCAAAAATGCCACATTCCCTTTTGTTTTTCAGATTTAACTCTTTCTTTATTCTTTCTTTTTCTTTATGCCAAAATACCAATTAATTCCTACAAAATAACAATAAATTAAATCATAATCAAATATTTTCATTTATAAAATAAATCATATTGATTCCATGAAAATATTAATTAAAACTTAATTTATTTTGACTATTAAAATCAATAAATGTGTATTTTTTCACCACTAATCACCGTGAGTTGGGGCTGTGTAGAGTCCATGATTTTTACTTAGCTAGTTAGATAATAGTAGTAATAGTAATAGCTAGTAGTAGTTATAGTATGTTTATTACTGTACATTTTGGTTTAAGCTGTGATTTAGTTGGAAACTCCTAGCAATAGTTATGGATTTTATAAGTTTAACCTATAGTTTAAGAATATTAATTATAACATAAGGTTTGATTAATATTGCTGGTTATTAATATGATGATTATTATAACCTAAGGTTTAGATAGAGCCAATAGGATTATGACACTTGTCATATGCATGATTATTAAGGAATCATTATTTTAATAAGGGAAATATAAGACTTAGTCTTCACCAGAATCTCTTAGGAGCATGATATTTATTTAGATATTTAGACTCACAATTTTATTTATTTGTGATTTAGATATTTTATTTATTTGTGATTTAGATAATTAAATAGATTTTTCGTAACTTTAGGGTACTGTAACTTCTGACCTATTTTTTACTCAGTTATGTTATGAATTTTGAAAAATAGTATTTCTAAAAAGTTGTAGATAATTTAATTAGCTTTCCAACGGTATAAAGATATTCTAAATCGGAGTCCTACAGCTCCAGATATGTTGATTTTACTGTAGTTTAGTTTAGAGTTACGGGATTTAGAAAGTTGGAAGTTAGGATTCTATTTTAAATTTAAATTTAAATTTGGATTATAATTAGAAGATTTTTATTCTTTAGGATTCTATTTTAAATTTAAATTTGGATTATAATTAGAAGATTTTTATTCCTAGAACTCTATAAATAGGACCTAGCACCAAACATTTTCATTCATTCTTCAAGCATTGATCAGAGCCTTCTAGGTGCTAGTGAGACTATAGAGTGATAAACACTTGTGTTGGGGTTATAAGCTTTGTCATTCTAAGCTTATTAGACACTTGGGAAGTAAGGTTCATAGAGTGTATTTCGGTTTCGAGGTGTAGTTCGGTCATAGCAATTTCAAAGGTATTCCTATTCTTAGTTCCTTTTCTGTATTGTTTCATTAGTTCTTATAGTTTTTCTCTACTCAATTCCTAACCCAATCTTCTCTATTCTTGGTTAGGCATCTAAGTTCTTCGAACTTGAGATTTCTTGTTGGTAAGTATCTTCTCGATGGTTTAGTTCATTCATCTTCATCTCTTTCTTTTAGAAAACTCACATCTCTATTAATGGTTTTTAGGAGTGTTCCAAAATCCTGACCTTGTTCTCATCATCCCGGTATTTTGGTAAGGAAAATAGGCTAGATCTTGTATGTTTGTATGATATGTTATGTTTTTATGTTATGTTATGTTTAATATGTTATGATAAGTTTATGTTTTTATATGTTATGTTATGATTTAACCTACCTCAAATATTAGACAGGGGACGTAAATGGGTTATCATACATTACATGTGATCTAACCTGCCTCAAATATTAGACAGGGGACGTAGATGGTTTATCACATGTCATAATGGCCATTATTAGTATAGTCTTATATAGTATATGTTATGATATGTTTTTAGCATATGTTATGATATGATTTTATGTGTATGTTTATGTGGTTAGTAGTTTTTCCTTGCTGGGCAATAGGCTCATTCCTTTATGTTTATATGTGCAGGAAATAGTTATGGCGGCGGATAGATTCTTGGCAGTTTGAGGATGTGTATTGAGGCAGGATGGAATCGGTGGATTGCGCATTCGATTCGAGGATGAAGTTTTTTAAGTCTTTTAGTTATGATTTCTATGTATTATTTTTCCGCACTTAATTTTGTAATCAATTTATTTAAGTTATGTTTTGTTTTCAAAACAATGGGATCCCATATCCTAAATGATTTTTTATGTATTTAACCTTTACTTTACAGTTTTTAAATAAAGTTATGGTTATTTCATATGTACGTTTTCTTAAGATTAGTATAGTAGTCATTAATGGTCCAAAATCTAGAATAGTTGGGTCGTTACAGGCTGTTATGATTGTCCATGATGATCACCCACTGTTGTGAATTTGTGTGGTAACTCACACGAGTCCGTAAAACTCCACACAATGATTTATTATGTGAAATGTGATGAGGAAAAGTTAACATGAGCATGCATTGTCTATGTATTATTTATTTGCAAGAATAATTGAGGATTGATGATGGCTGTCGTATACCACACAAATTTAACAATAATTTTTCTTTCAATACTTTCAATTAGCAAGTACAGGTCGAACCCACGAGGACTATCGTTCACTTTATTATTCAAGAATTAACACTAAAACTTAAAAGGGGATTTTGATTTTTTATGCAAAATTAAATAACATAAATTAGAAAGCAAAATAAAGATTTGGATTACGATATTAAAAAGCAGTTAAAGGTTAATCTCCACCCTCAACAATCATTCCTAATCACTAATAATAAATATTATTCCAATTTCTCAATTAAACTATTAACCCCGCAGATAATGCTGAAGCAGTCAATTATCTTAGTCTCCCTATTATAAGTAATCAAGGCGAAGCGCTCAATAATTAACTCTTTTATCTAAGCAATAAATCTATGAAGCATATAATCTATTTAACGTAGATAATGCATTAAGTTCTATGGAAACAAGTCAATCTAGGCAATAAATTAATGAAGCATATAATTCATTTAACCTAGGTTCTATTTTTCATCACAATCAACAATTCTTTTGACTTAACTATCAATTGCAATTTATCACACACACTTAGAATCCTAAACTATTAGGTGAGTAGTAATTCTAAGATGACAATTGAACAATGTAAAACCTTAATCAGCTGGCCACCTAACAAGAAATTACAAGATTCATAACATTCAATTGGAAAAATAGAAACAATCTAATATTGAGAGAAATTGAAGAACAATATTCATTATTAATAATCAAGAATTCATGTCTTGGGTTTTGAATTAACCCTTAACCTAAAAAGAATCTACTCCATAATTGTAATCATAATCACAAACATAATTATAATTAAAATTAAAGAGATAAAGGGAAGAAAAGAACTAGATTGATGAACAAAAGTAATGTAGTCTTGTAGTCTTTTCTTCAGCCTCCTTTCAGTCTTTTTGTCTCTCTAAACCGTAATCAAAACTTAATCTAAAATTAACCCTAATAATTATTTATAGTCTCAATTAAATTCTAATTAAAAAGAAATAAAAAATCTGAAAACGACGTCGCGAGCCGCAGCCTGAATTATGCGAGCTGCGGCCTAGAATGAATTCTGTGCCTAAATCTGTCCCTCAGGCAGCGGCCTGAAATTTTCGTGCAGCGTCCTGGCACCATAGGCAGCGGCCTGAGTTTTACGCGCAGCGGCCTGTTTGGAAGAAAAACTCTGAAAATGCAATTTCCACTTAAAGTGCCGCGGCCTGAGTTTTATGAGCCGCGGCCTACCTCCAAATTCTTCAATTCTTGATCTTAGAAAGCTTCCACATTGCCACCACTTCCACATTTCAATCCCGAAAGCTTTGAATACTCCTAAAACTTTATTTTTACTACACTTGCCATCAAAATGTCAGATTTATCATCATAAAACGCAACGTAGAAAATATGTGGTAGAATCACAAAACTTAGTGAAAACTATTAAAAATGCTATCATAACACCATCCAAGCATAGAAAAACATAACAAATATTAATACAAAAATGACCTTATCAATTGAGAAAATAGAAATGTTGACTTAATTGGCTTGGAGAATTCCTGCTTAAGCAACTTGTTGTGGTTGAGGTTTTGCCAACTAGATTTTTTTATTTTGGTAAATTTCTTTAGTTTGTCAAGCATAAATAATATTGACCATACAGTAGTAAATATATATAGTTGTTTAACGCCCAAAATGTGACTATCACTAAGCGATAGTTGTAGTAAGATCGGGTGGTCGATCCACAAGGAGGTAACCTAAAACAAAAGGTTAGTAGAAAATAACACAAAAAGTTAGTAACAAGAAGTAAATAAAATTGTAAATGGAAAGAGGTTTGAGATTTTGGTATTGTATTTTTGATAAAGTGATGAAATGAGATAAGTGAAATAAAGGTAAGATGATATCAAGAGTTTGAGAAAATGAAAGGTTTCAAGAATCATCCATATGCTTGTTTAGTTACTTGGTTACTTGATCTACAAATATACACAAGTAAATAGTTCACATCCCAACATTTACTTGGAAAATATAACATTAAAGTCCATATATTTTTTTATAACAAAAGTCCATTTGAGTTATAAAGTTCTTTACTTTAAAAGCACAATGTTAATCTTATGAAAAATATAAAAATGACAAAATAACCAAAGACAATAATGTAATAGAAGATTAGACATAAAATTATGTATCAATATTACTTTTACTAATTAGAAGCACATAGAAAGAGCATGACTAATCCTATATACTATTAGCATTAGTAAATAAAGATAACAAAATAAAGATATAGATGAAAGAACATAAATAACTCAAATATATTACATTAAGAACATACTAAATCAAAGTAGCAAAATAACATCACTAGCATATGGAATCATCCCTAACCTTCCTAGGAAGATTAGGCCATTATGCTCATGATTCTCACAAAATTATAAGAATAAAATATGAGAAGAAAGTGAGTGGAAATTTTGCTATAGTTTCTCTACTCTAAAAATTACATACCAAATGTGAAGAAAGTGTCCCTATTTATAGATGGAGAAAAGGACTAAAAAGAAATTAAACAACAAAATGGGGTTTACGAAATAAATCTGAAATATTAATAATAAAATATGATTTTGAAAAATCAAATCTTATTATTAATATTACCCTAGCTATTTTTGTGTATAGTAAAAATGCTCCTTTTCTAAAATACCACAAAAATATGAGCTTTAATGCTCAAAATGGCAATTTTACAAGCCCAATACCCACAAAATATGGCTGGTGACACAAGAGAGTTTTGACCCATTTTTAGCCAATAGGGGCATGCCACGTGGGCAGCTGGCTGGAGGGAAAAAAAAGGGCTGAGACAAGTTGGGGAGTTGATGCACTTGGGCTGGCGTGGTGCTGAGTGGTTCACGTTGGGCTTCAGGTGGGCTTCAGCTGATGAGGAAATTGAAGCTGGCTTGGGCCTTTGATTGAAGGGGAGACTTGATGATGGCTTAGTGTTATATTGAAGGAGTAGGGAGCTTGGACGCATGGCATGAAGGGAAAGGAGAAGGACACGTGGCATACGCTGGGTGGCTGGTTGGGTTCTCCTGGGACGCGTGGCAGCTTCTGGTGATGACACCTGGCGAGTGGACAAGGAAAGAAAAATGGCAGTGGCCATATTTGGGCTTGGGCCAAATGGGTTGAACCTCATTTCTTCAAAAATACCACTTTCTTCATTTTCTTTTTCAGTTTTAACTATTTCTC
Organism: Humulus lupulus; assembly: GCF_963169125.1. Classification (NCBI taxonomy): domain Eukaryota; kingdom Viridiplantae; phylum Streptophyta; class Magnoliopsida; order Rosales; family Cannabaceae; genus Humulus; species Humulus lupulus. The sequence goes on along the minus strand of NC_084799.1, from coordinate 15,542,269 downwards.
TATTTTCCATTTTTATTAGTGTCCAAATGCAATTTATTTCCTGAAAATTAAACATAAATTAAATTAAAATTAATATTTTTAATTATAAAATATATTACAATAAATTCATGAAAATATTAATTAAAACTTAATTTATTTTACACTTTAAAACTAATTAATTTGCATTTTTGAGCACTAATCAATAGTTATGTTTCTTAAACTATCTGCATTATTCGAGTAATGTAGTTACACTGAATTTATACACATATTTTTCATTGAGTTAAGAACTCGATGCTTCAAAATCTATAAAGCTAGAAGTTATATCGTGTATGTTGTTTCAATGTTCTTTTTTAGTGTTTTGTGTTTGTGTAGAAATGGTTCAAAAGGATGATGACCCTTCTAAGTCCACTGATGAGGTTGGACCGTTAGTAAAATTACGATGTTCTCCTCGAAGTCCTGGGGGAGGATTGAAGCCCTGTGGACCTGTGATTATCGATGAGACTAACAATCATGTATTTTAGTTTCTTATTTTCATGTTTTAATGTTGTTTTTTTTTTCTTAGTAGGTTGTTTAGTTAACAATTGTTGTTTATTTATATCTGTTTTGGTTATAGGTAGCTGGTTACTTTGAGATTATTCATATTTTAAATGTGTTGTTAAATTGTTAAGGTAACCAGTTACTTTGGTAAGTAATTGGTTCATTTTTTAGAGTGTCTGTTTTTAAGGATGCTAAGTGATCATTTATTTGTGATTTTTAAGTATTCTTGTTTCTATATTTAATATGTTTTTATTTTGTATAGGTTGTAATGTAGTTTGTTAAGTTTACAAGTAATTGGTTTTTGTAGTTGTGTATGCTTTTTTCATGTGTTGTGTAATTTTATAGGTAACTAGTTACTTTTGGTATGTAATTGGTTTCTTTTGTGAGTTTTTGTTTATAATGATTGTAAGTAATCATTTTTAATTGTGATTTTTAGGTGTTGCTGTTTTATAGTTGATTTTTTTTTTGCCTCGTATAGGTTGTAATATAGCTTGATAAGTCTACATGTAACTGGTTACCCTAGCAGTGAATGATTTTTTATGTGTTTTAATGTTCAAGGTAACTGGTTACTTTTTGTATGTAACTGGTTTCTTTTTGTGAGTGTCTGTTTCTAATTCTGCTACGTAATCATTTTTATTTGTGATTTTTAAGTGTTCTTATTTTAATTTTGATTTGTTTTTGTATTGTATATGTTGTAATGTAGCTGGTTAACTTTTAAAGTAACTGGTTTCCTTAGATGTGTGTGGTTTTTTAATGTTGTAGTTTTTTTTTTTAATTTTCCTTTTTGTGGTATTTTTGTTCTATTTTTTCAGGCTGTGCATTATATGATCAAACTAGAGTTTCTGTTTGGAAGAAAGGTTCAACAATGTAATAAACAAATGGTTATAGCTGATTTGAAAAAAGTTTTCACCAAGAAGCAGAAGACTATGTTTAGAAGAACTCCTTTTGGTCATTTTTTGGATTTGCCAAGTATTGCATGGAAATCACAACTTGTACATAGTGTTTTAATGAGGGAAGTTCATCAGGAAAAAGAAGAATTTGAGTTTTGGATTAAGCTTGGTGATAAGGTAGTGAGGTTTTCTATTAGTGAGTTTGGATTAGTTACTGGGCTAGATTGTGCTGGTAGTGTTGATTTAAGTATGTTTACTGATGGTAAAAAAGGCCTTAGGAAAGAATCTTTCCCTGGTGTTAAAGAAAATGACAAAGTTAGCAAAAATGAAGTTAGTAATATTTTTAATTCAGAGAATTTTAATGCTATGGAGGATGACCTTGTTGTGAAGTTGGGGATTGTTCACTTTTTGGCTGGTTTTTTGTTTGGGACCCAGAATGAGACAAGGGTAGACAACAAGTTTTTTGGTATGGTTGATTGTGAGCTTTCCATGTTGAAAAAGTTTGCATTTGGAAAACTTTTGTGGCAAAGAACTAGGTGTTATATGCGCTCAACTTTAAAAGAGATGAATGTTCTTTATATGAAGATTCCTAGGAAAGCAGATGGGTCTCTTGATAATTGGAGTTACAAGTGTTTTGGTTTTCCTCTTGCATTTCTTATATGGATTTATGAAACACTTCCAATTTGTTTATCGTTTTTATGTCAGAGGATTGATTCTTCATTTCTAAGGATATTGAACTGGCCTATGATAACTCTACAAAATAGAGTTATTTTACCACTTCTTATGTTCTAATTGTTGCTTAATTCTTGAGTTTTTAATTGATTTATTAAGTTTTTAAGTAATTTTGAATTTAGTAGTTTTAT